>NC_092815.1:218990072-219615072 GCF_023375885.2 Dermacentor andersoni
TTAACTGTACTGACACCATGCAATGTATTCTCATGAAGGCCGGAGCCCGGCCGAAACGTTAATAAACCGCTTCATAAGCGCGTCTGCTTCACTGTGAATATTTACCCGGACCCAGAACTGCTTTTTTTTTTTCTGGTATATATATATATTGTCGCAGCACTGCGCGGCTGAGGCAGAGAAAGAAGAAGTAGAGTGTGCGCGCGTGATCTTGCGGTACTCTGCGCCGGCTGGGCCTGGCCTGTAACTTCCCTCTCGGACCTCGTTTCACCGTTTCACCCAGTAAATAAACATCATTCGTAACGTCTTTGGTGGACGTGCGGGGTAAATCTTGGGCGATCCTGGACGACCCAGCTCTACCAACTGTCCGACGGAGTAGACGGTTGGCCGGTTTACGACCACAAGCAGCGGACATGGCCGATTGCGGAGAAGGCAATGACGACTCCCTCTTGCGGCGGACCAGACAGGAATCAAGCAGGTCAGGCTGTCTACTGTACACCGCTGCGAGTGCCACCCACCTTTTCGGGGAAGGCCAACGAAGACGCCGACGACTGCCTCAAACACTACAACAGAGTGAGTCGCCACAACCACTGGAGCACTACGAAGCAGCTCGATAACGTGTTTTTTTTTTTTCTCGCTGGAACCGCGCTCCTCTGGTTTGAAAACCACGAGAGCGTTCTAACGAGCTGAGATAATTTTGTAGAAGAATTCACCAAGTGCTTCGGGGACCCAATCTCTAAGAAAAAGAAGGGTCAGCAGACGCTTTCCCGACGAGCTCAATTATCTGGCGAAACGTGTACAACGCACATAGAGGCTGTTCTGAAATTATGCGGAATCCTCAGCGCTACCATGGCAGACGAAGACAAAGTAGGCCATCTGCTTAAAGGAATCGCTGAAGATGTTTATAATTTTCTTATAACGAAGGAAGATCTTAGTACTCCGTCTGATCTGAAGAAATACTTCCGGGCGTTTGAAGCGCTGAAAATGAGAGGGATTGGGCCAAAGTTTGGACGATTGGACAATGTTACTACTATTGCAAGTGTGTCCGTCCCAACCCACGGCGACATCTCCTCGGTGATTCGGCAAGTGGTTAAAGAAGAGCTTGAACGCCTTAAAGTTGTTGACGATGCTCATACGTGCCATCAGTGTGCATTTGATCATCGTTCTCGTGTGCCACCGTCCACGTGGGCACCTCAGAGTTTCCGAGAACCTCGCAGGACCTATGCTGATCGTACGGAGAGCAGCGACCTTGCCACCGTAACCGACAAGTCTGAAACGCCGACAAGATGCACCACAACGATTTGGTCCGCGGGCTCTTCCCTCCTACAACCAGCCTCAGAGTACGTTTCTACCCATGACACCCATGTCACCGGTGTCACCCGCTACAAGCCGCGACTCCCGCATTTGCTACAGCTGCGGTGTGGCTGGACACATTGCTAGGTATTGCCACCGCCGCCAGCAGCGTGCTCCACGGTTTATTTCCTACACACCCCGCGTGCCCGCTGACGAGCCCTGGCCATATCCCAGTTCCTTCCAGCGGCTGCAGCAGGGACGCGCGAACCGCAGTGGCTCCCCCGTTTCCGATCGCAGTCTCACACCACCACCGACACGACAACGACGCTCTCCATCACCTCGTCGTCGCTCGTTGTCACCGCCGGCGCTGAGAAACTAGCTGGTGCGACCGACGGGGGTGAGGCCGCAATATGTTCATCTTCATCAAGACCCCCTTGTGTAAAATTGTTTAAAAACAAAATGTGTGTTAGTTGACAATGTGAGTGCTTTTGCTTTAGTTGACACTGGGGCGGCAGTTTCTGTTATGAGCCTGCCCTTCAAAAACTGTCTTGGACCAAAAGTTATGTTTTCTTGGGATCGGAACGCTACCTTTCGTGGAGTTGGCGGGGAAATGTTACGCCCACTTGGGGTCTGTCCTGTTTCAGTTACAATAGGAGAGCAGACATTTAGAAGTGAATTTACTGTGCTTGCACGTACAACGCATGACATTATTTTAGGAATTGATTTCTTGCGTGAGTGGGGGGCAACTTTGGATTGTGGAAGTGGCGCGATTTCTCTTCGCCGCGACGCGCGAACTTCAATGACAGATAGCACCAGTGATGCCGCCGACGTTCTCTCCGTGTCACAAGATGTGTGTTTGCCCCCTAAGACTGCAATGTTTGTACCTGTCAATACCTCTCGCCCTCGTACAGGTTCTTGCTGTGGTTTAGCCGAGCCCGATTATAACAATGCGCTCAAGAAAAATGCGATAGTCCCTCGCTCCCTCGTTGTCACCACTGATGGTTGTACTCATTTGTGGACAGTGAACGTTTCAACCCAATCCATAACATTGCCGCTAGGACTTAAACTGGCAAGTTTTGATGAACAAGGCATTGTCAGCGTCAGAACGGTCGAAATCTCAACTGCCGAAAAAAAATCCAACCCCGATTCCAACCATCATAATTCTGTTGACTTTAAGCGCATGATTAACAAGTCGCTGTCTTCTAGTGAGCAGTGTCTGCTGGAAGCTGTGCTCGCTCGCTACGCCACAGTGTTTGATTTTGCTCAAGACCAACGAGCGTCCCATACACCACCGGCGTCTCGTATGCAACACCGTATCCATACAGGGCAAGCAACGCCAATTCGTCAGAAGCCCTACCGCGTTTCACCTTCAGAGAGAAAAGTCATCGCCGAGCAGGTCGAAGAAATGTTACAGAAAGGAGTGATCCAGGAATCATGTAGCCCTTGGGCTGCTCCTGTAATCCTAGTCAAGAAAAAAGACAACTCATGGAGATCTTGTGTGGACTATCGCCACCTAAACACCGTCACAAAGAAAGACGTGTACCCCCTACCACGAATAGATGACGCCGTCGACTGCCTCCACTCCGCGTCGTATTTCTCTTCTGTTGATTTGTGGTCAGGATATTGGCAAATTCTCATGCACCCCTCAGACAAGGAGAAGACAGCCTTCGTGACACCTGACGGTCTCTTTGAGTTCAACGTTATGCCCTTTGACTTATGCAACGCTCCAGCGACATTCGAGCGATTTATGGATACCGTGCTCCGCAGACTCAAATGGGAAATTTGCATGTACTATTTAGACGACGTCATTATCTCCGGCCGGACATTTCACGATCACAATCAGCGCCTGTCGATCGTTCTTGATTGTATCCAGCAAGCTGGCCTTATTTTAAACTCGAAGAAATGTCATTTCGGAGAGCGTCAAGCCCTCGTACTAGGCTTTCTGGTCGACAAAGACGGCATACGACCAGACCCTGAAAAGATAGCAGCGGTTCGCGACTTCCGACAGCCACAAACGGTGAAAGATCTGCGAAGCTTTTTGGGCCTTTGCTCATATTTCCGACGCTTTATCAAGAATTTCGCAGAGCTTGCCTCTCCCCTCACGTCTCTCCTTCACAAAGACACCCCATACTTGTGGACTGCTGCCTGTGAGTCCGCGTTTCAACAGCTGAAATTTTTGTTGACTTCTGGACCGCTACTGCGGCATTTTGATCCGGAGGCGTCAACTGAGCTGCACACTGACGCCAGCGGTGCGGGTGTTGGCGCTGTGCTTGTTCAACTCTGCGATGGCCGTGAGCATGTCATTGCCTACGCTAGTCGGACACTTACAAAAGCGGAGACAAACTACACCGTTACTGAACTCGAGTGCTTAGCAGTCGTCTTCGCCATTCAGAAGTTCCGTCCGTATCTACATGGCCGCGCATTCACGATAGTGACTGACCACCATTCACTCTGTTGGCTGGTTGGGCTGCGTGACCCGTCTGGCTGGTTGGCCCGCTGGGTTTTGCGCCTTCGAGAGTACAGCTTTTTCGCTAACTACAAGAGCGGACGCTGTCACCCGGATGCTGATTGCCTATCCCGTCTCCCTTCGCCGCACACTAAAGCTGAGGATGATGACTTCGACGACTACCTAGTTTCCATCTCTTCCGACTTTCCAGACCTGCGTAACTTCGAGAGCGAGCAACGTTGCGACCCTACTTTGAAATCCCAACGGGCAGCTGCACGTGAGCCAGCAGGAACACCGTTTACTTTTCGTAATGGTTTGCTGTACAAAAAAAAAATTACTCGGCTGATGGTCCCCCATTGCTTCTAGTTGTGCCCGAAAACCTGCGCCCTGCTGTCCTTCGTTCCATGCATGACGATATCACGTCCGGGCACCATGGCTTTACACGCACACTACACCGACTTAGACAGAGATTTTTCTGGCCCAAGCTCTGGAAAACAACTAAACAGTATATCGCCAGCTGTACTGTTTGCCAGCGCCACAAACAAACGACAACGGCCCCAGCAGGCTATTTACAACCAGTTAAGCCACCGACGTTACCCTTTGAAAAAGTCAGCATCGACTTGCTTGGCCCGCTCCCAAAGACGTCAGCTGGCTACCGCTGGATTATAGTATGCGTAGATTATCTTACTCGCTACACGGAAACGGCGGCACTTCCATCTGCCACTGCAGCAGATGTCTCTTCATTTTTGTTGCATCACGTCATACTCCGTCATGGCGCTCCCCGTGTTGTCATCAGTGACCGTGGACGGCAATTCACCGCCGACGTCGTTGAAGAACTTTTACGGCTTTGTGGTTGTGCATATCGTCATTCCACTCCTTACCACCCGCAAACCAATGGCCTCACGGAGCGAACGAATCAAACCCTTACCAACATGTTATCAATGTATGTCGCTGCTGACCACAAGAATTGGGACGCCGTCTTACCTTTTGTAACTTACGCGTACAATAGTGCGAAGCACGAAGTTACTGGATATGCGCCGTTCTTTTTGCTGTACGCCCGCGCACCCCAGAGCTTTCTGGACACTATTCTACCTTTATCGTGCCAAGAAGATCCTTCCATCACCCAAACTCTGTGTCGTGCTGAGGAAGCACGTCGACTGGCGCATCTTAGGACGTTCTCCTCACACGGCAACCGCAAGATTTGCTATGATGCGCGGCATATCCCCGTCAGCTTTACTCCCGGTGATTATGTTTGGTTGTGGACACCTGTTCGCAAAAAGAGATTGTACCGCAAGTTTCTCGCCACTTACACCGGACCATTGGTTATACTGAGCCGCTTGAGTGATGTGAACTATGTCGTCGCCAAAGTGACGGTAAGTAATCGGCGTTCACGGGCGACGCAAGTTGTTCACGTGGCCAGACTCAAGCAGTGCCATCACAGGTCCCTTTAACTCGCTCAGCGAGCTTCGTCTGCCCCCGGGGAAAATGTCGCAGCACTGCGCGGCTGAGGCAGAGAAAGAAGAAGTAGAGTGTGCGCGCGTGATCTCGCGGTACTCTGCGCCGGCTGGGCCTGGCCTGTAGCTTCCCTCTCGGACCTCGTTTCACCGTTTCACCCTGTAAATAAACATCATTCGTAACAATATAAATATATATATATATTGTGACGCTCTTACGTGCATAGTCGGTTCACGCCTCAATAAACAGTATGCGGGAGCACCGAAGAGTGGTGAACGAAGAAGACGACGGGTGGCTGGCTAGCTGAATCCCGACAGGCGCTCAGATGATCAAGGCCATGGCATCTAACGCCACCCGGCTTCAAAGTAACGCCTTTTGTGGGCGTAACAGAGTGGTGGAAGTGCTGGGTAGGGCACAATGTACCACGGAGTCGCAACATCTAGAATTTCGCCGGAGCCGTCGTCTTGCCGGTCTCTTGCCAACGACTTTCCATATGGCTCAGGACGGAGGTGGACAAATGCGTGCTCTAGTTTCACCTGCTCAAAGGTCAGCGCCAGTTGGACCTTTGCAGCACTACGTAGAACCACGCTCGTTCGCGGGAAAAGTGGACGAAGACGTCGACGAATGGCTGACGCACTACGCAAGGGTGAGCTGCTACAACCTTTGGGATTGTGTCACTCAGCTTGAATATGTCGTACTCTTTCTGAGTTAGACAGCGCTGATGTGGTATGAAAACCACGAAGACTCCCTTACGACGTGGGAGCGCTTCGTTGAGGAAATTAAGAAGCGTTTCGGCGACTCCTACGCCAAACAGAAACGCGCCGAGAGAACACTAGCTCAAAGAGCTCAAGCTCCTGGAGAAACATGCACTATATACACAGAGGAAATCCTCAAGCTGTGCGAAATCGTAAATTCGCAGATGTCTGAGGAAGACCGAGTCGGACATCTTTTCAAAGAAATGCCAGAAGATGTCTACAATTTCCTCATAAGCCGGGAACACATTGATTCCGTCTCAGATATCGTGAATCATTGCCGTACGTTTGAGACGTTGAAAACACGTCGCATTGTGCCAAAATTTGGACTCCTGGTGAATGTGACAACCGTTGCCACCGTCGATGAGAGCCCTTCTGCCGATATTTAGTCTACTATACGGCAGATCGTGCGTGAAGAACTGTTGCGGCATCAGGAACTTGCGCGCGACGTCATAGACAACCTGATCCTTATTACCCGCAACACATGGCGCCTGCCGCACCCTGCGCTTCCTGGCAACCGGCGGTATGTGTCACAGACGTCAACCACAGAGGAGCTCCGTGGCCACGTGAGGGCACATTTATGCGCGAACACCGACCTGCAGAACTCCCTCGCCCCAGCAGGTTTGCACGCAGACCGACCGTTCCTCCTGTGCAGCAAGCTCAGCCGCTTCGCTCTGCTACACGACCCCCCACGGCTGAGCGCTTCGAAGGGCAGTTCATCGATCGTCGTTTACCTGTGTGTTATAGCTGTGGCGACTTGGGTCACATGCCAGGTACTGCAATCACCGCCAACCATCGAGGTTCGACCGATCGACGATGTCTAGGCGGTACCGCGCTCATCTGGGCGAAACATATTCGCCCTCGCACACATATTTAGGAAGCTTGCCTCACCAGCACCCGGAGCCGCTGCGGAACCGTTCTCCAGCATCCGATCGCAGCTTGACACCACCACCCGCTCTTCGTGTAAGCCGATCGCCCTCTCCGCGGCGTCGATACCCGTCGCCACCTCCGGAAAACTAGCCAGCGCGGCCGTTGGAGGTGAGGTCGCTGGAATACCTTCGATGTCGACAGAGATACCTCCAACCATTTGTATGTTTAAGAATAAGGTGTCTGTATTAACTGACGGGGTTTCATCCATGGCCTTAGTGGGCCCGGGAGCAACCGTTTCAGTAATGGGTCTTGCGTTCAAAAGCCTCCTGCGACGAAAAGTTAATATTCGCTGGGACCGTGCCGATACGTTTCGCGGAGTGCGTGGGGAGTAGTTGTATCCTGTGGCCATGTGTTATGTAGATGTTACCTTGGCTGGTCAAATATTTAACGCGGAGTTCGCTGTCCTACCTCATTCTACGCATGACGTGATCCTGGGCCTTGAATTTTTGAAACTGTGTGGTGCCACCGTCGACTGCAAAACGGGTGAAATCAGTGTAGGTACGAGCTTTTCTGCTGTGTTTATGGAAGGCCCACAGTATTGTGAAAGTGTGCTTTGTGTATCCCGGGATACAGTTGTGCCTCCGTTATCCGCAACGTGCGTTTCAGTTGCCTGTTTCCCTACCACCGACGGAACGTTTGACGCTACCGTGGAGCCCGTTCATCTGAGTTGCATCAAGAGGAATGCACTGATACCGTATTGCACGCTGTCAGTTGTTATGAGATGCACTAACTTGTGGGCCGTAAACTGTTCGAGTGAACCTGCAATACTACCACAGGGTCTGAAACTTGCCGCCTACAATGAAGATCAAGTGCTATCGCTCGCCATTCTTACAGAAGCTCTTGATTCTGCGGATGAGCGCCATTTCGTTAATGCCTGCCCTGCGGCGCACGCCTCATTTCTGACTATGGTAAACAAGTCACTCAGCGCTAAGCAGTGTCACGAAGTGGCGAATATTCTAATAAAACATGCCCGACTGTTTGACTTTTTCCAGCAAGAGGGGCCACCATTGTTTCCTCCTTCTCGTATACACCATCGCATAGATACATAGATACGGGATCTGCCCAACCTTTGCGACAGAAACCATGCAGAATCTCACCATCTGAACGCAAAATTATCAATGACCAAGTCCACGAAATGCTAAATAAGCATGTAATCCAAGAATCCTGTAGTCCGTGGGCAGCGCCAGTGATTCTGGTTAGAAAGAGAGATGGTACATGGCGATGTTGTGTTGACTACCGCCGCCTCAACACCATCACTAAAAAGGACGTTATCCTCTTCCGCGTATTGATAATGCTATCGACTGCCTCTGATCAGCGTCTTACTTTTCGTCTGTTGACTTGAGGTCGGGGTACTGGCAGATTCTTATGCACAAGGCAGACAAGGAGAAAACGGCATTTGTAACACCAGATGGACTTCTTGAATATAATGTGATGCCGTTCGGGCTCTGTAATGCACCTGCAACTTTCGAAAGCTTCATGGACAACATCCTGCGTGGTTTGAAGTGGGAAGTATGCATGTGCTATCTAGACGATGTAGTGATTTTCGGGCGCTCGTTCAATGGGCACAACGCACGTCTCGATCTTGTGCTAGACTGCTTGGACAAAGCGGGTTTGGTGCTCAACTCGAAGAAGTGTCATTTTGGAGAGCGCCAAACATTCGTTATGGGACACCTAGTGGATAAGGACGGTATACGACCTGATCCAGCGAAGACTGCTACGGTGGAAGCCTTCAAGCAACCTCGCCATGTAAAAGAGCTACGCAGTTTCCTAGGGTTTTGCTCGTACTTCCGCCGGTTTATTCGTGGATTTGCCAACATCGCATATCAGCTGACATACGTCCTCCAGAAGGGCGTTTCCTTCGAATGGACCCCTGAATGTGAAGCTAGTTTTCATGAGCTGAAGTCTCGTCTGATGTCCCATACCATTCTCCGACACTTCGACCATGCGGCTCCCACAGAAGTTCATACGGACGCTAGCGGTATTGGCATCGGCGCTGTCCTTATTCAACGCGTCGACACCAAAGAACACGTTGTCGCCTATAAGTACGTCGCTCTTTACGTAAGTCCGAGCGTAACTACACCGTTACAGAGCAAGAATGTCTTGCAGTTATTTTCGCAGTACAGCGCTTCCGGTCGTACCTGTACGGGCGCCCCTTCACTGTGGTGACAGACCTTCATCCTATGTGCTAGCTGGTTAATCTCCGTGATCCGTCGGGCCGGCTTGGGCGTTGGACGCTTCGTTTACAGGAATATATCTTTACCGTTTCTTATAAAAGCGGCCGCCGACACGCCAACGCTGACTGCCTCTCGCGCATGCCGCTTCCAACGACGGACTGCGACGCGGACAACTTTGACTGCTATATCGCATTACTGAAGCCGGGATTTCCTGATATAAATACCTTCAAGGTCGAGCAACAAAAAGACAGAACTTTCGAACCACTGCTCATTACGGCAAGGCAATCAGCATCAGCCACTCGTTTCTGCGTTCGTGATGGGGTTCTTTACAAAAAGAACTATTCTGCTACAGGCCCACGACATCATCTGGTGGTCCCGGAGAGTATCCGTGTCTCCGCCTTGCGTGCTATGCATGACGATCCAACATTTGGTCATTTGAGTTCTGCGCCAACTCTCTACAGCCTTCAAGAAAAGTTATACTGGCCTAAAATGCGCCAGACGACCGCCCAGTATGTGTCAAGCTGCAGCGAGTGTCAACGTTACAAGCGTCCAATGAGTGCTCCTCCTGGTCAAATCCATCCAGTGCCACCCCCAGCACTCCCTTTGAGCAAGTTAACATTGACCTCCTCGGTCCTTTCCCGCGTTCATCCGATGGGAATCGCTGGATTACCGTGTGTGCCGATCACTTGACAGGCTACTGTCAAGTGATCGAGACAGCTGCAATACCATCGGCTACTGCAACCGAAGTGTGTATTTTTCTGATGCGTTTTGTCATTCTCCGACATGGACCTCCCAGAGTCATCATCAGCGATCGTGGGCGGCAGTTCACTGCAGACGTGGTCGAAGAGATGCTTCGCCTATGTGCTTCAAGGTTTCGATATTCCACCCCGTATCATCCCCAAACAAATGGACTTACGGAACGCTCGAACAGAACTCTTACTAACATGCTGTCGATGTATGTCGCGTCAGATCATAAGGACTGTGACAGCGTGCTACCTTTCATTAAGTACGCATTTAACACCTCAAAGCATGAAGTTACGGGCTACAGTCCCTTCTATCTTCATTACGCTCGTTTCGCCTCGTTATACACTAGACACTATCTTCCCGTTTTCCAGCCACGATAATCTTTGTATATCACAGACACTCTGTCTTGCTGAAGAAGCCCGACGACTTGCTTCTTTACGCACTCTTGTTTCACAAGACCGCTCGAAGGCACGCTGCGACCGTCGACGCCGACACGTGATATACGACCCTAGTGATTTAGTGTTGCTCTGGAAACCGACCAGGAAACGTGGATTATGCGAAAAACTGCTGGCCCACTATGTTGTACCCTATGTTATTACTGAGCGTATCAGCGAATTAACCTACCGCATAGCACGTCTCACATACAATGGCCGACGGTCAGGAAAGACTGAACTTTCGCATGTCGCCCGTTTAAAGCCCTTTATTTCTCGACAGCCTGTTTGACTTGCCCGGCGGGCTTCGTCTGCGCGGAGGGAAATGTGACGCTCTTATGTGCATAGTGGGTTCACGCCTCAACAAACAGTATGCGGGGGCACCGAAGAGTGGTGAACGAAGAAGACGACGGATGGCTGGCTAGCTGAATCTCGACAGGCACTCAGCTGATCAAAGCCATCGCATCCAACGCTACCCAGCTTCAAGGTAACGCCTTGTGTGGGCGTAACAATATATATATATATATATATATATATATATATATATATATATATATATATATATTATTCTGGACAAATCGGGCGAAGCCAACATGCTAAGCATATAATGAACGATGAGTACCAACAAATGAGATCTTGTTTTGAAATCGAACTAGAACTGAAGCAAACGAAAACGCAGGTTAAGATTACGGTAGACTACGGTAGAGATTACGGTTACGGTAGTACCCACGTAGTGGTTTCAATACCGCTTTTCATCAGGCCTATAAGGAAGTGGCGGTCAGATGCAGCTGTATACCGATAAAGCACGTAGTTAAATTACAAATATTGCCCTTGCCACGAAGGTCGCCGCAAGCTGGCAGAGACGGTTTGCTTACCTGCAGGAACGGCGCGTATACAAAGACACACACGTATCTATGCAGGACTTTCTAGAGGCTCCACAAATACTCACAGCATCTATTCAATGGCATTGCGTTATGCATAATGGCACAAGAAAGCTTCGAGACTCAGCTGCGTTAGTTACGCCAACTTCGAAAAGTAGGCAGGAAGGTGCCATGGCACTTTTTGCAGGAAGCAGGTGGCGCTTCATGCATCAGAAACCGAGAGAGAAACTAGCAAATCCAACCGTTCTTTTTTTCTTTTTTTTTTTGGTAAGCGTTAATCTCGTTTTCAGTCCTCGTAAGTTATTTTATGGGTTTGTTGTAGAGCGTGCGTGGCATTGAAGGGTTCAGTCCCAGTTTAAATGGTTTAAATCCTTCAAACAGTTTGTATTTTTTGCACCGCCAGTACACAGAAGCGTTTTATAACGATCTTTACTGATAAACAGATATGTGGCCATTGTTTATTGCGTTTTGAAGAGCACTCGCTTCGTTTTTAAACAAGACGCGTAGGTTCGGCGCTCCAATTCGCATTAAAGGTGAGCTTTTGACAGCCTTACTTTACCCATTTACGCGCTGTAGATGCGCTATGACACCTTTCAGTAGTCTGCGACGACGCAGACTATAACAGCGGAGTCCCGCTGTTTACCTTTAACATGTTAAACGAAGCGAAACCTCGGTAGTGCATCATACATCTTTTCTAAACATACTGCAGGCACCACGCGCACCGTTAAAGCATGAATGTTAAGAAGAATTGGCAGCAGCTCATTTGTCACTACGTTGGAGCGAGAATAGTGCTAATCTGCCGCTTTACCTTTCTTTACTGCTCCGCATTTTTGTGTATCCGGATATTTTATTCTTATGCAAACCACCCGTTCCGTGCGAAAAAGAAAAGAATTGAAGGAAAGGAAGAGGCAACAGTTGTGTGAAATAAATTGTGCTTTACCAGCATCTGTAGTGACCTGGTGATCGTGCGCCTTGGGCGAATTCATTTTGTGTAAAAATATGTTCCCGCTACTTAAAAGGTAAGTGTTACGTTGTGGCATCAACTGCTATCTCCCTTGTTGAATGAATTTTTGACAATACGTCATTGTCATGGTGCGAGGCAAAACACAACTGGAAGTCACCTTACAACCAAAACGTTGCCTTTCTACTTACGATAGGAGCACATAAACAAAACATTACTGTAGGCTTCAGTATGCCTTATTTTTACAACTATTTTGACCAATAAAGCTTAGGTAGTTGTGAAAATGAGAGGCAGCTGTGATGGATATAGAAGAGCATAGTACGTTTGCAAGACCTAGAAATCTTAAAGGACGAAATTTCAGTCCTTGAAAACAGTGCATAAAAGTAGAACACTGCATGGACACTTTTCCCTGGCCTGACCCGAGCCAGTACCATGCACTGGTCCACCCTTGTCTAGCTCAGCTAGGTTTGTCCAGTTAGCCCTTAAGACTCAGTGTAGCATGATCCACCTCTCTGTTGTTATGAAGATGCCGACTGCATACATATTTGCTCACATTACTCAAAGCCACCTTAAGTCTGTATCTTTCTGCAGAAATTAAAATGTCCAGCGATTCTCCTTTAAGCATGTCTGCTCTTGTAAATGTAACCAGATGCACTGAAATTTTTTACTTACGATTGTGGCTGCTATTATCCAGAATTCCTTAAGCAACTGAACGCAGTCTAGGGAATTTTTCGTGTCTGTATTTCTTCCACTATTAAATCAAGAGGCCCAACTCTACAATGCCACCATAAATATGTGTAGTTAGACATGAATTTATTCTGACTCTGACATCTTGTTACATTTTAAATTAGCCCTTCGGCACCACTCCCCACTCAGCTAATGCTCTCCTTGTTGTCTGTTGGGAGGCTCTCATCATGACCTGCACTCAAATGAGTCATCAGTCTTTCATCTCCCTGCAAAGTTCGCCTTGAAGTATCAGAAAACATAAAAACATGTTAATCAGTGTTTACCAGTGTCTGGGGGACAGAAATAAAGCGGAGTGCAATTCACACAGATGTCACTGTTACTATTCTGCCAGATATTTGGGCGCATTCGTAATGTTCACCATCGGCCTATATGAACAGGAACCCCTAATGTGTATTTGAACCGCGATTCCTGCAACATGCAAATCATAACTTTACTCGACAGGTTATGTTGTTTTCCTGTTGGAAAATCCTGCTCATGGAACTTGTCCTTGTTGCAAGGCCACACAAAGAAAATTACTGGCTTTGAACATGCATCCAGTGTCCCTTTTCATATTGACTGAGGGTGTACAGTTGGTGTTAGGCTGCTGAGCCCGAGGTCGCGGGATCGAATCCTGGCCACGGCGGCCGTATTTTAAAGGGGGCGAAATGCGAAAACACCCGTGCCCTTAGACTTAGGTGCACGTTAAAGAACCCCAGGTGGTCAAAATTTCCGGAGTCCTCCACTACGGCATGCCTCATAATCAAAAAGTGGTTTTGACACGTACAACCCCATAATTAAATTTTTTTTAGGGTGTACACTAATCGGTGGAGTGCGCTACTGTGTCGTGGTCTGCCTGCTTCTGCTTTCCCATAGGCCGACAGATATCATTGCCTCAAAGTTTTGCAATGGTGGCAATTGAAGTCCACAGTATGGTGAAATTACATATGGCAAATCCAGCTCTATTGCAGACCTGACTGGAGACTGAAGCTCCTGGGCCTGGGCCCGCATCATAACTTGCTTGTATTCCAAGCCCTGGCCACATACGGCATTTGGTTTAGCCAGAACTCATAGAATAGAAACACTGCAGAATTTTAAAGTTAATTATTGATCTTCGTTCTGGATACTGGCAGATTGCTGTTGGCGATATGGGCAGAAAAAATACGCTCAATCAGCTTTTTAAGTTTAAAAAAGTAGGGTACGCTGTATCACTCCATAGAGAAATGTTTTCCGTTCCTGGTTCATTGGCCTTGAGACGAAATCGCCCTCGCTGTGCAGAACTATAACATGGTTGAACTTCAAAAGTTGCTCCCATGAGAATGCAAAGAAGCTCTCCAGTAGGACGGGTGCAGTTGTCTAATGAGGCTATCAATTATATTACCCACAGCCAAGATTGCATGGCACATACGTTTCTCTGATTAACAAAGCCCACGTAAAAGCAAGATGTGTGTTTTTACACCATAGATCAGCAGCACATAAGCTCCACCTTAAATGTGATTGTTCACCTAAATCTGCCTGCATTTGGAAAGTTAGTGCAAACCTTCTGTGCTCTTGGCAGCCAATTTCAAAGTATTTGCCCAGCCCTGTGCACTGTGACTTGATGGTTCCAAATTGCTGGTTTTTAGGCCCTTAACCAACTGGTTTGTTCAAATAGATATTAAAATGAATGACAGCTGCAATTGCCCGAACACTTATCAATGAGATTCCACTGTAATTTCAGTGGTGTTCACAGCAACAACAGATTTGGTGAAGTAAGGGACAGGCAGAGAGGTAAAGAGGACTGTGAAATCCATCGAACGGATATGTTGAGCTAACAATGTGGACTGATTGTATAAGGCGAGCAAGCTGCCGGGAATTGCTAAGCTTGATGTACATACCTCATTTCTTAGGCAAATAAACTGTGCAATGTGTTGTTTTATTATTGATGACTGCTCTGCCAGTCTGCCTGAGTTGTCATTTTTCGTATTTATCATAAAGCAGGCACCTTCATGTTTTTTAGTTGTGTGACACAGAGTCATTCGTTTCTTACAGCTGTCATTTTCTTGAAAGCAGGCGCTCACGCTTGGAGACCTGCAGAGCACGAACTGCAGCATGTATTCCGAAATAAACAGCTATTGCCTATTTAAAATAGAACCAATGTAAGGCAAGGCCCCTTTTTGCTGTACTGTACTTGCAAATTGCAAAGCAATGATAACACACAATGTAGAAAGAGACATTTTCTTTTATTTGGCGGACATTAGAGTTGTATCACAAAAAAAATATTGAGCAGCCCCAAGTCAGTCACTACACTAAGCAGCTCCACTGCAATTCACATGACCTAGGAGCCCCAGCCATACAACCGGATGATTATTCGTATAAGTGAGGCTCAAAATCATTCTTCACTTGAATGCCACGGAGCGCTGTTCAGTAACAGCAGTCAGTTTGTGTCCCTGCAAGCAGAAATATTAATTCGTGTTTTGGTTATTGGTGACATAACAAAATTTATAGTTTTCTGGCCCGTTAGATGTTTGCATCAGGAATAACTTCTCCAAAGATGTACACCTTGTCAGCGGTATATGCAGGATGATTAGCAGTGGCCAGAGACTTTTGAGTGGGACTTCGGGCTCAATGGAGGTATAATGTGTGTGCATGCTTCAGTACATGGGAGATTTGAGGCAGCATCAAGGCAACCTATAGGCACCGTGTGAAAAATCTTGAAAGCAGTGCTATTCGCTAATTCTCTCCTTCCCTCTGCACTTGATAGAATACTTTCCAAGTTTAATTTACACCAGAAAAGAAACTTAGTATTTTCCAATGCTACCTTGACATGCAAACAAGTTTTTGTCATGTAGGAGGGGGAGGGGGGTAGGTCAAACTACAATACAATTTATCTATAAGTTTTTCAGCGTCCTATTTCATGTGCGGTACACTTTCTTTAATTTGACTTGCTGATCTGGTAGTCGCGTAGTCTTGGGCCAGGGATCACTGGATGGGAGAAGACGATGAGGTGTACTGTTCATTGTTTAATATGCGCTTGTGTACTATAAGATGCAAAAATAAAAAAAATGAGTGATATTTTTATGCTTTAAGCATTTTGCAGAGTTAAGGTGTAAACCTCACCTCATCAAGTTATAACGAATTTTTTTTCTCTCTAAGAGATAAGAGATGATGGTGTCGCTTGCTCATGATGTTGCTGGGATACCCTAGTACCTAGCTCATAACTGTTTAGTGCAGTGAATGTCACCAGGTAGAAACCACATCAATTTGAAAGAGTAATGAATCTTCAGCATGAAAGTAAATTAGTGCTTTATATTATTGGATACGTTCCCCTTTGGGAAAGTTCTGAGAAAAAAATGAAAATTTGCAAAAGGAAGAAAAATGTGGAACAAGCATGCTATCCACACACGTAATGCAGAAGCAGAATTTAGTTACACTACATACCAATAAGAACAGCGTAGGTGTGAGAACATTGCTGATACTTTACTTTTCCACCTATGACGAAAAAGAAAGGATGCTTCAGTAATTCAGATGCGAACACAATTCTTGTTACACTAGGTGCGTCGAGCCCGGCAGACAGCAAGAGCCGCAGGAGCCCTGGACTACGGGCGCCTCCCGCACAAGCAGAAAGACACCTGCTTCTCCTTTCTTTTTTAATAAATGTTTTCCTCCTCTTCCTCCTCCTTATAATGTTCTTTGATACAACGGTTTACCTGACTTGGAGGTAGTTTTATCTCGGAAGCTCCTATCTGAATACGTGGGAATAGTTTTTCTCTGAAGCCAGCAACGGAATTCGATTAGGTTGGTTACATGTACAACCATGTAACCAACCATGTGGTTACATGGTTGGTTACAAAAACTGCAATGTAGCGACTGTTTTAGGCGGCAATTTCTTGTGGCAGGAAATTTTGAAAATTGTGAAATTAAGAAGACTTCCGCACGAAGTTTACAACTTGATACAAATGCTACGAAATCGTAAACTTCGTGCTTATATTTTTTAACCTTACTGATTCTCAGCAAGTTTTCCTAAATATTCAAGGTCCTAAATCAAAATTGTGCAGCCTAGAATGACTAAAACTTAACTTTTTCTCTCAAATGCAACAAATTTCATTTAAATTGGTCCAGTAGTTGTCTCAAAAGCATTTCTGCCTTTAACATGTATTTGAATAAAGAGATTAGAGTTGGCACTGAGCTAAAGCATCCTCCTCAATGTAAGCGCATCATTTCTGGCCGTAAGGCCAGTTATCAGTCGACACTCTGCACCATAAAAGAGAATTGCCTTTTTTTACACTTTTCCAGTAATTCCAACTTAGTAGCACGTTTAACTGAATGCAGCTAGAAAGAAGGAAAGCTGACAATTTTTAGTTTATGTGCAGAATTAAAGCTTTTGTATGTCACTGAATTTTGGCCATCATGAGCATTCATATCCTCGAATTTTCTTTGAATGTTGAATCGAACATTCTGTACAATACCTGAAATAGCCATCAGGCCACCAGGCAACATAAGGGCAAATAAGAACTACATGTGGAAGCACATAAAAGAGTCCGCTTGATTCGCCTGCAACACTGTGAACCAGTTAACGGAGGTTCACGAGAAGTTCGGAAATTGTGCAGCTTGTTTCTGCGGTGCAGGCACAGCGCAACACTCGAAACGAATGCCAAGGTGCAGACGTGGTGCAGGCGTTATGTTATGCCTGATTAATGTGCACAGAGTGCGTACATTTGAAAGATCGTGAACTACAAGTATTATCGGCTTGTGGGCCGAACTACAAACCACACTTGTAGACACATCAGACATGCGTACGCGGGATTTTAATGGCCCTTGCGCCCATGTGCTGGATTATCTGCTCCACTGCTGCTTCGCACTTGTACGCCTGCACCAAGTCGGCACCGACAGCGGAGTAGGTGTAACAAAATCATGAACCAGCCCTGCACCTTTTGAAACGAACGGAGTGGTTCAGCGGGCGCCATTGCTGCACCGCTGGAACAAATAGCAGGGTGCAGCACCTCGTGAATTGGTTCAGGTTGTGCAAGCTAATCGAACGCACCTAAAGTAAAGCACATTCAGAGGCGCTATAACATAAAAGGATTCCAAACTGTATTGATTTCAATTTCCTGACGTCAAATTTACGTAACCACCAGCGCAGGCATCGGGCGGTGACCCGCAACCTGGTCTGAACAACCCAAACACTCTCCTCGTTTATAGGAGGTCACCTTTGTTCTCTTTCAAAACGAATAACATTGCCTACACTCAGCGGTTTTTCTTATCTAAATGGCTGACAAGAGGCGAGGAGCACGGTCTAGTGGAGAGGGTTTTCATGGGGCCGCGCCAGCTTAGTGAAAATAGATAACCACATGAAGAGGGTGGTGCCGGCTTCTCCGATTGGTCCGCTTCGCCTTACTTAGCTTGCGGTGGCTGGTCGAAAATCGCGGCGGCGAGCAACAGAAGGATAACAATGCCGATAAAACGGATCCTCAGGAAGGAAGAGTTGGCAGAGCGATGCTGTATACGTGCCGCAAGGGCTCGATAACGTTTTACTGCCATGCAAAAAGGTTTATCATGTGCAAATAAATACATGCTCACCCGCAGGTGCGAGTAGCAAGGGCCTAAGCGATCGGCGGGCAGCCATCTTCTATTCCTTTCAGAACGGGGCAGTCTCTGGCTATTCCAGAAGAGGGAACATGCACCAACTAGCCCCCCAACAAGTATTACTCTGGCTATTGAGAAACATTTTCAGTTTTGTTCGGCATATTAATGAATTTTTTTCGCGTACACGTCACTTTGACGCAGTGAGTTTTCGCGGTTTTGTAAGGTCGAGTGACAGACAGGTGAAGTGGGTGTAGCCCGAAAACATTGAACCAATGGCAGAGGGCTAATGGTAAAAAGGCGTCGAATCAGGAATAATTATTTTCTTTTGTGCGGTTTATTCATTCTAAATTAATGTGTACACGTTATATCAGATGGGGGAGCCATCACGGTTTTCGTGACGTCGCGTGACAGAAAGGTGAAGTTTGGAGTGGCCCGAAAACGTTTTGACCAATCGTGGTGGGCTGACTGTAGAATTGGAATAGAAAAGTTTGGAATCATTTTATGTTATAGCGCCCCAGGACTCTACAGGGGGCCATAGAATGTAGACTTCCCTGCAAAGATGGCCAACCTCATAAGGTTCACGAGGCTGACGTAATGAAGTCAACGTAAGCTGATCTTAACCTCCCAAACTGATGCGACGTTGGTTGGCTGTTAAAAATTTTTAGCTATGGCAATGGCAACCTCAAGGACAAATTCGAGGTTGAGTGAGGTCGAATGCTCGGTGAGGTTATGATATTTCACAGCTGCTGATCTGCACATTTGCACCTCATGAAAAAATATGTGGAAAGTTTTATGATTTTACTGATATGAAGAGGTAATTATTTGATACAACAGCCCCTGGCAGGAATCTGGAAGGGGGCTTCACCCCAAGCAACCTGAGGCGTTGGTTTTAATTTGTATAGACAGCTCTCATCACATATGAACCATAGGTGTACATTTCTTTTGCTTTACATCAGATGTGTGACACCACCGCAGTTGGATATCTTTCATCGGCCTAAATCCTCTGACCTTGCTTTTAAAGACAGTGAGTCACATGCCAAACTTCTTCCTCGTCGAGTATTCCTGCTCTAAACCAACAAATGACAGTTGTTTCCTTTCATTCAGTGTTGGCCAAAGACGCCTCGCCAGAATCTTGGCACTCAATAATGAAACGACGCAAGACAAACATTTTTTTCTGGTATGTTGCCTGTAGGCAACAATCGTCAATAAAGGGTTAATGAGAAATAAATTAAACACTGAAATACAGCAGAACCTCGTTGATACGATCTCCACAGGAACCGGAAAATAAAGTGTATCGTAGAAAATCGCATCATCCAACATCTTAGCCAACCAAATCAGATTTTCGGGAAAAGAAAACAAAACTTAACATCCCGAAAAACGTATTAAGCAGAATCGTATCGAGGTTCCACTGTATAAAAAGAAACGACACTGAAACTGGCTGTAGAAAAGTTAGTAAATTACTAACTGCGCTCTGAAGGTTGTCACAATTTTTTCTAGGGTTTAGAAGTCTAGGACCTTGATTTAACGCAAGAAATGAATAGTCATAAATATCATGCAAGTACCCCTTTAAAGTTCAACATCTTGAGACGTATTTCTGCACATTGAGACGTAATATTTACCGAAGCCGTAAGACTCTTAACAAAGCACGTTTCACAGTCTTGCAGGCAAGCCGAACATTTACAGTGGTGCACCTTCAAATTCTATGGACCCAATGCTTGCATCTTGCACACCTGCTCAAGCCAGAGGCAGGAAATTGGGATAACCTCAAAAACACTTCAATTATCTCTTTCTGAAAGAGAGAAGTGTGTTTTATCTAGCAATTCTTGAGATAGCCAGACTAGGCAAGGCAAATCGACAACTATGTTCCTCACGAAGGCCTGATTCACACAGGTGTAATCGGCCTCGTCACGGTACCCGCGTCTGTCAGGGCAGAGCATTTCCTTGCCGATTTCTCCACAGAAACAAGACGCTATCGAAATGTGCTGATGCTCTAAACAACATCAGTATCCTATGTTAGAGGAGAAACAAGTGTGAAAACCCTCTATTTTCACAGATACAGGTTCCGTAACATTTGGTGCCGAGACATGACAGTATGGGTCAAACTTGAGTGAACCAGAATTTACTTACAATGAACATCAGATAAGCTAGAAAAACATTGCTGTAAACAGATGGCAACACAGGTGAAAAGTTTTAGATAACGATGCCAAAAGACAGACACCATAGCTTGTAACGCTTCAGTATAAGCACAAGGTGGGATTTTCAAGATCACTGGAATCTAAACCACACAAGCGAAGCAAAGCCTACCTGCCAACTGTGTTCACTGCAGCTTACACATATTGTCAACCCACGTGACGTTTCTGTGCCCAACATACCATGGCGGTTGTGCCAGGATGACTGTGGGCACAGATGGCAACGTGCACAAAGCATTCTCGCCTTGAGCTAGCATTGCAGATGCAGCCAAGGAGCCCCTGCTGCATAAATCAGTCTTGTGTCTGGAAGCGTCCACAACCTCCGTGAAAGTGTTACAGAGGAAAGAGCTGCAACAAATATATTTACTGAATATTGTCACAGCCTAGTAGGAGACGGGAAAGCCGGTGTCGAGGACGTGTAAAAGCACTTTATCAGCGCAGTCAACGCGACGTCGTTGTCGTCTCTGTTTTTCTACTCGCGCGCTACTTCAGCGTCGTTTTCATCGCCTGGCACATACCCGCGGCGACGTTAGAGGATGTGGCATTTGTCCCTCCTTTGAAAAGGAGGCATCGTTCCGATGCGCCAACGTCCGAAGGCTGTGCACACACGGTGCGAAGTTGAGGTCATGAGGACAAGCATGGCTTCATACGAAGCACGTGCACAACCTCGGCCAGGTGCCGCCGGCGTTTGGAGCAGTTATGGCTGTGGGGGACCACTTCATAATTCACATCGTTGCTGCGGCGCAGAACTGTACACGGCCCAAAGTATCTTCGCAGAAGCTTCTCAAACAGCCCCCGCCGACGAATCGGAGTCCAGACCCGCACCTGGTCACCGACGTTTTATGTGACGGGTCTGTGCTGAAGATTGTAGTGTCGGAAACCATATTCCTGCTGTTCTTGGATTCGGAAACGCCCAAGCTGCCTGACTTCCTCTGCGCGTTGCATGAACTCCTCGGCACCAGTCTCGCCGTCACCGCACTCGTGTGGCAGCATGGCGTCCAACATGGTTGTCACTTCCCTGCCGTAAACAAGGTTAAAAGGCGTGACGCGTGTTGTCTCTTGGCGCACCGTATTATACGCAAATGCACCGTATGCTAAAATCTAGTCCCAGTTCTTGTGGCCGACTTCGATGTACATACTTATCATGTCTGCCAGAGTCTTATTCAAACGTGCTGTCAGCCCATTGGTTTGGGGATGATCAGCCGTGGCCTTTCGGTGAGTGGTACCACTTCATCGCAAAACTGTGCCCAGAAGCGCAGCCGTGAACGCAGATCGTCTGTCTGTTATGAGCACTGCGGGAGCGCCATGCCTTAGGACGACGGCTTCGATGAAAAATCACGCTGCTTCGGCTGCTGTTCCACGTTGGATAGCACCTGTTTCGGCGTATCGAGTAAGGTAATCTGTGACGACGATTATCCATCTATTTCCGGCAGTAGACAGGGGAAACGTACCTAAAAGGCTCATGCCAATTTGCTCGAACGGCGCTTGCGGTATCTGGACAGGATGCAGCAGTCCAGCTGGCTTGCCGGGTAGGGCTTTGCGGCGCTGGCAATCCAGGCATGTCGGTGTGTAACTTTTCATGATCGACGCAAGTCTCGGCCAATAGTATTTTAGCCTAATTCTAGCCAATGTCCGAGTGTAGCCTAAGTGACCAGCGGTTGGCTCGTTGTGACAGGCATGTAGGACATTATCGCGAAGAGATGAGAGAATGACGAGTAGGTAGCTGCTCCCACTAGGTGAAAAGTTATTTTTATAGAGAACGTCGTGGCGCAAGCAAAACGAAGACAGCCCTCTCGCGAATAACCTCGGCACGCTGCTTGTTTTTCCCTCCAAGTAATCGAAAAGGGGAACCAGTTCTGCGTCCTCGCGTTGGTGGCGTGAAACGGCGACAGTATCTACCACGCCTAGAAAAGCCGCGTGATCATCGTAGTGCACTGCAGTCTGAACAGGAGACCGAGAAAGGCAGTCGGCGTCGGTGTGTCGTTCGCCCGATTTCTATACAACAGTGAAGTCGAACTCTTGGAGCCGAAGACTCCAGCGCGCAAGCCGACCAGCTGTATCTTTTAAATTAGTCAGCGAGCAAAGTGCATGATGATCACTGACAACGGTGAAACACCGACCGTACAAATATGGCCGAAATTTCAGGACGGCCCACACCAGTGCGAGGCATTCTTTTTCTGTAGTGGAATAGTTAGCCTCCGTCCTTGATAGCGTCTTGCTGGCGTAAGCAATCACTCTTTAGGTGCCGTCCTGCTGCTGTACAAGCACTGCGCCAAGGCCGACATTACTAGCGTCGGTATGAAGAATCGTAGGAGCGTTATCATCAAAGTGTGCGAGCACGGGAGGCGTCTGCAGCCGTTGGCGTAGGTCGTGAAATGCCCGCTGCTGGTCTTCGCCTCACACGAAGGGGATATCTTCTCTGGTGAGATGTGTTAATGTCCATGCGATGCGCAAAAATTCCGCAATAAAGCGTCAGTAGTAGGCGCAAAGGCACAGGAAACGTGGCACTGCCTTTTTATCTGATGGCGCTGGGAAGTTAGCAACGGCAGATATTTTATCAGGGTCAGGTCGCACACCTTCACGACTAACAACGTGACCGAGAAATTGAAGTTCTTCAAAGCCAAAATGGCACTTTTCAGGTTTTAAAGTTAGACCAGCGGAGCGCATTGCTTCAAAGGCCGTCTTGAGTCTCCGTAAGTGTTCCTCGAATGTGACGGAGAAAAACAATCACGTCGTCGAGTTACACCAGACAGGTTTGCCATTTGAGGCCTGAGAGTACCGTGTGCATTAGTCGTTGAATTCTTCGCATTTGAAGACGCTGCCAGGACGTGGTTCCAGAATCTAGAAGCCACCTTAACGACGTGGGACCTATTCCGAAGCGGCTTCTTGCAAACATTTACAAGCGTGGTGCGAAAAGAGCGAGCCCAAACTCTACTAGAAACCAGAGCGCAGCTGCCAAATGAGACGATCGCGATCTTCACGGAGGAGATGGCACGTCTTTTCCGGCACGCCGACCCGGAAATGTCGGAGGTGAAAAAAGTCCGCCAAGCAAGAATTTTTCGCCGGACATATTCGTAACCCACCGAAGAGTGTGGTTGAGTTTTCTGCAGAGGCATCCACGATCGAGAAAACTCGATCGAGATGCGCACCTGGCAATATAACCGCCAGGGGCTCACGCCGCAGTACACCATCCAAGGACAGGGTTCCGACGACCCTCAAGAGACCATCAGGGCCATTGTGCGCGAAGAACTGCGCAAGTTCCTGCCTTCGTCGCAGTTTCAAGTGGCCTCGATCGCCGACATCGTGAAAATGGATGAGGTTCAGCGATCGCATAATAACCGAAGAGTGCGCTCAACCACTCCTCCAGAACCCTTACCGAGTTTCGACGCGAGAACGTGAAGCTATTAGGCAACAAGTCGACGAAATGCTCCGCGACGACATCATCCAACCGATGGAGGTGCGGTTGCTGTTCGTCGAACTGACGAAGATCCTCCGCCGCCGACGAAGACGCCGAAGAAACTACCTCGACGACATAACGACACGTCGCCGTCCCAACGAAATGTGAAAGCAAAGAATACGACGACGAAAGACGACCTGACGACGTCCCATAACAGCCACAGGCCAACGCGACACAGCCGTGATGCGACGCCAAGACCTATCTGTAACGCAAAACAAAGAACCACCGACCTAGACGTGCTTCTCGACGGCCAGTGTGTAGATTCCTTGGCATGTGTGCCTACTACAGGCGCTTTGTCAAGGACTTTTCACGCATCGCTGAACCCCTAACGCATCTAACCAAATCTGATGTCGAGTTCAAATGGCAAACGCCGCAGGCTGACGCATTTCAAGAACTAAAACGACGCATGCGGTCACCGCCGGTACTTGCACATTTCGACGAAGACGCCGATACCGAAATCCACACTGACGCCAGTAGCCTAGGTCTCGGTGCCGTCCTAGTCTAGAAGACGGACATGAACGGGTGATATCTTATGCTAGCCGGTCGCTGTCAAAAGCGTAAGGCAATTATTCTACGACTGAAAAGGAATGCCCCGCCATCATTTGGGCTACAGCAAAATTCCGCCCTTACCTATATGGCAGGCCATTCAAAGTCGTCAGCGACCATCACACGTTGTGTTGGCTAGCTAACTTAAAGGACCCTTCAGCACGGCTGGCGAGGAGGAGCCTCAGACTGCAAGAATATGACGTCACGGTAATCTAAAAGTCCGGACGAAAACACTCAGACGCCGACTGCCTATCACGCGCCCCCATCGATCCCCCGCCGGAAGACGACGAGGACGACGGCGCCTTCCTCGGAATAATAAGCGCAGAAGACTTCACTAAACAGCAACGAACAAACCCGAAGCTAAAAGGCCTCGTCTAGTATTTGGAAGGGAACACCGACGTAGTACCTAGGGCACTTAAGCGCGGATTGTCTTCGTTCACATTACAAAACAACCTGCTCGTAAAGAAGAACTTCTCACCAGTCCGCGCCAGCTACCTTCTTGTTGTTCCGTCAGCGCCGCGTCCAGAAGTACTGTACGCCCTACGTGACGATCCTACCGCTGGGCACCTCGGATTCTCCCGGACGCTGTCGAGGATACAGGAAAGGTATTACTGGCAGCGTCTGACCGCCGACGTCGCCCGTGACGTCAAGACATGCCGAGACTGTCAACGACGCAAGACACCACCGACAAGGCCAGCAGGATTACTACAGCCGATCGAACCTCCTTGCCGACCATTTAGCAGATCGGGATGGATTTGTTGGGACTGTTTCTGGCGTCAACATCCGGAAAATGTGGATCGTCGTGGCGACGGACTATCTCACCCGCTTCGCTGAAACTAAAGCTCTACCGAAAGGCAGCGCAGCCGAAGTGGCGAAATTTTTCGTCGAGAACATTCTGCTACGACA
Organism: Dermacentor andersoni; assembly: GCF_023375885.2. NCBI lineage: Eukaryota > Metazoa > Arthropoda > Arachnida > Ixodida > Ixodidae > Dermacentor > Dermacentor andersoni. The sequence goes on from NC_092815.1 coordinate 219,015,523, forward strand.
TCATCATCATCATTAGCCTGGTTACGCCCAATGCAGGGCAAAGGCCTCTCCCATACTTCTCCAACAACCCCGGTCATGTACTAATTGTGGCCATGTCGTCCCTGCAAACTTCTTAATCTCATCCGCCCACCTAACTTTCTGCCGCCCTCTGCTACGCTTTCCTTCCCTTGGAATCCATTCCGTAACCCTTAATGACCATCGGTTATCTTCCCTCCTCCCTTCTGCCTCCCTTCCTCCTCCTCCCTTCCCTCCTGCGACATGGTGCCCCAGAAGTCGTCATCACCGACAGAGGAACAGCGTTTACAGCAGAGCTCACCCAAGCCATTCTGCAGTACAGCCATACAAGCCACAGGAGGACAACTGCCTACCACCCGCAGACGAATGGTCTCACGGAGCGCCTGAACAATACCCTCGCCGACATGCTAGCAATGTACGTCGACGTCGAGCACAAGACGTGGGACGCGGTCCTGCCGTACGTAACCTTTGCTTACAACACTGCGGTGCAAGAAACAACACAGATCACGCCGTTTAAGCTGGTTTACGGCAGGAACCCGACGACGACGCTCGACGCCATGCTGCCGCACGTCACCGACGAAGAGAATCTTGACGTCGCGACCTTTCTCCACTGCGCCGAAGAAGCGCGACAACTCGCCCGCCTACGGATCAAGAACCAGCAGCGTACCGACAGCCGACACTACAACCTCCGACGACGCTTCGTCGAGTACCAGCCCGGTGACCGTGTTTGGGTTTGGACCCCTATACGCCGACGAGGACTGAGCGAGAAGCTTTTGCGTCGCTATTTCGGACCGTACATGATCCGACGTATTCGTGCACTGGACTATGAGGTCGTGCCAGACGGCATTTCGCTATCACAGCGGCGCTCACGACCTGAAATAGTCCACGTTGTGCGACTCAAGCCGTAATACCAGCGTTAATGAACTTTGGGACTTCGCGTAACTGACCTTCGGACTTTGTTTCTTTTCATTGTTTTGTTACTTTTGTTTAATAAGTGTCCTTTCGTGTATCGCTCTTATATTTGTAGCATCGGGACGATGCTTTTTAAGAGGGGGGTAATGACACGTGTACTTCTTTATCTTTATCGGGCGACCACTTCTCACCACCTAACAAATGTTATCGCACAGCGCAGGACGCGCCTGCATGTAAAATAAGTTTCTGGAATGTTATCGATGGTTCCGTCCACTGTCTTTCACCGCAACTTTCGATGGTTCCGTCCACTGTCTTTCACCGCAACTTGTGTAATCTGATTGCATGTATGCGCGACGCGAATAGTGTAGAACTTTGTGGAAGACACGCGGGTCCCAGCATTTACTCTGGAACATTCGACTACTGATCTATAAAAGCCGACGCGCATGACCCGCTGATCAGATTTTCGACGATCGCTGACCGTGTTCGCCGCTATCATTGTGATAGAAATGTAGCCTGTTTTTGTGGGCACAGGTCCGCCCAATAAAAGTTAGTTTTGTCTTTCGCAGTATTGCTACTGTGCTCTTCAACGTCACCACCACGTGACAATATGCACAAAGAATACGCAGCCGCAACGCACATTTTCACAGATGGCTCTACCTCCACTGTTCATCATGCGGACTTTTTGTTCCCTCTACAGGGCAACGATTCTCGTTTCGTCTTGAGCAAGCGACATCATCTACTTCAGCGGAGCTATATGGCATTAAGGAGGCCCTTGTGTACGTACTTCGACAGCAGCCGCCAAAGACATGGGTGATTTTCACAGATCCAAAAGCAGCCCTACAAAGTATGTGGAACAGGCACGAGCGTTGCAATAATCTACCTGCAGCATTTGACATTGCTTACCTTCACCACAGGGCTAAGATTGCTGGGCATTGCATAAAGTTCCAGTGGATACCTGGCCATGCCGGCATTTCGGGAAATGAAAGAGCGGGTGAAGCTGCCAGAAATGGACTCCAATACCGCAAGTTCAAAAGAACATTTTTTACAAAAGCCGACGCTTCAATCATGGCAAAAAAAAATATGCCTATCAAGAAAAAGACCGCATCTGGAATCTGCCGCTTCACCAAGATAACTTACTGCGTTACATTGACCCAGAAATGAGACCGAAAATTCCACGACCACTTCCTCGACACTGTTATGTAATCGCTAGCGCCGTAATCAAGATGTAACAGATATAACAGACACTTAGAGACATTGTACCATGGTCTTCGACTGAACGTGGCATACACGAACAATTATCTGTACCGCATAGGACTTGCCACTAACCCATACTGTGATAATTGGCGCAACTTAGAGACAATTGAGCGCATATTATTAGATTGCCCCACGTACCGCGACGAGAGACCATTTTTTGAGCAACAAATGGATATGATTTGCCACGAACCGTTAACGTTACCGAGCATCTTAGGTCCAATGCCCGGCCCTTCAAAACAGCGACGGGTTTTGGATTTATTATCCAAATACCTGTCAGAAATTGGTCTAATATGAAAGCTTTAAAAATTGCAGACCTTATATACAAAAGCCTAAATTTACCTTCCATATGTCACCTGTAAATATTAGTATCAGGTCCACTCGGACATTCCATATTTATTTTTATCCTCTTTTTCTCCCACTCTCTAGTGGAATCTTTTAACCCCATTCCCCATCCCTATACAGAGTAGCATGCCAGCGGTTATATACGCGCCGGCAAAATTCTCTGTTTGTCTAATAAAGAGCTCTCTCTCTCTGCCTTTGTTATGCTGCTCGAAGTGGCGATAGCGCGCTGGCCCAGCGACTGGGACGATGTTTGTGTCGCAGTGTGGTGTCGAAGCCTTGACGAGAAAGCGACGGCATCGTAAACGCTGAAAGAACATGTTTTGAGCGTTTGGACCTTGGTTTGTTAAGTGTGTTAGGTTGGCGCTGTGGCGTGACGTGCTTTATGAAACTTCAGAATAGGAAAAAGAAGGCACTACTGATACAAGACATAGACAGTTGTACTTCTAGTGGCTTGACAATGAAATTTTTTTGCGGGCTTCATTATGCATTGCTCGTTTATGTGCTCATTGAAATGCGTGTTTTAGGACTTTGAGAACACAAACTTACTTGTGGTAGGAAAGGTTGCTGCTTCCTGGCTGTAGTCTAGTGTCGCGAAATGGGTAAGTGCAAAGCTACGCCGTAACGCTTCGGAAGTGGTACGTCAACATAAAATAAAATTAAGCATAGTCGTAGGAGGCCTCAAGCATCCCTGCTAGCAGTGCAGCAGATGTTCTTAAAAGTACTTGAAGACGTTCAGCAATCGTGACAGCCGACGCAGCCTTTCGAAAGAGCGAGAGAGTTCGCAAGTGCCTGTCTTTTGCGAGAAAAGTCTCCCGTTCGCAGTGAGCACGCGTCGTAGCAGACGACACTTGTAGCATTTCGCTCAAGGGCGCAACACTTTTGTTTCCATAAATACTTGTTGAGTATCTTTCTATAAGTACATGCGCGGTTATTACTGCTGTTGCAAAAATATATAAATAATTATTCTTTGGCGTTAAATCGGGAGCAGAATCGCACAATATGCATACACTGGTGTCTCCTGGTATTAAACCACAGTAAACTGTGCTTCCATCTCAAAATTATACAAAGTTTATGTAGCGTGTTGTAGATTACGGGAACTACTGCAGAAATAAAATTAGATTCTACGCAATAATATTGCAGTATAACTTTGTTTACTGAGCTGCCAGAAAACGCCGCTAGTCTAAAGATCGAAGTCTATCCGAAGCTTGTACACCTCTCTCTGAACATCGCCCCCGAGGGCTCCGTGGCCGCTGCGCATGCGTGAGCTGAGAGAAGGTGCGGGATGTGACGTCACATTCTTGCTTGTTCTTACTTTTTTGAAAGAGCTACCCTCGAACGTAGATTCGTCATGTCGGCTGCAAGACGTTCTGCGCGCGCGCTTTTGGGCGTGTCGGAAGCGTATAACGTGCGCGATATTCGTGCGAGCGCAGTTTGAATTGAGCAATTGTGGGCTTGGACTCCGTGAAATTTGCTTTCATCATATGCAAGTTAGGGGGCTTGCAGACAGTTAAACCGCCGCTGTACTTAGGTGAATACCTTGTTTTTCGTGGTCCTGAAATAAATGGCGCGTCGCTGCGATGGCGACTTCAATCGAGTGCGGTAATTGCTGCGCATCACGGGCGATTTAATTGCACAATACGTGCTGCATCATCGGTGTAGAAAGAGAAAACTTATCCTGTGAGCCTTACTTCCGTCAGTCAGTCGGTTACATGTTTCACTCTTATCCAGTGCACATTTCTTGATATCCACTAACGATCTGCTTCAAATATCGACGAAGTGTCTATTCATCTCGCAGATGTTCTTTCTTTTTACACAACTGGCGATGGGCAGCAGGGTTACGGCCGTGAGTTTTCCTTTCGAGCAAACCTTTTCAAATTGAAGTTCTCGCTCATGTTCGCGAGATAGCAAATTTAAGTGTTACACACGCCGCTGTATTTTTCGATTCCGTGCGACCTAGATTTAAGTTGCCTCAGGTTGTATTAACACGCACAGAGGCCTTCAGAAAAATAGTTGTCACCTGAGAAATCAATGCAGTGTGCCAGTTCTTTTGGAATGGTGCTATTTGTGAAATTGATTATACTTCCCCTAGTCATGCTTAACTACTTACTGGTCAGATGCTTGAACTTCTGAAGTATTTGCAAAGTTTCCCTTCCAACTCAGCATTGTAACCGACGCTTCTCGGAAGTATGAGTGTGGTATTTGCCCCTGCAGCACTGCCATGAGTTCAAGTTCAAATTGTGCCCACCGACTGTCTATCCGTGTGCCACTAGAAAGTACAAAGAATTCATTTCTCAATTGTCGCAAACATTTCTTTTTCATTCCATCTTCAAGAAATTTGTTTGCTTCTTTTCCTGGTCATTGTGGACTTGCACACATTGAACGTTTGGATAGTTTGGCAAAAGCATTGCACAGCGGGCCTGTAGGGATTTTCTTTTTTTTTTGTATTTAGCGCATTGGCCTTCTGACTGGCCAAATTCTTGACACAAACAGTAACTGCATTACAAATATTTCACTTTCTTGGAATGTCTGTTCTATGTGCCTCATAACAGTACACGGTTGAATTTGGCACATGCATCTTCATATGACCGAGGGTAGGTTTGTATTGCCATGGAAATAAGAACATGAGTGCTTCAATTGTCTTCAGCACATTGCTGATGCCTTCTTCAATGTGTGAAAATGGCTTGTAACAATATTGCTGTGTTTCATGTGAGGATATGGAATAGAATAACTTTCTTCTTTTATGCTGAACGTATTCAGCCGAAAAAAAAATTTTGACAGCTACCCCTTTTGCCTGTTGGCCTTCACATCTTGTAGAAAATGGTGTGAGCAGCCAGGGGTGTGCCTGAAGAGTAATGCTAGTTTGTGCATGGTCATATTGTTTCTGCTGGGAAGATGACATCTTAGGCACATTTTTTTCATACAGTTAACACAAATATTTCCATCTTTCCCCTTGTGGCTCAATCGTAGTAGACCTGTTCGTTTTTCAGTTACTTTGTTGTTTATTTTTGTTATATATCAGTATTATGTACTATCAAGTTAGTGGGAATATAAAGCTATTTGATGTTGTATTCATGGGGAATCCTAGCCGATCCCTCGTCATGGGTATGTGCCATACGTCACAGGCAAGTCATTCTGGTCTCTCTTCTTTTGGTAAAAGTATTCCAAAGCCTATTTTGTACTCTTGCAGATGAGTTGAGATTTACACATCAATGCCAGCTCACAAAGCATCTTATACGGCAATCAGCCAGCCACCTCCGCAGATGGAGAATTCTGCAGTTTCTAATCGTACTGTTTCTTTTGTCCTTAGCAGAGATGTTGATTGTACACAGAGGGAATATATTGTGGGGCAATAAAAATAACTTGTGATGACAAGGGCCATATATGATGGAAATTATAGTAGACTATGACCAGCATTAGTGCAAGCCCTGTGGTATCTAAAAAATTAGTAAAGTGCTGGTTTTCATATGCTATAGCTGCTGTGTGCATTTAAGCTCACAACTCCCTTCTTGGCAACATCACCTAGGAATGCCCACTCCAAACACTCTTGCACATGCACTTTGACAGCATCTGCTTTGATCTACTTAATTGCACATCAGTAAAGATGGGTCTAGTTCACCAAGGACTGACAATGCTGCATTCGAATGGAACCAAACCGTTCTCAAAAAGTTCTTAAAACCAGCCAAGTAGGTCTTCGAGAACTTCTAATCTGGCAAAATGACAAAATGGAAGTTATTTGGAATGAGTGATGCAATGCTGATGAGGTTTGGGTATGCATTTCAAGGTGCTTGGCCTTCATTATCTCTAGTAATAGTGAACTTGCCAAATTGGCAAGGGTCATGAATGAATTCTTTACTAGGCCCAACTATTTTGTTGCTGCCCTATATTGTCTCTATAGGAGGAGTGCACAACAAAAATCTTGTGGCTTCCTGTTATCATAACACCCTATAACTTCCTCAGATGTAGGGCCATTTGATATTCGCCAATAAATACTTACACAGGATTTATATGATGCCTTTAAAGATGTGTCCCTCATGCTTACATGTAAAGGAGCACTGACATTAAACTCTAGGACTGAATTTTTTTATATTAATCTGGTTCCACATGGCAGCTTTTATGACCACGCCATGCCACTGAAAGCTGCATGTGCTTTGAGCGATTCTTAATTTAGTGGCTTGCTTCACTAAATAAATTTTCTTATGACTCTTCTCAAACATCTAAATTAAAATTAATTTAATTCTAGTGTTCTATAAGCCACAACCACGATACGATTATGAGGCAAGCCATAGTTGCGGACTCCAGCATCACTTTAATCGCCCGAAGTTTTTCAACATGCACCCACTCCACAGTGTGCACCAAGACAGAAAGGAAAGACCAATGTTGTGCTGCATAGTGGTCCTAACATGCTCAGTTTTCAATGAGCTAATGATGGCATGGCTTACTCATGAACAACTGCAGCATGCATCATTTGTTTGTGATGTACCATGCAATGTTGTCACCAGATTATGGGGCCACACTGCCTTTGGCACATGTTTAAATGTTTGCGTTAAGGATATATTTGTTGTGCATAGAAGGAATTTGAAGTTTCGCAGTGTAATTAACTGAATGACAGCTACACACGCATAAGAAAAATATTGTGCCAGGACTACTTAAACTCTGCAGTGCTTGAGCTTGACCAATTCTTGCAATTTTACACATTTTGGGTGACTGCAGATCATTCATTAGTTATACGAGCTTTTGTACTTTTTACACATGCTGTTTGCCCCAGTTTTATACAGTGATCATAGACAGCCACACCACACCATGTTGGTAGAATTCAGAATTTTATTAAAATGGGGTTGCTCCATGTTGAGATGCACCAGCATGTCATAGTAAATGGAAGCCAGAAGCAGCAGCATTTTAAGGTATTGTGCCGCACCATGTAAAGTCAAATTATTCTGCCCCCCTCCACTCTCGCTGGAAAAACCTGCTGGTGAAGCATTGTGAGGGGGCTTTCGAGGTATGTTGCAGTCTTCCCAAAACAGCGTCCGAGGCGGCCATCTATTTTGCCTACAGGACGAAAAGTCCCTGGCCAGGAGTGCATCAAACATACGGAAATAGCTGTCAATTGCGCTGCTGAACTTCTAGATATTTATAGTTTTGCCCTCAGGTTGCAGAACACAGCAATGCTATAGCAAGCAGCGTGGTGAAAGCTGTTTCAGGGCTCTACCACGGCATAGCCAGCACTGCATGTGCATACTATACACAAACATGAGGTTTTAGCAGAAATACTTAACAGCAAATTGTATTTGTACTTCACTCTAACACTGCCAGGCTTTAAAATACACGAGGTCACTCTCTTTCATTTGATGTGTTTATACAAAAAAGTGTGTATGCATGGAAGGGGTTAAGGCTCCTTTGTCAAGCCAAAAAATGCTTCCTGGCATGATAAAGTGAAGCCTTGCATTTCAGTCTGCAGCCACTCACTGCACTTCCAAAAGCGCAATCAGCACAGAGAGCAAAGGAAAACACACAAGCAATGGTTCAGCAATTTATTTGAAACAAATGCAACTTTGTTTTACAGAATGACCACATTTCAAAAAAGCAACCACATGCTATGCAGACAATACAGCCAACTTATGTTAATTGGAGAGCTGTTAACGTGTCCTGCCTTTATATGTGCAAATGTTTCAAGTTTCGCAGTGTGCCCCTACTTTGTAACTTGTCCTTGAAACAATGGATGATTTGAACAAATGCTAAATTTAGCACCACTGCCACACTTATAGAAGAAAACTACATATTAAAATGACAAGTCCTTGTAGAACAGAAAAGGGTGTACAGTAAACTTCCAATAACATGACTCCAGTTAATTTAAATTTTCAGCTAATTCGATCCTGGCCGAAGGTCCTGGTCGGCGCCCATGCATTTCTATGGGCCTAAACATTCATTATTTTGATCCTAAAACTGGCATTAGCCGGATAATGCGAACTTAACCAGAACCCAATACCGAGCCCTTTTAGTGGGGGCGTCTGTCTCAGCAGAGCTTAGGGGACAGTGAATGCGTTAAACAAATGCCATCTCCTCTCTGAAATGTTTATTTTTGACCCACCCGAGAAAGATTTTCAAGCAGTAACGGTAGCTGACAATGTCCGATTGTGGTACGTATCTGATTCTAACGAACACTTTTTGTTTTCAAAGGACACTGAGCCGAAAATTGCCTAGCTGTGCAATCGATTGCGAAACTAAAACCGTGGTTGGCAGCATTCATATGCTTTAGCGCATATCATGGCTGTAATACGGCGAAGCTGACTTTAGAAAATCGGCTGCCATTCTAAAAAATCAGGTACACGTAGGTTTCTACTTTGGTTTGGAGTTAAGTCATTTCTACTTTGGTTTTATACTTTGGACAAATAAAAAGTTGATGCACGTTCGTTTCAGAGGCGTGTTACTCAAGCACATATTGCGAAATTAATAAACGGTGTTTCAGCAGGTTTTTGCATCTTAATTCGACCCGTCAGTCTCGTGAGGGTAGAATTAATGGAAGTTGACTGTAGAAATTGCGTGACGAAGCACCAAGAAAGTTACCTTGCTCAGGTAGTGAAAAAGCATGGAAAAAGTGCTTCACACAATATGCACCGATGTTCTGTTGTAGATACAAAAGCTGCCTCCCTTATTTGGAACAGAATAATTTCCTTTCGAAGGCAAAATCAAAAACAGACAGAGAAGTCATCAAGGCATTCCACATCCATCTTATTCAGTCGTTACAGTGTTGCTACATCATCATTTGCTTAGCCTCCTATGCCAAAAAAGGTTGTCAAAAATAAAATGACCTGATTCCCATGTTTTTCACCATCCAAGCAGTGTTTACTGTCAATTATCGCTGCTTTCTGTAACCTCACCTGTAAATACTGTATGTTCCTGCTTTTTTTAGACATAAGAAGAGGTGCTTAAAAGCAAGCTGCATTTGCAAAATGCTTGCATAAACAGCAGCTACCCCAGTCATGTGCTAATTGTGGCCATGTTGTCCCTGCAAGCTTCTTAATCTCATCCGCCCACCTACCTTTCACCTGCCCCCTGCTATGCTTCCCCTCTCTTGGAATCCAGTCCGTAACCCTTAATGACCATCGGTTATTTTCCCTCCTCATTACATACCCTGCCCATGCCCATTTTTCTTGATTTCAACTAAGACATCATTAACTCGCATTTGTTCCCTCACCCAATTTGCTCTCATCTTATCCCCTTAACGTTACACCCATCATTCTTCTTTCCATGGCTTGTTGTGTCGTCCTCAGTTTAAGTAGAACCCTTTTCGTAAGCCTCTAGGTTTCTGCCCTGTAGGTGAGTACTGGTAAGAGACACCAGTTACTCTTTTCTCTTGAGGGAAGATGGCAACCTGGTGTTCATGAGATCAGAGAATGCCTGCCAAACGCACCCCAGCATTCTTATACTTCTGATTATTTCACTTTCATGATCCGGATCCGTGATCACTACCTGCCCTAAGTAGATGTATTCCCTTACCACTTCCAGTGCCTCGCTACCTATCGTAAACTGCTTCTCTTCCGAGACTGTTAAACATTACTGTAGTTTTCTGCAGATTAATTTTCAGACCCACCATTCTGCTTTGCCTCTACAGGTCAGTGAGCATGCATTGCAACTGGTCCCCTGAGTTACTAAGCAAGGCAATATCATCAGCGAATCGCAAGTTAGTAAGGTATTCTCCATTAACTCTTATCCCCAATTCTTCCCAATCTAGGTCTCTGAATACCTCCTGTAAACACGCTGTGAATAGCATTGGAGAGATCGTATCTCCCTGCCTGATGCCTAATAAGTATACTGGAAGGCATTCAGAACTTTTTCGTATGTGCCTGTGGCGACTTGAGTCCGAAAGGACCCCTCGCCAGGTCTCGCCATTTTGAGTTGACAAGCACAGAGCATACATTGCGTGATAACAGTCGTGTTTGCAAAGTATTACATCGCTAGACACCGCGGAAAGACCTGAAATTTCAAACCGAACGCCATCTTCCCTTCATCTCGCAGCAGCCGCGCACCAAGCCGGAGGATGACGTACACGTGCTAGTGCGCCTATGTACTGTGACATCGCCCGTGGTGACACGTGACTTCAAGAATTATTCAAGGCAACATCTGTTATTTGTGTAATATGTTGCTTGAATAGACGAATTAAAGCTTAGAGAAATAATAAGACACACAAACCGAATGTCTGCATGTTTTTGTTTTACCTCATACCGCAGCAAGAGAGATGCACTTCCGTTTCATCTGGTTGTTCCCACGTTGTGCAATCGCCCGCAGACACTGAAAGCGCGGGATCATGCTCTGTGATCCGCTTGTGTCTGCCTCAGTATTTGTGCAGCACTGACTTACACAGCTAGCCAGGTGTCCTCGTGCACAGTGTGCAAAATCGTGTGCTGCGTGGAACGAGACGATCACAACAGCTCGCGTGCGTCAGCATCAGTGCAAGTGCACAGCACTCGCCTCCTGTAAACACGCTGTGAATAGCACTGGAGAGTTCGTATCTTTCTGCCTGACGCCCTTCTTTATTGGGATTTTGTTGCTCTTTATGGAGGACTACGGTGGCTGTGGAGCCGCTTTAGATATCTTTCAGTGTTTTTACATACGGCTCGTCTACACCCCGCTTCCATAATGCCTGCATGACTGCTGAGGTTTTGACTAAATCAAACGCTTTCTCGCAATCAATGAAAGCTATGTATAAGGGTTGGTTTCTTAATTAGATCTTTCGTCTCCTGCGATAGCTTACCGGTATCCTAACGAAGTTGCAACAGACTTATATTGCACACTCCTTAATGTTGCCCATAAGATTTTTGTTCATTGCTTCAACACTAAGGTTCTCTTCCTGAGTTAAAGCAGAATACTTCTTCTGTAGCTTGATCCGAAATTCCTCTTTTTTCCTCTTACCGCTAACTCATTGATCGGCTTCTTATGTACTAGTTTTTACCATTCCCTCCTCAAGTCTATAGTCGGATACAACTTTAGAAAAAAGGGGGCGTTTACTCCTCCGAGGCGGATGCACACGTGCGTCCACCAATGGCCGCTCACTCTGGACCGACGTCATGGGGGACGGCCGGTGACCCCGCCGTCAGAGAAGATGGCCGCCCGGGCTTTGAACTGCCTGGGCCCAGGCGCGTCAGCTGTGCGCGTCAACCCCTCATCATAGGGAATTCCCAAACTGTTTGTAATTGTCTATCATACCGGAAATATTACTACGATGCCGCATTTGTGCCGCGTGTGTTTATTCTAAGCCGTGATCCGGCGAAGAAACATTGCAGCGAGCACCGCTGATGCTGCACTACGCTTTGCCTGAAAACAGGATCCCACGGCGACCTCTGCAAACACCCATCCTGCATGTTTGTTCAATGTTTTTTTTTTCTTTCGCTCCCGAGTGATGTTACGACGAGAAAAGTTTGCCAAAGTCTGGTGCCTACTGTCAACGGCGGGTGTGTTCGTGTACTGCGTCGCTGCGTTTCTCGTCGGACGGGGTGAAGTGATGGAGCAAAACCATTCTCAGGAGAAATGAGAAAAGCGTGCGTGCATGAAACAAACGTATGAGCGTCTCAACAGAAAATATTTGCAAAAGAAGCCTCCAACGCAAAGATTTGTCGCCGTCAACTTAGCGTGAACGATCGTCGTCAGCAGTGAGATAGCCGATCGTCTAACGGCGGTGTTCGAGCATTGTGTAGCACAGTCGATTGATTGCTTTCCACCAGTGCTCACCACACGCAAGCTGTAGAATGCGCGCTGTGGCACAGTCACGCATAAGTTGTGTTGCCAGCGCTCGATATGGTTTCCCACAACACATCTTCGCGCTGCTTTTCGATCCTCGTGATATGTTGCAATTAAAAATTCCTAAGGCAGTGTTAAGAGACCGGTCAAAAAAAGCATACGAGATGGTAGGCACAGCAGCTTGTGAACCCGCTCCTATAATACCTCTACCCGCATCTGTTTGTAAATGTGTGTATGTTTTCTTGCGTTTGTCAAATTTTTTGTTATTTCCCACATTTCTTTATATTTCAGATTTTCTTAGTTTTCGCGTTTGTGTGTGAATACGTGCCTGCTTCCATGTGTGTTTGCGCTTACGCTTATTTCTGTCCTTTTATTTTATGTTAGCATTTGTTTTTGCTAGTTTTCTTCCAGCGAAGTGTTTTTACACATTTTCATTAACCAATCTCATTCAAAGCACTAACTCCTGTAGACTGACGGGCTGGCCTCTTCCATCTCATTAAAACCTTTCTCACTGGTCTACCTCGTCTTCTCCACCTCCCTACTCACTGTGTTTTCTGCCCTTGCTTTTTGTGTTGTTGCCACAATGTGATTAACCAACTCGCTCAAAACAAATTTTGATCGCCTATGAAAACAGAAAGGTTGACAGATACATTTTCTTAAAAGCATCCTGTGGGTTGCACAGTAAATTTGCCTCTTACCTCTGTTCATGTTTATGCATCAGTGCATGTGGCAGCTCGCCAGAAGTGCACATGAAAGGCTGCATATTGTGAAACAACACCTCGCTATGCTCGTGCATTTTTCATGCTTTCAGTCTTAGTAAACAGGACAGTTTCGCTGCCCAGTACCAGCCACACCATTTGCACAAGTAGGCATTGACTTTCTGGGCCCCTTACCAACGTCTACTACTGGTAATAGGTGGATAATCGTTGCCACGGATTATCTCACTAGATATGCCGAGACAAGTGCTCTGCAACGGACAACAGCAGATGAAGCGGCACGATTTTTTCTGGAATCCATTGTTTTAAGGCATGGCGCTCCCGCAGTAGTCGTCACGGACAGAGGTACTGCGTTCATGGCCCAGTTTTTAGATATCGTTCTACGTCTAAGTGGTACCGCCCACCGGAAGACAACAGCGTATCACCCTCAAACGAACGGACTGACAGAACGACTCAATAGGACATTGGCTGATATGATAAGCATGTACGTAGATGTAGAGCATAGGAACTGGGACCTTCGCGTACAATACGGCTCGTCAAGAGACCACTCGCAAGACGCCCTTCAGTCTCGTATACGGCTGTGAGGTTACAACAACATTAGACGTAATGCTCCCTCATGAATTTGACGACAACGAGACGGGTGCTGAAGAGATAACACACCGAGGAGAGGCAGCTAGGCAGCTTGCGCGTCTGCGAATCCACGAACAACAGGACTGTGACGCCAGACGCTACAACCTTCGGCACAAAGCCGTGACATACAACATCGGTGACAAAGTGTGGGTCTGGACACCTATTTGACAGCGTGGACTCTCTGAAAAGCTCCTACGCAAATACTTCGGGCCCTACATAGTTCTCCGACGCATCAGTGACATCAACTACGAAGTCGTTCCAGACAGCTCGCACTGTTCAAAGCGCCGACGGCATTTACCCGAGGTCGTTCACGTGCTTCGTATGAAGCCGTACTATGAGGACTGACAAGACTGCGCAGTTCTTTACCGCTGCTTTCCAAGCCTCTATCATCGGGACGATGATCTTTTCTAAAGGGGGAGCAAATGACACAACTATATTTGGCAGAACCATAATGCAGCGGGTATGCGCCAGTGGGGACGACGCTGAAGTAGCGCGGGTGTTTAGGTGAAGCAGGGAAAACGAAGAAGACGTTGTTGTTCTTCCCTTGGACGACTGATAAAGTGCGTTTCTTGGCGGTGCTGCTACGCATACTCGTCGATCCCGCATCGTTACAATATGATGGTAAAAATTTTCAACGTGAATAACACTGTGCAGTGGCATGTCATTTCCTGTCTGATGCTTTCATCGTTACACTTTTTTCAGTTAATGGAGCCCAGCAAAGCAGTGCACTGAGAGCTTTTGCAACTTTCACCATTTATTACTTCACCATTGTCACTGCTGAACCTGGCCGTCGATCACTATGCCGATGGCTTGTGAATTAAATAATTTCCTGAATAAAACACATTCAACTTTACAAAGCATTCTCTAGAACAAACAATGCTAGCAGAGCTATTCAGGGTGAAAAATTGTTCTTACATTCGTGTTACTTGCCCGGTCAGATAAACAAATACAACAATGGCTGCAGCATGAGTGTGATTTGATGTGCAGACTGCAAACGGTGCCTTTCAAGCATGCCCTCGACTACTGCTATGAATAGCCACCCAAATGAGTATGTTGGGCCTCACTAAGCTAATGATGCTTGATAATTGTTGTCTTATTCGCATTCCTTGCCTGGGTCAGATAACCAGGTTAAACAATGCCACCACATGAACGTGCTTTTCCATGCAAGCTGCCAACAGTGGCTGTCATTTTCCCGTTGATTGCTGCCGTTTCCCCAACAGTGGTGACAGTATGACTGCGCTTTGACGTGCAGACTGCTAATGGTGTCTTTCAAGCTTGCCCTCGAGTACTTCTATGAATGGCTACCCGAATGAGTATTTTCGGCCTCACTAAGCTAATGATGCTTCATAATTGTTGTCTTATTCGCATTACTTGCCTGGGTCAGATAACCAGGTTAAACAATGCTACCACATGAACGTGCTTTTTCATGCAAGCTGCCAACAGTGGCTGTCATTTTCCCGTTGATTGCTGCCGTGTCCCCAACAGTGGTGACAGCATGACTGCGCTTTGACGTGCAGACTGCTAATGGTGTCTTTCAAGCTTGCCCTCGAGTACTTCTATGTATGGCTACCCGAATGAGTATTTTCGGCTTCACTAAGCTAATGATGCTTGATAATTGTTGTCTTATTCGCATTACTTGCCTGGGTCAGATAACCAGGTTAAACAATGCTACCACATGAACGTGCTTTTTCATGCAAGCTGCCAACAGTGGCTGTCATTTTCCCGTTGATTGCTGCCGTTTCCCCAACAGTGGTGACAGCATGACTGCGCTTTGACATGCAGACTGCAAACGGTGCCTTTCAAGCGTGCCCTCGAGTACTTCTATGAATGGCTACCCGAATGAGTATTTTGGGCCTCACTAAGCTAATGATGCTTGATAATTGTTGTCTTATTCGCATTACTTGCCTGGGCCAGATAACCAGGTTAAACAATGCTACCACATGAACGTGCTTTCTCATGCAAGCTGCCAACAGTGGCTGTCATTTTCACGTTGATTGGTGCCATTTCACCAACAGTGGCGACGGCATGACTGCGCTTTGACGTGCAGACTGCTAATGGTGCCTTTCAAGCGTGCCCTCGACTGCACTCTAAGAAAAGTTTACACCCTTTGGAGTGCCCCTTCTGCCACACAACAATAATCGTCATCTGATGCGTTTCCTTTCTTTAACGCTGCGAGCCCGGTACTTTCCAGTAACAAACGGCATGCGTGTTATCAGCATGATAGCCTTCCCGACAGGAAAGTAGCGGGCGCGACATTTTCAAGAAAGGAAACGTATCAAGGCAGATGATTATTGTTGTATGGCAGAAGGGGCACTCCAAAGGGTGTAAACTTTTCTTAGAGTGTACTGCTATGAATGGCTACCCGAATGAGTATTTTGGGCCTCACTAAGCTAATGATGCTTGATAATTGTTGTCTTTGCATTACTTGCCTGGACCAGATAACCAAAATAAAGAATGCAAACACATGAATGTGCTTTCGCGTGCAGGCTGCTAAGAGTGGCTGTCAATTTCACGTTGACTACTGTTTTTTCGTGTGAAGCTGGATAATGGCTGCCCGAACGAGCATTTTGGGCCCCACATATTTATTCAGGGTTAATAATTGTATTTGCATTCAGATTTTCCAGCATTTCAGCACGTTTCCATGCCAATACTTATATTGAGCACAATCTGTGCAGGACGTTGCTTTTTCAGAATTGAGCTTCCATTAAAAGGAATGTGTCACCAAATGAACTGCTTGTTTATTTGAGAGGTCACGGGAGAATGCTTGGCTGCTGCGAACCCACCAGCAAAATTTGGGTAGCCCTAATAAAGGCTGTTCTTTCGTTAATAAGAAGCTGTTATGCTTCATCGAGTGGCTCAATGCCGGACAGCTCGCAGTCGGAGTCGCTTTCTTCACTGTCATCTTCACCCAGCTGGATGATGATGGGTTGGATGTGGTCACTCACAGGTGTATCAAGCCTGAACTTTGCCTCCAGATCCATCACGTGGTGAATGTTCTTCCTCCAGTCTTCCGCCATTACATGCTTGATTTTTTCCCTCAAGACGTCTTCGACCGTGGACAGCTTGAAATCTCTGTTGTCCGCAGCGATGCCATTTTTCACTTTTGCCCACACAAGCTCAATAGGATTAAATTCGCAGTGGTACAGTGAGAGCCTGAGTACAATGCAACCGGCCCTTTCAGCTGCATTGTCTACGATGTAGCTCAGAAAACGT
Source organism: Dermacentor andersoni (assembly GCF_023375885.2). Lineage (NCBI taxonomy): Eukaryota > Metazoa > Arthropoda > Arachnida > Ixodida > Ixodidae > Dermacentor > Dermacentor andersoni. The sequence continues at coordinate 219,032,337 of NC_092815.1, forward strand.
GGCTTTACAGATGCTACCAACTCAAGCAGCTGCTTTTTAACCATCCTTTCGCTGTAGGTGATGTTTTTGCTTTTGAGCTACTCCTGTATTTTTTCCTTCTTCCAAGCTGTCGTCGGTAATTTCTCTTCTCGCCGGGAATGGTAAGGTGCATTGTCCAAAACAATGACGCTACCAGCAGGCAACTTCTGCAGAACATTATTAAACCATCCCTCGTAGTGATTGCCGTCCATTTCTTCATGGTAGTCGCCTGCTTTTTGGCCTAGGAAAACATCTAAGCAGCCATCGACGATGGCCATCCTCGCTGCCGATGTGCGTCACAATCAGGCGCTGGCCTTTCCCAGAAGGTTGTTTCAAACCCGTCGACAGGCCATTTTCTCGAGCATATAGGCATCCACGCTTCTGCACCACGGTGTCTGTCCACACGATCGACCGAGTGTGTCCCGCCGTCACCCATGTCTCGTCCAGGAAAAAGATCTTTCGGCCTTCCACCCGGTAGCATTCCACATCACGACGGTAGCGATTCTGCCATTCAGCTATGTCATCCCGGTCGATAAGCAGCGAATTGCGGCTCCTCTTCTCGTGCTTGAATCCGATCTCGACAAGCAGACGACGCACAGTCCACCACTTCAGTGATGAGAGATCCATACGCTTCGAGAATTCGTTATCTTCTCGACCGTTGGTATCTCGTTGCGGCGAAACAAATCGTGCACACATGACCTCAGCGCGCACAACGTGAAGCTGTCATACTTCGTGCTGCGTCTTCTTTTCTCCACATTTCGTGGGCGCTTTCGCGACGGCGTCGACAGTTTGCCACCCGAAATATGCGATGCTTTGTCCTCCCTCCTCACCGACCATCTCGGCGACAAACTTGGTCGTGGCCTCCACGGTGTGTTCAGGCTCCCTGTTACGCCAATACGTGTAGCAGTGGGGGATCATATTGCATGAATCGCTGTTCAGGATGTGGCCACTCTTGTTCTTGTCGAGGTTCCTTGATGGTGTGGACATCGAGGCGACACAAGGCTCATTTGGCAACAAAGAATCGCATTCCGGTGTCTCCTCGTTGGGCTCCATGTCGGAAAACTCGCACGGAGTGCCTTGTGCGAACTGGTGAGATTTCAGGCTCGCAAAAGAAAAGGAAAAAATTTGTGAAAACACAAAACCAAAAAATCTAAATTTTATGTTATTTAACACCATGGGTGTTTATTTAATACGATGAATGAAGCATTTTTTGTACCTTTCCTCCCTCGAGTATTCACTCCCCAAGTTTGTAATGGTTGCGATAAATGCATTGTTTTATATAAGTACTTGTCCAATAGCAACTCATTCATTTTAAGCTCGGAAAAGGAGTAGTAAATGTGCCGTGTACATGTAAACAAGCGCAAAAGCCATGCAGAGCTGCTCTTTCTACTTTTGTCACTTGCAATGAAGCAAAAGAGCAGACGACAGGAAGCGTTATGGAAGGCACGGGGTTATTTTTTTGTTGTGATCCGGCATGTGCTGTAGCACATGAGAGCTCTACTAAACCAGTCATCAAAATACAAAAGTCTTTGTGTTTATACCGAGAATTGCGCGTTTCAGAAGCATGATTTTTTGAGCGGGATTATTTGTCGCGGAGGCAATCGGCTGTCGCGCTTCGGTCGTCTGGGCGGGGCCTCCCCTCTTTTCTAAAGTTGTATCCGACTATAGGCTAATTCGAGATCTTGCCATCCTATGGTCACTGCAGCGCACCTTGCTGAGCATGTCCACATCTTGTATGATGTCAGGGTTAGCGCAGGGTATGAGGTCTATTTCATTTCTAGTCTCGCCATTCGGGCTCCTCCATGTCCACTTTCGGTTATCCCGCTTGCGGAAGAAGGTATTCATTATCCACATATTATTCTGTTCTGCAAACTCTACTAATAACTCTCCCCTGCTATTCCTAGAGCCTATGCCATATTCCCCCACTGACTTGTCCCCAGCCTGCTTCTTGCCTACCCTGGCATTGAAGTCGCCCATCAGTATAGTGTATTTTGTTTTGACTTTACCCATCGCCGATTCCACGTCTTCGTAGAAGCTTTCGACTTGCTAATCATCATGAGTGGATGTAGGTGGCTAGACCTGTATGGCTTCAATTTGTACCTCTTATTAAGTTTCACAACCAGACCTGCCACCCTCTCGTTAATGATATAAAATTCCTGTATGTTACCAGCTATATCCTTATTAATCAGGAATCTGACTCCTAGTTCTCGTCTCTCCACCAAGCCCCGGTGGCACAGGATGTGCTCGCTTTTTAGCACTGTATATGCTTCATTTGTCCTCCCAACCTCACTGAGCTCTATTAGTATATCCCATTTAATGCCTGCTAATGCCTCTAATAGCACTGCTAGACTCGCCTCACTAGGTAATGTTCTAGCATTAAACATTGCCAGGTTCAGATTCCAATGGTGGCCAGTCCAGATCCAGAGATTCTTAGCACCCTCTGCTGCGTCACAGGTCTGACCACTGCCGTGGTCAGTTGCTTCGCAGCTGCTGGGGACTGAGGGTCAGGGTTTGATTGTTCTATTCATATAGGAGGTTGTGGCCAAGTACTGCACCAGGGTGGCCAATCCTGCTCTGGTGAGGGAGTCCATTACCGGTTCTGGTCACCGGGGTCAGGCCACCAGGCCTGTTTATACAACTGTATCAATATGTGGATTTTTTTTTATCCCGCGGGAAATTGCGTGGCACCGGGATTTTAACCACAGTCCTTTTGCACGTGAGGCGGATGCTCTACCTCTATGCTATCGCTGCATACAGGAAGCACTTTATTTACTGTAATTGGATGATTGGAGTAGATTAGTTCGACCACTCAAAGAGTGGGAATGGTCCAACTGTCAGGATTCCGACGAGTTAAAAGGACTGGAATCACATAAACCACAACTCTGAAGGAAGGGAATGGGAATAGAATGGAGCGCCCCCACTCTGCAATTCTTCACCATGCCGATACATCCTTGGGCAATGCCAGCGCATTTCTAGAACCACAAAGACAACCGCACTACCAGGGCGAAACGCATCGAAGGCCCGTTAGCTGCCGCATGATCGCATACTGCCAACGAGCAGTCCTGCACAAACTATATATATATATATACATACACACACACACACATGCACGCACACGCAGTGCGCAGACTGGTACCCTAGGTAGGGGCTAGGACTCGCAAGAACTATGGTGTTCTCCACAACTGTGACGAGTACCAGGCCACCAAACTCCTTGCCCTGTGCACGTTGCTGTCTACCTTCATGAGCCTAGGTCCTGATGCAACCAGTGGTGCCACACTGCTATTTTTAAAGGCCACCACTAGGTGCGCCAGGGCCCGCTCAGGTCAGGGGACATCGGCTTGGTGCAATACACAAACGACAGTAAACTTCGAATTGACAGGACTACGAATTGGATTAGTAAATTTTTAACTAACCGGTACCGATTTGTAACTACTAATGAACTTTCTTCTCCGTGATCGCTAGTAAGATCCGCTGTGCCACAGAGCTCTGTATTGGGACCAATTTTATTCCACCACAAACATGGCTCCACACAATAGTTTTGTTTGAAAACATATGTGAGTGCATATGCTTGTATCGGACAGCGAGAATAAGTAAGAATCAGTAAGCAATGTTAAATACATGCAATCTGGCTTACAAAACAAAAGAAACTGGTCACTATTTAGTAATAGTTTTCTTTTGTACGAAACAACTTCACCCTTGAAAAGTTCCTCATTCTACAAAGGTTTACACAGTGAAATATAGAAATATTTGGATGCATTTGAGTTATCACCTGGCCCAAGGAACTTCTAGTGGCAGCCTGTTTCGATCTCGCAATTCCTGGCACTCCCCAATATACAGCATGCCTGACTGCTGCAGTGGTCACGTGCTCCAAAGCTGTAAAAAACCGAGGGATAAGGGTTGATTGCACAATTTATGGCATTTCCAGATTTTTAACTTAGTACCATCTCTAAACTATGTCGACACTATGCCACTAGACCATTGCAGTGCTGCAGTCATCATAATATTAATTACTCATCGTATACACAAGATATACAGCTGGTTAGGCAAAATTTTAAACTCCACGAGGAAGATGGGACGTGAACTGAAACATACACTCACACAAAGCACAGGCTTCCAACTGGTTTTATTTCCTAAAAGCAGAGAATATATAAGGTACTTCACAACAGCAAAACAAGGAGCAGTTGCAAATAATTCGTGCACGCAGCAGTGACAAAAAATATCAAGGCCATGTATGCATTAAGAGTACAGGAGAGTCTTAATGTGCCCATTGAAGACTTTAATTCTTTCCTTGAAAATCTCCTCTTGCAGTGCAGGAGCTGCGACAGCAAAAGCTGCCTGCCTTATGTGGAACAGAGTAAATGCCTTTCGAAGGCAAACTCAATAACAGAAAGAGAAGTCATCAAAACATTCCACATCGCTAAAAGGTGTGACAACTAAGTTAGCTCACCTTCTTGATCCCTATCAAGGAAAGAAATAGAATTCTTAGATGGGCACATTGGGGCTCTACTGCGCTCTTAATGCACAGGTGGCCTTGCTATTTTTCGTCACTGCCTTGTGCGCAATTTCTTTGTTTTACCATTTTTAAGAACCTTATAAACTCTCTGCCTTCACCAAACAAAGCCAGTCGGAAGTCTACACTTTGTGCATGCATCTATGTTTCTGTTCATATCCTGTCTTCCTCGCACAGTTTAAAATTTTGCTGAAGCTACGAGCTCACTAGACCCACAGCATGCCTTACTTCAGTTTACAGCTGGGCTTGTTGGTAAAGCTACACAATGCCAGCTCAAGTGGCATTGTGGCAGTGTGTGTCTGCTCTTCCATGTTCTCATGATGTGGCTCAGCCTTGAGTGCATGTGTAGTTTCAATACTGGCTACTGTATTTTAACTACTAATATAATTTCTATCTTCAACTTCCAGCCAGACAGAGTACGTCATACTACATTCTGAACATTGCTGCAGTCTAGCAGGATTTCTGTCTAATGCACTGGCCTCTACCACCAAATGCCTGAGAAATAAAAAAAAAAATATGTAGATTCCATACACAGTGGGGATTTATGTTACAGGAGACATATTGGAGGTAAATGGCTATCTAGCGTTGGTTCGGGTTCTTCCAAACATTGCAGTGTTAACCAATGTGTTTGTGTATGGCGAGTGATTGCATATATGACAAGCTTTGTGAGGAGAGTACGAATGCAAAAGCATAGTTTCTTTGCCTCTTTCCTAACACGTTGTGGTGGCTGCTGTTTTGACGAGTGGAAAACTTGGCTTATGCAGTATGCGCAAATGGGCATGTGCCTATTCTAGGCCCATCTCGTAGAATGGGTACGTGTCGCTGCGACACAAGTATATAAGCGTCACTTACAGCGCATGCACAGACGAGGGACAAAAAGGACGACAAAGACAAGTGCTGCTTATGCAAGCCTGTGTATGCGCTGTAAGTGACGTTTGATACCATGGAATACCAACTAGCCCATACCCAAACCTTGCACAAGTATACAAGCCTTACATGTAGTATTAAGATAAGTGTCATATGTCTTTGTGCATACACCTCTTGTCAACGTTCTTCACTAAACAAGCACATGTCACCTTCATCCTCACTAAACAGAGAACAGCTACAGGTGACACGGTGGCTTCCCTGCATAACATGCTTGTGACATCTGCTACTGCTATCTTGCCAAGACAAATATGCTTTCCATCATTTGGATTGCAAGAATGCATTAAATATGAATGTTTCATAAATTCTGATTAACCACGTTACGTAGATTTTAACATGTACGTAGGATCTACACGATTCCTTTTTGTACTCCAGTGAAGAAACATTACAGCATAAAGGTAGTACTATGTTGCACAGTGTCCATGTTGTGCTAGCTGCTACAGTGAGCGGGACTTAGAAATGTGAGCGAATCCCAAAGGTGGTGCATTCTAATAAAGCACCTCGAAGTCCAGCCACAAAGGAAGAATGGGAGAGACTGACATGCTCTCAGTTTGATAAGCAACTTGTATATGCACACATGCTCTGACACGTATTATGCACTGTAATACACGTGCCACTATCCCATACACACAGATATGCATTGGCGAGCAAGAAGTATGTGCACAACAGTGGTCAAATGGTTAGAGCGTCAGGTTGTTATGCTGGGAGACAGGTTCGGGCTCACTGTAACATATTTTTGTTTTTAATGCAGAAGACCGAAATGAGCCGGGACGTAAAATTGCCTACTGCAAAGTGCTTGGTATGAAGAAATAATTCTTTGCATTAAAGATGCCCAAATCTAGCACATGCAAGTGTGCATTCCCACATACCTGAAATGTTTTGAGGCGCAGCACATTGCAAGTGCAGTGGCTTTGCCGCAAGGTTGACGTGTATAACAGTAAAGAGCGTAGCAACAGTGGTAGCTTTTCCACATAACCAAAGTGCATTGCGGTGCAGCACATTGCAACAGCTGTGGCTTGCACACAAAGCTAATGTGCATAATGTTGCAGCACGATGGAGCATGTTTTTAACAGACACAACATAGAGGCACTTTACATGCACTTCAATGATGTTATGAGCAGCTAAAGTGGTTGTGAATGTCGCAACGATAAGCTGAAATGGGTGAATCCCAAACTCTGTGTCACATAACATCTGAAAGAATTAGCTGCTACGAGAGAACCAGGGAGATTAATCTGGCACGCTATGCATGCATCTGTAGCCTAATGGGTAAAGAAATGGGCTGCTGCACTAAGGACCCAGATTAACGACCCACCATCAGGCACGTTACTAACTATTATTGAGCCTATCTGACTGGATGTAAGAAGAAGCCAGGAGACAGATCATGATAATGCTTTGCACAAGAGACAACGAAGCTGAACCCACGTTTTCTGCCTTGTGCTTGCAATGCTCTACCAAGTGAGCTTCAATGGCAGTTGTCCCAATGTCAATTTTCTTGGATAGCACCGCATGTGTACTAAGCATAGCTCTGGGAGTGCTAGGCAGCAGCACTCACAGTCATGATGGCAGATGTGAAGTATCCTTTAAAACACCCACATTACAAAGCACATGATCTTAGAAGCTGGCAACTGGCTAATAAACACTCATTTTTTACCATGAGGCACCAAGGCAGCCGAAATCAAAACATTTGCATCTTATGGGCGAGAAAATCAGGGGAATGACGCATCTCAATTTTTTGTTTATAACAAGCATGTGATGGCAACAGACAATGAAGCAACAGTGACTATATAGAAGAATGGGTTAGAGCTGACGACAATCATTTGCAGCTCACACTACAATGCTTTCCCTACAATTTATTGTCTCAAGACATTTGGCAGCAAATCTTCTGAATTCTTCTTCTACTACGTCTTTTGCAACTGAAATTTTAAATGTGTGTAATACTTTATGGCAACTTAGAACACTTAAATGGTTATGCACCTCCATACCTTAAATTTGTCGACCAGCTTTGTCATCTTTCTAGAACAACTCTCTGGTGTCATACATCACTCAAACCACTACTAATTAAATCTACCTTTAGATGAGCAGCACCTGCATTAGACGCAGCAGCATACCCTTTTAGAAAATGGATATACATACCACGCTCAGACTGAGCAAACCAAACAAACCAACAGCGACCAGTACTTGTGTCCATTTGTCTTCAACGAGGCAGAGACAGGCCAGGTCTCGATAAACACAACAAATATAAGGTGCAGGCAGAGGAAATAAGCAGAAGCTGTAAAGACAGCACCAAAGTGAAACAAATTAGACAAATTTGCACACTGTCAGCGATCTGGGCCGAGGACAATTTACAATGTTACTGCCACAATTAGAAGCAAATGCTCCTCATGCAACAAGAAAAAACACGTTTTAGCTGTAAACAGCACGAGTGCGTGGAGTTGGTTGATATTCTAAAAACAGCACAGACAACAATTAAAGCAGACACACTACTTGTGTCATCTGCCTTCTTGCTGTTTTTACAATATCGGTCACGGTTGCAAAGCTACGCACATGATCTATAAACGAAAGCAATGGACGTGCATATAAAGCTTGGTGAGCCGATTCATACTCAAATATGTTTGTTTTTGAAAGTTCCCGTAAAAGCGACAGCGGCAGTAAAGTGGGTTCGTTTACCAGCTCGCTCAGAACATATGTAGGCATTGTATGATTTAATTCCACGGCTCGCAAAGGAGCTACTAAGAAGCTTTAAGTGAAGCAAATACACTTTCGTTATCTTACGAATGAAAGCCTCTGAAAGCCGCGGTCAGTGCGAGCAGCGAGAAAGGCAATTAAATGCAGCCATGCGCTGCATGGGTAAATAAGAGGGGCATAGCGTAGTCATCCAATAGAGATGGAGAAAAATAGACTTAAGAATGCGATAAGTATCACAGGACGACATCCATACTAGTTGAGCGCATGCATTGCTGGCGCGTGGAAGCTGTCGCTTTTTTTTTTTTACATCGGTGCAACGCGTAGGAACTGCAGTAGTAATTGTTGAAGGCACGAACGAATAAATTGTCCTGCGATCACTGCGGGACCTGCGACAAGCGTTTCGTGTTTTTTCGAATTTCGAGATCACATCGACCACAGCTCAAATGCGCAACCGGTTTTTTACGTGTCAGCAAGGGAACGGGTAATCGCAAGACACTTGCCGTTGCTCCAAGTACGTCGCGGTAGCACCAGCAGCTGGGCAAAAAATGTCATCAAGCCCTGGCCTACCGCAGTGTCCGCAACTTGAAGCTTCTAAGCATTCTCCAAAAACAAAAAGGGGGCCACATCATGCATACGGTACACGCGCGAACGAGACGCGAGCCATGTCATAGAATAAAGAAACAACTTTAAAGAAGGGAAACTGTACCTTCCACAGTGGTTCGAAAATAAGAAGCGGCAGCGCGTGGCCCCTGCGATCAGCTCCAGCGGCGCGCCATTGCTCCGGCCATTCTATTTGCACGGAGAAAGCGGTGTGAATAAGTAAGTAAGTAAGTGGTCCTGATCCCTTTTGACTCAGGGCAGGCGTTTGTCAATGCCACAGGAGATGTTCAGAGTACAAGAAGGAAAGAAAGTAAGGAGAGAAAGAACATAAAACACAGTTTTGTCACAGTCACAGTCACAGTCTGTGAGTCCGCATAGAATAAAGGAGTCCGTCTGGTTGGTCCGGTATGTTGTATTCTAGGCTCCAGTCGCCTCAGATTTCACCAAAAGCACGACAATCCAATCCGCCAGCGATGCCGGTTCAAGCATTCTTTCTCTATGGTTCAAGTCAGCGCGTCCCAGCTGCGTCGCTGCCTGGTCGGCCGTCTGCATTTTAGGAGCTCGTGTTGCTGAGGAGGTCGGCATCAGCGGCCACTCGCTGTGACTGGGCGGCTCTAGCCGCCCAGGCATGGTCATGGCCGCCCAGGCATGGTCATGGCCGCCCAGGCATGGTCGGTTTTGTGGACATCACCATTTTGCAGCCACTTTTGCAGGCCTTTCCACATATGTGGATATCAATTTCATAAACTTAGAACCATGTAATCATGTATGAGGTCTCTGTTGATGCCAAATTATGGAAGGCCACAAGCAAAATTTGCACACGACAGCAGCAGGAAAGGACGGAACGGGGAGCACCAACCACGGTGTGTGTAAATTCACAGCCTATGTCACTGTGCGGACTGTAGCAGCAGGTGCTTGCCTTGAGAGACTGTTTCCCAATGCAACGGACCAGGCTCCCACATATGAGAAATGTAACGCGATGACTAGTACCAAGTTGGACAGCAGCGAAACCAGATTCTGCAATCAATCACTTCGATGTAGCTTGCACAAAAACACAGGCTGTCGAGCAAGAATAACAATCCTGAATGGGACTAGGAATTCAATATGGGAATGAGAAAGCTTGCATTCAAGAAAGAAGCCACTATACCTTGCAAGCACTGAAAGCCAAAAACATTAAGAAAAGTTAAATGCTACATAGCACACAGTGTAAATGTTAATGCAAGACACACGCCAATGCCGCATCAGTTCTTTCAGGAGAGGAATTGCACATGGCAACATACACTAGAAAATACTGCTACAGATATGTTTGCTTCTAGACAGTGACTGGTATTAAATATGAGCAAAGAATCGGTTGACCTTCAATGTTTGGATGAGAAAGAGGAATGCTCTCTACCAAAAATTTGGAATGAAAAAGCTTGCATTCATTGAAACAAAATTATACTTGGCACGAATTGGCAAGGCCACGAAGCTCACTAAGGAAGGGCAAGCTGACGGAACGCTCTTGGCCAGCATCATCTGTGCTTGTTCAGAGGTTGCAGGTACAGTGCTCACGGAATGAAATGCGACACGGAGCATTTAGTACAACCCTACATATGTGCAAAGTACGCGAGAGCACTATGTCATGTCGCTAGGAATTTGGTCACTAAGGGTGACGAGTACTCCAATGTAAGTGTACGTGCCAGAATTACATCGATGTGACACGAACTTCAGCCGGTTGAAACAAAAGTATACGCAGTACTTAGCCCTAAATTGCCGCGTTTCATTCCGTGAGCACTGTACATCTGAAGACACAGAATTTTTGTTGTTGAGGTACCTGGATGACTTGGCCAATATCTGTGCTGGTGGAATGATGGCGGAGGCTCTTTTCACTCTTGAAACAGTCGTCCGTAGACTTGATATCTCATCCAAATTGTACTGGAATGGCTTTTTTGTTCGTGGTCTTACGAATTCGGCTCCAGCCCCTTCCTGTTGGTGTAGATGGGGGCTCCCGTGATGACCGAGATGTACTTGGCACAGACTCTGTTGGGGCAGAACAGTGGCACATGAGATACAGCAGAGACTATCCAAACTCATGTAGTGTTTTCTTTTGTGTTTGAACCAATTATGCTGAAATGTAAACATGAACAAACGTTCAGATCATCTGCTACAAATAAATGACATGTATCTCAATACTAGTAAGCCAATACAGCATATATCAAGCATATTTATTTCTGTACCAGGTGTTGTTTACCTTGTAGTAGCAGCCAAAGTCAACACAATGACCTTGTTGTAGCAGGCAGCAGCTTCTGTTTAGTGCATGCAGTGTGTAGCTTTATACTGGTGCTGTCCTCATTACTGCATGTCTGGAACAGAAATTTTGACTGCATCAGAAATTGAATAAGCACAATTTCGCAATATAAGATGCGAAAAGGTGCGACATATACATTGTAATAGTTTGTGACTACAGAACACATGCAAATGTGCACTGTTTGTTCTAGGGTGCTTTATACACTAGAAGAGATCACACTGCTGGTCTCACAAGCAAATAGATGAAAGACAAAGCTATTAGAAATGATGCATTCTTTTTGTGCATGAACGTGATGCACCGCTTCACTACTGCAAGAACGTTCTGAGGTAACCCAAACTGAACGGCAAGAACATTTGGAACCCGCAGGTACGAAATATGGATGAATTATCATGCGTGTAACTGTTTAATACATTAAATTCAGTACATTAGCTTCAGTTTATCAAAGGGTTATTCAGTTCTATGAACAAAAGAAGTTGCCGGCGGGGTCGAAAAAAAAATATATCGATAAGGCTACTCAGTCACCCATGGCTACGGCTACAAAGAGATGAAAAATGTGACGCGCGTTCCGATATCGCTTTCTCTTTCGTGAATTGTGTATAATGATGGCCTCGCAACTGAAAGTTTATTTCGGAAACAGCAACGGAGGGTCCTGACTGCCCATATGTAATGCAGCATCTAGTTCGTTAACTTGCCTGCGCCTGTGAGTTAACGAGACGAATAAATTACATAGCGATTGAAGCAGGGATGTTAAACGACTCACCGGTATTGCTGTTCCCAGTCGCAGCAGGACCCGGCTCCCATTTCGATGCAGACGTGTTCCACACGGCTCACGACTGAAACCTGGCTTTCGGGCTTGCATCCCAAGTTAAATAACGCCAGATATTGAAGCGCAATAAACTGGTTTTAGCACAAAATAACCAACCGATGTACGAACCAAAGAATCCGTACCTGCCGTGAACGCGAACATACCGGTAAAAATTTTAAATCCAGGCCAGAGGTCACGTGGGAGGTCGATGATGCTGAACGCTATTTTGCGTTTAAAATGGCAAAAAACAGCCAAGTTTGTAATAAAAAGTACAATGTAAATTAGGAATGATAATTTTGCACTCTTTATCATGTAATAGAAACGCTTCGGTTATTGTTAAAGAAAGTTTGTAGGTTAAAATTGCGCTTACTACGGCTCCTCTAGCGGGAGATAATGCGCTCAACGGGGAACCTTTTTAATTAGTATACTATGCCTGTATCTTTAGCAGCGCCGCGGGGTCGATTTTCTCGCCCTCTGTGGTCATTTGTTGAACTTGAGAGTGTGCGGGGCCTGGCCATGCCGTCTGAGTTTGAGAGTAGTTATTTCATAAAAGCAAAAAACAATTAACAATGTGACTTCACATCCGTTAAGGTCAACTTGTTCTCCTTTCACATTCTCTCAGCTAACGCATGCGCAGCGACCATAGAGCCCTTGGGGGTGATGTTCAGGCCATAGAGTTTCCTACAAAAATTACTAGAGGGAACTCTGGCGCTAGCGTCTACGGGAGCTGCAATGGGAGCGGTTGTCCCAACCTACACTCTTAGGCAAAGTTACACCCTTTGGCTTGCCCCTTCTGCCACACAACAACAATCGTTATCTGCCTTGATGCGTTTCCTTTCTTTAACGCTGCGAGCCCGGAACTTTCTAGTAACGAATGGCACGCGCGTTATCAGCATAGAACAGTTTACACCCTTTGGAGTGCCCCTTATGATAACGCGCGTGCCGTTCGTTACTGGAAAGTTCTGGGCTCGCAGCGTTAAAGAAAGGAAACGCATCAAGGCAGATAACGATTGTTGTTGTGTGGCAGAAGGGGCAAGCTTGCCTAAGAGTGTATGGGGAACCAGCGCTGGAGTTTTCACGGCGCCTGCAGCGCCGCCCTGGCGGTCAGAACGTGCACAATGCAGCCTCCCCCGCGGACGAAAATTGCGTTGCGTGCCCTTAAAGTCGAAGGAAAACAAAAGGGCGCCGACGATACTGTTGCGTATACAAGTGCCACAACTGAGTCGGGATGAGGGAGGATGTATCCGTCTGCGTCTTTCCATCTAAACCCTACGAACAAGAACGGAGGCGGCGTTGGATCCAAGCAGTCAGGCGAGCGGAGTAAAGGCTAAACCCCATTAGCGCGATTTTGTGCGCGACAGCGACGAGCGACGGGTTCGCGCGACGGATCGGGCCGTCGCTTGAACAGATCGCTCGGTCTTGTCGCGCGATCGCTCGGTTTTGCAAATCTAGAATTCGTCGCTCGTCGCCCGGAAGTGCTATGAGCGACTAGCCAATAGCGCAAAGCCGGAACTGGATGTACATAACTCCAGTACTTCCGATTGTCGCACGGAACGGGCAAACGATTGAATTTTTATACGTGCAAGGATAAGAACCTACTGCAAGACTTTCAGGAATAGTTATGCTGCTTCTTACAGTAAAATACACCAACTTAAGTTAATAAAGCACGCGTCACGCTAGTTTCGGCGCCTATATTGCTGCCCTCATACCGGCAACACTGGGGAGACGTCGCTCGAAGTCATCGCTCGCATGGGGTGCAACTTGTAGGCGACGAGCGAACTCGACAGCCATCTCCATCGCGTCGCTTGTCGCTGTCGCGTGCAAGATCGCTTGCATGGGGTTTATACTTAAGCTCCCGTCTTGTCGCCCTGTCAAGCGGTGTCGGGCTGGTTTCTAAATCAAATTTCGCGTGTATCCTTGGTTTATTCGATAGTGAAGACGGTCAGCTATGGCAGACAGTACCAAACAGCAGAATCTGCTGTCGGTATTTCGTCGGAAACAAAATGAGCAATAGCATGCACCATCCGGCATATGTACCATTTTTCCTTCGCAATGCCACCGCCAAGCCCCTTCCAACGCCACCGCACCAAGTGAACGATACGAAAGGTAAAAATTATCCATTCATTGCCAAAAATTATGTGGGAGGGAAGCTGCCTTGTAATACGAGTTGTATGCGCATAGTGCCGGCGCACGCGCGACTAAGCCACCTATGTGTTTATAAAAATGCGCATGCGGATGAGGACTCGGCGCTGAGATGCATCCGGCAAATTAATGTAATTAGTGCTAAATGTAGCCAGGATTGTTACGGATCAAGCAGCCGAGCACTCAAGCCTTTGCTTGCGCGAGTCAGCTGATGCGATAAAGCTTTCTTTTCCATTGACTGCTGTGGCGAATTAAGTAACATCAGAATTTTTTATGTCTAGCTAGAGAAATATGGAATATCTTCAGGCCAACTAACTTCAGGCAACTAACTTCAGGCAACTAAACCGTAGCGCAGCACGACCGGAGCCATAACTGCTAGATTTGCGAGGCAGGCAGCCACGCAAGTATGGCATCGATACACGACGCAACCGTTAAAGAAACACACGTGCTCGCCGCGACGCACTGTGAAAAATGTATAAAGCTTAAAAAGCTTCTTTCGTCATTTCTTCACTTGATGGCGCTAGCTTCTTTACAAAAACTCCACTTGAAGCGGCGCGAAAAAGGAAACATACGAACTAGAATACGGCTGCGTATGTGTGTGTCGTCTGGTTGTGTGGCTGGAATATGCCGCGTTTCGTCGCCAGGGCGGCGTGCAACGCACTCTTTTCGACGCGCCGCCTATCCAGCGCTGGTTCCCCATAGTCTAGTAACGTTGGTTGTCCCAGCATGGGTAGGGTTACCATAGTAGGGTGGTCGTGGGTGGACCATAAACTCTATGGTCCAGGCATCAAGCCGTACTTATGTAGGTTGAGGCCATAGAGTTTCGTACAAAATTACTAGAGGGAACTCTGGCGCTGCAGTCGTTGTCCTACCCACGACCTACTGAACTCCAGACCTGCACAGATCTCCCTCCTCTAGCACGCCTGGTCTAGTTCGCCCCTTTTGCCGCTAGGAAAAGAACGTACGAGCAGAGTGGCGCTAGTTATAACCTGTTCGCTGTCGTCTGCTTCTGCGATCTGTTCACCGCTTGTCTTGCCATTTCGGCAGGCACAAAGCGCTTGTATTGGCGATAAATGAATAAATTCACAAATATACAAAAGAAGACATATTTGCGAATGCTTTGCGTTTGAATAGTGAAACTAGAAGAGGAGGAGCGGTGCAAGAAATGTAAACAACGAGCATACGTAGCCGCTGTAATGCTACATCGACGGCATAAATTTCCCTTTCCTAGCCTCCTTAAGAGACTGGAAAAATTGTTTTAAAAGAGTCATAGGATAATCTAGCTTTTTCTTTAGTTGGTTACAGACAGCCTAATGTCGTAGATGACATTAGGATTTACTGCTGTGTGCCGTAGTGAAAGGCAGATGGTCTGGTAAAAGTATAGTAAATGTATTCACGAGTAAGTCCTCCACCCGATATGTGCAATAGGCTGATCGATTCTGTTTCAAGGGAAGGTGAGCATATCTTGTTTTTAATATCGTTGGATGTCTAGCTCAGAAGAAAGCTTGCAAAAAATTAAGCGATCCCAGTGCTTTAAAACGTGCTGCACTGCAGGCCTTGAAAATCGTGTCACGGAACTCTTCAAACTGTAAAGCTAGCTTTTCTGCGAGGTACAGCGGCAGCATAACCGTGGTGCTTAAGATACGTACGCAGTGAAGCTGTGTACGTAATTCACTTTTTGAACTCGCGACGCATTCACGGACAACTTTTAAGAGTTAAAATGAGTGGTAATCGTTCTGTCGTCGAACATCACGGTACGTGGCTTCAAGTTTCTAAAGAGCGCAAACGCGAATTTTACAACGTGTACAATGAAACTGTTGTCTACGTTGCGAACTGTATACACAATGTGATTTATAATAATCTGCTTGAAAAAGGCAATAGGAGCGGCTATTCAACGCAATTTTAGAGAGCAGCGGACTACACGCTCGGACATTTTTTAGGTTCGGGCAGTCAACTTTTGGAGCCAAGTGACCGATCAAAGCCTTGTGACATCACTGTCACTGTGTTAGCAAAAATCATCAACTAGAGAAGCAGGTCGTCACAACACAACAGCTGCCGTACTAATTACAACGCCGCACAGCCGCCCACCACGTAGCAGACGAACAGGTTATAAAAGCGCCACCTACGGCCGTCGGTTGAATGAAAGTGGACGCAAGCTGCTCCCATAGAAGCCGGATATCTGTGCAGGTCTGGAGTTCCAGTAGGTCGTGGTCCTACCATGGGAATGATGGGAAGTTCATGGATTTGTCTGATCTTCGTGCCATGTACTTCCCATAATTCCCACGTTGGGACAACCGCTCCCATTGCAGCCCCCGTAGACACTAGCGCCAGGGTTCAGTAATCCATAGAGTTACTATACTGTAGTAATCCTTGTAGGAAACTCTATGGTTGAGGCAACGCTCATGACTTATGAGAGCTCCCTTAGACACTAGCGCCACATTTCCCTCTAGGGTATTTATTTAGAAACTCTATGGGTGATAAACTCCATGACTATTGAGGAGATCAGTGGATTTAACATGCTTAACATGATGTAATATTTAATAACTAGGATCAGTTCACGTGAGTGATTTTTGTACGTCATTTAGACACGCAACGTATAAATAACAAAGGAAATAAAAAAATGCCGCTACTGCAGGACAGCGGAGTATGGCCTTTGAGACTAAATACACTGGTGACAAAGCAGCGAACACAAGGCAATAAATTTCTTCCAAGATCAATTATTTGTTAACAATTACTTTACAGAATCCTGGATCTTAATGGCTGACGATAGACGTAAAAAAAATGAAAAAATAAACTGGTGGCAGGCGTTACCACACTACTTCAAACAAGGTGCTAATGCTATCGATCCGATGCAAGAGGGGAAATAGGTGGCAGCGCCTTGTTCAGGTCACGGTGTCCTTTCGCTGGCGCGTGTCTCATTTGGTCGCCATGGATAAAGTGAAGCCTGTGGTGAAGGCTGCCGATGAGGACGACGAGCTGGTGGACCCCTTGGACACCATTCGGGACAAGTGCCGGGCGGAGGCCAAGTGCGCGAGCTTCGGCGAGAAGCTGCAGGAATGCAACGACCGCGTCAACAGCCGCTCGCAAACGCTTGAGACTTGCACGGAGGAGCTGTTCGACTTTTTACACTGCGTCGACCACTGCGCTGCCAAGGACATCTTTAAGCACCTCAAGTGAAGGTTGAAGGTTTGTACTGATTATTTTCCCACGCCCTCTCAAATCCCATTTGATTGTGTGCTGGGCCTGGCGGGGATTGCGCCCTTACTGCGTTCACGAAAAGGGCACAACGGTGCGGCAAGGTTCTGACTGGTGTTGTAAAAGAACTGTGCTTGCTTGTCGAAATCCACCGTCGTTTGTCCGGCACAGGACACAAGAGGTAACGATGCCGTGCTTTGGCGTTGCGCTGTGCGGGATAGCAATCCTGGCGGCCGCGTGCCGATGGCGCGGCGAAGTGCAAGATCGCCCGTACACGGTGTGTGCTGGTTAAAGTAATTCGTTGTGCCCCCACTACGGCGTGCCTCAATCATATATCGTCGTTTTGGCACGTAAAGCCCCAGAATTTAATTTTGAGGTAGCGTAGAACTCTCGACCATCTCGTGGCCTTTCGGTTAATATTTTTGCTGAATATTATTTCTCACCACGTGACGCGTTTAGAAAATGAGAGGAATTTTGTTCCGAGATAAAGATAATATAAGGCGGTGTAATTAACAAGCCAGAACTTTGCACAGGCAGGTCTGTTGTACAAGCGTCGCACACCGAGCTCTGTTCTCGAGCGAGGCATTCCCGATGCGCCTCAAGCCTGTCTTCTTCACTACAACTTCCACCCGGAGAACAGGGCGCCAACCTGGCGACTCGAGGGTAGGAGAAAATGACAGGGCCGCAGTAAGGTTAGAGTCGGTGCACGCGACTTCCACGGCGCCTTAAGTCAGCGTGAGAGGCTTGACAAGGTAACTTACAGGAGACGTCTGTTGCACGACGCGGTAGAGACTTTGGTACTTGGCTGGGAATTAAGAGCACAGACCTGGGGTGGTGGACGGTATCCAGAGCCAGACTAAAGAGTCCAGCTGATATGAGCTGGTGGGCCAGTTGACGAAACTTTTGCTGCCATTGGTCTTCAGTTTGTACAAGAGCGGGCCAGCTGGCGACATTCCTCAGCGTATCTGGAAGCTTCAGACAGTTGTGTACACTCCGATGGGTCAGATCGGTAGGGGAGAATCGTTACGACGGTGCAGGAAGGTTCATGGCCATACACGAAGAACGGGGAAAAGCTTGTCGTGGCCTGTGAGGCGGTGTTGCATGCGTAGGTAACGTGTGGTAAAACGAGGTCCCAGTTGGTGTGGTTGGACGCAATGTACATCGATAGCATATCGCCTAAAGTGCAGTTGAATCGTTCAGTCACGCTGTTAGTCTGCGAGTGATAGGCAGTAGTGGTACAATGGACAGTATGGCATGCAGTAAGGAGCACATTAACTACCTCGGAAAGGAAGGCACGTCCTCTGTCACTGAGAAGTCCCTGGGGCACACCATGGCAAAGTATAAAGTGTTGCAAGAGGAAGGATGCAACTTCATGGGCTGTGGCGGTTGGTAGGGCAGCTGTTTCTGCATAACGCGAAAGGGGATCTGTGGCAACAACAATCCAACAATTCCCAGCAGGTGTAGAGGGCCATGGAGGTTGATGCCGACGTGTTCGAATGGTCGGGAGGGGCGCGGGATTGGCTGCAAGGGACCCTAGTGATGGTGAGCAGGAGACTTGCAGCATTGGCATTCTGAACAGGAGCGCTAGTACCTCTGCAGAAAACTGTACATCCCATGCCAATACAAGTGCAAGCAAGCCTGGTGTACATTTTGAAGAGGCATGGGCGCATTGTGGGTCTGCATGAAAAGCGGAGCACACATCTGCGTGGAGGTGGCGTGGCACAACGAACAACCACTTGCAACCGTTTGAAGCATAGTTGCTGCAATAGAGCGGTCCATCCTGTACCGTAAAGTGAGAAGCTTGACGGAGGAGAGAACGGGAAGGACGAGTTGCCAGGGGGTCAGATAGGTAATCCAAAAGAGCCAGAATCACTTCATCATCATTTATTTTTCTTTAAGGACCCCTTTCAGGGTATTGCATAAGGGGGGGGGGCAAATGCACCAATAAACACTATGGTCATTATTATACAATGGTTAACTTACTTGTACAACGGTAAACAAAACTTAGTATACATGCTAGTAGACGATGGGCAAAAAAAAACAAATAAGAACAAAACAAAGTAAGGCACAAATCGCAGTAAAGATGGCAACACAACCGGCAGTATAACAAAGCAGTAAAAGAAAGTTAAACATTAGAGTAACGGCGTAGTAGTGGTAGGTTAAAGGTTTAAAAAACATGACAATACGTGCCGACATTTATCTGGATCACTTTCATTTACCATACTGTTGGGTAGCGCGTTCCACAATTCAATAGCAGTAGGTAAGAAAGTTGTTGAAGGCATTAGATGAACCATGACGACGTAGACTCGGGTTGTTAAACGGACACTTGGAAGAGCAGTTGGGTGGAAGTAGAACAGTGTTGATCTGTTGAAACAGAATAGTGCCATGATCCATTGCTGGCTGGTATCCTGGTGGGGAAATGCGGACGGACGTGATAGTAAAGTGGGCTGTGGTGGCGCGAACGTCGGTGGCATGGTTCGCGCTACAACTTCAGCGTATGTTATAGGTGCAGGCGCCGGCGGCGGTGCACGCAGGGCGGTACAGCCTCAGATACTTGCTCCTGTATCATTTGTCGCGGGTATAGAGTCAAAGATGGTGTAGAGCTTGGAATGACAGTGATTAGAGACGGCTTCCAAGCGACTTCGGCATGAATTAACTCTTTGATCTCGCAGAGCACGGGGCTGTGGTTGGGAACTGCAGTTAAGCTCAAAACAGAGACATCCTGCATGGAAGAACGCCCGGCCAGGAGACGTCTGTGGAGTTCATCGTAACTCTGGCAAAGAACAGCTTCTTCGACGACGGTCTGCGGGTTTCTCGATAGGGGCATTTGAAAGGTGTTGCCTGCGATGCCCTTCAATATATGATGGATCTTATCAGATTCGGTCATTGATGCATTGACGCACTTGCAAAGGTCAACAACATCTTTTGTGTAGTTGAAGTTCTCACCGGGCTGCTGGGAACGGTTGCGCAACTGCTTATCGGCACGAAGTTTTCGCACCGCGAGTCGAGCTAAAACTTGCACGACGCTCGTCTTGAAGTTTGACCAGGTGCGAAGGTTGGATTCCTGGTTGCGGAACCACACGCTCGTGACGCCCGTGAGGTAGAAAACTGTGTTGTTCAATTTGTGAGCATCGTCCCATTTGTTATGGGCTCTCACGCATTCATAGGATGAAAGCCAGTCTTCGGCGTCATTTTCGTCGGAGCGCTGAAAATAGCTGGATCCCGTTGACGCAGCAAGCCAGTACACAGAAGGGTGGGTGACGCCGGTGGTGGTGTTTGGCTTGCGTCTGCAGGCATGATGGGCGGCAACTTCCGACTGTGGAGTTCCAGGGTTGGGGAAAAGCTAGCGACCTCCACCAAATATGTAAGGTGGTTTAATTAACAAGCCAGAACATTGCACGATACACAGGCACGTCTGTTGATCAAACGTCTAGCACCGAGCGCGCGAGCTCTGTTCTTGAGCGAGGCGTCGATGATGCGCCTGAAGTACACGCCTGTCTTCTTTGCTACAACCAAGGTAATTTTTGCATGTGGTGCTGTACCAAGGGTTGCTTATGGGACCCCTCTCGAGATAATCTCGCGCCTTAGTGCACAGCCACCAAGGCCTCTGCCAGAAGCTCGCTTTTGTCTGTGAATGGGTTTTTGCACCACGAAAACAGTTTACCTCGGTCTGCAAGATGGTGGGAACATAAAGTGACTCTATCACACTGCAAACTGTTAAGGAACACGTTGTCGGCTGCCTGTATGCGCCGATGTTTGGGGAGCAACTTGTCACACCAGAAAGATATGTTCGCAGACGGTTCTGATACCTTGTTGCTCATGGCTGTTGCGAGTGTGCAGTGGTGATAGTTTTTCGTGAGCTCGTTTTGTGCACTGCACACTGACTACCAGCGAAAGGGTGCCTGAACAGACGTTTCACAACCCACTTGGTTCCTTATTGAGGTCTGACCAGAATTGGAAAATACAATGAAAATGTGAAACTCGTTTTATATAATGAAGCTTTCTCAGCCTCTTGCTGGTGGTTTGAAGGGTTCTATCTAACCTCTTAATGACTTTTCACTGGCACACTCGCATCAAAAGGTCGTGCCCCCACAACTCATGAAAATCGTGACACAGATTTACAGGGTGTCCCAACTATCTTGCACCAAGATTTTAAAATATGAAAATGCCGCATAGCTGGATAGAACCAATGTAATGTTTTGCCGTCACTTGGAGATTCTATGATTATTTCTTGCTTTCTGCCCAAGTACGTAGCTACTCAGAGTTAATTAATCAACTACTCAAATATTTTAATTAGATTAAAAGTGTCAATGAGAAAATTGTGCAGCAACATGAAAAATTCCTTATACAGCTTTCTGTTGCTCAATACATGCTACATGAAAGTGATTCCCCGAGTGTGAAAGAAACCTGCGAATACACGCAAAATTGCCGCACGACTGGCTACTTGAGGCACAAAAAGTGCCATGACAGCCCATTTTTTACGATATTGGGGCAAAATAATAATGAGTGCTGCTGTTTCTACCGGAGAACATTTTCTCTGTAGGATCTGCTCTGGCTGGACGTGTTTTACCTACTTCTAATTAAATTTCAAGGTGGCTAAAATGTTTAAATTTGGGGTGTGCAAACACTGGCATATTTAATTTTTAATCGAATAGAGAACGTTTGAATTATTCGATTACGAAATCAAATACCTAGCATTCGATTCCTCGATCGAATAGTCAATGTTCAAATTACTTGATTTACGAAATAAATATCTAGTATTCGATATCACAAATATTCATTACACGGGCAGCATTCCCTTGGCATGCAGTCTCTGTTGATACAAGCTTCGACCAAGCAGACTGTACCGATCAAAACTCGTGTGATGTCCGCAGTAGAATTGGCACCAATTAATTTTTTGGAGATGTTTGGGTGGTAATATAACTGCGCGTTACAATTGCTGGTGCAGTAGAATTGTGAAAATATGGTAAGTAAAATGGCAAGCTTTCGCATTCCGACTTGCTTCATTTTGCAGACAGAGGTTATCCACGCCGACATGCGTTCCTTTTCATACCATTTACCCAAGGGACTGTGTGAACTTGACAGGTAGCTGCAGTCCCTGGGTGTTTTTGTCCAGGCAGTTCACCAAGCAATCGTACCAGGCTCCTTGGCTACCCAACTGCCAAACCATCTCGAAACAACGACGATGGCAGGAGGAATTTTGCAAAGCTTGTGGACCTTGCGAGCGCCTCACTGTGCACTAGGGGAAGCGTTGGAGTCGGCAAGTTGGGAGCCCTTTAGCTTTGGATTTACCTGGCGGGCTCATAAATGTCTCGTGACATTGTGCCCGGCTGCAAGCGCATTTACACAGATGGACAAGGGGAAAAATGAAGGGAGGGGAAGGGGGACATCGTACGAACTTGTCGCGAGCCTTACCGTCGAACCTAACCGCAGTCGGTGTGGTGACAAGTGACATGATGTGCATTTGCCACTTTTGTCTGTTGCGCAGGTTAGCCTTAACTAGCCAAGGACAATCCAAATCACTTGCCATAAAGTTAAACTTGTTTTCTGGACGTAAACTGGAAAGCAAAACTTTTTAAGCAATAGAAGATTACCGTTGAGCATGGTATGGCCCACTATTAAACTGAAAACGCCATTAGTATTTAGAACTTTCCTATTTCTTCAGCTTCAGAGAGAAAAAAGAGCACTTGATCCTGTTTGACAAATGTTCTATCAATAAAAAAATATTTTCCAGACTTTTCTATACGAACTGAGTTATCATTGCTGGCACACTAATTTGGTGTTCCCTTTAATAAGAGTAGAGCATACTATACATCTCGATTCATAGGTGTCTAAGTTACTGATAACCAGCAAGATTCTTGTGAGTGTGAGTAGCCTCCTATGCAATTGCAGCACTCTCATGCACAAAATTTGCAAGTATAGAAGGCTGTGTTAATTTTTCATATGTTCGATTCGATACAGTCGAACCCACCTATAGCAATGTTCAGCTGCCACGAAAATTCTATTGTTATAACCGGGTTCATGAATAAATCAGAGTAGGGGTACGGCAGAGCTGATGTGAGAAAACTATTTATTCATTTTTATTTATTTATTCAGCATTGATTCAGACAAAGTGAAGGTCTTGGATGGCAAGGCTAAACGCAGTACATTGTCTGCCTGACTAAGGCCCTGTCACCCATACATTGCTCAACAGTGAGGTAGCATATCATAACATATACATCGTATACACACACATCAATAGCGTGGATTAGACATACATAGCATACATTACTAACATACGTGCATTAAATACAACAATCACTGTACAACTTTTTAAGTAGAAACAGTTAAGGATCAACAGAGTAATATGAACACGAATAAAGCTTTATATATATAAAAGCACAATATGAAGCACTTAAAATAATTGTACATAAAACACACAAGAAACCAATTAACACAATGTCAATCAGAAAGGGAAAGCAAATATTTTTTCATGGCACTTTTAAAGCAGTTTAATGATCTAAAGTTTTGCGCGATAGTGATCGTGTTAGGATGTGCATTTATGAAGGATGGGACTAAGTATGCTAGTTGTTTTCTACCGTAGTTGATCCTGCAAAAAGGAACTCTAATATGGTCATGCCTGAAATTGTATTGGGTGTAACTTGAGAGGTGGTTTTGATAAAAAATGAGTGAATTTTTCTCGAGTTCGCCTCGTATGTATATAGCGAGCTTAAGTTCATACAGTTGATTAATTTTTAAAAGTGCATGTTTTATGAAGAAAGGTGCCGTGTGATTGCGGTGTCCAAGGTTCTCAACACAGCGAACTCCTTGTTTTTGGAAACATATCAATCGATTCAAGTTTGATTGGAATGTAGTCCCCCATACCAACAGGCAATAACTAAGATGGGACTGAATTAAAGCATAATAAAGATGGCGTTTCAACCAAGTAGGAACAAGGTATCTAATCTTAAACAATATGCCTATTGACCTACAAATGCTAGAATGAATCTTCGTTACATGAGGTGTAAAACTCAGGTTCTCATCAAAAAGCACACCTAAAAATTTAAAAGCTGAAGTCTGCTCGATTACACAACTATTGAACTTTACACAAAGCACAGTCATCAGGCCTATTTCTAGGCTTAAAAACTACATACAGTAGAACCCCGCTGTTACGTTCCTCACTGCTGCTTTTTCCCGGCTGCTACGTCGCTTTCATCCGGTCCTGGCATAGCTTCCATAGGATCCAATGTATAAGGAACCCCGCTGTTATGTAGTAGCTGTGAAAACGTTCCCGCATGATGCGTCGCAACCCGAACCCGCCTGGGCTAAAGTAGGCAACGCGCTCCAGCCGCCATTTTGGCTTTTGACAAGTTTTGACCGGGCTTGGCCGGGCTTGGCTATGGAACTGGCTGCAAGAAGCCGCACGCCAGTTGGAGAGGCCGCCACTAGGTGGCCATTCGTGAAAAATGCTCTCACTATCATCACTGTGATTACGGTCACCGCGTGCCGCATGGTTTGTTGGACGGGTCGACTCATGGAGGAAGGAAACTCAGGAGAGGCCTTGACGTCACTCTTCAGGAAGCTATAGCTAAAGGGAAGCCGGAAGTTGGCGTTGCTCCGCCTATCGGGCCAGCTCTCCTCTCTTTACGTTTCTCGCGAAACCACGCAGCGCTGCGCGCTACCGGGCTGCACGGACGCGCGCACTCCGCAGCAATACTAAACAATCGTTAGCACGTTTGCATGATTACGCCAAAGAGGGCAAAATTTCCCACGGATATTCATTCGTCCGTTGCCGTTGCCTGGCACGGTGACGACGAAGAGCACGAGCCGCATGATGCCGGGGAGTTGCCAAATCCTAGCTTTGGAGAAGCCGTCGCGGCTCTGGACCTCCTCCGCAGGTACGTCGCACCTCACAGCGACGCTGACAGCAATGCGGCCTTCCAGGCTGTTGAGAAACGTGTGGTGACTCTAGTGAGCGAAACAAACGGCAAGTCACCATTCTAAACTTTTTTTTAAGTTCTAAGCGCACTCTGTGGAAATAAATTGTCTACAGTTGAAGCTGCACTTTTTTCATTCATTTTCGGAGCTTTCCTCACTGTTGCGTTTTCCCGGCTGTTACATTTTTTTTCCTCGGTCCGGTGAAAAACGTATGAACGGGGTTCCACTGTATTTTGTTTTATTGACGTTTAACTGCAGGTGGTTCGCTGATAACCAAACTAAAAGTTGATCTAACCAATTATTAGCTGTAATTTCTAGCACTCGTAGACTGTCACCTGAGAAAAACAAACTTGTGTCATCAACATACAAGACTATATCTGGAGTAAGCGGTATGTTTGCAGTATCGCTTACATATAGAATAAAGAACAGTGGACCCAAAATTGACCCTTGAGGGACACCGAGTGCAATTTATTTTTTGTGTGAACAAAACCCATTATAACACGTGTATTGCTGTCTGGTAGTGAAGTAATCTTGAATCAGTTTTAGGACCACTCCGCGAACTCCGTAGTATGACAGTTTATTAAATAGGATGGTGTGTTCAATGGAGTCGAAAGATTTCTAATATCTAGGAAAAGGCCAACCGTATATAGTTTGTTCTCGATGTTACTGAGGAGTTTTTCTTTGATCTTAACAAGTGCCATTTCAGTAGATCTGTGTCCACGGAATCCAAACTGTTGGTCCACAAGGGCGTGGTTTTTATCTAGAAATTTAGTTAGTCTGCACTTTACGAGTCGTTCCAACACTTTTGAGAAAAGAGGTAGTATGGATATCGATCTATATTTATTTAAATCAGCGACAGAGCCTCCCTTATGCAATACAATCACTTTGGCAATTTTCATAGAATTGGGAAAAATGCCATTCACGAAAGCACTGTTACAAATATGGCATAATGGAGCCGAGACAACATCGGCAACAGATATGATTGGTGCTGCTTTTATGTCATCAGTCCCTGCTGCAGTATCTTTTTTTAAAGCCTTAAGAACGGAATACACTTCCATTTCAGCGCAAGGTGATAGGAAGATAGAATTGGAAGTCTCGTAGTTCAGAAATTTTTCAGGTGCCAGTAATGAACCACTAGAGTGGATTGACCCACCACCAAGTGAAAAATGATCGTTGAATTTATTGGCCAAGGAAGTTTCACTGTATTCAGTGTCACCAAACGTTAGAGTATTCGGGTTTGTGTTATACTGGGTTCCATTTAACCTGCGAACTGCATTCCATAATTTCTTTGGATTGTTTGATACTGTAGAAAACATGTTCGTAATACCTGTTTCTAGCTTTTTTGAGGTCTGAACTCAACTTGTTTCTTATTTTCTTGTATTCATTTAGTATAGCAAGATCCCTGTACCGAATAAATGTATAAATGTAATAAATGTATGAATAAATGAATAAAGGGCGGGGAGGCCAGTGCCCCTCCCCATCCTCCGTCCATTTTCTCCATTCGGCTGCCGATTGTGTTCACTCGTTTACTGCTTCCTGGGCGCTCTGATAGCGTGTAACCAGCCACAACTGTGGCGTGAAAGAATGGCACTGCTATAACAACTGCAAAGAGGTGTCATGGGTGGCAAGAGATATGTTAGCACCGTCGAGGCATCGCTTTGGTGGCTCCGAAAGGGGCCTTTTAAAAATTACGGGAAGGCTGCTGCAGCAGCCTGTCAGCTTGAGAAATACAGAAGAAATGCTGAGGAGAGATCGCCACAAGCATCTCGCCACGTACTTCTCACTGGCTTGCACGAGAAAGGCCTATGTCCGTCAGCCTTGCATGCTATATGTGAAGCTTACCGACATCCTTCTTCAAGGCATCCAAATGCACCACGTAGTGCAGCAGAAGGTTCCTCATGAAAACAAAGCCTCGGAGGGACTACATTATCTGCCAGGCCTCAAGTGAGGACAACGTTGAGGCAGCCTGCCCTACCACATCATCACTGCCGTTGTCGCCATCGCTATCTGATGTAAGCACATTCACGACAATCGGTTCGAAGCACTTAGTTTCCATACCTATAGCTGCATGCTTTCTTTTCACCAGCAGCGTCGTGCATTGCCGATAATCAGCAGGTAGATCAGCCATCTTTCGTTTTGGTGGCGAGACAAGCGAGGCTGAGAAACCGTGTGGCCAGGAACAACTTCGACGCAAGCAACTACGATGAACGTGAGGACTGGTTCTTAAAGGAAGGAGGAAAGGCTAGTGCTACCTTCTGCAACCCTTGCGGGCGCACGGCTCAGCACCAGCAGGGAGGCGGTGGGGGCAGTACAAGATGAATGAGGAGCCAGCGAGCAACATGCGAACAATCTGCTTGTGGCGCAGTTGGCGCGCTCCATTCTTGTTTCGGAAGGTGGGGCAGCGTAGAGCTATGGGCGCAGCCCATTCGTGTTCGGAGGGGCGTAAAGGCGACGGGAGAGAGCGGCACGGAGATGGCTGGAAAATAAGCGCACAGCGGCTGTTGGAGCCCATCGTGCAGCAGCTCGAATTTCTCATGTACTTTTTTTTTTCTTTTCAAAGATTTTGCTTTTCTCTACCTTCGGCTCGCACACTCAGCAGCTAGACTTCATCGTTATAACCGATAGTGCCGCATCGGGGCATTGCAGTAAGCAGGTTATTTCACCATGGGAAACATACAAAAAGTTGACGGTGCAGCAGCTTCTCATTGTTATAACCGATATATTGTTAAAACCAGTATTGTTACAAGTGGGTTCGACTGTATCTGGCTTTTCTTTTTCTTGATTCAGTTTGATATTTGATTCGAAATTTACTATTCGTTATTTGCACATCCCTATTTAACATGCAACTTGCTGTTTCGAAGTGCTCTAAAATGCGAAATTACCGGCTCCGAAGGGCTCCAAAATGAACATTCTGCTGATTCAAAAATTGCTCCATATCATAAGTAGTCAGTAGAGTAACTGTAATCTGCATAGGCCTAATGGGCTGGAATTTCGAGCACACCATGCTGGTGACTTGGTGGCTAGCAATGAAATAAGCTGTGTAGCACAAGTTGTAGCGGTCTGCCATCAGTTACATTCTTACTTCATTTGGATGTTCAGCTATTGGAAAAGGCTTTTGAATTTTCTCGGAGTAGCCTCTGTCTGGTCAAATGTGCGCCTTGTTCTTCGCTAGACCATTCAAAAAGCTGGAAATGCATTCGAGTTCAGAACCACGGATGGTGGTGTTGTTTTATCGCGATAGCACTTATATGAACACTCCTGCTGCATTTCTGCTGTCGCAATGAGGTTCCGTATGAGTGAAAGCATGTCAGGGTGAGCCGGAGAGCACAATTCAATCTCGCATGCGCGAGTGAGGAACACGGCCAGGATGCGAGGCATGGGAGTGGGGCGAGGGAGGAGGGGCGCTCTTCTCCGGCAGCTGCTACGGTGCCTCGATGTCCTCCTCGCCCTCCACTCCGTACATAGTGAAGGCAACCGCGGCATCTACTAAGGCCACGCAAATCGCAGATGCCATAGTACACGCCTTGGGTAGACGCCACAGGGACGCGTTGCTGGCGCTCGTGTGTCTTGAGAGCGGTCTGCTGCGTGGTGTGCACCCGCGCGCTCCTAGTCTTCAAGTGATCTGCGATGTTTGCAGAGTGCACGTAGTGCGTGTAGTTTCGTATGCACTTTGCCTTCCATGTTTCGTACTTGTTGAAGTGACAGATGCACGGAGGTCAATTGGCTTGTGGCTGTTGCCGCGACTCCTAACTCCAGCGTTTTCACAGACAGTTTCTGCTGTCACCGAGCGATGTGTGTTCATGTTTATCTGTGCGTGCATGACACCTTGCTGGTTAATTTAGTTAAAACATGTTGAAGGTATAGTTGGTTTGAATCCATGATATAATGTGTAAGCGCGACTGAACAAGGTTGCAGAAAGAAGCAGACACACAAAGACAGCGCTGTTTCCGTGTGTCTGTTTCTTTGTACATCCTTGTTGAGTCACACTTACACATTCTGTCATTGTTAATTTGGTTAGTGAGTGAATGTTTACAAGTTTATACGGCCGATATAACTACCATCCTTACTTGATGCAGCTATCTACTAATTTGCTATCAGAATTGGTGCTTTGCCTTTCCGACGGAACTGCAAAATTTTATTCAGAAACTGTTGTTTATAGAAGTTTATGAGATCTAAGGAAATCTGTTATGGTGAAGTGGCACAGCTAATTAATGCTAAACCCCAAATTGCAGAAAGGCATAGCAAATTTCCTAGTTTCTTTTATCTAGCAGTCATAATGCTTTTCATGTCAATCTGATTCTCAAAATATGATTCCGGAAAGCTTAGGCCATATTTGCATGAAGCTAGCATAATCTAAAGAAATGTGGGAAACGTGTTTACATTGATGTCTGTTTCTCCGCCGTTTTGAAACTTTCTGGTTTGTGCGCGAAAGTAAGCAATACTGTAGAGAAGCACTGTGGACTGCAATGAACACCACGAATGGTTTGCATCATGCATGGAAAGAGTGGTTTATTGTATTCCTTTCTCATGCTAGAACGAATACATTCGACAGACGGGCAGGTGCCTCAATTTTTACTTACCTTCTAACATTGTTAGCAAACTGGCAACGACTGGTCGTCTAGCCGCACACTGTATGCGCTGTGCCTGTAAGCATTTGTTTGATAGTGATATGCACAAACACGAGTCAGGTGACTAGGGAGATTTGCAAGGCATTTGAAATGAATAAAATCAATAATTGTGCGTGTAGCCCGTATGTTTCATTGTCAAAAAAAAAAATCCTGTTCTTATTGTGGGAGCAGCCTGTGATGAATGATTATGCTTAGATGTAATCTGGGTTATGGGGGTTGTTTTGTTCCTCTGTTTTCTCCTGGTTGTATGATGATATGCAGGGTGTACCAGCTATAATGCATTGCGTTTTTAAAAAAGACTTGCATTCTATGCGAAGATAGCCAAAGATAGTTCAGTCTAGTAGAGCAGCTACCAGTAATCTTTTTCTTGAGGCTATTCAATTCATTAATTTCAATTAGGCAATTCTATTAAACACTTATCTGAATGGTGTGCTGTCATTAAAGAATTTGTAGAAAGTTGAAAGAAACTTACAACTAGCACAATTTCAGCCAGCTCTGATAAAAAAAACCTGTGAAAAATGAAAAATATCACCTGATGAACCGCCCACCAGCATCGAAAAAAGGAGGGCTCTCAAACCAGCTCCACAGGAGGGTGATCGGCTGTACCCCGGCCACAACAGTGGGACACCTTGATGTTTCTACTGGGCAAGTGCCGGCACCACGTTAAATGGGACAGGTCGTGATATGTAAAGTTACATGTGACATGCCAGCTTTAACATTCTCACCAGATGAACACTGCTTAAAAATGACATTGATTTGCAAATTACGTTGCATCTATCCAAAGACATTGCAGTAAAGCTGCAGAGACAATAAAACATAGTGAAACAGTTTTCCATCAGAGTGTGTACACCTAACATGAAAAGGATCACAGGAGCAGACTGCGTAAATATTTCCGGTAAGGCATTTTATTTAACTCTTGTGTATAGTAATGTTGTAAACATGAATAATTCTGCACACTTGCAAGAAAGCTGGCAGTTTCAACCGAAGGTAAGGCATTGACAGTGATAATGATGTTTATTGCTCTGCTCGTGGAGTGCGTGACTTTCCAACATGCTAGCAAGTGCATTGAGGATTTGTCTTGATGGCCATCAATGTAAGCACGCAGCTGGCGAGCGGCAATGCTAGTGTGTGTGTTCTGCAGGAGTGTACTAAGTGAGAACCTTGACTCCAGCAGAGCGGATCAGGAGGATTGTTTATTTTGCTACACAGCAGCTAGAGCACTGGCTAGTCGTACCCTGCGCGAGGTTGACTTTGCTTTTCCAGCTAAACAAACTCTATACTCGTACTCCATGTGTGGACCAGGCATGTGCGTTGACAGCATGACGGTGTTGGTGCAAATGCATCTCAAGTGTCCTAATTGCTCTTGCAATAAAATGCCTCTTATAAATAGTTCTTACAGCCTTAAAGTTATGTTAGGTTTAGGGTGCACGACGAAGCACTGCTTATGCACAAATTTAAGGCCGACGAAGAACGAAGGCTCGATGTAGGCCCATCGAGGGCATCCCTGAGGGGATTGGACCAGGGCTCAGCCTTTTGGGTGAGTCGGGGCCCATGCAGCGATCTGCCTCCATTAGCTGAGTTCAATCCTTTGTTGCATTTCTCTCTGGCAGAGGCTCCACTGTTCTGCTGCTCTGCGGTCTTGCTGTCTGTGCAGTTTGTAACATATGTTTGTACTCGTCAAACTGTTCTAATGCAGAGCTCGCTCAAGGAGACAAAGTGGGAGGCATTCCAACCTGCAGTTGGAAGTTCATGAAAGACAGTCTCCCTGAGCAAGTTGGGAGTAATAGGGGTGTCGGACTGCACTGTCTATGGGATTGGCCCAGAATTATTTTGGGTTATGACATGTTCAAATAATTTCGGAGGGTTTACATGGAAAAACTACAATGTGTTTATTGGGCATGCCACTGGGGAAAGGAGCGTGAGCGGCAACCATAGTAGCCACGTTTACACTGATACACTAGAAGTGTACTCGATTCATAAGTTGACGCTTGTAACGCAGCTAAGGTATTTGCCCACCCTAAGTGGAAACGTGCCGTATTAGGATAGTAGTGAAGACAAATGCCACAGTTTCCGCAGCATGCCCGCCATGTGTTTCTAGGTTATTGGCAGCTAAGAGCGCCCATTTCGGTTTCTGTCCCCCCAAAGTGGACATGGCTACGTTATTGTCGCAAACTTGCTGATATTAACAATATTATTACTGATATGGAAGAAACTGTTTCAATGCGCGCAATGTACTCACAAGAAGAAAACAAAATTACGTTCGGCGCGTTCGGCTTGCTCCGGCGGCCGCCATTTTTGTTTTGGTGTCCTGCACTGTTACAGCGGCAGCAGCCTGTTTGTGTCCTGTTTGTTGACCTGTTGCACGTAATTATCGCACCCTTCAATTTGCGTCAATCTTTTTTTGACAGAATAGTGCCATCATATTCTGAGCAAGCACGGTAATAAAAAAAAAGGGGGAAAGCGGCAACAAAGTGACAAAATTGAAAAGGAGGCTTAAAAAGCAAGGCTCTGCACCAGTACATCATTTGTTTTTAATCATGTTTTTATTTTGTTACAACT
This sequence comes from Dermacentor andersoni, assembly GCF_023375885.2. Classification (NCBI taxonomy): domain Eukaryota; kingdom Metazoa; phylum Arthropoda; class Arachnida; order Ixodida; family Ixodidae; genus Dermacentor; species Dermacentor andersoni. The sequence goes on from NC_092815.1 coordinate 219,064,607, forward strand.
TTTCGTGACAATTTCTAAGGGATTTCTTTGGTGGTGATGCGCATGTGGTCATTTTGCTCGATTGCCTTTATAGCCACGTCTTCTTGCAAGTAAGTGCATTTCTGCCATGGCGTTCAGTAAGTTGTGGTTGTCTTGGTTTCATGTTGATCTTGGTCGTCATGGTTTTATATTAACAATGTGACACCAAATGCTGGATTAAAAGTTCAACATTCTTTCACTAAATCTTAGTTGAAAGTTTATTGCCTGTCCTGTGCACTGTCTCATTGTCCTTGTTTTGTTGTGCTATGATTTTTACATTTTTGCCCTGTATTTGTGCTACCGTACCCTCAGCCTTTAAATTTTTTCTAATAGTGCAGCCTGCATATCAACTCGTCTTGGTTTTAATCAAGAGCTCTTGATTGAAATGATAGCTATAAGAACTGGTAACCGTGTTGAAAACCATAAACTAGCTTTGCTTTTCTTTTTTTCCAGGCAAGTTCGTGAAGTGGATGCTGGTTAGCTGACGGCAAGATGGAGTGCTACGCTCGAAAGTCGTGAAAGTGTAATAAACAGCTCGGTGCACCTGGCTTCAGCTGTTACATGTAAAGTGTGCCTCTGTGGAGGAAGCATATGTTTGACATCTTTGTTGATTTTTCCTATATCCCTCTGCTTATTGTTAGTGAAATATGTACCAGTATTTGCATGCACACAATGTAGCAGCATGGTAGGCTTGAGCGATTACTTCTGCCATGAGGGGTAACAACAGACAGCGCTGTCTTTTCAAAAACTTGTTCGCAGTTCATGCAACGTAGTCACCTCCCCCTACAGTATTGCTTGTAATAGCATTTGAAATACATGCATGTCACACAGAATGATGATTTAAGGCTCCATACATTTTGTAACATGCATATCGCTTCACAATAGTGCTTTATTTAGCACATCTGGCTCTCTAGTGCATGCTACTTCAAAGACACAATTTGTGGGTGGACAGAGCAAGGGGAAGCGCTCTGTTTGTTGGTCACAATCACCTCAAATGGAAAGCTAGCTATGTATCATCTAAGTGTAGAAGTAGTAAGGGGAATTACAGTGCTCGAAAAGATACTTTGCCGTAGGGAAGGCCAAGGCACCAGATGTCGAAGGCCCTTTTACTGCAGGTGTCACATAGTGTATTTTTCTTCTTATATGGAGCCAACCTGTGAACGGGAGTTCCGTAGTAGTTTTCATGTAGCGGTGAAGACTGGTGTGCTATGGGGTGGCTGAGGTAAATGCAACACAACAGGTGTCTTACTTTTGAATTTGCTTTGAAATGCAGTGATCTGTGATTACCAAGTAAAGGTTACCTTGCCTTTATCTCATTATTATAGACAACTTGCATCCATTATTTTTGTTTCTCACGTCGCACCTTGCAGTCTCCCTTTGGAGGCCAGCTGAGAGTGTACACCTGTGGCAATAAAGGCTGCCTCAAGCGGTCGCCAGCAATGGCACTTGTGTGGGAGTTGCAAAGCAATCATATGACCAGGGCATCCATGATCAGTCACCATACAAACAGATGCATATTGGTCCATGTGAGAAGTACTATATATCACTTGCTCAGAATGACATACCTCTGGAACACATTCTGTTCCCTTCTGGTGAGGGTGAGGATAACGAGCTGGCCACCCGATGATGCGGTAACGGTGGCTTGATGATTACCACGGTGTAAGAATATTATGAGAGGTGTGTGAACGGCACCCGTTCCAGCATACCGGTTTTGCGTGCGCTTCAGACAGTTTCCGTAAGATGGTGTGTATCATGTGGGGGCCATAAGCGAACGAACACAGCAAAAGATGAAAGACCGAACGCGAAGTGCGAGGTGCAAGACGCGAGCCACGATAGGCGGAGACCAATGAGAGCGGTCCCTTCAAGTGATGTGTGTACGGGAAACTGGTGTAATGCGGACCCGCCTAATCGCTCATTTCATATTATCGTTTGCCCGCGCTTGTTTGTTTAGTTTGGTCTCATTTGCGCTTGTTTCTGTTGTCATGGTGAGAAATAAATTGGTGAACATGTTCACAAAACAATTCACATTGCAAGAAACCGTGCAAAAGCAACAGATGTATACGAGCGCAAAGCATAAAAGAGCTTGCAACTGCGTGTGAAGAACGCGAACGATGATGTGATGTTGAGGCGTCACCCTTTAGAACAAGCTGGCGGCCCCCGAACATAAGGTGCCGTCGCTCGGAGGATGGCAGAAGCGCACACAAGTTGTCGACACGCCCTCAGCATGGCGAGGTGCCGCCGCTCGCATACCTCTCGTAATATACACTGAACTTCTTACACCTTGATGGTGACACCAGACGGATAGACGCAGCAAACCAGTTTTGGGCTTTCAACCGCTGTGACAGCAAAAAAGAAAAAGGCTATATGTACAAGTCAGGAACCTGGTGTTCGATGTCTACTATATGCCACCACTCCAACAGTCATCGTTATAAAGCTAAATATAAGACACAAATTAAAGGTAATGCAAGCCTGTGCTTCAACATGGTCAAGAAATAGAACAGTTTTATGAAGTTGTTGAATTAGCAAAGAGAAAGGTGCGAACGGTATACTGTAGTCATTGGCGATATTTATTTATTTATTTTTATTTATTTACACAATACTGCAGTCCCAAATGGCGCCCAAGCAGGAGGGGCAGAATACATAAATATTTACATATAATCATCATCAGCCTGGTTACGCCCACTGCAGGGTAAAAGCCTCTCCCATACTTCTCCAACTACCCCGGTCATGTACTAATTGTGGCCATGTTGTCCCTGCAAACTTAATCTCATCCGCCCACCTAACTTTCTGCCGCCACCTGCTACGCTTCCCTTCCCTTGGAATTCAATCTGTAATGCTTAACCCATTAGGGACCAGTTTTTTTTCTTGCTATCTTGAAATAAATCTAATATATTAGCTTACCTTTATACTAGTAATTCACATGCAAGAATTTATTACTCTTGCCTAATTAGTTTTTGAAATATAGCCCGTGACCATATGATCACACTGGGCCCTTACGCTACAGCAGAATACGCGAAGTTTAAGCATTTTTTCAAGCCATGAAACATCACAACAAAAAACATGCATAGCGAATAGTCGAGCACTCATTTAGTGTGATATGGTTTAAATCGTGGAATAGCCATGCCGACGTCATACTTTGTGCGTTGTGTGTGCACCGCACTGTTGCAATTATCTCATGCAGACCTCCACCTGTTGCCATTAGGTATTGTTGCAACAAAGTGGGCTGCTTGGTCATACCGTGTACAATTGCAATCCTATAGGCGAATCGTGGTCATACCGTGTACCATTCAGGATATAACCTGTCTTTGGGATTCTGCGTTGACCAGGTCCTCTAGGCTTATTGTCCCATCGTATCAGGTAGCTTTGTGCAATTTGCCTGCGGAATTCCACCTGCGTGACGTTGAGCCCTCTGCTACGAATTAGCACCCAAGATTTGCTGATAGATGCATTACAAAGTCAAGTGAAAATCTGCCACCAACACTTTTTGCCATGGATTGCAATCCTATAGGCGAATTGTGGTCATACCGTGTACCATTCAGGACATAACCAGTCTGGGATTCTGCGTTGACCAGGTCTTCTAGGCTTATTGTCCCATCGCATCAGGTAGCTTTGTGCAATTTTCTTGCGGAATTCCAACTGCGTGACGTTGAGCCCTCTGCTACGAATTAGCACCCAAGATTTGCTGATAGATACATTACAAAGTCAAGTGAAAATCTGCCACCAACACTTTTTGCCATGGATTGCAATCCTATAGGCGAATTGTGGTCATACCGTGTACCATTCAGGACATAACCAGTCTGGGATTCTGCGTTGACCAGGTCTTCTAGGCTTATTGTCCCATCGCATCAGGTAGCTTTGTGCAATTTTCTTGTGGAATTCCAACTGCGTGACGTTGAGCCCTCTGCTACGAATTAGCACCCAAGATTTGCTGATAGATACATTACAAAGTCAAGTGAAAATCGGCCACCAACACTTTTTGCCATGGATTGCAATCCTATAGGCGAATTGTGGTCATACCGTGTACCATTCAGGACATAACCAGTCTGGGATTCTGCGTTGACCAGGTCTTCTAGGCTTATTGTCCCATCGCATCAGGTAGCTTTGTGCAATTTTCTTGTGGAATTCCAACTGCGTGACGTTGAGCCCTCTGCTACGAATTAGCACCCAAGCGTTGCTGATAGATACATTACAAAGTGAAGTGAAAATCGGCCACCAACACTTTTTGCCACGGATTGCAATCCTATAGGCGAATCGTGGTCATACCGTGTACCATTCAGGACATAACCAGTCTGGGATTCTGCGTTGACCAGGTCTTCTAGGCTTATTGTCCCATCGCATCAGGTAGCTTTGTGCAATTTTCTTGCGGAATTCCACCTGCGTGACGTTGAGCCCTCTGCTACGAATTAGCACCCAAGCGTTGCTGATAGATAAATTACAAAGTGAAGTGAAAATCGGCCACCAACACTTTTTGCCACGGATTGCAATCCTATAGGCGAATCGTGGTCATACCGTGTACCATTAAAGACATAACCAGTCTGGGATTCTGCGTTGACCAGGTCTTCTAGGCTTATTGTCCCATCGCATCAGGTAGCTTTGTGCAATTCTCTTGCGGAATTCCACCTGCGTGACGTTGAGCCCTCTGCTACGAATTAGCACCCAAGCGTTGCTGATAGATACATTACAAAGTGAAGTGAAAATCGGCCACCAACACTTTTTGCCACGGATTGCAATCCTATAGGCGAATCGTGGTCATACCGTGTACCATTCAGGACATAACCAGTCTGGGATTCTGCGTTGACCAGGTCTTCTAGGCTTATTGTCCCATCGCATCAGGTAGCTTTGTGCAATTTTCTTGCGGAATTCCACCTGCGTGACGTTGAGCCCTCTGCTACGAATTAGCACCCAAGCGTTGCTGATAGATACATTACAAAGTGAAGTGAAAATCGGCCACCAACACTTTTTGCCACGGATTGCAATCCTATAGGCACCTACATTTGCATCGATCTGGTCCGTACCTCCTATAAAACTTGTACTGAGCAACAGTGTTTGGACGGGCCACCTTGATTCGCTTCTTCTCAACACGAGAGTACCGGTCTGCAGATGACATTGGCTCTACGCCGTGAATGGTGCTTACGATCGTTTACTACCGAATCGTCCATCCACCGGACAGCAATTATCCCATTGTCGCTCAGCACGGGATCTTCGTGCACGCGAGGTTGGCACTTGACGAATTCTTGTCAAGCAATAGGGCACTCTTTGGGAACACGGTTCTGCTTCACTGTGCCCGTGCCTTCGTAGCCCTGTGCCTTGAGGTGCCTGAGTGGCTTCATGCTTGTGAACAAATTATCAAAATAGAAAGAGAAAGGAAGGTCGTCTCTGCTTCGAGTTCCTCCACCATTTGAAAAAGTGGCGCCGCTTCCCTTCCGAAGTCCTTTTCATATTTTTCAGATGTTCCGGGATCTCCCCTGCTTGCCTTGATACACCTTAAAGTTTGCAAGCTATCTGTTATTGGCGTTTAGGCACCATACTTTATACCCGAAGCGGATAGGCTTTCCGCGTTTCAGCGCCGGCTCATAGCTGCCAGCTGCTTGGATTGTCAATGAGTCCACCTGAGTCTTCATCGGCCGAGTCTTCATCCGAATAGGTGCTAGCCTCTGGCAGCTCGATATAAATCACTGACACGACGTCATCTTCCTCTACGACTATCTTCGCTATTTCTTCCCACATCAACCTATTCAGACAATAAAATAAGGAATAACCACTGCGAGAACGCGCCAGCAGACGTGCAAGAGATGAGAATACAGTTAAAAAAATAAAAAGTTAGGTAGCCTAAAGGCCCAGCGTGACCATATGGCAACGCGCAAGATAACAGGTTCGTTCATGGATAAATCAAACATTCTTTCACAAATGCTAGTCGAAGGTCATATATTCAAAGAGCGATTCGGAGGTAAGTATATCTGACTATTGCTTAAACAAGTGAAAAAAAAACACTTACCCCTTGGAGCGATGCATGGCAACGCTACTCGCAGAGTAACACTTTTTCCCGCCTTTGCGAGGGGCTCCCACAAAACGACTGACAGCTGCTGCCATTTGGTATCCATAAAGGGAACTCTAATCTGTCAAACGGCACGTCAAAGGCGATTTTGGTGCCGCTTTGTTAATCTTAATTATTGAAATCCCCTGTGCAGGCTAACGTGACCATATGGTGACGCTGGTCTTTAATGGGTTAATCACCATTGGTTATCTTCCCTCCTCATTACATGTCCTGCCCAAGCCTCATTTCTTTTTCTTGATTTCAACTAAGATGTCATTAACTCGTGTTTGTTCCCTCACCCAATCTGCTCTTTTCTTACCCCTTAACGTTACACCCATCATTCTTCTTTCCATAGCTCGTTGCATCGTCCTCAATTTAAATAGAACACTTCGTAAGCCTCCAGGTTTCTGCCCCGTACGCGAGTACGGGGCAAAGTACTTGCATAGAGTACTCTGTGGTGTAGAGGTAGAGCATCCGCCTCACGTGCAATAGGACCGTGGTTCGAATCCCGGTGCCGTGCAATTTTCCACCGAAAAAAAAATGCGCGTGTTGATGAAATTGCATAAACGGGCCTGGAGTAAGCCTGATCGTTGTGACCAGAACCGGTAACGCACTCCCTCACCAGAGCAGGATTGGCCACCCTGGTGCAGCACTTGGCAACAACCTCCTATATGAGTACAATATTTGCATATGCACGTATATATATCAGGCACGTACCCAGGGTGGACCGCCCCCCCCCCCTAAATTAAGCGGCATACCCCTCCCCCCCTATCCGCCCACGCCACCACTCACACACATGCCTAAAGCGCCGACAAATCAATCTACTCGGCAATCAACATTTTGCTGCCTTTTGCAGCGAAAACGGTGTATGACTAACTTCCGTAGTTTTTTCGCCGTCCTTGAACAAAAAAATCATGTGGGCCGATCCTGGTTAAAGTGCAAAATGGGTCCAAGATGAATGGCACATACCCCTGTGAACTCTGGTACCTATAAAGCGCCCTTCAGAATCTTCGGTATGGGTTCACGTACGGGGAGTGCTTAACGCCTGCTTCACCTCTGCCGAGGGTGGGCCCGGTATTGCAATATCTTCGGGATCGGCTTACGTATGGGGAATTCTTAATGCCTGCTTCACCTTCACCGCGGTTCGACCCGGCATTGCCCTACCTTCGGGATTGACCCACGTATGGGGAGCGCTTAACGCCCGATTCACCTCCGCCGCGGGTGGGCCCGGTATTGCAATAACTTTGGGATCAGCTTACATGTGGGGAGTTCTTAACGCCTGCTTCACCTCCACCGTGGGTGGGCCGAGTATTGCAATATCTTCGGGCGTGGCCTATGTATAGGAAGTTCTTAATGCCTACTTCCACCTCCGCCGTGGGGCGGCCCGGTGTTGCACTATCTTGTGGCCGGCCCGCGGCGGAGGTGAAGCACTTCGCTTTTCGTTTGAGAGCGTTGACTGTCGTCAGCTTTCGCTGCCATTCCATCTTCACAGAGTGGAACGATTGTCAAGTTTTTCACTCCTTTTAGATAGCCGTAGTTATGGGCATCTCCTGTGGTGTGGAGGCCAGTTTTCTCATCGATTCGGTGCCCGCACGATTAACTCCAGATGAATTCAGTTGTCACCATCTATTGCAGTAGGCAGGGCATAGTTTATTGTTTCAATTTCATTTTATTTATAATGCCCAACACAATTTTTATGTCGCCATCTATTCAACGATCATGCGCATCGCTGTTGCTACGTTAGTTCAACTTTCCTTTTTTAACACTGATCGAGGGCCAGGAAGGAGACTCGATTCATAGTCCGCTGGTCTGTATGCTAGTGGAACGAGTTGTGGCCTGAGAAAACGCCAGTTGCATTTAACTTTTCCTTTTGCTTCATTATTTCCTCGAGTGACGGCTCGCCGCTACGCTGGCAGATCATCAGAACCATACATCCGCAATATTGTCACAGCCTAGTAGATGGGAAAGCCGGTGTCGAGGACGTGAACAAGCACTTTATGAGAGCAGTCAACGCGACGTCGTTGTCATCTCTGTTTTTCTACTCGCGCGTTACTTCAGCGTCGTTCTCATCGCCTGGCACATACCCGCGGCGACCATATAGGATGTGGCATTTGCCCCTCCTATGGAAAAAAAAGACATCGTCCCGGTGCACCAATCTCCGAAGGCTGTGCCCAGACAGTACAAAGTTGAGGTCATGAAGAAAAGTATGGCTTCATACAAAGCACCTGCACAACCTCGGGCAGATGCCGCCAGCGTATGGAGTAGTTATGACTGTCGGGGCAACTTCATAATTCACATCGCTGATGCGGCGCAGAACTCAGTACGGGCCGAAGTATCTTCGCAGGAGCTTCTCGGACAGCCCCCGCCGACGAATAGGGGTCCAGACCCACACTTGGTCACCGACGTTGTATGTGGCAGGTCTGTGTCGAAGATTGTAGTGTCGGGCATCGTATTCCTGTTCTTGGATTCTGAAACGCGCAAGCTGCCTGACTTCCTCTGCGCGTTGCGTAAACTCCTCGGCACCAGTCTCGTCGTCACCGCTCTCGTGTGGCAGCATTGCGTCCAACATTGTTGTCACTTCCCGGCCGTAAACGAGGTTGAAAGGCGCCACGCGTGTTGTCTCTTGGCGAGCCGTGTTATACGCAAATGTAACATATGGTAAAATCTCGTCCCAGTTCCTGTGGTCGACGTCGATGTACCTACTCATCATGTCTGCCAGAGTCTTATTAAAACGTTCGGTCAGCCCATTGGTTTGGGGGTGATAAGCCGTGGTCTTTCGGTGAGTGGTACCACTTAGTCGCAAAACGGTATCCAGAAGCGCAGCCGTGAACGCAGCTCCTCTGTCATGACCACTGCGGGAGCGCCATGCCTTAGGACGACGGCTTCGATGAAAAATCACACTGCTTCGGCTGCTGTTCCACGTTGGATAGCACCTGTTTCGGCGTATCGAGAAAAGAATCACGTCGTCGAGGTACACCAGACAGGTTTGCCATTTGGGGCCTGAGAGTACCGTGTACATTAGTCGTTGAAACGTTGCCGGCGCAGAACACAAACCGAAGGGGAGCACCTGAAATTCATGAAGTCCGTCTGGCGTCACAAAAGCGGTCTTCTCACGGTCTCTCTCATCAACTTCTATTTGCCAGTAGCCGCTTTTCAAGTCCATCGACGAAAAGTAATGTGCGTTTCGTAGCCTGTCCAGTGAATCGTGAATACGCGGTAGCGGATAAACGTCTTTCTTTGTGATGAGTTTTTGATAGTCGACGCAGAAGCGCAGGCTGCCGTCCTTCTTTTTCACCAATACGACAGGCGATGCCCAAGGACTCTTAGAGGGCCGAATAACTCCGTCCACAAGCATGGTCTTCACTTGTGTTTGTATTGCCTCGCGTTCTTTACGTGCTACACGATAAGGATTCTGCCGAATTGGTCTGGCGTCGGCTTCCGTGACAATACGGCGCTTAGTGAGCGGCGTCTGGCTGACTTGTGACGTTGATGAGAAGCAGCTCTTAAAGTCAGCGATGAGCTCAAGAAGGCTGTTGCGTTCCACGGGCGATAAGGTGGGACTGATGTCAACCACAGGGGCAGGCATAACCATGGTGGACGTCGCGTGCTCCACTGAGAGGCAGTCCTGTATCGAAGTAAGCAACAGCCGTGCCTATAACAATGTGCCGACGTTCCCTGGTAAAATTTGTCAGCAGAAGTTCAGCATGTCCGTCGTGTACGTTAATTACGGCCCTGGCGATGGAAACCCCTTGACTTAATACCAGTGCGTCGATGTGTTCGGCGACGCCAGACCCGGTGTTCAAGTTGTCGCAGATTACAGGTACGAGGGAACAGCTTCGTGGCGGAAGCGTGACGTCATCGTCGGCGATACGTAAGTGGGGTCGCTGGCGTTCCGCGGGGTCGACGTCATCGGAGCTCCTAGCAAATGTGACGACGAGGTCACGGACATTAATCACCGCACCGTACTCTCTCAAGAAATTCATCCCCAATATAACTTCCTTGCAGCACTCAAAGAGAATGACGAGGGTGGCGACGAAGGTTGCACCGGAGATTACTATCCTGGCTGTACATTTTCCAATCGGCGTCATCAACTGGCCGCCGGCAGTTCTGATGTTGGGCCTGGTCCACGGCGTCTTCGCTTTTCTCAGTCTGTCGGCCAGCTTTTTACTTATTATCGAAAAATGCGAACCAGTATCGACGAGAGCGGCCACTTGGTGGCCGTCAATGCAAACGACAAGATCGGCGCTGACGGCGTCGGTTACAGGGGGTGTGGTCGGAGTTGTAGCGTCGTCGATCGTCGGAGATGAGCGCTCTTGGAAATCTAGCCGGTTTGCAACCTCACCCCCGGAGGTCGCTGCATCTAGTTTCCCCGGCGCGGGCTAGGGGACCTGCCCCTAGAGGCGTCAGAAAAATCGCGACGGGTCGGTGGGGTGTAACGAGCCGGAGAACGGGAACGCGATCGAGGCGTCGTTGAACCTTCTGGCCGAAAGTTTGTAGAATTTCCGTCGCAGCTACGTGCAGCATGAGACACAGGGTAATTGCAGTTGGGAAATCTTGCATACCCAGCCGCGCGGTAGTGGCACGCGCGGTAAACATGTCCTGCTTCGCCGCAATGAAAGCATAGCGCCCGGTGGTCAGCGGTGCGCCACAAATCTGTCTTTCGAAGCGGGTAGCCGGCAGGGGATTCGCCGTAGAAACTAGGCGGAGCGATCGACTGGCGGCGATACGGCATAGTTGGCGGCGGCTGTGACTGTCGAAAATAGGGCGTCGGGGGTGGTGGGGATGGCTGTGTCGTAGTGGTCGACGGTGTCAGCAGCATCGAAGTGGCGCGAGGTGGACGACAGACAGCTTCCGCGTAGGTTAATCGCCGCGGCACCGCCTGCCAGTCGGGCGACGTAAAGGCCTCTCGAACTTCCTCCCGAACGATATCAGCGACAGAAGCCACCGCTGGTGCCATGGGAGAGATCCCGAGCTGCCGGATCTCCTCTCGCACAATCTCTTGGATTACTTCACGCAGAGACGTGCTGCAGCTCTCAGGTAGAATTGAAGCATTCACCGGCGAGCTCTTTCGGTCATATTGGCGGTACCGTTGCTATAGTGCCCGTTCTATAGCGGTAGCCTTCTTGGTAAATTCGGCCACTGTCGTCGGTGGGTTCCTCACGAGCCCGGCAAACAGTTCCTCCTTCACTCCGCGCAAGAGATAGCGCAACTTCTTTTCTTCGGCCATCTCAGGGTCTGCTCTGCGGAAAAGGCGGGTCATATCTTCTGCAAACATGGCAACGCTCTCGTTTGGTTTTTGAATACGGGATTCGAGAAGGCCCTGCGCGTTGTCTCTTCTGTCGCTACTAGTGAATGTGTCTAGCAGCTGAGTGCGGAAGGCATCCCACGTGGTCAAATTTCTCTCCCGGTTTACAAACCACGTACGCGCACTGTCTTCAAGCGCATAATAGACATTAGACAACCTTTGCTGGGAGCCCCAGTCATTGTAACTGGCGACACGCACAAATTGGTCCAGCCAATCTTGGACATCTTCAAAAGCGTCGCCATGGAAACCTTCTGGGATCTTGGAATTCTGCAGCGTCACCTGCGATGGAGTTGCAGTGGCCATGGCGGAAATCGGTAGACGCGTTCTTGCAGGGTCCTGCAAAGGGTTGAACTCGGGCGTAAGGCCTAGCAGGCGGCGGCTGTATCGGTGAACAGAAGTCTCGACGAACGCAGGTGATTCCACGTTCGATGTATGGCTCCGCGAAGGGGTGCTGATCATGAGGCAATCCTACCCAGTACCTCCACCAGTGTCACAGCCTAGTAGGAGACGGGAAAGCCGGTGTCGAGGACGTGAAAAAGCACTTTATGAGAGCAGTCAACGCGACGTCGTTGTTGTTGTTGTAGCCTGTGAAGCGTGTGGCTCCTACCCACGATGGGGGATTGGCCAAGAAATGGGTGGATTATTCGAAATTATTATGGAGCATAAATTTCCTAGTTGCTATTGAAATAGCATTGAATTGCGCAAAATTACCTGTTAAATAAAATCGGGAAGGTCACATTGAATGAGTAATAATTAATTTAAAAGTAAAAACAAAAAGAAAGAAATTTAGCAGGGTATTCGTTTAGATTCCGTAAGGAATGTTCGGACAGCGAAGCATGCATCCCTGTGGCTGAATCCCAAAGTGGACGCTCCGAACGAAAGAATTGCAGATTCTGTCAAGTCCAGGCCAATTCTTCGAAAAGGTATTTCCAACCATCTTTTTCTAACCGCAGTAAAGCTGCGACAAGATAGAAGAAAGTGGTGTATCGTCTCTTCCTCATTACAAAAAGAACAGAGGGGGGAGGGAACCAAACCCGACCTGTGTAAATAGAAATTCAGCGGGGGTATGCGGCAACGTAATTTGGTGAGGCAGACCTCAAGCATCTTTGTGTCACAGGACTCGCTATGCCAGGGAAATTCCAGGTGCTTATACTCTGGAGAAGCAGTCAAATGTGGGTTTGATAAGGCTAATCTTATTAATGGCATCCGAAATCTTGCCGCCGTGATCTGTGCTGTCACTGGTAGAATAGGAAGAACAGGGCCGGATAGTGATGCATTTGCCAGTGAATCAGCAGTTTCATTTAAAAACAAACCTTTATGCCCTGGCACCCAAATCAAATGAACACATTGCACATGGGCTGGAACTAGTAAGTGGAAAAGTTTTAGCATGGGTGACTCATTAGTAGCGTTAAGGCAAGAGCATACTGAAAGGGAGTCAGTCAGAGTGGCAGCCGTTGTAATCGTTGGGTCTAATTTACGTAAAGCTAGGATTACTGCTAACAACTCGGCCAGAAAAATAGGCACAAAGTCAGGCAACCTTAAAGGAAGAGACCAGTCGAGTGCAGCACAAATATTCCAATGCCAGGCTTTTCCTCGCACTGTGAGGCATCTGTTGCAATGATAACGTTTGTTTCTAGGCTCCTTAGGTGGTCTTGCAACATGGCGTTTAAGATGCCGTAAGGGAGTAGTTTCGCGTGGTTTGGGAAAATGTCATCGAACCTGATCTCTGGGTAATTTGAATGCGTATTATCATGAAGCACTTCGCGAATCGGCACATTTAGTGGTTCAAGTAATGCTTGCACAAATATAATCAATGGTCTATAAAACCTGGGCCAATGAATAAGAAAAAATAATTCTGGATATGAGAGAAAAATAATTTGAAGGTGGTTTAATTGGGATTCATATAGCCTTAGGAAAGTCTGAACTGTCGGAAGGTCAAATCGGCATATTATGGGTGGGATTCTTGCCTCCAGGTATAATACGGCATTCGAAAAGTATTTTGGAAGGCCTTAGCACAGACGTAGCGCCTCTCATGCCAACAAAACTAGCGGCCGAAGCTTGTATGCTGGAACACCTGAGAATAAAACGCATCCAAATTCTAACACCGGACGAACATACATCTTGTGTACCATCAAGAGGGGTTTTCTTCGCATACCTGTTCTTCGGTTGCGCAACTTACGCAAAATGCCCATTGAACGAGCTCCTTTTGTCGCAATATATTCAATATGCTGCCGCCAGTTAAAATTTCCGTTGTAAATAACTCCGAGGTATTTTAGTGACTCTACTTGTGGGATATCTTCGAGATGATAATTAAGCGATATGTATACTGGGTCTTTAACGGGAAAAACAAGGATAGCACACTTATTAGCATTCAGGTTTAAGTGTAAGCTATCCAGCCAGCCTTCCAGTTCCATTAGATACAACTGCAGTATTTCGTAAAGAGAGTATATGTCGCTAGCCACATAAATGTCATAATGCAGCCGTGATGGTCGTTGGATGGTGTGTGCATTAGAGGGCGTGAGACGCATCTGAGCGGATCACATGTTTTGCTAGCAAAAGTGTATACAGTGTAAATACACACCATATACAGACGTGATGTTCAGTTGGATGGTGCGTGCATTAGAGCCCGTAAGGCACCTCTGAGCGGGTAACATCTACTGATGGCGAGATTGTGTACACTGTAAATAGACATAAGCAGACATGATGTTAATTTGGACGGTAAGTGCATTAGAGTGCAAAAGGCACCTTTGGGATGGTCACTCGTACTGCTGGCAAGGGTGTTTACAGTGTATATAAATTTCATAATACAGCCGTGATTGTCGATTGGGTGGTGAGTGCATTAGAGGGCGTGAGGCGCATCTGAGCTGATCACACGTATTGCTAGCGAGAGTGTATATAGTGTAAATAAACACCATATGCAGACGTGATTTACAATTGGATGGTGCGTGCACTAGAGCGCGTAAGGCACCTCTGAGCTCGTAAGATATACTGATGGCGAGATTGTGTACACTGTAAATAGACATAAGTAGACATGACGTTTATTTGGACGGTAAGTGCATTAGAGTGGAAAAGGCACCTCTGAGATGGTCCCTCGTACTGCTTGCAAAGGAGTTTACAGAGTATATAAATGTCATAATGCAGCCGTGATAGTCGATTGGATGGTGAGTGCATTAGAGTGCGTGAGACACATCTGAGCTGATCACATGGTTTGCTAGCGAAAGTGTATACAGTGTAAATTCACACCATATGCAGACGTGATCTTCAGTTGGATGGTGCGTGCATTAGAGCGCGTAAGGGACCTCTGAGCTGGTAACATCTACTGATGGCGAGATTGTGTACACTGTAAATAGACATAAGCAGACATGATGTTAATTTGGACGGTAAGTGCATTAGAGTGCAAAAGGCACCTCTGAGATGGTCCCTCGTACTGCTTGCAAAGGAGTTTACAGTGTATATAAATGTCATAAGGCAGCCGTGATAGTCGATTGGATGGTGAATGCATTAGAGGGCGTGAGACGCATCTGAGCGGATCACATGTTTTGCTAGCAAAAGTGTATACAGTGTAAATACACACCATATACAGACGTGATGTTCAGTTGGATGGTGCGTGCATTAGAGCCCGTAAGGCACCTCTGAGCAGGTAACATCTACTGATGGCGAGATTGTGTACACTGTAAATAGACATAAGCAGACATGATGTTAATTTGGACGGTAAGTGCATTAGAGTGCAAAAGGCACCTTTGGGATGGTCACTCGTACTGCTGGCAAGGGTGTTTACAGTCTATATAAATGTCATAATGCAGCCGTGATTGTCGATTGGATGGTGAGTGCACTAGAGGGCGTGAGGCACATCTGAGCTGATCACACGTATTGCTAGCGAGAGTATATACAGTGTAAATACACCATATGCAGACGTGATTTAGAGTTGAATGGTGCGTGCATTAGAGCGCGTAAGGCACCTCTGAGCTGGGAACATCTACTCATGGCGAGATTGTGTACACTGTAAATAGACATAAGCAGACGGGATGTTAATTTGGACGGTAAGTGCATTAGAGTGCAAAAGGCACCTCTGATATGGTCACTCGTACTGCTGGCAAGGGTGTTTACAGTGTATATAAATGTCATTATGCAGCCGTGATGGTCGGTTGGATGGTGAGTGCAGTAGAGGGCGTGAGGCACATCCGAGCTGATCACACGTATTGCTAGCGAGAGTGTATACAGTGTAAATACACACCATATGCAGACGTGATTTAGAGTTGGATGGTGCGTGCACTAGAGCGCGTAAGGCACCTCTGAGCTGGTAACATCTACTGATGGCGAGATTGTGTACATTGTAAATAGACATAAGCAGACGTGATCTTAATTTGGACCGTAAGTGCGTTAGAGTGCAAAGGGCACCTCTGATATGGTCACTCGTACTGCTGGCAAGGGTGTTTACAGTGTATAGAAATGTGATAATGCAGCCGTGATGCCTAATTAGATGGTGAGTGCATTAGAGCGCGTGAGGCTCATCTGAGCTGATCACACGTACTGCTAGCGATGGTGTATACATTGTAAATACACACCTCTAACCTAAGCCTCTAACCCTACAGCTAGAACAGAACTGGCAGAACTTTCGAAGTTAATCAACAAGCGTAAGATAGCTGACATAAGGAAGTATAATATGGATAGAATTGAACATGCTCTCAGGAACGGAGGAAGCCTAAATACAGTGAAGAAGAAGCTAGGAATTGTCAAGAATCAGATGTATGCGTTAAGAGACAAAGCCGGCAATATCATTACTAATATGGATGAGATAGTTCAAGTGGCTGAGGAGCTCTATAGAGATTTATACAGTACCAGTGGCACCCAGGACGATAATGGGAGAGAAAATAGCCTAGAGGAATTCGAAATCCCACAGGTAACGCCAGAAGAAGTAAAGAAAGCCTTAGGAGCTATGCAAAGGGGGAAGGCAGCTGGGGAGGATCAGGCAACAGCAGATTTGTTGAAGGATGGTGGGCAGATTGTTCAAGAGAAACTGGCCACCCTGTATACGCAATGCCTCATGACTTCGAGCGTACCGGAATCTTGGAAAAATGCCAACATAATCCTAATCCATAAGAAAGGGGACGCCAAAGTCTTGAAAAATTATAGACTGATCAGTTTACAGTCCGTTGCCTACAAAGTATATACTCAGGTAATTGCACATAGAATCAGGAACAGCTTAGACTTCCGTCAACCAAAGGACCAGGCAGAATTCCGTAAAGGCTACTCAACAATAGACCATATTCACACTATCATTTCAGGTGATAGAAAAATGTGCGGAATATAACCAACCTTTATATATAGCTTTCATTGATTACTAGAAAGCGTTTGATTCAGTCGAAACCTCAGCAGTCAAAGAGGCATTGCGGAATCAGGGTGTAGACGAGCCGTATGTAAAAATACTGAAAGATATCTATAGCGGCTCCACAGCCACCGTAGTCCTCCATAAAGAAAGCAACAAAATCCCAATAAAGAAAGGCGTCAGGCAGGGAGATACGATCTCTCCGATGCTATTCACAGCGTGTTTACAGGAGGTATTCAGAGACCAGGATTGGGGAGAATTGGGGATAAGATTTAATGGAGAATACCTTAGTAACTTGCGATTCGCTGATGATATTGCCTTGCTTAGTAACTCAGGGGACCAACTGCAATGCATGCTCACTGACCTGGAGAGGCAAAGCCGAAGGGTGGGCCTAAAAATTAATCTGCAGAAAACTAAAGTAATGTTTAACAGTCTCGGAAGGCAACAGCAGTTTACAATAGGTAGTGAGGCACTGTAAGTGGTAAGGGAATACATCTACTTAGGACAGGTAGTGATTGCGGATCCAGATCATGAGACTCAAATATTCAGAAGAATAAGAATGGGCTGGGGAGCGTTTGGCAGGCATTCTCAGATCATGAACAGCAGGTTGCCATTATCCCTCAAGAGAAAAGTTTATAACAGCTGTGTCTTACCAGTACTCATGTACGGGGCAGAAACCTGGAGGCTTACTAAAAGGGTTCTACTTTAAGTGAGGACGACGCAACGAGCTATGGGAAGAAAATGATAGGTTTAACGTTAAGGGAGAAGAAAAGAGCAGATTTGGTGAGGGAACAAACGCGAGTTAATGATATCATAGTTGAAATCAAGAAAAAGAAATGGGCATGGGCAGGACACGTAATGAGGAGGGAAGATAACCGATGGTCATTAAGGGTTACGGAATGGATTCCAAGGGAAGGGAAGCGTAGCAGAGGGCGGCAGAAAGTTAGGTGGGTGGATGAGATTAAGAAGTTTGCAGGGACAACATGGCCACAATTAGTACATGACCGGGGTAGTTTGAGAAGTACTTGAGAGGCTTTTGCCCTGCAGTGGGCATAACCAGGCTGCTGATGATGATGATGCAGACGTAATTTACAGTTGCATGGTGCTTCCATTAGAGCGCGCTAGGCACCTCTGAGCTGGGAACATCTACTGATGGCGAGATTATGTACAGTGTAAATAAACATAAGCAGACGTGATGGGTATTTGGACGGCAAATGCATTAGAGTGGAAAGGGCACCTCTGAGATAGTCACTCGTACTGCTGGCAAGGATGTCTACAGTGAATATAAATGTCATAATGCAGCCGTGATGGTCTATTAGATGGTGAGTGCATTAGAGGGCGTGAGACAGATCTGAGCTGATCACATGTTTTGTTAGCGATGGTGTATACAGTGTAAATACACACCATTTGCAGACGTGATGTTCATTTGGACGGTGCGTGTATTTGAGCGCGTAAGGCACCTCTGAGCTTGCAACATCTACTGATTGCGAGATTGTTTACACTGTAAATAGTCATAAGCAGACATGATGTTAATTTCGACGGTAAGTCCATTAGAATGCAAAAGGCACCGCTGAGATGGTCACTCGTACTGCTGGCAAGGCTGTTTACAGTGTATATAAATGTCATAATGTAGCCGTGATAGTCGATTGGATGGTTACTGCATTAGAGCGCGTGAGGCGCATCTGAGGTGATCACACGTACTGCTAGCGAAAGTGTATACAGTGTAAATACACACCATATACACAGGTGATGTTCAGTTGGATGGTGCGTGCATTACATCCCGTAAGGCACCTCTGAGCTGGTTACATCTACTGATGGTGAGATTGTGTACACTGTAAATGCACATAAGCAGACGTGAGGTTAATTTGGACGGTAAGTGCATTAGAGTGCAAAAGGCACCTCTGAGATGGTCACTCGTACTGCTGGCAAGGGAGTTTACAGTGTATATAAATTTCATAATGCAGCAGTGATGCCTAATTAGATGGTAAGTGTATCAGAGTGCGTGTAGCACATCTGAGCTGATCACACGTTTTGCTAGCGATGGTGTATACAGTGTAAATACAAACCATATGCAGACGTGATGTTCAGTTGGATGGTGTGTGTATTTAAGCCCGTAGGTAATCTCTTAGCAAGTAACATCTACTGATGGCGAGACTGTGTGCAGTGTAAATAGACATAAGCACCCGTGATGGTAATTTGGACCGTAAGTGCATTAGAGTGCGAAAGGCGCCGCTGAGATGGTCACTCGTACTGCTGGTAAGGGTGTTTACAGTGCATATAAATGTCATAATGCAGCTGTAATGGTCTATTGGATGGTGAGTGCATTAGAGGGCGTGAGACACATCTGAGGTGATCACACGTGCTGCTAGTGAAAGTCTATACAGCGTAAATACGCACCATATACAGACGTGATGTTCAGTGGGAAGGGCGTGCATTAGAGCCCGTAAGGCACCCCTAAGCTTGTAAAATCTACCGATGGCGAGATTGTGTACTGTGTAAATAGACAAAAGCAGACGTGAGGTTAATTTGGACGGTAAGTGCATTAGAGTGCAAAGTGCACCTCTGAGATGGTTATACGTATCTGGCAAGGGTGTTTACAGTGTATATAAATGTCAGAATGCAGCCGTGATGGTCGGTTGGATGGTTAGTGCATTAGAGCGCGTGAGGCACATCTGAGCTGATCACTCGCACTGCTAGCGAAAGTGTATACAATGTAAATACACACCATATACAGACTTGATGTTCAGTTATATGGTGCGTGCATTAGAGCCCGTAAGGCACCTCTGAGCTGGTAACATCTACTTATGGCGAGATTGTGTACACTGAAAATAGACAAAAGCAGACGCGATGGTAATTTGGACGGTAAGTGCATTAGAGTGGAAAGGGCACCTCTGAGATGGTCACTCGTACTGTAGCAAAGGGTGTTTACAGTGTATATAAATGTCATATTGCAGCAATGATGGTCGCTTGGATAATTTCTGCATTAGAGTCGTGAGGCACATCTGAGGTAATCACACGTACTGCTAGCGAAAGTGTATACAGTATAAATACATACCATATACAGACGTGATGTTCAGTTGGATGGTTCGTGCATTAGAGCCCGTAAGGCACCTCTGAGCTGGTTACATCTACTGATGGTGAGATTGTGTACACTGTAAATAGACATAAGCAGACGTGATGTTAATTTGGACGGTAAGTGCATTAGAGTGCAAAAGGCAGCTCTGAGATGGTCACTCGTACTGCTGGCAAGGCTGTTTACAGTGTATATAAATGTCATAATGCAGCCGTGATGGTCGATTGGATGGTGAGTGCATTAGAAGGCGTGAGGCACATCTGAGCTGATCACACGTGCTGCTAGTGAATGTCTATACAGTGTAACTACGCACCATATACAGACGTGATGTTCAGTGAGATGGTGCGTGTATTTAAGCCCGTAGGTAATCTCTTAACTGGTAACATCTACTGATGGCGACACTGTGTGCAGTGTAAATAGACATAAGCACCCGTGATGGTAATTTGGAGCGTAAGTGCATTAGAGTGCAAAAGGCGCCTCTGAGATGGTCACTCGTACTGCTGGCAAGCCTGTTTACAGTGTACATAAATGTCATAATGCAGCCATGATGGTCGATTGGATGGTGAGTGCATTACAGGGCATGATGCACATCTGAGCTGATCACACGTGCTGCTAGTGAAAGTCTATACAGGGTAAATACGCACCATATACAGACGTGATGTTCAGTTGGATGGTGCGTGTATTTAAGCCCGTAGGTAATCTCTTAACTGGTAACATCTACTGATGGCGACACTGTGTGCAGTGTAAATAGACATAAGCACCCGTGATGGTAATTTGGAGCGTAAGTGCATTAGAGTGCAAAAGGCGCCTCTGAGATGGTCACTCGTACTGCTGGCAAGCCTGTTTACAGTGTACATAAATGTCATAATGCAGCCATGATGGTCGATTGGATGGTGAGTGCATTAGAGGGCGTGAGGCACATCTGAGCTGATCACACGTGCTGCTAGTGAAAGTCTATACAGTGTAAATACGCACCATATACAGACGTGATGTTCAGTTGGATGGTGCGTGTATTTAAGCCCGTAGGTAATCTCTTAACTGGTAACATCTACTGATGGCGACACTGTGTGCAGTGTAAATAGACATAAGCACCCGTGATGGTAATTTGGAGCGTAAGTGCATTAGAGTGCAAAAGGCGCCTCTGAGATGGTCACTCGTACTGCTGGCAAGGCTGTTTACAGTGTATATAAATGTCATAATGCAGCCGTGATGGTCGATTGGATGGTGAGTGCATTAGAGGGCCTGAGGCACATCTGAGCTGATCACACGTATTGCTAGCGAGAGTGTATACAGTGTAAATACACACCATATGCAGACGGGATGTTCAGTTGGATGGTGCGTGTATTTAATCCCGTAGGTAATCTCTTAACTGGTAACATCTACTGATGGCGAGATTGTGTACAATGTAAATAGACATAAGCAGACGTGATGTTAATTTGGACGGTAAGTGCATTAGAGTGCAAAAGGCACCTCTGAAATGGTCACTCGTACTGCTGGCAAGGGTGTTCACAGTGTATATAAATGTCATAATGCAGCCGTGATGGTCGATTGGGTGGTTACTGCATTAGAGCGCGTTAGGCACATCTGAGGTGATCACACGTACTGCTAGCGAAAGTGTGTACAGTGTAAATACACACCATATACAGAGGTGATGTTCAGTTGGATGGTTCGTGCATTAGAGCCCGTAAGGCACCTCTGAGCTGGTTACATCTACTGATGGTGAGATTGTGTACACTGTAAATGGGCATCAGTAGACGTGATGTTAATTTGGATGGTAAGTGCATTAGAGTGCAAAAGGCACCTCTGAAATGTTCACTCGTACTGCTGGCAAGGGTGTTTACAGTGTATATAAATGTCATAATGCAGCCGTGATGGTCGATTGGATGGTGAGTGCATTAGAGGGCGTGAGGCACATCTGAGCTGATCACACGTGCTGCTAGTGAAAGTCTATACAGTGTTAATACGCACCATATACAGACATGATGTTCAGTTGGATGGTGGGTGCATTAGAGCCCATAAGGCACCGCTAAGCTAGTAAGATCTACCGATGGCGAGATTGTTCACACTGTAAATAGACATAGGCAGACATGATGTTAATTTGGACGGTAAGTGCATTAGAGTGCAAAAGGCACCTCTGAGATGGACACTCGTACTGCTGGCAAGGCTGTTTACAGTGTATATAACTGTCATAATGCAGCCGTGATGGTCGATTGGATGGTGAGTGCATTAGAGGGCGTGAGGCACATCTGAGCTGATCACACGTGCTGCTAGTGAAAGTCTATACAGTGTAACTACGCACCATATACAGACGTGATGTTCAGTTAGATAGAGCGCGTATTTAAGCCCGTAAGCAATCTCTTAGCTGGTAACAACTACTGATGGCGAGATTTTGTACACTGCAAATAGACAAAAGCAGACGCGATGGTAATTTGGACGGTAAGTGCATTAGAGTGGAAAGGGCACCTCTGAGATGGTCACTCGTACTGTAGCAAAGGGTGTTTACAGTGTATATAAATGTCATATTGCAGCAATGATGGTCGCTTGGATAATTTCTGCATTAGAGTCGTGAGGCACATCTGAGGTAATCACACGTACTGCTAGCGAAAGTGTATACAGTATAAATACATACCATATACAGACGTGATGTTCAGTTGGATGGTTCGTGCATTAGAGCCCGTAAGGCACCTCTGAGCTGGTAACATCTACTGATGGCGAGATTGTGTGCAGTGTAAATAGACACAAGCACCCGTTATGGTAATTTGGACGGTAAGTGCATTAGAGTGCAAAAGGCACCTCTGAGATGGACACTCGTACTGCTGGCAAGGCTGTTTACAGTGTATATGACTGTCATAATGCAGCCGTGATGGTCGATTGGATGGTGAGTGCATTACAGGGCATGATGCACATCTGAGCTGATCACACGTGCTGCTAGTGAAAGTCTATACAGGGTAAATACGCACCATATACAGACGTGATGTTCAGTTGGATGGTGTGTGTATTTAAGCCCGTAGGTAATCTCTTAACTGGTAACATCTACTGATGGCGACACTGTGTGCAGTGTAAATAGACATAAGCACCCGTGATGGTAATTTGGAGCGTAAGTGCATTAGAGTGCAAAAGGCGCCTCTGAGATGGTCACTCGTACTGCTGGCAAGCCTGTTTACAGTGTACATAAATGTCATAATGCAGCCATGATGGTCGATTGGATGGTGAGTGCATTAGAGGGCGTGAGGCACATCTGAGCTGATCACACGTGCTGCTAGTGAAAGTCTATACAGTGTAACTACGCACCATATACAGACGTGATGTTCAGTTAGATAGAGCGCGTATTTAAGCCCGTAAGCAATCTCTTAGCTGGTAACAACTACTGATGGCGAGATTTTGTACACTGTAAATAGACATGAGCAGACGTGATGTTAATTTGGACGGTAAGTGCATTAGAGTGCAAAAGGCACCTCTGAGATGGTCCCTCGTACTGCTGGCAAAGGAGTTTACAGTGTATATAAATGTCATATTGCAGCAATGATGGTCGCTTGGATAATTTCTGCATTAGAGTCGTGAGGCACATCTGAGGTAATCACACGTACTGCTAGCGAAAGTGTATACAGTATAAATAGATACCATATACAGACGTGATGTTCAGTTGGATGGTTCGTGCATTAGAGCCCGTAAGGCACCTCTGAGCTGGTTACATCTACTGATGGTGAGATTGTGTACACTGTAAATAGACATAAGCAGACACGATGTGAATTTGGACGGTAAGTGCATTAGAGTGCAAAGGGCACCTTTGGGATGGTCACTCGTACTGCTAGCTATGGAGTTTAGAGTGTATATAACGGTAATAATGCAGCCGTGATAGTCGATTCGATGGTGAGTGCATTAGAGGGCGTGAGGCACATCTGAGCTGATCACACGTGCTGCTAGTGAAAGTCTATATAGTGTAAATACGCACCATATACAGACGTGATGTTGAGTTAGATGGTGCGTGTATTTAAGCCCGCAAGTAATCTCTTAGCTGGTAACATTTGCTGATGGCGAGATTGTGTGCAGTGTAAATAGACACAAGCACCCGTTATGGTAATTTGGACGGTAAGTGCATTAGAGTGCAAAAGGCACCTCTGAGATGGACACTCGTACTGCTGGCAAGGCTGTTTACAGTGTATATGACTGTCATAATGCAGCCGTGATGGTCGATTGGATGGTGAGTGCATTACAGGGCATGATGCACATCTGAGCTGATCACACGTGCTGCTAGTGAAAGTCTATACAGGGTAAATACGCACCATATACAGACGTGATGTTCAGTTGGATGGTGCGTGTATTTAAGCCCGTAGGTAATCTCTTAACTGGTAACATCTACTGATGGCGACACTGTGTGCAGTGTAAATAGACATAAGCACCCGTGATGGTAATTTGGAGCGTAAGTGCATTAGAGTGCAAAAGGCGCCTCTGAGATGGTCACTCGTACTGCTGGCAAGCCTGTTTACAGTGTACATAAATGTCATAATGCAGCCATGATGGTCGATTGGATGGTGAGTGCATTAGAGGGCGTGAGGCACATCTGAGCTGATCACACGTGCTGCTAGTGAAAGTCTATACAGTGTAAATACGCACCATATACAGACGTGATGTTCAGTTGGATGGTGCGTGTATTTAAGCCCGTAGGTAATCTCTTAACTGGTAACATCTACTGATGGCGACACTGTGTGCAGTGTAAATAGACATAAGCACCCGTGATGGTAATTTGGAGCGTAAGTGCATTAGAGTGCAAAAGGCGCCTCTGAGATGGTCACTCGTACTGCTGGCAAGGCTGTTTACAGTGTATATAAATGTCATAATGCAGCCGTGATGGTCGATTGGATGGTGAGTGCATTAGAGGGCGTGAGGCACATCTGAGCTGATCACACGTATTGCTAGCGAGAGTGTATACAGTGTAAATACACACCATATGCAGACGGGATGTTCAGTTGGATGGTGCGTGTATTTAATCCCGTAGGTAATCTCTTAACTGGTAACATCTACTGATGGCGAGATTGTGTACAATGTAAATAGACATAAGCAGACGTGATGTTAATTTGGACGGTAAGTGCATTAGAGTGCAAAAGGCACCTCTGAAATGGTCACTCGTACTGCTGGCAAGGGTGTTCACAGTGTATATAAATGTCATAATGCAGCCGTGATGGTCGATTGGGTGGTTACTGCATTAGAGCGCGTTAGGCACATCTGAGGTGATCACACGTACTGCTAGCGAAAGTGTGTACAGTGTAAATACACACCATATACAGAGGTGATGTTCAGTTGGATGGTTCGTGCATTAGAGCCCGTAAGGCACCTCTGAGCTGGTTACATCTACTGATGGTGAGATTGTGTACACTGTAAATGGGCATCAGTAGACGTGATGTTAATTTGGATGGTAAGTGCATTAGAGTGCAAAAGGCACCTCTGAAATGTTCACTCGTACTGCTGGCAAGGGTGTTTACAGTGTATATAAATGTCATAATGCAGCCGTGATGGTCGATTGGATGGTGAGTGCATTAGAGGGCGTGAGGCACATCTGAGCTGATCACACGTGCTGCTAGTGAAAGTCTATACAGTGTTAATACGCACCATATACAGACATGATGTTCAGTTGGATGGTGGGTGCATTAGAGCCCATAAGGCACCGCTAAGCTAGTAAGATCTACCGATGGCGAGATTGTTCACACTGTAAATAGACATAGGCAGACATGATGTTAATTTGGACGGTAAGTGCATTAGAGTGCAAAAGGCACCTCTGAGATGGACACTCGTACTGCTGGCAAGGCTGTTTACAGTGTATATAACTGTCATAATGCAGCCGTGATGGTCGATTGGATGGTGAGTGCATTAGAGGGCGTGAGGCACATCTGAGCTGATCACACGTGC
This sequence comes from Dermacentor andersoni, assembly GCF_023375885.2. Lineage (NCBI taxonomy): Eukaryota > Metazoa > Arthropoda > Arachnida > Ixodida > Ixodidae > Dermacentor > Dermacentor andersoni. Next base: position 219,090,267 of record NC_092815.1, read on the forward strand.
TGCTAGTGAAAGTCTATACAGTGTAACTACGCACCATATACAGACGTGATGTTCAGTTAGATAGAGCGCGTATTTAAGCCCGTAAGCAATCTCTTAGCTGGTAACAACTACTGATGGCGAGATTTTGTACACTGTAAATAGACATGAGCAGACGTGATGTTAATTTGGACGGTAAGTGCATTAGAGTGCAAAAGGCACCTCTGAGATGGTCCCTCGTACTGCTGGCAAAGGAGTTTACAGTGTATATAAATGTCATAATGCAGCCGTGATAGTCGATTGGATGGTGAGTGCATTAGAGGGCGTGAGACGCATCTGAGCGGATCACATGTTTTGCTAGCAAAAGTGTACACAGTGTAAATACACACCATATACAGACGTGATGTTCAGTTGGATGGTGCGTGCATTAGAGCCCGTAAGGCACCTCTGAGCTGGTTACATCTACTCATGGTGAGATTGTGTACACTGTAAATGGACATAAGCAGACGTGATGTTAATTTGGATGGTAAGTGCATTAGAGTGCAAAAGGCACCTCTGAGATGGTCACTCGTACTGCTGGCAAGGCTGTTTACAGTGTATAGAAATGTCATAATGCAGCCGTGATGGTCGATTGGATGGCGAGTGCATTAGAGGGCGTGAGGCACATCTGAGGTCATCACACGTGTTGCTAGTGAAAGTCTATACAGTGTAAATACACACCATACACAGAGGTGATGTTCAGTTGGATGGTGCGTGCATTAGAGCCCGTAAGGCACCTCTGAGCTGGTTACATCTACTGATGGCGAGATTGTGTACACTGTAAATAGACATAAGAATACATGATGTTAATTTGGACGGTAAGTGCATTTGAGTGCAAAGGGCACCTCTGAGATGGTCACTCGTACTGCTGGCAAGGGTGTTTACGGTGTACATAAATGTCATGATGCAGCCGTGATGGTCGATTGGATGGTGAGTGCATTAGAGGGCGTGAGGCACATCTGAGCTGATCACACGTGTTGCTAGTGAAAGTCTATACAGTGTAAATACGCACCATATACAGACGTGATGTTCAGTTGGATGGGGCGTGCATTAGAGCCCGTAAGGCACCTCAAAGCTTGCAACATCTACAGATGGCGAAATTGTGGACACTGTAAATAGACATAGGCAAACATGATGTTAATTTGGACGGTAAGTGCATTAGAGTGCAAAGGGCACCTCTGAGATGGTCACTCGTACTGCTGGCAAGGGTGTTTACAGTGTATATAAATGTCATAATGCAGCCGTGATGGTCGATTGGAGGGTGAGTGCATTAGAGGGCGTGAGGCACATCTGAGCTCATCACACGTGTTGCTAGTGAAAGTCTATACAGTGTAAATACACACCATATACAGAGGTGATGTTCAGTTGGATGGTGCGTGCATTAGAGCCCCTAAGGCACCTCTGAGCTGGTTACATCTACTGATGGCGAGATTGTGTACACTGAAAGTGTGACATCGGAGGGTCTATTGTTCTCTGGATCCAGCCGGCCAGGGGGTAGACGCATGTGGGAGAACAGAGCTCGTGTGAAAAGCAACGGCGGGAACAGAAATGTCGACGAAGCTCGTATGGCGAACGCCAAGGGTCACAGAGCCCATGGCCGTCTATCATAGCGACCATAAAGCCATAATTACTGTGGTCACGAGATAAACGTAAATACAAATAAACATAACATGCATCTTTCTGGTAAATTGTTTTGTTGTTTTATTTTATTTATGGCTATAGACAGCTCTGCTGCCCATTGGACAGCAGACAGCGGACAGCAGACAACCCTGGAGCATCCTTCCGATCATGTTGCCGGACACTGTGAACTTCCGCAGGACGTACGAAAAAATGCATGGGACGTACTAATGAATGTCCGGCGGACTGTAAGGCGCGAAGGAATTGTACATCCTGGGCTGGTCGGACGCACGTCAAACATGGACGTTCGGACGTTTAGCGATTTTGTTGCAGCTTTTCACTACGTCCGACTGACGTCCGCGGGATATCCGAATGACCAGTGCAAGTCAGGGGCGGGACTTTCTATGGTTTTTGGACATCTTGAGGATGTAAAAGTTTCGGATCTTCTGCGGACATTTGTAAAGGAGTTCTAGGCGAGGCGGACGTACTTTGTCGCTAATAACGCGAATTTCAGAAAGATAACTGAAAATATTGTTTTATTAGTGCCTGCCAGGGCCGTTTTTAAATAGAAAACTAGGAGGCAGTGAAATTTTAACAGACTTTCAATTTTTTCAAATCGGGGAAATTGCGTCTAATTCGGGATATACTTCATCGAATGTCAAGAGAGAGAAGTGGTTCTTGTGGGGAAAGGAGGAAAGGCTGGCACCGTCTTCTGCAACACTTGCGGGGGCACGGCTGAGCGCCAGCATCACCTCTCCAGCGCAATTCAAGCAATTCAGAAACTGAGCACGCCTCACTGCTACGTCACACGGAAAGGTCTTGTGACTAAGTCCGAATGACGCCATGTCGAGGCAAATAATGATACCGCATGTCTCGGCATAGGTTTTCTAAGCAAAACGTGCCGTATCAGTATTTACCGGGATGTTCAATTTCAATAAGGTGACTGTTTGGGCATGTTGGTAGGAGATGAATGCTGCTTCGTGCGCACAAGACGAGGACAAAGAAGAGGTTGAGAAACACCTGCGCTCGCGTGTCTCAGTCTCTTCTTTGTCCTCGTCTTGTGCGCAAAAAGCTACATTCAATTTCAAACTTCACCGCACTTTTGTATTTGATATAATAGCGGGGCTGCCTTTCCTGTGCTCCCGGTGCGCTCGTTTTCGATGTTGCGTGGATTGAGCGTTGAAATTCTTTGAATGTTTTGAATGAGGCGCAATTTTCAAGATCATTCTTTATGGGGGGTGCATTTCCATTTGACTGGCTCCAAGTTTGGCACTTAAACTAGAACAAATTTGCTAGTTGTTATGAAACTCACCCTATTAGCGGCAAAGTATATCCGCCTCTACTACGAAACTCCTTTACAGAAATGGCAAGTTCGCTTCGCTCCGAACTTTTTTTAATAAAACATATGTATGGGGGGGGGGGGGGCTAGAAAGCACCATGCATGACCAGCAACGAATGGACAGGAATGTTGCCAATTGGGAAATTGATTTTCTTAAATATTAATGTGCAGACACTAGAAGAGCGGCAGTAGCCTAAATAGTGATCACTATTTTTGAATTTGCATGTAAACTTCACCGTTAGAAAACTAGTTTTTTTTTTCTCTTTTTATATCACTGTCTTACTATGCAGGTTCTGTGCTCCGTCAGAGCCTGTTGTGTTTCTTGTTTCGCTCACTGTGTTGTGCCATTTTTTTCGCGAGTATATAGTCATTATTAAGAATATTTATAGGAGTCTCCGTCAACATATGCCTTAGGCAAAATTTTGATGTTGCTCGAATTTGCATACATGTGAATAGATTGTGTATCCTTTACATGACATCGTTGTTGTGTTTTTATGCACTCTTACTAATTAGATGCCACCACACAAAAAACCAATGAAGTATAGAACAGGCACTGAATCACGTGTGCATTATCATAAACAGAAAAGCAGTGCGCAAGGGCAGGAATTCGCATGAAAAGAGTGACACACGTACTGTTCTGTACATTGCTACTTTTCTACTGTATACATTATTTGCACTTCAAAAACAAAAATAATTGTCACGTTTGGCAGCAGTCATCTGCGATCTTTATTGAGCATTTAATGCGCATAGTGCAGCTTGCTCTGTGACTAAGGCTCTTGTCCCAATCAGGTATATATGTGGGCACACTCGGCTTGTGGAAACTTTAGTTCCGCATGTGCCACTAAGAGTTTGTGCACATGTCAATGACCATTTATATCGTGAATACGTTGCATCAGCAAGATAAAATGGGTACACATCCTTTTATTAGTAAAAGCAGCAACAGCTAATGGTGAACGGCGTCACATTAAATCTTAACTACATAAACGCATACATTAAAGAATACATGGTGCATTGCGACTAGATGGGCAGTGGTTCAACTCTTGAGGGCACAGAAGCTACGGACGTGGGCGACTGCACACATGATATAGCTTAACAAAAAAAAAGACCAATTTGTGAAAAACTGATTACAAACTACGTCTATGAAATAAACATGTATTATATAAACGAATACGCAGCAAGTAATGAATTAAGAGAACAAAATACAATACCAACATGGATGGTATGACGTGGCGCGATATCTTGCTCGAGGAGGATCACTCTACAGCAAAGACGCTATAATAAACACGAGAGGCATAATATATTTTTGACACCTTGATTGAATAGCATAAATGTATGAGATTGAGAAATATTCTGACGTTTTTAGGTTCCATGTGATTATGACGCACACCATAGCGGAGGACTCCGGAATAACCTGGGGTTCTTTAACGTACACCCAATGCAAGGTACGCGCTGTTGCATTTCACCCCCACCGAAATGCGGCCACCGTAGCTGGGATTTGATCCCACGCCACTGCGCCGTCACAGCAGGTTATCCCAAACTATTGTCAACTGAAACATTTACGAAGTAAGCTTAAATGTCACTACAGATGACACAGTTTGACATAGAGCTCACTTTTCACAAATTGCAAGAGATACGAGATACCATGCTGCACACAATCAAAATAATATAACCGTTAATTTCCTTGTGGTAAACAACAATACCTAAGAAATGTTTGCACTTCATGCCATATGCTTGAGCAATAAGTATCAAAATTATCCTTCTGCTGAGTGACTAACCTCAAAGCTAAGGAATGAAGTGCTCGGAGTGAAGTGCAAAAATACGTTGCCGGAACTGTGAAATTTAAACTAAAATAATAATTTATGTTTGGCAATAGTTCCTAAGGCATGCATGGCGGTACGGATAGAAGTTGATAAAACACATAAGTGCGTCCCATTTCCTACATGACATCGTTAGGACACGTACAGCGATGAATACTTTTGTCAATAAAGTTTCCCAAAAGTTTAACATTGCAAAGCACGTTGAGAAATTTTGGCATCAACACCAAATATCCTACAGTGACTAACCAGTACAAGTGATGAAATACACCAGCCGCACATATTTCGCAACTCGGACTGAGCCATATTACAAACTTATCAGAGGCCCCCTTGCGAACACAACTAGCTCCACTTTGCTGCTGCTTACATATTAGGTTTAGCATAAGGTAATTGAGAAATATTATGATGCTAACATGGGTGGTTTGGGACTTGGCATATGGTGTAACGTAAAGAGGCTGTGAAGGAAGGCACAAGTCACAGAAAACATTTGAGAGGGATAATGTATTACAGACACTTTGGCTAAAGATCCTAATATATGCACTGAGAAATATCAGAAATTGTCAACTGGGCACTGTTACTGTCCCAAAGTAAACGTAACTGTCACACTTTTATATGGCATACACCTCATTGGGTACAAAAAGTGAGCAGTAGAGCGTCACTAGCTCGCCGTGGAACTAAAATACGAGATACAAAATACCAAGCAGCGTAGGATCCATGTATTCGAACCATTTAAAAGGTAATGACCCAACATTTTGAAGCCTTTTTCGCTTTCTTTAAATGAAGACGCGGTACTTCTAACCCTAGAAAAAATACTGCCAAGCCTCAGGGCACCCTGAATTATTTAATTTAGCTTATTACTGGCAGTCTCGGTTCGGTTTCTACCGTGTTTAGACGTCATTGCATATTATGTCGTCACGTCAAGGCAGGGCGTTGTCGCGGCTGCCGCAACGTGATTTGCACATCGTGGCAAAATAAAAAAAAAGATTCAAATTTACATAATGTACGTTTGTGCTTATGCTGGCTCCGAAAACACTGCGTTGGTGAAACCCGCACAAATGCATCACTTTATTCCAGGTTTGATACCTAAGTTCCCTTTTAGCACCATTTTTCTTCGCTGCACGAGTGCTCTCCTTCTCGCAATGTGATAGCGGAGAGATATAGAAGAGAATCTACTAGAAACGATGAACCTTATCACGGCGGAATTCCTGGCGTGGAAGGTTTTTATGCCATTTCCGGTGAAGGCTGCCACTCAACGAAGCATAGCGCAACAAATATGAGCGAGCGAGAAGGGTCGCCAAACAAGGTTGCTCGAAAGGCGTCGCTGCCCTGAATATGCTAATGATTTTAAAAACGAGCCGCAGCGCATTCTTCGCAGTGTTATCGCAAATGGTGCATCTCCGTGAAAAGCGACCACCCTCGCAGCCGCTTCGCTGAACATTTGCGATTAGGAAGAGCGAGAATAATATATTTAAATGAATGCTTCAGTCCTACGTGGTGCTGCCCTCGCTTGCTCATGAGCCCATGGAAGAACGGGAATGTGTGACGCTAACTTCCTCAAGGTATCGCAACTGCAGAATTGTCTAACCGGCGGAGTTGTACCGACCGTGTTTAGAAGTTTGTCAGATGCCACGTTTAAACGTATGAGTGCCATTGGCAAGTAAAGTAACTTGTGAACATGGTGGTTAGCTCCCGAGACACTTCTGAGAGAAGCCCTTTCTGTAAACGGAAAAAGAAATAGTACAGTGAGATCATGCGTCGACTCAGTAGAGCATGTAATTGTTTTTAACGGGGGAGTAGCCTTCCGAGAATGCGGTGATGTACTTGTCAGTAACGACGGTTGATACGCACGGTTGAACGCACGGTTGATACCGCAAATGTTCATGCATTGGCATTGCGAGCCTATTTTTCTCTATTGGTATTCAGAAACATAATCGTCACCAGTGTGGTGGGGCAGATGCAGAGAACAGAACATATTCGAACATAGATATTTCATACATCACCTCTCCACAGCATAACCACTAACCACAAGCGCATATAAAGTGTTGCACTCATCGCAACCAGAAACAAATTTAAGCTGCGATAATGTATGGCAGAAAGAGCACAGCGTCATGGCAGTTACATCGAACAATGTTTATCTGTGATGCATATAGAGGAGTGCGCAGAAAGCAAGAAAAACGTCTTGTCAGACAAGCATCACTTCGAAGTCTAATTACCAACAAGGAGCACTTAAAAAACTGAACTGATTCACGTGTTCATCTCACTTGGTTTCGGCGCACAAACAGGGGACCAACGCAAGACTAACCTAACGTAAACTGTTTAAATGATTTCGCACAACATTGCAGAAAGAGACTGCACTAGCAAGCCGAATAGTTTCTGCAGAGGCCTTTACAAATGTGGCGTGGTTGGAAGTAGGCTGAGGAGAATACGTGTTTTCCATGCAATGCGACACAAAAGCCAGCTGTACGCGTGAGCTCCACGCTCGCTTGCCTGTATGGTTGGCTGCAGCGGTGCGGACAGCACGTGCCACATATAGATGGTCTTAACAAACTAAGATTGCAATGGCTCAAGGCGCAAGTGTAACCGGAAAATAAATTGAACGCTTTTTCACTGCACACCCGCCGTATAGGAAAAAATCTCAACCTTGTTATATAGTTTATTTCGCAGCATGATAAATATTAGGCCGTTATTGCAGCCATTGAAGCATGGCTGAAAAGAGGCAGTTAGCATATCTGGCTATCGCGTGATATCCAGGCCACGTGCATCTTATGCTCCTGGTAGAGGCTCTGCCCATTTTGTCAAGACATAACTCCCCTTGTCTACAGTATGTGAGTTCCCATGCAGCCTAGCGTATATTGAAGCACTTATGCAGATGGAATTCTCGCTTATTGTCTGTGTGATTTATTGGCCACCAAACACAGCCACTGGCTGTTTTCATGACAAGCTTTAGGAAGTTATTTTGTCCCTGTCAAGAACTGGCCGTAACCAGGCTATAGTTATTGATGGTATTGTACTGGAGAACAACGGGCGGCAGGCACTGCTTCGAGAAAGACGACGACAACGTTTTGGTTGGAAGCCTTGTGTCTGTGTTGCCGAAGCTCTGTGTCCTCTCGCTACGTGCTCTGCTATCTGAGCGTCTAATTAATCGAACTATAACGCATCTTAACATTTGGTGGACGTGCGGGGCCCTTCTCAAACCTGGAACTCCGCAGCCGGACGCTCCCTACCGTTTCTGCTATGCCTCAGGACGCTGCGCAGCCCGATCCTCCCATGGCATCGCCTGTCGTCTGCTCCGGTGCTCTCCGCCAACGAGATCCTCCGGTCTTCAGCGGCGACGACGACCATGACATGGAGGATTGGCTCTCGTCATACGATCGCGTGAGTGCTCATAACAAGTGGGATGACAAAGCTAAATTGACTAACGTAATCTTCTATCTTTCTGGAGTCGCGAATCTCTGGTTCCGGAATCATGAATCCAACCTTTCCACCTGGACAGCATTTACCCATTGTTTCAAAGAAGTCTTCGGTCGCCCTGCTGTGCACAAGCTTCACGCAGAACAACGCTTGGGTGGTCGCGCTCAGCAAAAGGTTGAAAACTTCACCAGCTACATTGAAGACGTAGATGACCTTTGCCGGCGCATTCATCCCGCCATGCCCGACTCTGAAAAGATCAAGGATGTCATGAAGGGCATAAAGGATGACGCCTTTCAAGTGCTCTTGGCGAAAAATCTTCAAACGATCGACGAGGTCATTACACTGTGCCAGAGCTACAATGAGCTCCGCAAACAACGCCTTACCACGCGCCGAGCTGTCGCGCCGGACGACACGGTTTCGGCTTTAACTGAAAGTTCTAGTGCTGCTTCCGCCCACTCTTCGTTCCTCGATTAAATCAAGCAATTTGTTCGTGAAGAAGTCGCGCGCCAACTGTCACTGCTGCCTGCTACCCAGTCGTCTGAGTCCTCTTTGTCCCCGGAACTGCGACGCGTCATCCATGAACAAGTCAGCGACGCACTACCTCTCGCTAATCAGCCACCTTCAGCGACAGTCCCGCTCGCTAACGCTGCCGTCATCGCCAGGCCAAGACCTCCGCCTGAAGTTGCGCATTACACGCCCACAAGCGGCTTCTACGCCTCGCCTTCTGCAGCTGCGAATTACGCGCACAGAAGCGGCTTCTGCGCGCCTCCGCAGCCCCTGTGCCCAGCTCCAAACTGTGCTCCGCTACCTAGACCCTCTGTTGATAATCCGTGGCGTGCCCAAGACAATCGGCCGATCTGCTTCGCGTGTGGCTTTGCTGGACACGTGGCACGGTTCTGCCGCCGGCGAGGTTGGTATCCTCCCGATACTGCGAGACTTCAAGGGAATGCTCCTGACTCTCACTCCCGCTATTCACCACCAGTTCCGCACTTCGCTCCTTCATCTCCTGTTCCCCAAAGCTTCAACACTCGTCGGTCTCCATCTCCCCGTCGACGTTCCCTGTCCCCCATCGTCCGCCGCCCTCCGGCTGTGGAGGAAAACTAAAAGGCGCAGTTCAGGAGGCAAGAACTGCGACTTCTTCGAACTGCTCAACCCCTCGTTTATTCCCAACGAACGTCACTGAAGTTTTTGCCGAAGGTATCGCCGTTCGCGCGCTTGTCGACACGGGTGCCGCAGTGTCCGTGATTGTCGACCAGCTTCGGCGTATGCTCCGAAAAGTCGCGACGCCGTTTTCTGTCATCTCGTTACGCACAACAAGCGCTCAGCCAATTCAGCCCTTAGGAACATGTACCGTCCGTGTCGCCGTACAAGACAGTTTACACCACATTGAGTTTGTTGTTCTTCAGCGCTGCTCTAATACCATCATTCTAGGATGGGACCTCCTCTCATCTCATCACGCTATTATTGATTGTGCCCGTGCAGAACTTGCGCTGACTCCATTCTGCGGCAGTCTTTCTGAAGATTTGCCTCCACCTTCTGTTCGAGTGTTCGTTGCCGCCGCCACTGATATCCCTCTTTTCTCTTCCGCTTTTGTACCCGTTTCCTGGGCTGCTTTCTACGATTCCACAGTTCTTTTCACGCCATCTCAACTTGCTGCACGCCGTCATCCCTTCTTGCTTCCCTTTGCCCTCCTTCCCTTTCGCCAGGGCTCCAGTGCACTTTACGTTTCGAATCCGTTTTCGTGTCCATCAAGCTTACATCATGGCGAGTGCCTCGGTTTTGCTGATGAATTCGACACGAGCTATATCTACGATGTGCCTGATGACTCGACTCCTTTTTACGGTGACGCCATGACTGTCCCTGTTTCTGCGCCTCCACCTGCATGTGAGCGAGAGTTTGCTCCGTCTATTGACCCCAACCTCACTCCGAGTGAGCGCACGCAGATCGCCGACCTTCTTAACCGATTTCGATCTTCTTTCGACCTCCAGAAACAATGTTTAGGCCGCACCTCCACAGTCGTTCATCACGTCGACACCGGCAGCCACGCGCCGCTAGCCAACGTCCATACCGTGTGTCCGCGACGGAGCGTCGTGTCATCGATGAGCACGTAGGAGACATGCTCCGACGCGGCGTGATACAGCCATCACACAGTCCTTAGGCTTCTCCGGTAGTGCTGGTCAAAAAGAAAGATGGGACCATTCGTTTTTGTGCGGACTATCGACGACTCAACAAGATAACCCGGAAAAATTTATATCTTCTTCCCCATATCGACGACGCACTGGACTGCCTCCAAGGCGCTGAATTCTTTTCGTCCTTAGACTTCATCATCATCATCAGGCTGGTTACGCCCACTGCTGGGCAAAGGCCTCTCCCATACTTATCCAACAACCCCGGTCATCTACTAATTGTGGCCATGTCGACCCTGCAAACTTCTTAATCTCATCCGCCCACCTAACTTTCTGCCACCCCCTGCTACGCTTTCCTTCCCTTGGAATCGATTCCGTAACCCTTAATGACCATCGGTTATCTTCCCTCCTCATTACGTGTCCTGCCCATGCCCATTTCTTTTTCTTGATTTAAACTAACATGTCATTACCTCGCGTTTGTTCCCTCACCCAATCTGCTCTTTTCTTATCCCTCAACGTTACACCCATCATTCTTCTTTCCATAGCTCGTTGCGTCGTCCTCAATTTAAGTAGAACCCTTTTCGTAAGCCTCCAGGTTTCTGCCCCGTAGGTGAGTACTGGTAAGACACAGCTATTATACACTTTTCTCTTGAGGGATAATGACAACCTGCTGTGCATGATCTGAGAATGCCTGCCAAACGCACCCCAGCCCATTCTTATTCTTCTGATTTTTTCCGTCTCATGATCGGGATCCGCCATCACTGCCTGCCCTAAGTAGATGTACTCCCTTACCACTTCCAGTGCCTCGCTACCTGCTGCTGTTGTTCTGCTGATCTCTTCCGAGACTGTTAAACATTAGTTTTCTGTAGATTAATTTTTAGACCCACCCTTCGGCTTTGCCTCTTCAGGTCACTGAGCATGTATTACAATTGTTCCCCTGAGTTACTAAGCAAGGCAGTATCATCAGCGAATCGCAAGTTACTAAGGTATTCTCCATTAACTTTTATCCCCAATTCTTCCCAAATCCAGGTCTCTGAATACCTCCTGTAAACATGCTGTGAATAGCATTGGAGAGATCGTATCTCCCTGTCTAACGCCTTTCTTTATTGGGATTTTGTTACTTTCTTTATGGAGGACTATGGTGGCTGTGGAGCCGCTATAGATATGTTTCAGTATTTTTACATACGGCTCGTCTACACTCTGCTCCGTAATGCCTCCATGACTGCTGAGGTTTCGACAGAATCGAACGCTTTCTCGTAATAAATAAAAGCTGTATATAAGGGTTGATTAGATTCCGCACATTTCTCTATCATCTGATCGATAGTGTGAATGTGGTCTATTGTTGAGTAGCCTTTACGGAATCGTGCCTGGTCCTTTGCTTGACGGAAGTATAAGGTGTTCCTGATTCTATTTGCGATTACCTTAGTAAATACTTTGTAGGCGACTGACAGTAAGCTGATCGGTCTATAATTTTTCAAGTCTTTGGCGTCCCCTTTCTTATGGATTAGGATTATGTTAGCGTTCTTCCAAGATTCCGGTACGCTCGAGGTCATGAGGCATCGCGTATGCAGGGTGGCCAGCTTCTCTAGAACAATCTGCCCACCATCCTTCAGCAAATCTGCTGTTACCTGATCCTTCCCAGCTGCCTTACCCCTTTGCATAGCTCCCAAGGCTTTCTTTACTTCTTCCGGCGTTACCTGTGGCATTTCGGATTCCTCTAGACTATTCTCTCTTCCATTATCGTCGTGGGTGCCACTAGTACTGTATAAATCTCTACAGAACTCCTCAGCCACTTGAACTATCTCGTCCATATTAGTAATAATATCGTTAAGTGCAGTGGTGTCGTAGAGGTAGAACACCCGCCTCGCGTGCAAGAGGTGCGTGGTTCGAATCTCGGTGCCGCGCAATTTTACACCGGATTAAAAAAAAAGGATCCGCGTGTTGATAAAAATTGCATAAACAGGCCTGGAGTGTGGCCTGATCCCGGTAACCAGAACCGGTAACGCACTCCCTCACCAGAGCAGGATTGCTCTTTAGACTTACAATCCGGTTATTGGAAGGTCCCGGTGGCTGATGCAGACCGTCCGAAAACGGCTTTGTTACGCCTGACGGCTTATATGAATTTACCGTGATGCCCATTGGCCTCCGTAATGCGCCTGCAACTTTTGAAAGAATGATCGATAACATACTCCGGGGCATCAAATGGCAGACATGCCTTTGTTATCTCTATGCCATTGTCATCTTTTCCCCGGACGTTTCTTCTCACCTGTCCCGACTCAAACGCGTGCTCACTTGCCTTGCCAATGCTGCACTCCAGCTCAACTTGAAGAAGTGTCGCTTCGCCGCCCGCCAGCTAGTCATCCTTGGCCACGTTGTTTCGAAGGATGCTGTGCTCGCAGACCCAGCCAAACTCCAAGCCGTTGCCGAATTTCCAAGACCAAAGACCACAAAAGAACTCCGCAGCTTCATCGGATTATGCTCCTATTTTCGTCGTTTGTTCCGCAACTTCGCCACCATAATAGCGCCTTTGACGTAGCTTCTCGTGGGTAACCACGACCTCTTGGCTTGGCCGCCAGCTTGCGATGCCGCATTCGCGACGCTGCGATCTCTTCTAACCTCACCCCCCATACTTCGACATTTTGACCCAAGCGCACCGACAGAAATACACAGGGATGCCAGTGGCGTCGGCTATGGCGCTGTTCTTGCACAACGAAAGGCTGGCTTCGCTGAATAGGTTGTTGCCTTCGCTAGCCGCGCACTCACGAAAGCGGAAGCAAACTATTCCGTTACAGAAAAAGATTGCCTGGCTATCATTTGGGCCATAAATAAGTTCCGTCCTTACCTCTACGGTCGCCCGTTCGACGTCATCACGCACCACCATGCACTCTGCTGGCTTTCGTCCTTGTAAGATCCTTCAGGTCGCCTCGCTCGATGGGCGCTTCGCCGCCAAGAGTATGATATTTGAGTGCTGTACCGCTCAGGCCGTAAACAATCGGACGCGGATGCCTTGTCTCGCTCCCCAGTGTCAGGCCAGCCCAATTATCAGAAAGTACGAATATGCGAGTCCTCCCTCACCGCCACGGATATGCTTTCGGAGCAGCAGAAGGATTCATGGATTGTTGCTATGCTGGCTTTTCTGTCAGACCCATCAGCGCCTTCTACTGGACGTGCGTTGCGTCGCCAAGCACACCACTTCGCTGTTCGTGACGCGCTCCTATACCGCCGTAACTACCTCTCGGTCACGCGCAAATGGTTACGCGTGGTTCCTCGGCATCTACGTTCGGACATATGTGCAGCGTTTCACGATGACCCGCAATGCGCACATGCAGGAGTACTAAAAACGTACGCGCGCCGGCGAATTCGCTATTACTGGCGCGGGATGTACCGATTCGTCCGCCAATATGTCCGCTCCTGCCTCGCTTGCCAACGCCGGAAGAATACCCCTCATGCCTTAGCTGCTCCACTGCAACCCTTGCCTTGCCCAGGACGGGCCTTTGAGCGGGTCGGAGTTGATCCTTATGGGCCCCTTCCGGACACTTCAGATGGCAATCGCTGGGTGATAGTGGCGATAGACCATCTCACGCGTTACGCGGTAACTTCGCCTCGGCCCAACGCATCTGCGCGGGATGTTGCCGGGTTCCTTCTGCGTAACATCATACTTCGCCATGGAGCCCCCAGAGAGTTGCTGAGCGACAGAGGCCGTGTCTTTCTGTCTGATGTTATAGAAGCCCTGCTCAAGGAATGTAACGTAATTCACCGCCCTACTACTGCATACCACCCTCAAACTAATGGCATGACTGAACGCCTTAACCGCACTCTTGGGGATATGTTAGCCATGTACGTCGCATCTGACCAAACCAATTGGGACCGAATTCTTCCCTTCGTGACGTACGCTTATGATACCGCCACACAGACCACTACAGGATTTCCCCGTTCTTTCTTCTTTACGGACGTGAGCCTTCCTGCACAATGGACACCATCCTTCCGTATCGCCCTGACACAACGGAGGCTACTACCCTGTCCGAAGCTGCTGCACACGTGGAAGAGTGCCGAAAGCTCGCCCGCACATCTACTTCGGCAGATCAGCAGCGACAGAAACACCTTCGGGATATTCCCTCCTCTCTGGCACCCTATGCCCCTGACTCACTAGTCTGGCTTTGGGTTCCCGCTACCAGCCCTGGACTTTCACCAAAGCTCTTTTTCCAAGTACCAAGGTCCCTACCGTAGCGTCAGTCAAACGTCTCCTGTGAACTACTTGGTAGAATCCCTTGAGCCGCCTTCCGATAAGCGCCGCCGAGGGCGCGAAATCGTGCATGTTCAGCCGCTCAAGCCGTACTTTGGTTGGAAGCCTTGTGTCTGTGTTTCCGAAGCCCTGTGTCCTCTCGCTGCGTGCTCTGTTATCTGAGCGTCTAATCAATCGAACTATAACGCGTCTTAACAGTATGAATATTCCTGCCTTCAGCGCTAGCCACAAATAATATACTTACCTAATAAACTCACAAAATTTTCGCAATCTAATCACTGTATCTACCCGGGTGACCAGCATATCAGAGACTATTTTAGAAGATCCACTCGCTAATATTCCTACAGACATAACAGCAGGCGTTTTTAACGAGCCTGTCACCGATAAAACATCAGCCTTTCTCACGGTAGAACGAGTGCCTATGGGAAACCATGCGGGCCACAGAACATCTTACAGAATTGATTATTCAGAGTATCGTAATTTTTTTACTTTCAATCAGTTGGCACGAGATTTATCTTGGCGATGTAGACCAAGAATTTGCTAATGTAATAAGGTGATTACAGACTCTGTTAGAGCTTCAAAACTATCATCATTATAACCACATATGAAATACCAACAATTTTTCAGACGCACTTAAGGCAATGCACTATTCGTGTTATAAACGGAAACGCAATAAGCACAACGTCCATCTAAGTGAGTGCAAAACGGCTCTTCATATATGTGTAGCTTTGTCACGTAAATGTAGACAAGAATATTACTACAACCTTATTGAACAAGCTGCTGGTAACTCATGGAAAACTCGGGAAATAATCAATGGAGCAACTGGACATACTCGCAAAAAAAAAAAAATTGTGCCTGATAATGTTACTAAGGTTGCTGTCAAATGTTGGTCACTCTCTGGCTAAAGCGCTGCTTCGTCTTAGCAAAGCATCGTGTGCACCGATTTCCAAGACGAATAGTTTCGTTATACGGAGGTGCGTGAAATTGCGAACAACCTGGTAATCACTAAAGCGCCGGCTTGGACCAAGATTCTAGCGCGCGTTGTAAAAGAAAATACTGGTACAAAAGGAGACCAGTTGACCGATCTATTGACCTACTCATTACGTACTAGAAGATATCCATCGGCATTTAAAATAGCCAAAGTTACCACTGTCTATAAAGAGGGGGACAGGTCTGACCCTTCTTGCTACCGCGCGATACCAGAGCTGAGTTTTCTAAACAATAATTTTTTTAATAATCGCAAAACGCATCCATTTATTTTTGCACAAATATCACGTATCAGGTCCTAATCAATATAGATTCTGACCAATGAATTCTAAAAAAAAAAGAACATGCACTCGCTCACACTGAGTGCGGTTTTAAATACCGCCTTTCAAAATAAATTCGCTGTAGCGGTTTTCTTGGCCTCTAGAAGCATTTATAGTGTGCACCTTGAAATATTACTCTTCAAATTACGTAAATATGGCTTCCGCAATACTACATGGGATTTCTTTCAGAGTTACCCGAAAGGTTGTCACAAAGAGGCGATTATTAACATCACTTCATGCCTTCAGTGCATTCAAACAGTTTTGCTACAAGGTTCCGTATTCAGTCCTTCGCTCTACCTGCTACAGATAAATGACCACTACTAACCACTGCCGAAACGCTCATGTATGATGACACCACCCTGAATATTACCGGCGAAAACATTTTACATATAGAAGAAAAGAATACTTGTCTAGCCAAGCAAAAAAGAAGTGAGGCGTGCAAACAGGACACAAGAGTAAAAAAAAAAAGCGGCGTTCGTGTTGTCCACTTCTCTACTCTTGTGTCCTGCCTGCACGCCTCACTTCTTTTTTGCACAATGAATCCTTACCAACTAGCTCAGCTTTCTGTCGTTCTAAGCTTCGTTGTCTAGCCAAACTTGCTGTTTTGTCTGCTGCTAACAAGATTGGCATCAATCCTAATAAAAGTAAATATATGGTATTCCACTCCCGAACTAATAATACTCCACGACAGGACATACTACTACGTATTAATATTTGCCCCCTCGATCGTACTCGTTCTCTTATCTTGGTGTCCTTCTAGACAGCTGCTTAAATTAAGCTAGGTGCTGCCTACTTTAAATTAGCTTCAAGTTGTTCTCTGCAAGCTCTTGAATATTTTGACGTTTCAATACTTCGCATTTGGTACTTGACTCTAGTGAAGTGCCATCTTTTGTACTGTGTAGAATCGTGCGGTTTGACATACAACTCCTAGCTTGAACCAGTACGATGGTTGCAAAAACGAGCTGTACGTGAGGTAACTTTCTCGCGATACTATGAACCAAGCAAACCCCTGTTTTCTATGCTGGAAATCCTGTCTTTTGATTTCGTACGAGAAATAAGATTAGCCACACGTATTAACAATGTTATAAGATGCCCAACGAGCGATTCCCTATTTCGGTACTCTGCACACCGCAACGCCTGATTAAGAACCAAACTATTGTTAAACTAAATATGCCTGCAATAAAGCACCCATGACAAACGATTGGTACACTATGCTTTAGCGAAAGACTGGAATGGTATTCCGCTTTATGCAAGAAAACTCGGAGAACTTGCTGAGTGCAATGAAAAAATTATTATTTCGTAGCAATTATTTCTCCTTCATGGACTGATAGATATTTGCGCTATCATGTACAACAATTGTTTCATTAGGTTCTCTTGTGTTTATTGTGAACTGTAATCTCCCTCTTATTATTGTTAACTTACTGAAAAGACTAATAGTAGTACTCATAAAATAAGTTTTCATTTGCAAATCTGCCTACTACTATTATTCAGTTATTCTTGTGTTTATTGCGAAGTGTTTTATTTTCCTGTATTCATTGTTACCCAGTACGAACATACTTATTACTGGACTCATTACTAGCATTACTTCACACCAGTTTCTCTTATGTGTATTTCTAAATGGGCATCTTACTCGCCATTGGCTATGGGACCATAGAAATTGTGCGCATCTTGTGTAATGAAATGTGTGTGTGTGCGAAAAAGAAATAAAGACTCGCGCTGGCCTGGCGTGGTGAGAGCAACTTGTGTCGCTCAAGTGGTAAAGTGGTGGCCCATCATATCAACGTGGGAGCTGTATATTCTGCCTGAAGCACCCATTACACCATGCCCATTGTACTGCCTGGGACGCAATCCGTTTTCGGTATTTCAAATGCCCAAGATAGTTCATTGCATCCTCAAATTCTACCAACATTTTCTTCTAGTGTCTATCATTTATTCGTGGCTTTAACAATATTAGCCTACTTGGGCCAGCAATTGCGGAATGAACAAACGCCTACACTTGAGAAATTTTTATAGATCCATGTTTGCTAATGAAGACAAAGGAATGCGTTGAATCTGAATGCGGCTAGGGTGGCAAAAAATGTTATGAAATGAATCTTGATACAGGTGCGAGGTACTAGCTAATCATACCCGATACGATGTCTTCCATTTGTGCTTCATAAAATTTTTCGGAAGAGTACTTAAGTTCTCGGCTAGCCTCTAGTGCCGGGGTCGCCGCAAATTTACAATATCCAGATAGAAATATTCATCTTTTTCTTGTTATAACGTATAAATATGCATTACAGTTCTAGCACTATATTGCCATTTCTCAGTAGTACGGCACGTCAACGTAACTACGCTGCGCAATCGGTTTTTTTTGGGGGGCCGCCTTTATAATTGGCACGAGCAAGGCACCAGTCTTACAATGGTTGAGGGGCTTATTCTGCTACGTCTTTGTCTATATTGTTCCATGATCACTCTATATCAAGCTTCAGGTCATGCACTAATTAGGTTGGGGCTTGTTCTACGGACATACACACGTTTATATTCAGCGCCTCGACCTTTGGACCTCTCATTTCTAGGTGGCAGTAAACTGGCCTGCATGGGAACCTCAAAGGATGTTTGCACGAGTGGTTAAAGTGCGCGCAACTTTAGGTAAACGTTAAAGCACGAAGTAGAACTGTGCACGCTGCTGCTGATGATTCTGCAAAATGCGAATGTTGTCCTCTCTTCTCACCTATTAAACAAAGACACGGCAGGCGATGTAACAACAGGTGATGCTCCATCTAACCACGCCGACTATTATCAGCTCTGCTGAGCTCTTGGATAGCAATTACCAAAAATCTGATTGCATAATGAACTGAATTGACTTTTATTTACAACAATGTTGCCAGAGGCGAGGCAAAAAGGTCAATAAAGAGGTTGGGAAGACCTGTCCGCTCTACGCACACGCCGGCATAGCGGTAGTTAAGGCAGAAACCACCTTGGGGTGCCTGTCGACGGAAATGCTGTTAGGATTCAAGCAATGTTGCTACACACTTTACTGCCGAACTTATCTTTTGCTAAAATCTGTAGTGGTCAGTCTGAAATTTTTGTTGGTTCGGCTACGTTCGACCTACACTGTTTCTGGTATCGGCCCACTTTGCTGCGGCACTCGTATACCACGGTCGCCCGCGAGCATGACGCCATGACGCCGACTGTACGATGATGACTGAACGCCGGAAAAAGAAAGACGTTGATCGAATTACCAAGGGGGGAGTACGGCGATGGCACGATGAGCTTACGATTCTTTTTTTCAAGTGATGGCGATGGCATAACAACGATGACACGAGGAAAATCGGATGACGACAATGGGGTAACGTCTACGGTATGACGACAGCCGGATGACAAAGCTACAATAAAGAAAATGGCGAGACCGCGATGACACGACGAAGACGCACAATAGATGCATGGCAGCGACTATCGGACGATAACGCAATGACAACGGTGTCATGACAACAGCGGCATAAGCACAACTGAATGACTGCAGCATGATTAGGACAAAACGATGAAGGAACGACGTCGGTAGAACGATGAAGGTAGTGTGATGACAACGACATGGCAATGTGATTGCGTTTATGAAGTGACGACGATGGTAAAACAACACCCTGACAACACTGATGGGATCACGACTGCGTGACAACAATGACCTGACAATGACGGCATGACGAGAGTCGGATGGCGAAATTAAAATGACGACGCCCAGGATGACGGCTATGCATGACGGCTATGAAATGGCGAGGCGATGAAGATGACAGTTTGGCAATGGGATGACAACTTCGTATCACGGATACTGTAACTATGATGGCGTGACAATTACGGCATGACCAGAGTGGAATGATGAAGTCACGGCATTGGAATGACCACGACGCCCTCACGGTGACTGCATGACTACGATGCCATGACGACTGCATGACGGCGACGGCATGACCAGAGACGGATGATGGAATAACCACGTCATCACGACGATGAGCACATACCTTGTGGCCGAAGCTCATAGGCAGTTTGCACCACCCGGTCTGTTTAAAGGGATATTAGATAGATAGATAGATAGATAGATAGATAGATAGATAGATAGATAGATAGATAGATAGATAGATAGATAGATAGATAGATAGATAGATAGATAGATAGATATGCGAAAAAGAAGTGAGGCGTGTAGACAGGACACAAGAGTAGAGAAGGGGACAACACGAACGCCGACTTTCAACTGAATGGAGCACTGAGGCGAAAAAAGAAAGAAGACACAAAACTCACCTGCGCAAGCTCAGGCATGGTAACACCACGTGTCAGTCGGGTACACGTGCCGGTCTACGTGAGAGATAACTGTTAAGGCACTTAATCTCTTCCTTATGTAAAGTAATCGAAGGCTGACTCACGCACGCACTTCCACCCCTATAGATATGCCATGCCTTTACCATAAGACGCGTGTCTTCATTCTTATCCCTGCACAATATCGCGCATTCATCTAACTCTGCCGTGCAGTTACAATCTTGGCGATGTAGGGAAAGATTAGAGGGTGATCCACCGGTTAACGACCTTTCATGTTCTATTAGCCTCTGATTGATACACCGTCCCGTTTGCCCTACATAGAACTGGCCAGTTCTACGTAGACAACCCTATCCTCTCGTATCCTCTCAATACATAATCTTGATAAGGTTGTCTCTAATGCCAAGAAAGCAATATCCCTTACCTTAGAACAGTTTTTCTCGGCGAAGACCCATAAGCAAGAAATTACCTTTCGTGCTATAGTGTCAGAGAGTGGGACGTGGCAGGTCTGTGTCGCCAGTTACCTACAGAACTGCTTAGCTTCACTAGTTTTTTCAGACCCCTTTTGCTTGCGTAATCTCAGGCACTAGTGCAGTATTTGAGAGAGGAAAATCCTAGTGATTGTACAGCTGGATGGTGATTGTACAGTATGGATATCGAAGACCTGTATTATTCCTTGCCGCATGACGGGCTGCTAAATTCCGTAAATGAGTGCAATAAAAAACTAGTGTAAGAGTCGGCTTTTATTGACAGATGCAGTTTTTGCACGGGAGCGTTTGTAGAAATTCTTTCAATGTACTTGAAGTCGACGCTGATTGGGTGGAGAGATGGCGTTTTTCTGGAGAAATCAGGCTCAAATTGGCTCAAAGGTCGCCCCTATTCTTAGCAATATTTACCTGAGTAAGGTTGACAGCTGCTTAGAGAAAGCTATAGGTGATAGCGTTATCAAGATATTTCGTTACGTTGATGATTACCTGATTTTCTGCAATAGGGAAGAATTCGAATACGCTGCTACCTCAGTAAGTGAGTAATGTAAACTTTATGGAGGAGGATTACAGTTTCCTGAGGAATTTCTTCAACGACGCGTCATTCAGTTTCTTGACATTTCCTTGGTCTTCGAACAAAATCACGTTTGTTGGCAGTACTCCCCAAGATCTTTGAAGCCGTCGCTAAACTTTCAATCCGAGCATCCTAAAGTAGTAAAAAACGGAATTGCCATGTCATGCCTTAAGTCGTCTCTCACTAGATCCTGCATGCACAAAATGAGCGCCAGTTTTAATGCGCAGGTCCGGCGCCTATTAGAAGCAGGTTATCCTAGTTTAGCAGTGGCCACTTTGGCTGAGCGCCTAAAGAAGGCGATTTCGAGGGCGACGGAGGTTATTACAGAAAGCAGTGATAGCAAAAAAAGAGTAATGGCCATTCCGTACATTCCTTCAGTGTCACACAGGCTTAAAAAAGTTGCAAGTAGGTATGATGGTAATGTTGCTTGACTGCTTCCAATAAGCTAGGTAAGATATGCGCTGCCATACAGAGGAAAAAGGAGCAGGTAAAAGGCAACAAAGAACATATATTTGTCCAGTGGAGCACAATAAGAACAACAGGTTTACTGACTGTCGTATGGGTGTGGTTTATAAAATTCCCCTTAGCTGTGGCCAGTTCTACGTAGGGCAAACGGGATGGTGTATCAATCAGAGGCTAATGGAACATAAAAGGACGTTAACCGGTGGATCGCCTTCTAATCTTTCCCTACATTGCGAAGATTTTAACTGCACGCCAGAGTTAGATTAATGCGCGATATTGTACAGGCATAAGAATGAAGATACGCGGCTTATGGTAGAGGCATTGCATATCTATAATGGTGGAAGTGCGTGCGTGTGCCAGCCTTCGATTACTTTACATAAGGAGGAGATTAAGTGTCTTAACAGTTATCTCTCACGTAGACCGGCACATGTACCCGACTGACACGTGGTGATACCATTCCTGAGCTTGTGCAGATGAGTTTTGTGTCTTATTTCCTTTTTCGCCTCAATGCTCCCTTCAGTTAGTAGTCGGCGTTCGTGTTCACTTCTCTACTCTTGTGTCCTGTCTGCACGCCTCTCCTCTTTTTTGCATTATGAATCCTTACAAACTAGCTCAGCTTTCTGTCGTTCTAAGCTTCTTTGTTGGCCTTCAGATTCCGGCCTAATATGTTAGTACCAGTAGAATTCACTGATGGCACACTTTTTTTTTCAACAACAGTGAGCGGCGTGTCATGATCTGGTATCGCTTGCCAAATGCGGTGCAACCGACTTTTGTTTTTGTGCCCATTTCCTCCTCATGAACTGGGTACTTTGTGAGTAGTTGCCCTAGATAAAGATACTCCTGAACAGATTCTAGAGGCTGCCGGTCGATCATGAATTCTTGGTATGATAATATCGATAGGCAAACATCAAAGCAGGCTACACGATATAAGTATTTAGGCATCCACATATTTTCTGACTCGCCTTGAAAAACTCTTGCTAATTTTGTATTAAACAATACTAAGAGAACTGTGGGTTACATCAAATGGCACATCTCTAGGGCTTCGTTGTCCCTAATATGTACAATATAAAGCACTTATCCGGCCTAAAGTTGTATATTCGCCGAGTGTATAATATCCGAGCCGTGACTACCCCAAAAAGTTAGAGTTAGTTCAAAATTGTAAAGCTCCTTTCGTTCTAAGCAGTTGTCATTGTATACATCATTTATGAAGGTAACGTTAAGTCTCCTATTGCTCCCTCTGCAACGCCATAGTGACTTGAAGAAATAGAAAAATCCATCAACCAGTCAATCAATCATTCACTCAATATATAAAATCAATCAGTAGATGAATGAATCAAAATATTTTCTCATAATGCGTTCTCGATGTATGTTTCATAGCTTCCTGGAGATAGGCTGTATGGGGTGTTTTAATGGGTAATTAGAATACAGCACTGGTAAGTTAAGACTGACACGCAACATAAACAAGAGCACAGGTGATGAAAAGCTCCTATCAGCTGATTTATTAGCAAACACGGCGAGAGGTAAATTGTGACCAGGAACGTCCATGTGCAAAAAACTGCCCGCAGTACATAAAAGAGAGGCAAATGAAAAAAATTAAAGCTCGTAGGGAGAAGTATGAGCGCCACGTGCGACTTTATCAATTAGCGCCCTGTCTGGGCTATATTAATAACGCCCCCTGTGCGTGTGCTCATAATTCTTTTCTGGCCGGTGAGTGTTTGTGATCGTGTCTTTCTTGTTTGTGCGTAAAGACTCCGTAGTGCGGTATTCTAACCATGGTATGCCTACGAGCGCCATCGCAAGCCTTAATCAATTTTAATGCAGTAGGGTAAGCATATAAGCTTCAATGTGCAAGCAATCCTCCGTTGAGCTAGTCAATGTACAAGAGCCTTGTGTATACTGGCGGGGCTCCGTCGTCGCGGGCTGGAATGAAACGCTGAGTGGGCGCACATTTGTAGCACCTGAAACTCGAGGAGGAAGGGGGCTGACCCCGAAGTGTCGCGCCACTTACGGCCACCGCAGATCTTGCCGCCCTGGATGGGAGTGGCTGCGCGGAGCGCTCTCGCGCGAGACGGCGGCTCTTGTGGCGCACTAGCGCGGCGGCAGGAAACAGCCGTGCCAGGTGCTTCACGGCGGGCCCATGGCTACCACTGCTGCAGAGCTGGCGGCCAACCTCACTGCCGATCTTCTCGCCCAGTCTGGTGAGTCTTGGAGTGCCATTTTTATGTCGTTGTGGGTAGTTGCAGCGGCCACGAAAAAAGACAGCCGAAGACGTCTGTCCTGCATGGTGGTGAACCGTCATGAAGAGAACTAAGAGAGCGAGCTCATTGAAAGTTACTGGTTATGTTGGCCTTTTTTAAATTATGGAGTTTAACGTGCCAAAACCACTTTCTGATTATGAGGCACGCCGTAGTGGAAGACTCCGGAAATTTCGACCACCTGGGGTACTTTAACGTGCACC
Source organism: Dermacentor andersoni (assembly GCF_023375885.2). Lineage (NCBI taxonomy): Eukaryota > Metazoa > Arthropoda > Arachnida > Ixodida > Ixodidae > Dermacentor > Dermacentor andersoni. Next base: position 219,114,402 of record NC_092815.1, read on the forward strand.
TAAATCTAAGTACAAGGGCGTTTTCGCCCCCATCAATATGCGACCGCCGTGGCCGGGATTCGATCCCGCGACCTCGTGCTCACCAGCCCAACACCATAGCCACTGAGCTACCAGGCGGGTCATGTTGGTCTTGCGAAAGATATATTTTGGCAAAGTCAGAACAGCGGCATCATTAGTGCTGCTCTGATATATTTAAATTTTTCTGTTATTCTTACCTTGCAGCTGCATGAGGCTACAATTATTGCGACATACAGAACATTCCAGTGTGTTGAAAGAAAACGTCGCAAAAATAAAACGAGTTTTAAGAGAACTCAATGCTTCAGTTGTTCTGGGGCACGGCGGCGTAGTCAAGTGTCGATTTAGTGTTAACTGGTGTGTTTTGGGAAGCTTGCCAGATGAATATAATGTTTGTAGTTTGCCAACGACGTCAAACTTCATCGCGATCAAAGTTAGGAGAAAAGTGCCCTGACAGAAAATTTTGATACAGATTTGAAGGTTATACGTGCGTTACACTGCCACAGCAAATTTCTAAATTGCAGCTTCAGAACTGACTTCGAGCATTGGAATAAGTCTTAGGATAGGTACCTCAAGCAAACAAAGTAATTGAATTGTGTTCTGTTTCTTTCTCGTTTCTTGTTTTTGTTTACTGCGCCATTATTCTTCACAAAGGAATTACCTCAAATGGTCACATTTATGCCAGTCGTTCTGTACTATTAAAACAAATTGTATTAAGCATAATCTTCTCCCCTTCATTGTTGAAAGCGATCGTGCCTTCAAGGCACCTGCGGAATACGTGTGACTGGCCGTCGAGTGAAGCAGCAGCAGCCGCATTTACCTAACATATTTTACTCATATAACGATAGTCATTGATCTGGCTGGCGGGGTGCTACATGAGGACGGGAAACCAGCAAGAGCAGTTGTTGTTTGCAGGAATTCCTACGGCTGGGTACTAATCTACAGCGGACAGCACCATCTCCTCAACAAAGATCCTTATTTGTGATGCACACAATATTAGGCTATTCTGCTAGAGTAAAGCCTGTTATGGACTCTGAGATACATGTACGGACTCTCAGAGTCTGGGCGACGCGGGCAAATTACCAAGCGCCAGAATTGCCATTTTGTAGCTAATAGGTTCATGTTGATTTTTCGAACGCACTGCCTTGAAAGAAAGCACGAAAAATATGCAGAAATCACTGTAAAAATATCTCGCGAGCACAGTATCATAATTTTAGTGACGTAATTGTGGGTCGTTATGTTTTGTGTTTCTCAATTTGTCTGCAGTTTACCTAACTATTTCTGTTCATGGCTTCCTCCGTCATCTTAAAAAACAATAAAAATCGTCTTTGACGAGGATCCGTCTTAGGTGCAATCTTAACCTTCCGTTGCATGACGCCGCTATTTTTGACGAGCCACCGCAAGATATAGTAAGGGAAAGTGGACCAATCGCAGACGCCAGTACAACCCTCTTCATCGGGTTATCGATTTTCAGTGCACTGGCTCGGCCCCATTGAATCCCTCTCCACTTGAGCGTGCTCCTCGCTTCTTGTCAGCCAATTAGATAAGACAAGCCGCTCAGTGTAGGCGATGTTATTCATTCTTAAAGCAAACAAAAGTGACCTCCTATAAACGTAGAGAGCATTTGATCAGTCTTTTCAGACAACCCTGCGGGTAACCGCCCAGTGCTTGCGTCGGCGCTTGCACAAATTTGACGTCAGGAGATAGGAATAAAAAACATATTGGAATAGTTTTATGTTGTACGGCCCTAGAAGTCGGAACTTGTTTTCTTTCGAAAATATTGTTGCGGGGATGTTGGGAGTACCGAAGGACTGTAGTTACAATATATATATATATATATATATATATATATATATATATATATATATATATATATATATATATATATTTATATAGATATAGATATAGGATGGGTGTGAGTAGTTAAGGTGGCTGACCACGTACGACACGCAGCAGCCAGCTTCCCGCGATCTTCTTCCTCTCTTCTTTCATCCTTCCGTAACAGGACCCCCGGGCGGTGACGCGCAATGTCGGCGCATGGTAAGCGAATTGCGAGCGAAGTACGGCTTCAGCCGCGAAATGTGCACGACGTCGACAGGCGTCGGACTTGAGGATGCATCAAAATATAGCGGCGGAATCTCGTAATTTCCGTCGTTAACTTGAAGTAGACTTCATAAGGCCCTGTGTAGCCAGAAAGAAGCTTGTGGGAGAGGCCAACCCGGCGACATGGTGACCAAAGAAGCGCCCAAGCACCTGGCGCGAACTTAACATCGCGATGGCACTGGTCATAACGCTCTTTTTGTATATGCTGCGAGGCTAATAAACGAGATCGGGCGACATGACGTGCCCGATCGATGACTTCACGAGCGTACTCAGTTGCAATACGTGGCACAGAAGGGAGAATGGTGTCATACAAAAGATAAAAGGGTGAATATACTGTGGTGTTATGTCGGGACGAGTTATACGCGAACGTCACGTAGGCCACCGTGACGTCCCAGTCGCAGTGATCGTTGGAGACGTATATCGACAGCATCTCTGTGATTGTTCGGCCGAGACGTTCCGTAAGACCGTTCGTTTGTGGGTGGTAGGCGGACAGCATGTGCTCAGTGGCACAAGAGCGGAGGAGGTCGTCGACAACTCGAGACAAGAACGAGCGGCCACAGTCTGTAAGTCACTGTAGATGTGCACCGTGGCGGAGAATGACGTCGTGGAGAAGAAAATTGGTGACGTCTATTGCGCAACTGGTCGGCAACGTCTTTGTTATCGCGTAGCGTGTCGCGTAATCAGTAACGACTGCGATCCACTTATTCCCTCTAGCCGTCGTCGGAAAAGGGCCAAGCAGGTCAGGGCCTACGCGAAAGAACGGTTCATAGCGAGCTTCAATTGGATGGTGTCGTCTGACAGGTGGCAAGGGAGGTTTCTACCGGCGTTTACACAATTCGAAAGTTGTGACACAACACCGCACACAGCGGTAGAGACCCGGTCAGAAGAACCGGCGTCGTACGCGGTCGTGTGTACTCAAAACGCCATGGTGTCCCGCCGTCGGTGCATCGTGAAGTTGTTCGAGAGCGACGCATCGCAAATGACAAGGAAGGACAAGGAGGAACTCAGGGCCGTCAGGGTTGATATTGCGGCGGTAGCGAATGCCGTTGTGAAGAACGAACATGCGGCGCGTGGCGTTAGTGCTGCCAGATTGCACTCCGGCGATGATGTACCGTAAAGATTCGTCGCGTTGTTGTTCAGTGCACATGTCGGTCATGTTTGTAAAAGCCATCACGTAGGTCAACGGATAATGCGCATCAGGATCAGGGGGATCGACTGAGTGACGAGAGAGGCAGTCAGCGTCCTTGCGCAGACGTCCAGACTTGTAATGGACACTAAACGAAAATTCCTGGAGCCGCAAAGCCCAGCGACCATGCCGTCCTGTCGGGTCCCGGAGGGAAGACAGCCAGCAGAGTGCGCGATCGTCTGTAACGACCGAAAACGTGCGGCCGTACAAATATGGCTGGAAATTGGCGACAGCCCAAACTAGAGTCGAGCACTCCCACTCGGTGATGGAGTAATTTCTCTCGGCAGGTGGCAGCAGGCGGCTGGCGTAAGCCACCACGCACTCGGTACCATGCTGATGTTGGGCGAGAACAGCACCGATTTCATGGCCGCTTGCGTCAGTGTGGACCTCGGTCGGTGCAGATGGATCAAAGTGGGCAAGTATGGAAGGGGTGGTCAGAAACTCGATGAGAGCGGCGAACGCGTGAGCCTGCTTCAGCCCCGATGAGAATGGCGTGTTCTTCTTCAGAAAATCTCTCAAAGGCCGAGCAACGTCGGTGAAATTTTTGACGAAACGGCAAAATTATGGACACAAGCCGACGAAGCAGCGCACGTCAGAGCAGAATGTGGAACACGGAAATAGCGTACGGCGCGAACTTTTTCCGGATCTGGTTGGACACCGGATGCGTCAACGAGGTGTCCAAACACGGTAATCTGACAGTGCCCGAACTGACACGTCGTGGAGTTCAGTTAGAGGCCGGCTTTTCGGAAGACGGCAACAATGGCAGCGAGTCGAGTCAGGTGCCTGCCGAACGTGGGAGAAAAAACAATAATTCGTCAAAGTAACAAAAAGACAAGTCCATTTGTAGCCTCTCAGAAGAGAGTCCATCGTTCATCCAAGTATCGCAGGCGCATTGCATAGGCCAAAGGGCATGACTTTGAACTAATATAAGCCAACCGGCGTGATGAAGGCCATCTTTTCATGTTCCATTTCATCAACTGTAGGCAGTAGCCGGATTGAAGATCGATGGACGAGAAGTATTTAGCTCTGTGTAAGCAGTCTAAGGCATCATCGATGCGTGATAGTGGGTAGACGTCCTTTCGCGTGATCTTATTTAAGTGCTGATAATCGACGCAAAAATGCTACGTACCATCTTTCTTTTTCACAAGGGCGACAGGTGAAGCCCAAGGACTGGCTGATAGCTCGTCGACCCCCTTGCGGAGCATTTTGTCCACTTCTGATTGGATGACTCGACGTTGAGGATGCGATACACGATAGGGACATCGACGACTAGGATTCGTGCCTCCAGTGTTTACACGGTGGTGAATAATAATTGTTTGGGCTAAATGCCTGTCGTCGAAGTCAAAGATGTCACTGTACGATTCAAGCAGGAGACGCAAGTCCGTGGCCTGTGCAGAGGGGAGGTCAGGTGCAATCATTTTCGCGAAGTCATCGGTTAAAGAATCGAGGCTGTGAGCTGCAATTGGCGCTAATAAACCACGCTCGGCATTCAGACTCTCAATGTCAAATTCCGAACCACTAGAAACACTGACCAAGAACATGCCGGCCGGAATCACTTGAGGGAACAGGTTTTCTGAAATTCAGAAGTGGTAGAACGACGTCGTTGTTAGTAACCGTGACCAGGTATACGGAACAGCAACGTTCCGGTTCTAAAGCACGTCGATGGTGAGGCGAAGCACATATTCACCATCAGGAACCTATGTCAGGTGACAGACGCACATATTGAAGCGTGCACAAACGCGGTGGGGTGGTGTTCGGAGCATCGGCGAGTTGAGGTAGTTGTAACTGAGGAATGCCGGTCGCGCATTCGAGGAGAGCAGAATGAGTGGATAAAAAGTACAATCCAAGGGTAACGTCGTGAGAGCAGTTATTGATCATAGCAAAGAGAAGAGAAGCAGGGCGGCCGGCTATACTTAAACATGCAGTACGCATTCCAAGTACAAGCAGCACGCCGCCGCCGGTCACCCGAAGCACTCGGGCAGCTGCTGGTGTGAGGACCTTCTTTGAACGTCTACGTAGGCAAGCAATCATCACAGACATGTGGTCTCCAGTGTGGACGATTGCTTGGACATGTGCGTTGTCTATTTTCACGTCAATTACACTTCTCCTTGTGAGCAGAGATATAGGATATGCTGCTGTAGTAGGCAATGCAACACCACCTCGGAAGACTGCATTTCTTAGTTTTCCTAAAGGGTGTGGCCGAAAACCACAGAGGACGAAAGGCGACGTGGCTGCGGTGAACGGGAAGATAGGCGACGTGTTTGCCGTGAACGAGACTGCTGTTTGCGCGGCGATGGTAAGCGACTGTATCACGTATTCCAAGCAGAGTTGTCGGCACTTTTAGACTCGGCGGTGGGCGAAACATTGCGGCCAGTTCCATCAAATGTCTCAGGTTGGTCGGCGTGCGAGGTGTTGAGAGCCACGATTTCCGAGTGTACCGGGCTACATGACCAATGCGGTGATAGGTGAAACATATCGGCTGGTCGTCCGCAGTTCTGCACTCAGTGGGGTTGCCATAACCTGGAGAAAAACGTCGAGGTGGAGTGAAAATAGTAGAAGGGCATTCGTTGGCTCGGGGGTTGGCGACAGCACAGACAGAATGTAAACGAATGTTTGCAAATTCCTGGCGAACAATTGCTTGTGCGAGGGGAACTGAAAAAGGGGTAGCATCAGGGCTACGCGGGCTCCATCGCACCCAATTCACGTCGAACGGTTCACACCACGTCCTCTGATGGCGACGCATTCTGCTGTGCGGGTTGTTCTTCACACGTCGACGTTGCGACAGTATTGGGAAGCCTGGCGAATGGTTGAAAGACGCGTCGGCTTTTGGCCTGCTCCCATTGTTGGCACTATTTGATGATAAAATCAGCTGTCGAGCAGCTTTTGCACATGAGCAGAACAAAGGCGTCTCCAGCAATGCCCTTCAGCACGTGCCCGACCTTCTCAGCTTCTGTCATGTCATGATCGGATTTACGACAAAGAGCCAGCGCGTCCTCGATGTACGAGACACAGGACTCCGTGTGGAATTGGGCACGACAGGCCATTTCGAGTTTTGCCGCAATATTACGGCCGGCTGGTTTGCCAAGCAAGTCTGCCAACTTTTCTTTGCATTGGTCCCTGCTGGTTAGCTCCTCTTCGTGGTTTTCGTACCACACTTTTGTCATACCTGTAGGGAAGAATAAAAGGTTAGCTAGCATAAGCGTAGGGTCCCATCTGTTGATTCTAGTCACGCGTTTGTAAATCTCTACCCACTCTTCAACGTCGGCGCCATCGGTCCCGTAGAAAGTTCCAGGATCCTTGGATTGCACAACCACAACGAAAGGTGAGAGCGACGCAGCTGGCGACGGTGACCTTGGAAGCGGCAATGACGTCGATCCCGCGTGCTCACCGTCATTCATGGTGCGGACCGTGATGCGACGTCCACTGCGGAGCTCCGTTTCTAGCTATGGTACCCAGCACCTTCCAGCAATATGTTACGGGGAGGTTGGGAGTATAGAAAGACTGTATTTACAATATATATACAAGATGGATTATAGTACTTAACATGGCTGACCACAAACAACACGCAGCAGCCAGCGTCTCGCGATCTTCTTCCCTTCTCTTCTTTCATTCTTCTGTAACAATATGGCACTGTGAAAGCAAATCAAAGCACTAAACACTTCACAAAGAAACAACTACATGCACAGTGAAATGCAAACAATGCACTGACTGGCGATGTATTAAACTGCAAATATACAATTATCCAGAAGGCACAAGAACCGCAGCAAATTACCCAGGCGAAAGTGCGGAAACGAGCAGAAAGACGTGAAAAATCCTAACTTTTGGAACAGACATTTACCTTCCTTTTTTTTAATTCCGCAATATGAAATGACGCTGAAAGAAGGTCGTTTTTGCTATTGCGCATGTTATTTGGAAGAATGTTTGCTGCTGAATGCAGCAATAGGTCCATGACTTGCTGAGGTTTATGGCTACTCAGGCATGTGTCAAAGTCTTCAAACTCTGGTAAACTTCCGCTGCTAAGCATTCAGCAGTTCGTTTGTCTTCTAACTTCAAGAACCTAGGGCAGTGTTCCTTAGATAAAAGTTGTTCTATTACTGCATGCGCATACATTACAGCGTTTACTACTGGTGCTGGAAAACAAAGACCGACCCTATTAAGGGTACGATGAGGCTATTTTATTCATGGGATTCCTCCACTTTCCTAGCCACTATGAGGTTTCTTTTACATTCTTCACGTTTCAGTGCCTTACAAACAACATGAGCACAATACCAACTACATATGTGATCATTGGGGTTTTCTAAGACAAAGCATCTAGGTCAGAACCTGTGACAGCAATGCTCAATGCTTTATCAAAGTTTTGCTTTTGTCGCTTGCTCGGTTTTGGAAGCCTGAGTTCTTCAGTTGGTAGAACTGGCAGCGAATTTTGCAAACGAAGTTTTGCCTCACACTCGTACACTTGTCGAATGGAAACATGGTACCGGCCGCCCGCGAGTTGTCTGTATGGACCGAACTTCGCCTAGAGTGGATTGGTCTGAACTTTTCTCAGAAGCACGTGGCGAATCTTAAGTTCCTCAAGAGAATTCCATAAGCCCACAGGACGTACGACGCAAGGCACTAACCGTTTAACGAGTGAAAAGGCTATTGTCGAAACGTAGTGCAATCCATATGTCTAGCCAGTCCGCAAACTTCTCAAGAAATTGGATTATTTTGTCATATTCCATTGCTGTCACTGGCTCTTGAAAAAGGTTACGTTTTTGGAAGCCCTTCGAAGGTGTTTTGACATTTACCACAGACCACCAGCGAATGATAATATTGATAATGTTCGCACTTCCTGCTGCTCTGTCAATGTCATTGGTATGAGCCAGAAGCCCTTCTGCAGTAAATTGATTGAATACTTGCAGTGCAATCTTCTCATTCTGCCGCTCTATCTTTGACGGATTCAAAGCTTTTGAGGTTAACTGGTTGCCATACTTTAGCAAACACCCTTCTTCCACTTTGTGTATTCTACGCAGTGTTTCAAACGAAGCCCACATGATATGACCATTGTCAGTTGTATAACCAGCTATCTCAAACTACGGGTAATAGAAATTGGTGCCATGATTTTTTCGGGTTTATTCAATTATTCCGCGCACATTTTAAGAAGGGGACTGTGTCAACAACGTAGAGCAGTGGTCTCGCCTGGGCGCAGAGATGTGAATACACAAACTGCTCCTTTGGAGGACTGCAAAAGCTTGATATTGCCTTTCTATTGATACCATTGTTACATACTACTTTGCAAGACATACTACTTTGCACCCGTGCGACTCCAAACCAGTCAGAACTTTTAGCGTGACGTTATGCAACATAGCAGCGTCAATTGTTTTAACAGGAAAGATGTCAGCAACCTCTTTAAAAGATGAAGCCAAACTTTGTACCGTGAAAACATGGGCTGTCGCGGCAGCGTCAGACGAGTTAAAGGCAGCTCCAAAAACATTGCCACCCTTGTATTCGAAGAATGGTCTCAATTCAATTTCATCAAGCATCAAAGTCAGTATGCGCTCGTGAGGCTGGAGACACTTCACACGCTTCTTACGGTGACAGCTCACATGATGCACAAAGCTTTTTGGTGGTTGCCGGGAGAGGAAGTGTAATAACACCTACGTGTCGCAGGAATTTGTAAGCGCGTGGCGATGTTGTAACGAGAAGACTAGCAATAACCACCAAATGTGGTGAATATCTGGGCTGTACTGAAGGCACTGGACAGTGGGCATGTTGCTTGTGAAAGAGAAGAAGACGACGAGAAGGCGCTTGCTTCCCCGTTCAGCGACCTCTTTAAAAGATGAAGCCGAACTTTGTACCATAAAAACATGGGCTGTCGCGGCAGCGTCAGACGAGTTAAAGGCAGCTCCACAAAGATTGCCACACTTGTAATAGAAGAATGGTTTCAATTCAATTTCATCAAGCATCAAGCATCAAGGTGGCGCTCCCCTTCCTGCTGAACGCTGCCGTTCCTGTTCTCTGCGGGGAATCGGTCGAGTATCGGGCGGTTTAATTTTCTCTAGTTTTGTTTTGTACTTTCCTCTTATTGTGTCGTCAATGTGATTGTGAGTTCCTAATGTCTTTTCTTCTCCAGGCCAGAGATCTTTCCTCTGGACGGCTTCGCTTCCCACTAATGACATGCCTATAGAGGCTTTCTTGCGCAGTAGCATTCACAGGGTTCCAGTGGCCCTAGTGTCGACCAATGGGGGACTCATCCGCGTGAAGAATCCCAAGGTGATTCAAGAAGAGCTGCGGAAAGGAACCCCGCTTTCCCAAAACATAACCGATGTTCGACAATTTGGCATAGGGGGCATTCTATGCTGTTCGTCAGACCAGACCTGTGTCTCCGACCTTCTGAAGTGCGAAATGTTCGCGAATCACCCGGTGAGACCTTTCATTTCCGCTCATCTAGCTTGCGTTAAGGGACTAGTTCGTGGGGTCGACGCGAGTCTGTGTGCTTCAGAGGTCCTGCAGATGTTCTCCCCGGCAGGTGCCGTCTCCATCTATCGATGTTCACGCGTTTGTGAGAATCAAAAAGCCCCCACAGAGTCGGTTATTGTCACCTTTGCAGGCACAAATAGGCCGTCAGAGATCAAGGCGTGGCCATTAATATACAGGGTGGAAGCAATTTCTCCACGCCCAGTGCAATGCGTTCAGTGTTGGCGATAAGGCCACAGTCTTAAGGGATGTCGATCAGAGCTTCGGTGCCGCATTTGCGGAGAAGGCCACGATGGAAAAACGTGCTGCTCTCAGAGCGAACGATGCTGTTTGTGTGAAGGTTCTCACCCAGCAAACTGTGCGCAATGCCCTGCGAGAGACCAAGAGCTCGAAATTCTACAAATTATAGAACGGAAACGGTGTTCGCGTCCTGAAGCTCGTGCACTCTCATTGGAGAAATCATGTGGCTATACTGAAGCTGCTGCTCGTCTCTGGAAAGCTTGGTTGGTTATATGATCTTTGTACAAGACTTTGGAACGTTTTATTCTAGCCGCAACTGCTGCCCAGTTATACTTTCTCGTTGCCCTATTCTACTGTCTTGTGCTGAAGAATACCGTCAAATGCGGAATTATCGAAAAATGTTCATATGCTTGAATCCTTGTTCAATGCAAAGATGGAGACTTTGGTAAGTGAACTAGCATCGAAAATCAAGGATCAACTGTCCGGCGACGGCTTGAACCAGCATGCCCTTAGTGCGAGTGTCGAACACCTAAGCGGCGTCTTCGATGAATTGATGACGAAACAGGGCGAACCACTTGCAGCGAACAAAGCCCTGACAGCACGCAATAGCGAGCTTGAAAAGAAAGTCGCGCATCTCCAACAGTATTCTCGAACGAACAACATTGAGATTAAGGGTGTCCCGTCCATCAATGGGGAGGACTGTGTCGCGATTCGTAAATTAATGGGCGACGTGATTGAATGTCCTGTTTTGCCCTCTGACCCAGACACCGTACATCGCGTGCCTACGAAGTTTGGCGAAAAAAACATAATTTCACCGAATTTCTGCGCAAAGCGAGAAAGGCTCACCTACAAACTAACCAAATTGGTTTCTCAGGCTTCACTCCACCCTCAGCTCCAGTCTTTGTAGATAACCATTTAACTCCCGACAACAAGAGGCTCTTCGCGAAGGCACTCGACCTAAAGAAGCATAGCAACTGGCAGTTCCTGTGGACAGATAATTGCCCCATTAAAGCTCGTAAGACCAGTGACGGCAAAGTATTCCACATTTCATCTGAGGCGGACCTGCGCATCTTCACCTAACCGTCTTTCATTCATCTTTTCCTTGCGCTTGCGCACCTTAACCTGCCATGTCTTTGATATCCCCACAAAGATTTAGGTATCAACTTTCAAGTAATAATCGTTCACTGATCCATTTTAACGCTCGAAGCCTCAGGAGGAATCATGATAACATTAGTAACTTTATCAAGAATCTTGATCACTCTTTCTCGTTTATTTGTGTTTCTAAGACCTGGCTTTCTGACAACGATTTCAATTTACACGGTTTTCCATCTTACAGTCCTGAGTTCTGTCACCGTTCGTCTGATAGTCATGGAGGTGCTGCTATATTCATTGGTTCGGACGTCACTTAAACCCGTAGGCACAATCTTTCGATAAGTATTAGTTCCTGTGAGGCTATTTGGATTGAGGGTGAACAACCTTTGTTTGCACATAATCGGAAAAATCTTATTCTTGGTTCCATCTATCGTTCCCCATCATCTTCTGTCACTGATTTCCTACTTGCTTTTGACGTCATACTTAACAAATTATCGTTCGAAAACAAGAATGTTTTAGTCGTCGGCGACATTAACATCAACTTACTTGATACAAATACCAGCGCATATTCTGCCTACTCAGAGTGCTTTTTACGATATGGCTACGAGTCGCTTATTAACTGCCATACCAGATGTAGCTATAACGGAACGCAAACACTTCTTGATCATGCGTTCCCTAAAATAACACCGTCCCCGCTGTGTCGGGAGTAGTGCGTACTGATATAACCGATCATTTTCCCAGTTTCATTACATTTAACAGTCTAGTGTCAATCTCCAACATCTCTTTCAGTACATCAGTATTTAACCAAGATACATTTATTGATGCCATTAGCAATACTAATTGGACTCAGGTCAATCTATTGGAAGATCCGGCAGCAGCAGTTCATAAAATCTTTACGTTGTTTTTACATGCCGTTTCAATAAGCACCCGGACCGTTAGGTGTAAGAATAAATATAAGTATGCCTGCAACCCGTGGATGACGTCCGCCTTACTGACCAGCTTAAGGAAAAAAGATAACCTATACAGGACAACTAGGCGGGAACCTTTTAACTCTAATCTGGCCCTGCGTTACAAAAAATATTGTTATGTTCTTAACACGCTACTTAAACAGCCTAAAAGGCGCTACTATGATAATGAATTTAATAAACACAGTAATAATCCAAAAAAGCAATGGAAGCTCCTGAACGAATTCATGAATAAATCTTCTACGCCTGAACAATGTTCTAAAATTAACCTGAATGGTACAACATACCACGAGCCCACTCATGTTGCCAATGCCTTTAGCGACTATTTTGCTCTGTCACAAATAAATAACAACCCAGTCACTCAGCCAACCTTGTTTAGGTTACCTCGCTCATTTCTTCTTTCCCTATGTTACTGTTCCAGAGATGCATTTAACAATCTGTAGCCTGAAAAACGCAAGCCCAGGTTCAGATAACATTTGCGCACACCATTTAGAGTTAGTTGCCAATATTATTTCTGAACCAATATGTATCACAAGTAATCGCATTTTCGAATCCGGCACTTTTCCTCTGTGTGTAAAGAAGGCTAAGCTTATTCCCGTATTTAAGAAGGGTGCCAAAGACCTAATTTCTAACTACAGACCAATATCTATTCTTTCGTCTTTAAGTAAGATTATTGAGCATTTATTAGTTAAACGTTTAAATAACTAGCTTGAAAATTTTAGTATAATTAATCCCTGTCAGTTCGGCTTCCGTTCCGGAAGTTGTACTTGCTTAGCATTGCTCTTTTTAACCGATTTTATTAAGAAATCTATAGATTGTGGTGAATTCGTTGGCTCTGTCTTTTTGGACTTCATCAAAGCTTTTGACACGATTAATCACAGCGTTTTGTTCACTAAACTCGAAGCATACGGTATTTACTGGCCTCGCCTTAACTCTATTAAAAAGCTATTTGTTGGATAGGCAGTACGTGGTTTCTGTAGCGGGTGCCCTTTCTGAAATTAAAATAATTAACTTAGGTGTACCCCAGTGGTTCATTCTCGGTCCATTAGTATTTATTATTTACATTAATGACTTACCCGACCTTTTACATTCATCTCACTGCGTTTTATACGCCGATGACACCACCTTATTGTTGTCAGACACGTCGTTAATCTCATTAACATCAAAGTTAAATGCTGCGCTAACTGACGTTATAGAATGGTGTCTCAGTAATTACCTAATTATTAATCCAGAGAAAACTAAATATATCCTATTCAATAGTGGTCACAGGGTCCTGACTGCTCCACTAGCGTTAACACTTGGTGCTCATCAAATTCCAGCCGGTGACTTGGTTCTATTCCATGGTGTTCTCCTGGACGCTAACCTCAAATTTGACTCACACGTTAACAATATTAAGAAAGAAACGGCATTTGGCATTCGCGCTCTAATAAAAGCAAGCGCTTTCTTTTCTTACAAGGCTCTTTTATCACTTCAATTCGCTTTTATTCATAGTCATATTAACTATGGAATTGCTGCCTGGGGCAACACGTACAATTGCCACCTGTCATCAGTTCAGCATTTACAAAATCAAGCCATTCGTATCATTGCTAGCAGTCCTCGCCAGTCAAATGCATCCATTTAGCTCCGTCAGAACCTCATTTTAACGACCGTGAACTTGTTTCAATATAATTTAACAATCTTATTTTTCAAGTTGCTTAACAACCAATTGCTTTACGAATTTGTTGACCTAAATGATTTACATAACTACAATAGAACTAGGTCTGACTTTTACAGAAATTTTTTACTGCCTCGTGTCCGTACCAACTATGGTAAACTAACATCATCTTTCGCTGGCATATCTGTATGGAATCGCTTACCATCAAACATAATATCACTCACATCATTTTGTGCCTTAAAAAAATCCCTTAAAGAGTTTCTTTTGAGGCAGTGACGCAATTATGGTTCCAAATGTTTTATTTATTATCGCTATTTCTCCTATGTTTTGCTGTTCACATGCTTGCTGTTGCCTTTAGTCGTTTTGTTCATAAGTGCTTCTTTTTATGTATTCTCATGCTTTTTATGTCTGTTGAAATTTTGTATGTGTATATTTTTAGCACACTTATACTTTTACTTCATGTTCATTTCGGCCTGCCGATTATATTTTGCTCTATTTCGTTCTGTTCCTTCTTTACATAATTAAAAGGTTCTGTTGTACGCCGATATTATTTTTATTTTTTGTTAGTATTACTGTACATTGTAATCATAATCACGCTTCTGTTGTTGCACTAGAGCTCTTCGTTACTCCTAGTGTACATTCTATAAATTTCATTTCTCTCCTGCCACCTGCATAGTTTTTTTTTCTTATAGTTACCCACCGAGGGCCCCGGTTAGTCTTCGACATTGGGACCTTCGTCTGTAAAACAAAAATGTAACTGTTTCTTTGTTTGTAATGAATAAACTTGATTAGATTTGATTTGAAAAAAAAAATGGAAGCGTCTCTTGGTGATGTTGTAGCTGCTGCCGTAGAGAAAGCTATGGCAAAAGCCCTTGACAGTTTATTTACAAACCTTTCAGAGACCGTTGGACAATTTCTCACCTCTCAGCTGTCGCAACTTTTGCATGTTATTGCGCGTCCAGGTGTTCCTTCTGAAATCACACTCTCTGATGAGAACATGGAGAAACACGTATCGGCACCGCCTCGCCTCGCAGTACTGATGCCTCCGAAGCTCCCGCAACTCATGTAGAGCATGAGGGCTTTCACAGTCCCGAATCCGGTTCAGATACCATGGAGAACATGGATTTGGATGCTAGAAATTGTAAACGTCGTGCTTCTCCATACACCCCGAGAGCCACTACCCACCACAAATTAAAGGCTAAAAAGAGTGAAAATAAGAGCTTATCAAAGGCTCGTTTCCTAAAGGATAACAGTCTACAGACGGCAGTTAATACTACCGGAATATCGTCAACATAGGAAGCTTGAAAGTGCTGCAGTGGAACTGTCGTTCCATTTTTGTTGCAGCCGCTGATCTGTTATATCTGTGTGAAAATCTTTCTCCTGATTTGATTATTCTGCAAGAAACTTGGTTATCCACGGAAAAGAGATTATTTAAAGAATTATCGCAGTTTTCGTCTGCATCGTCCTTCTCGTAGAGGGGGATTAGCATTTTTCATCTGAATGAAAATTTGTCATAGAGCTAAAATTAGTCACCAGTCATTCTCCACTGATAGTGAGATTCTAGCATGGGATGTAACGCTTCCTGGATGCGCCCCATTTTCGATTATCAATGTTTATTTCCCTACAGGAGTCCGCAAAGCAGGCTCTCTTGATGCCGCGGTTGCAGCATGCAGAAAGGATATAATCATAGCTGGCGATTTTAATTCTCACCACGTATCAGGGGTTATCGGTCCGACTCTTGTGGTGAACCATTGTTAGATTGCGTTTCGTCAAATAACCTTAATTGTGTAAATTCGAGAACCCCAACTTATGTATCCGGCAAATCGCGTTCTGTGTTAGACCTTTTTCCAGTTCGGGCTGTGTAATTTCCTCCTGCTCTGCTATTACCTCGGCCGCAAATAACGACCATCTTCCCATAACTTTTGAAATAACACGCCCAATTAACTACGTTGAAAAGCATGTCCGCACCTATGTTACCTATAGTAAATTTCAAGTTTCACTGCGATCAGCTTTAGAAAAACAGGTTGGCCTAAATGATGAAGTTAAGACAGTAAACAGTGTTAAGTGACAGTTATAAAAATGCAAGTTCAGTATGCAGTCAACTAAATGTGGTACTTATTCACCATGGTGGAATCCGGACTGTGCACGCGAATATAGAAGAAGAAAGGCAACCTGGAGAAAGTTACTGTATAATCAATGTCCACGTAATTGAATGACTATAAGTTTGTTGCAGCTACATTCAGGCAAACAGTTGACAAAGCGAGAGAAAATTATAACAGCAAACATTACAGTTACCTGTCGCAGTCTAGTAATAAATAAGCCGCATTTCGGTTTCTTTGGTCTAAAAAGATTGTTTCAGCCCCAATAAATGTGGAGTCTGTTAGCTTAACTTCCACTGAATTAGTGCAGTCACTGGAGGATATTGCAAAAGGCTTAGATCGTCGATTCACATCACTTCGCCCCTATCATACACCGGCACCTGAACCAGCTAATGAGTACATAACACTCACATTAGAAGAATTAATGAGAGAGGTAAAGATGCTGCCAGCTTCTGCCCCAGGTCCTGATTGCATAACTACAGCAATGATAAAATTATTATTCGAATTGTCTGCCCAGGAAGCGCTTAATTTTATAAATTACTCGATTAAAAATGCATGGATTCATCCAGATTGGAAGGCTGCCAAAATAATTCCACTACTCAAAAAGCCAGGCGATGGATATACAATAGATAACATTAGACCTAGTTCTCTGAACTCAAAACTTGTAAAGTTAATCGAGAGAGTTCTGTATGGTCACATTGATAGGTGGATAGGCGAGAACCAAATATTACGTGATTCTCAAATAGGATTCAGGCCCGGCTGCTCAATTTGGTGTGCTCATGTTGACTTGGAGAGTAGAATTCAACTCGCTCGCCGCAATAACCAGCACGCGGCCTTAGTGACATTAGACATTGAGAAGGCGTATGACAGTGTGGACCACAGTACTTTAGTCAACAAACTCAATAGTGTGAATCTTTCACAATATATAATTGCATGGATTCAAAATTTTATAAGCGGACGAACATTTTATTGCTATCAAAACGGTGTTTTTTTCTAAAAGTTACAAACAGACAAGGGGCGTTCCTCAAGGTGCAGTACTTTCCACAGTATTATTCAATATTTTACTAAATCACATCTCCGCACATCATGACGTACAGGTATGCGTATACGCTGATGATATCGAATTTTTCACGCTATCGAATGATATACATAGCCTATATAAAGCTTAGCAGTCGTATTTGAACCAGATTGAAATTTGGCTAAAAGGAACACAAATGTCGCTAAATGTCAACAAAAGTGCGATCATTGTCTTTCTCTTAACTTTTCCTATCCGAATAACACTGTCGTATAGCCAGGAGATTATTCCGCAGGTACATTCTTTAAAATATCTGGGAATGATTTACACCAAGAAGCTTAATTGGCAGACACACATAGAATACATCGCATCTAAAGGAGCACGCGCTGTGGTTTATTACGTAGAGTCTGCAGCACTCGTTTTGGAATGCGCAGGGAGACCTTGCTGATGATTTCTTGTATGTATGTCCGCCCCATTCTAAAGTTTGGATGCATGTTATTTTCAGGAGGTGCTACGTATAAGTTACGTCCTCTGGCTCTTTTAGAGCGCGAATCACTACGTCTGTGTCTCGGCCTTCCAGAATTTGTAGCCAATATATTTTATATCTTGAAACTCACCTGCCTTCTTTTCAAACTCGATTTCATATACTGACAGTCCAAACATTTCTAAACATCTATGCTTCTCCCCAGAGACGCTCCTACTATATTTTTATTCGAGAACCAACTGCATTCTTTGAGAATCAATGGTCCAGCCTGCATTTTCCCCAGGTAGTTCTTGTGCAGAAGCTATTAGAGCCGTTTCAAAATTTATCTACTTCAACAGTAAGTTTTGAATTTGGCGATATATTTTCCAATAACTCTAAGCTCCTACCTATTCGAAACATAAAAGGTTTATTAGATGACCACCTTGAAAACCTCCAAATAAATGCAGCAATAGCCACAGATGCTTCTGTCCGTGAAGAGAAGGCCGGAGTGGGCATTTTTTCGACATCATTAAATTGGTCTTTCTCTCTCTGGCTACCCGACTTTACGCCAATATTTCAAGCAGAATTATTGGCGATCATCCTAGCTCTACGGAAACTTCCCACATCTATTTCTTCAGCCGTAATCTTAACCGACTCCTTCTCTGTTTGCTCCGCTTTATCTGTGCCCAATCCAAGTATCATTCTCCGAGAATTTCACTCATTCGTTCCCCAACATTTACGCATGATCCAACTGGCATGGGTGCCAGGGCACGTGGGGCTCACTTTAAAGGAGTCACCAGACGCACTAGCAGTGGCATCTCTTAAAGGGCCGGTACTGAGGATCCTAAAACTTTCGGCATACGTCACTTCTGCAAGATTTAAAAAAAATTTCTTTCAAGAAGAACATGCCCAATCATGTGTACTAGGTAAAGTCGATTGTCAGCACCTTAGATTTCCTTGGCACAGCGGATGGTGTGCAACTAGAAAATTTGAAGTTTCATTTACGCGTATGCATCGCCGAATACCACGGCTTAATTTCCATTCCCATAGGTCTGGTTTGGCACCTTCTCCTAAATGTTTTTACTGCAATGAACGCGAAACTATGGATCATTTCTTTATATAGTGTCGTAGGTTCAACGTGCATAAAAAACGACTTCTAGAAGGTCCCTTCCGCCAACTTGGATTAGCCATTACGCTATCTGTCATTCTGTCTCGAGGGGTGTCGGCACTAGGACCCTGTAATAGGAACGTGTGTGATGCCATATATAATTTTGTAATGGAAGCAAGGAGACTTCCATGCTAATTTTACTGTTTTATTTTCCACAACAAGAAACCAAAAATATTGACTTCTTATTTTAAGAAACTATAGCATGAAAATTATTATTGCCGATTAGAATTCATTTAATATCTCATTTTCAGTAAAAAAAAATGGTATTTAGGTATTTTTTTTTTCGACCCACTGTCGCCCGATTCATGGCCAATCCCCCGTAGCGGGTTGTGCTATAACTACAGGCACCAAACCAAACCAAACCAAACCCGTTTCGCTGTTGCACTGACCTGTTTCAGCCGACCGCTACAGACCTGGATGTAGTGCTGATAGCCGAACACCCCCGTCGTATGTGGTGCAGCTGCGGGGTTTCTCTTCGACATCCTGGTCCGCAGTCGGACTCTACCACCACATATTGCAAAGGATGATCCGGGACCATCCCAGGCTGCTGCTCCCGTGCCGCAGGCCATCGTCTGCTCTGGCGTCACCCGGCAGCGCGATCCGGCTATATTTAGCGGCATAGACGACCACCACGTGGAAGACTGGTTCGCCGAATATGACTGCATAAGCGCGTGTAATAATTGGGACGACCGCGCCAAGCTCACAAGTGTGATGTGTTACTTGACTGACGTGGCAAACCTGTGGTTCCTCATGAATCCGATTTTACCACCTGGTCGGCTTTGACGACAACTTTGGCAGAGGTCTTCGACCGTCCGGCCCTTCACCGGCTTCGCGCTAAGAAGCGCTTGTCTGATCGAGCTCAACGCCAAGACGAGACCTTCACCAGTTATATTGAAAACGTGCTCTCGCCCTGCAAGCGCGTCAACTCATCTATGGACGAAGCTGACAAGATCAAGCACGTTATGAAAGACATCGATGACCATGCCATCCAGATGCTCGTCGCGAAGAGTCCCCGGATCATGGCCGAGGCCATACAGCTTTGTCAGCAGCACGACGAGCTGCGCAAGCAGTGTGTATAAACACGCGCTGCTCAGCAGGACACCGCGGTTCTAACTCCGTTGGATTTCGGCCGCGACGCTGCCGACATCTCTGCTTTAATGCCGGAGATAGAGCAGTTCATCCGCCAGGAAGTCGCACGCCAACTCTCTCTGGCGAATAGCACACCTGAGCCGCCGACAACCTTGGCTCCTTCGTTTAGTCACATAATTCAGACGCAAGTTGATGCGGTGCTGCCATCTGCAGCTCCTCCGCTGCCTGCTGCTGGACCGCTATCTTACGCTGACGTTGTCGCCAGGCCTTACGCTCCTCTAGGTCCTGATGCCTACCGGGCCACCGGCACCTTTCATGTGCCGCCGCCATCTTGCCGTCCGATTTCCGTCCCTTACTCGGCCGCTGGATCCCCCGGCCGTCAAGCTGTGGCGAACACTTGATGACCGGCCAATATGCTTTTCCTGCCATTTTCCGGGCCAAGTAGCACGATTCTGCCGCCGTCGCAGCAACCGTTTACCTAACAGTGGGGACGCCTCAAACTGCAGGCCTGCTCGACTTCCGCGTCAGGACCCATCTAAACTTCCTCCGGACTCGTCTTATAGTCGCCACCTCTTCGATTTACGCCGGTCGCCTTCCCCACGTCGCCGATCTATTTCCCTAATGGTTCAACGACCCAGCCCAGCCCGAGAGGAAAACTAACAGTTGCAGTTCCAGAGGCAACAACTGCGTTCCAGATGGAAGAACTGCCTCGGCGAACGAAATCGAACTGTCCATAGACGGCGTCACAGTACACGCACTTATTAACACAGGAGCCGCCGTTTCTATTATTATTGAGAAGCTTTGCCGCAATATGAACAAAGTGACGATTCCCCTTACCTATCTTTCTCTGCGTACGGCAAACTCGCACCGCATTCAGCCTTCAGCGTCGTGCACAGCACGGGTCGTCATTCAAAGCGTTATGTATGTTGTCGAATTTGTCGTCCTATCTCATTCCTCGCAAGAAGTATTCTTGGATGGAATTTGCTATCAGTCAACTAAGCCCTTATCGACTGCGCTCATGCCGAAATTACGGTGTCAGTACCGTGCTTTTGTCCTGACGACCATTATTCTCTTAAAGTTCTTGCCGTCTCTGGCATCGATATCGCACCTTTCTCCGCCGCTCTGGTCCCCGTGTCATGTAACTTTGCTTCGAACTCATCTGTTTTGTTTACGCCGTCGGCCACTTGTGCGTGCCGCCGGAATATTATGCTTCCGTTTGCTGTCGTCACTTTTTGCGAAGGTTCTGCTGCCCTTTACGTGTGCAATCCGTCCGCCTGCCCATTATCCCTATTGCGTGGCGAGGGCCTGCGTAACCCTGAAACTTTCGATTGCGTTCTCCCGGCCACCATGTTTGGTGATGCGGCATCACTTGTGATTTGTGCCGTCACGCCTCCCGCCGCGACCGAAGCTGCTGTAGACGTCTACGCTCGTGCCGTCGACGCAGAACTCACACCTGCGCAGCACATAGGAATCATCAAGCTCCACCAGCGTTTTTGTGCCTCATTTGACATTGAACAGCCATCCTTGGGCCGAGAATCCGCAGTCGTTCACCGTATCGACACCGGTCAACAAACACCATTGTGCCAGCGTCCGTATCGTGTGTCGGCCGCTGAACGCCGGATCAATGAACAGCACATTTACGCCATGCTGGAGCGTGGAATCATCCAGCCTTCTAAAAGTCCCTGGGCATCTCCGGTTGTCCTCGCAAAAAAAAAAAAAGATGTCCATTCTGTTCTGCGTCGACTATCGCCGCCTCAACCGAATTACGCGCAAAGATGTCTATCCTCAGTGGCGCATCGACGATGCCTGGGACAGTCTGCGGAGAGAGGAAATATTTTCGTCGCTGGATCGGCGCTCCGGGTACTGGCAAGTGCCAATGGCAGAGGCCGATTGCCAAAAGACAACCTTTGTAACACCTGATGAGCTATGTTAATTTACTGTAATGCTGTTCGGCCTCAGCAGTGCGCCTGCCACTTTCGAGTGAATGATGGACACCATTCTTCCAGGGCTGAAGTGGAAAACGTGCCTCTGTTATTTAGGTGACATGGTTTCTTTTTCAGATTTTGCGTCGTACCTCAGCCGCCTAGAGCAAGTCCATGCGTGCCTCTCCACTGCAGGACTGCAACTAAATTTGAAGAAATCCCACTTCGGCGCTCGCACGCTTACTATTCTCGGCCATGTAGTTTCAAAAGACGGTATCCTCCTGGACCCCACGAAACTTAGCGCCACATCCGAGTTCCCTAAACCAACCACCATGAAAGAGCTTCGCAGCTTCATCGGCCTGTGCTCATATTTCCGACGCTTCATCCGTAACTTTGCCTCTATCATTTCCCCCCTGACGCAGCTTCTCACCGTCAGTACTGACCTATCGGCCTGGTCCCCGGCGTGCGACGGCGCATTGCAAGAACTGCGACGCGTTTTCAGCTCTCCTCCAGTACTGCGGCACTTCGATCCTTCTGATCCAAGTGGAATCCATACGGACGCTGGTGGTGTCGGGCTCGGCGCTGTTCTTGCACAACGCAAGGATGGCTTCGAAGAGTACGTCGTCGCGTATGCCAGCCGCACTCTTACCAAAGCCGAGGCGAACTACTCGGTTACTAAGAAGGAATGTCTGGCCATCATTTGGGCTATCTGAAAATTTCGCCCTTTTGTGTATGGGCGTCCGTTTGACATCGTGACCGAGAATCGCTACGATTCATCAACTACGGCTACGTGCTTTGCTCCTGGCTCGCTGGTCTGGTTGTGGGTGCCCTCTACTACTCCAGGCCTTTCCTCCAAGCTGCTTGCCTAGTACAACGGTCCCTATCGGGTACTGAAAGAAACATCCGTGGTAAACTACCTCATCGAGCCAACGTAAGCGCCTTCCGACCAGCGTCATCACAGCCAGGAAATTGTCCACGTCTCCCGGCTCAAGCAATGTCATGACCCCCTGTGTTCATCTGTCCTTAGGTTGCCAGGATGGCTACTCTTTTGGTTTGGAGTGATTGTACTGAAGGCATTGGGCAGTGGGCATGGTTCTGGTGAAATAGAAGACGACGAGAAGCGCTTGCTTGCCCGTTTCGCTATTGCACCGACCTGTTTCAGCCTACCGCTACAAACCTAGAAGTAGTGCTACTAAGCGAACACACCCATTATAGGGCGCTCTCACTGTGACTATTTCCAGCTGTTCTTTCAGTGCTTTAAGGACACTTCGAGTTTCCACTGGTAGCTGCTGTTTTAAAACCTGGAGCAGGGTGTCGACAGCTTTTACCACATCCTCAGGAATAACAGATTGTGTTTCTGAATTATACAAATTCTCTAAAATGTCTAGGATGCATTTGATATCCTGAGCTTTGTTGGGGACCGTATAGTCATTTACTTTGGTAAGTTTGGCCTTTTGGTGACATACACTTATGTCCATACTGTCACTAATCACAACAGAAGCTCCAATGCTTGGCATGGTGCCTCCGGTTAGCAACAGGAACATTATACTCGATGAAGTAGGCAGTACAGACCACTTGCAACGAGGATCCCAGCAGACATGCCTTCAGCTATGTTAATGTCTGGAACTGATACCTGCCAACTTCCGTCCTATATGACGACAATGAATCCGCCAATGTCTTTGCAAGGTGGGAGGACTCCAGTCGCAGCAGTCGATCTCGTGGATCCTCTCCTGTTTTGGAAGACTGTGGTGTGCACAAGTATGATGGGCAGTTCTTGACTATTTATTGCACAGCACTATGTTCCAGTTGCGGTACCGAAAAAGTGGTCTCGATAACTTTTCCAGTCCTTTGGTCATGATAGAAAGATTTCTTTATAATAAAGCTCTCATAGAAGTGCAGCGCACAGACCTGCAAAAAGAAAAACAGGGAGCTGTATCACAAAACGATGTCACAGTGTCTCAAGGTAGTTTTTCTAGTACTGGCAGATTAGATTCTTTCGAGATGCAAGCACAAACTGAACGAACACTTTTCACAGGAAACACATGTGCTCCTCAGTTAGCGTGTGCTAAAAGATCGAAAAAGCATGCTTCTATTTCACAATAATTGTCGTTAAGCTAGGCAAGATCATTCCGCGAAAATCATAGCCGCTGAAGAGCATGGAAGAACGCACAAGAGACAGATTAAGCAAATGAACTATGAGAGCCAATCTAAATGTTACGGTTTGTCAACTTAGCATCGAGTTGATCAAACGACGAGAGCCGAAAGCATCGCCAACGAAGCGTAATGTCATCAACAGCATAAATGAATGGACATGTGTCTGGTTTCAAGAAATAAAGCATTTAATCCGCTTCCATGCCCAATTCACTTTTGTTGCCGATAGCAGAAACAGTTGGGCCAATCAGAACCGCTGGTATCACCAGTTGGTTCATGCCCGCGCGGATAATCGCACATAACGTAGTATTTAGTGGTCAGCCTTTTTATTACGTCAAATTGACAGCGTACTTGCTTGACAGAATAGATAGGAGAGGGCACCGTCTACGGCCGAATGTCCGACTGAATATTAGCTTCTCCACAGCTCGAGCCGCAGTGCTATTTATTCTCAACTGCAGAAGAACGAGAGCAGACTAAACGAAACGTCGAGAGCTCTTGAATGCACTCAACGGCGAGAACTGACCTAATTTAGAGACCTTTTCTTTGCAAGACATACTTCATATTTGATTATTATTCTCAAACAATCTGGCAAAGACGTGACATAAAACTAGTAAAAACCAACTCTTCCTGCTTTACGACACCTCTGTGAGAAATATGAATGCGACAATGTTTGTCGGTCAGCCGTAGGAAGCATTGTAATAGGACCTCAAATGCCTCGTTCCACTCAGCGATGCAACGTATTGGAGGCCTAACGCTTAATGTGTTCGCAGTGACAATGAACTTTGCGCACCGTGAAAGCACGCATGAAGGTACACAACAAGCTAATTAAAGCATTCCTTACCCTGAAGAACCTGTAACTTGGTAGTCCTTGCATGGTATGGCACGCAGTCACTTGTTAGGAAACGAATTTCCGAGTCTTCGTCGTAGTTTCACCGGCATTTCGGCACGTAGCACTTGTACGGCACGCTGATAGCCCCAATTCACGGCTTAGGCATCACCACGCGCGTTGAACATGTGCAGGAACGCACACCCAGAACAGAAACACAAAACCCCGCCAGAACGATACATGCAGCGTCGGGCTGGTTGCCGCTGGTCCAGCGCGGGCACTGCTGCGCCGACTACGGGATTCCCTTGGTTCGCTCTCTCGCGCGCGCCCACCGGAAACGATCGCCTAACGGATGTGACGCTGCTCACGTGGCACTTGGCAGCGCGCAGGCCTTAAATTTTTAGGAGGTGTTGCCCCATCCCCCTCTTCCCTTTAGAAGAACTGTACCTATAAATACCGGGCCGAGGAAAGCATATGTCGTCTTGAATAAGACAAGTACACTTCTCAAAGCGTTGGCTACGGCTTTCACGTTATTCTCGTTTTGCTCATTGTTTTGGTCTAGTACGGCAGACGTTAAGAAAAATGTGGGATCGTTTTAAGAAGGTTTGATGATAGTGGTGGATAGGACACGTCTTCTATGGAACATTCGTTTCGTTTTGCTAACGCTTATCATATTTTTGTGCTACTTCGTATAGTCTATTTTTTCCGTGCATACGCTGTGTACGTGATACCATGGCCACTATTGATGGTCATGCTCTCGTATGTTGTACATTTCTTAACACTGCACAAAAATAAACCAAACAAACAAACCGATATAACGCTCCGCGCAGATCTATGCTTTAAAAAGTTCGGACGGCTATGCTTCACAATATTTGACGTATTAGCAATGGTAAAGAAATGCACGTGCGGGGTCTGCCGCCTCATAGATAGCACTTCCAGTCGACGCCGGGGAAGATCACGGATTCACAGTTTTTTGGTCAGCATGAGACGCGCTAATGCTGGCTTCGTTTGGATGGTGCATCCGCTAATTGTTACATCTGCCGTCGTGGACTTGCCATCAATCCTTATTTTGATAACCGCGCCAGGTTTTAAATCGTGCAAACAATTTCTTCGGAATGTCGAACAGAGACTACATTACTTGTTGTTTGTTGAGTAGAATGAAGCTTTGATTCCAAAGAATTACAATACGTACTATTTTTAAACTCGTCTTCAAAGAAACCTCAAGTTTCAGTTTCTTTTCTTTATCGATGTGCCGAGATATTGGCTTAATGGGCAGCCTTTTTAAATCGTCACCTTTGTCTCACCTGCCTTACACTTTCTTCCTTTTTGCCACTCCCTCATCTTTCATGTCTCTGTTTTCTTTCACCAAGCAGAGTGGCATGTACAACGGGACCATTCCTTGGATGTTATTGAAGAATTTTCTCTCTCCCATTCTTCCTTCACCTTATTCCCAGAAATAAGATATCATTAAGTTTTTCGGCAACAATTTTTTTTACAACATCTCAACGCACTCACCTCGTTTCCTGATTTCGTGTGCGCTAGCGGCTTGCTGTTTCAGAATGCTTATATTACAAAAGAGGCGACGTATATAAATCTGAAAAGCAGCTGGTGCGACGATTGCCTGATTGGTTTGTGTTCCAACCTAGGGATTAGAGTTCCTCTGCATTTTGAAAACACTTGCCTCTCGGCATACCACAAGTAGAAGGGATAAACAGCGTGAGACAAGTGGCGGGAACTGTTTCTCAATGAAGCTTTCTTATGCCGGCTTACTTCAGAAATGCGTTTCTATGATATAAGGTATATTCTGAAAATCGGACGAGTCATTGAAAATTCGCTTTTTAGTTAACGTTTCTCATTTCATTTTTGTTCCTTCTTGTAAATAATGGTGCGTTTGACAGTTTTTGTTTTTAGCTGCCAGATACCTTCTAAATGATATACGTCGCTTCTGTAAACTTCCTTTATTTGGAGACGTCAAGCCAGGAATGAGCTGCATGTGTGGACATGATTTTTTGGGTTACTAGAGTACATTAGGCTCAGATTTGGCGTGGACTGCGGAGCGATGGCGATATAGAAAGTTGCAGTTTTGCCCGAAAGGCATCGATTGCGATAGCAGATTAGTAGACTGCTAAGTATGCGAAGTAATCGGCCGTGTAAACTTGTGAATATGGCATAAGAACGAAATTAATATGCATGGTGTCACATGCGCACAAATACACATGAATATATCTTGCTCGACGACGGCGGACTCGCTGTCAAAACACTGGAGCGAAACACAGCGAGAGCAGCGACCTTCGTGCTGCGTCTCGCATGGACGCAAACTAAGGCACGGAAACACAGCGGACGCGGATGGCTTTCGAGACAGAGCGGCGCAACGGGGCGGCACGGGCCACCCGGCGAAGAACGCGCCCCCCTCCCTCCCCCCAAAGCGCGACGGCTTCCCTCGAGCAGCAGCGATAGGCGGCGCACCCTCGTGCGCTTTTGCTCGCACATACAGCATACGGCATGCGGCGAGGGTTTTTATTGCCTTTGCACGTTATACGGCAACTCACGGTGACCCCAACGCCGATGCCACAAATGCGGCTTGAGTGTCCACATAACTGCTAGGGCAATAAAGAGAGCTGCCTTCTACACGCAGGCAGTAACCTCGTGGCAATTCGGAACGTGGAGTACGCGGTGGGCACGATGGCGATGCTGTTCTTGGCCGCCTACTACCGCGCCTACTCGGAGCTCTATAAGCACTACAAGAAGAACCTGGCCACTTATAGGCATCATCATGGTAAGAACACTGGCTTGTTTCTTTACGCTATGTGTAAAATGTTGATGAAGAAAATGGCGGAGTCTTCATTTTGTAGTTTCCCGTCCTGGTATAATTGCGAGTGGAACTGTATTGTAGCCTTTACATCGGTGTATGTGTGCGCACTGACATTGTTTTCGTTTATTATGCACGCGACATTGGTGTGATGTGCTACGGACAGTTTACACTATTCCTATGATAAAAAGATATCAAACAGCCAGCGCCTGTGGCGGCATACAAATGCTCAGAAGCTGTTTCAATAACATCAGAAAACGCATGTTTTTTTCCGAATATTCAAATATTTTGTTATAGGTTCATAGAAGAAAACCACGTATGCAGACAGGAATGCCACACACTTGATTTTAGAATTTTTTAAGGCGTTGGTTGAATAAATGTTATCTGGCATACATTGTTTTCAATGTTATAGTGCCACACTTTTCACAACAAATACCGGGATTGAGTTATTTAAGATAATATCAATAATAAGGGCTTCTGGTCAAAGCCCTTGCTGATTTGTTTTTTTCTATGATGCTTTATTTTTGCCGCTTGTAGCACTACCTGTGGAAACCACCTTAACAGCCCTTCTTAATTACCATTACATGTTTAGGGATTTGAAAATGAAGTCATTACCAGTATTAGTCATAACAAACCGTGCCATTTAGGGCCATGGTGGCTTTAGACTTAAAGCGAATGAAAAGTGTAAAAAGGACTTGAAGCTCCGTGACTTGTTCATCGCTTGCACTTTAGCGAAAATAACAACGAATCAATGAAAGATTTATTGTAGTGCCCACGAACAACCTATAAACCTTTGTATTGGTGCACTTGAAGAGTTGTACACAAGCCATAAGGTAGAGAAAAGACAAATTTGGTATACTACACCATGTGAGGTAGCAGAAATGTCGCAGTTTCTCCCGAAAAGCGAAGCATCGGTTGCGATAGCAAATTAGTAGAGAACTATAGAAAATAGCGATAATAGTTTTATCGTCTGATTTACTTGTAAGCAGTCCCTTACTAAGTGTATTAACAAGCATGGTGTCACGTGCACTCAAGTTAATAGGAACATATCACAGTCGATGACACACGCTGTCGAAACACTCTCGCGAGGAAGAGCGGAAGCGAAGTGACTTTTCTGCTGGCTTCAGCACAAACAGAAACACAAGCAGTCCTGAGCCGTCGGCGCGAACTGCAGCAGATCGCTTTCGAGACGAGGCATCGCCGCGCGCCGCAGCCGCCTGGTGGCTTCCTCCCCACTTTCCTCCCATGCACTGGCTAGATTGAGCCGCCATTGTCGGCTTATTTAACACGCACATACAGCCTGCGGCGACGCTGCTATCGGCCTTCGACTTTATGCAGAACATCACAGCGACGGCAAAAATGCGCCTGGAGTGTCCATTCCATATAATTGTTCTCGCAATAAAATAATCTGGGAACAAGGAAGCGAGAAGGGCGGGCATAAAATTAGGGTGATCATTTAACATGATTATGTGCACTTCTACAGAACTCTGAAAGAAGCCACTAAAGGCGTGATAACTATAAAAAGTTTTTTTTTTCAAGTCACAGACCCTATGGGATCACATGTTCAAATTAAGCATGTTCCTAGGGATGGGCAGCGCAACCCGGACGCTGCCCACCCCTAGCAACATGAAGAATCACCTACTCGCCCAGCTTGCCGTGTTATCTTAATATATATTAAGGAAATCATTCGAAGAGCGGATTATTTAAAAAATATTTTTCGCCAGATGCATAACAAAATATTTGGAGGACGCTTAAGCTTCGCCTCTAAGAGTGCAACGATAGCATTCAAACATCCATGACTGCTTCTCACGCTTCCCGGCAACTGCCGCTTATGTGGCCGTAATGTTTACCGGGAAACACTTGCGGCGAACGCTATGCACGAAGGCGAGGTTTCTGATAGAAGCATGGCCTCTTGCGTGGGCCGCGATGGATGGATGGATGTTATGAGCGTCCCCTTTGGAACGGGGCAGTGACTTTCGCCACCGAGCTCTTGCTATTATACGGCCTTATGTTCACCCTTGGTTAAAAACAACACAAGAAAAAAAAACCACATGAACTACCACAACCGAATTTTCTGACCCCTATTGCGAACTATGCTTTTGTACGCCTCCGTTTTTGTCGTTTCTCTAGTTTTCTTGCCCAAATCATCCGTCACCCTCTCTGACTTCCCGCTTGACGTTCTTTGTTGCTGTGTTGCCCAACCAACAAGCCGCATAATTGCTAGTAAGCTTCCTAGTTCTTTTCCTCCACTGTGAATCAATGTTTTTCTTGTACACATACCTCAACACTCTCCCAGCCCATTTACTTTCTTCCATATTCCTCAGCCGTTCTTCATAATCAATTTTACTGCGAGGTTCCATCACTTCAACACCACTCCAGCCCAGGTGGTGGTGGTGGTGGTTGGTGGTGATGTTGAAGCAGGCGGGGTTGGCCTGGCATACATAGCCGGCAATTGTTCCGCCTGATCCTCCTTCGAGTTGAGATCAGGGGTGTGTCACCAGGTGTCGATGAGCTCCGTGTCTCGCAGGAAGGCTATCAGCAGTCGTTGCGCTCTCTTCCTGAATGCCGCAGGCCCTCCGGGGAAAACAACGTCTTCAAAGGTCCTGTGCGTGAGACCGCTTTTTTCCAGGTTGTCGAAACGCTTTTCTTTCTGTGTCAAACTGTGGGCATAGCCAAATGAAATGTTCGATGTCACCAATGTCACCACAGAAAACACAGAATGGGGAAGCGCGAAGCCCAGTCTTCAATAACCAGGCTGGGGTGTATGCGGAGTCGGTCCTGATGCGGTATAAAAGCGTCGCTTGTTCGCCTGTAAATCCATGAGTCACACAGGGTTCGTGTGGATTCTTGTGCATCTGTCTAAAGTGAAGGCGGATTGCATCCTTAGGGTGTTGAAAAGCTTTTGGAGCTTTCACTTTTGGGACACATGTCAGCGCTAGGCGTGCAAGGGCGTCAGCTTCCTCGTTTCCATCAATTCCTACGTGTGATGGAATCCACTGAAACCTTATGTTGAATCCTTTGCTCGTTAGGTCGTCAATCAGTGCCAGAGACTGCCTTGTAAATTTCTCTAGAGGTAGGCTCCGATGTAATCTTTGTAATGCTGACTTGGAATCCGTCAGTACCACGACATCTCGTGCAGAAAAGGCACGTAGTTTCCGCAAAGCCGCGGTGATTGCGGCGCTTTCTACTGTTGTAGAGGAAACTACGCGATCCAGTCGGCCAGACCATGACACATCAAGGGATGGTATGCAGAATGCCGCTGCACAGCTATCTGTTTGTGCGCACACCGAACCGTCTGTGTACACTTGTAGATGGCTTTGAAACACAGTGCTCAAGTGGTCCAGCACAATAAACTTGGCTTCGGCAGTTGAAATGGTGCGTTTCGTCGGTAGGTGGGGTACATTGAGGCTGCAGGTAACGTCCGGAAAAGACCATGGCGGGTCAAGGCGACTTCGTTTAGGCCATTGCAATCCTAAAGATCGGAAGGTGTTCAGCGCCGCACGGAAATGTGAGCGAGTTCTTGATCTTAGCCGCCGGAGAAGCACCGTGCCTGCGCGTGACTCGCCCAGCCTTAATAGCTGCGTCAGCAAGGCCTGAGATGCCAAAAGGCGGAGTGGAAGAGACTCTGCCTCATTAGTGACTTTCTTGTTTGAAGCCGCCGTTGGAACTCCCATCGCCAAGCGAAGTCCCTTTCTGTGCATGCCTCCAAGCGCTCGAATTGACTCGATGACGGTGACATCAGAGGGAGCTGATAGAGAATGCGGCTTGTTATCAGTGCAGCGTTCAGTTTAAGCATGGATATAGGATTGTTTCCCCAACGTACACCTACCAATCGACGAAGTGCGTTGATTCTTTGCACTGATGCAGCCACAACACTTTCGACCGCACCACGCCATAGTAGCTTGTTGTCGATGGTGACGCCCAGGAATCGAACATGAGTTGCACGAAGAATTGAATGCCCTCTGATATTCAGCGTCAGACGTGTTGACTTGCGTCTCACTCCCGGGAAAAGCATGA
Organism: Dermacentor andersoni; assembly: GCF_023375885.2. Lineage (NCBI taxonomy): Eukaryota > Metazoa > Arthropoda > Arachnida > Ixodida > Ixodidae > Dermacentor > Dermacentor andersoni. The sequence goes on from NC_092815.1 coordinate 219,145,672, forward strand.
AGGCTGATTTTTCTGCTGATAAGGATAGGCCGAGCGTCGATAAGTGGCGATCGATAGTGGAGATTGCGGCCTGGGCTATCCGGGCCAAACGTTTGTGTTGGTACCCCGAGATCCAAATGCAGATGTCATCTGCGTAGATGGACATTTTAACTGCCGTCCGACCTACTTTCAGGGCATCTGGAAGGCTGGTCATGGCAACGTTAAAAAGCAAGGGGGATAGGACACTTCCTTGTGGGACCCCGAGGGAAATGCGTCGCTTGACACTCATTATACTTCCCAGCTTAACTTGTACACATCGATCACTGAGAAATTCATGGACGAATCGAAGAGCATTTCCCGAGACGCCCATGGCTCGGAGTCCGTTGATGATGCCTGTATGAAGCACACAGTCGTATGCCTTGGCAACGTACATAAAGATGGCGAGTGTGGAAAGGCTGTCTACGCGATGGTGCTCGATATGGCTTAGTAGATCCAAGACACTGTCCTGGGCACTCAACCGTGGACGAAATCCGGTCATACATGATGGCAGTCTATTTCCTTGCTCAAGATACCATGTTAACCTCGTACATACTAGTCTTTCCATCAACTTTGGTACGCATGATGTTAGCGATACTGGCCGATATGAGGTGAGGTTTGCAGGATCCTTTCCGGACTTGAGCACTGGCACCACCCATGCTGTCTTCCACGCTTCTGGGATCTCTCCTGTGCTCCAGACGTGATTAAATATGTCCAGAAGTGCTCGTTTTCGTTCATATGGCATATTTGTCAGCATCTGATTGCTGATCGAATCGGGACCCACAGCACAGCGTCTTCTTAATTTGCTAAGCGCCAAATCCAACTCACAAAGGTGAACGGCGTATCCATGGTATGGAATGCTTCAGACAACAGAGGGATCGATACTCCTGCTGATCTGCCAGATGTGTATACGTCTGCAAAATCTTCTGCAAGGGTTTGCAAATCTTTTCCTTGCTTTAAAGCAAGTGCTTCGACTGGCCTGTGTAGGCGAATCTTTCCGGATAGGCTATTCATTACTCCCCATATCCTTGTCATGGGAGTAAACGCCGATAAACTCTCACAGAAAGCAGCCCATTGAACTCGTCTTAATCTTTTTGTGTGACGACGGATGACAGCGTTTATCCTGTTGCATTCAGTTTTCGCAGATGGATTTCCCGTTTTTCTCATTAGTTTTCGCTCCGCTCTCCTACGCGCTGCGCAGAGGTTCTTTAGTTTCAAATCAGGAGTCAGGAGTAGGGAAATGATCTGGCAGTTTCAACATTGAGGTAGCCACTCTTTTGCTACGCAGCATATCTGCGAACAGCTCACCAGGGGATTCGTCCAACGCTTCTCTGTATGTGTCCCAGCGGGTCACAGCACAGAATTGTCGCCCAGCAGTGTGAAATCCGGTGATGTTGGTGAAGATCGGAAAGTGGTCACTGCCCATCCTGTCTGGGGCCGTTGTTGACGATACGACAAGGTCTGTAGAATGGATCACGAGGTCTATGGCACTCCATGAATCTGGTGGTCTGAAGAAAGTCGGTTTGCCATCGTTCGCGATACACAAGTCAGCAGCTTCCGCGGCTGTGACTAGTTCCTTGCCTCGGGAATCTGCAGTCTTATCTCCCCAAAGCGAATGACGTGCGTTAAAGTCCCCACAGATTATTATAGGAGAGGGGCAACGAATGCAAAGGTCCTTTATGAACGCCGCCATGGAGACCTTCCTGCGAGGACTTATATACACCGACACCACACTGAGTTTTCGTTTTCCTAGGCACACTTGCACAGCGGCGACTTCCAAGAAGGTAAAACAAAGGTCTTGCACTGGTAAGGTGACGTGAGGTATTTCTCGCCTGATGTATATCATCGCACTTCCATTTGCAAATGATGGTATACTCGGATTTCCATGTCTGATGTACCCTGGGATCGTCCTTCCATTTGGGAGACCGGCCTCCGAGAGGGCTAGAATTGGTATAGGTATGTCTCGAAGGAAAAGGCTGAGTTCAGAAAGACGCTGTAGAATACCGGCGCAGTTCCATTGCAATATTAAGGGCACTTTTGGGCGACGAAGTGCACCAAGTGAGCGAGACATTGCCATTATGCTACTGAGTGTATGTGGAAGTAGAGCAGAGTATTACTGACTCAAGAGCCAGCACTGCTTCCAGCATATCCTTCGTTGAACTAGCAGGCATCTTCGCGACGTGGGAACGTAGTGCCGTGAACAAAGCGCGTATCACATGCTGGCAGTTTTCCTGCTGACTGTTGCCAAGTGGTACTTGAGGTCGGTTTACTGCGGCCGCATAGGTGCGCTTTTCGGACTCTTTTCGAACAGGTTTCTCAGCCACTGTGACCGTTTGCGTTGGCTCAATAACTTCGTTTATCGGTGTGAGACGCGGGAAATGAGATGCGTAATCTGTATCCAAACCGGTTAGTTGTGGTGCTCTGGACGTCTTCTTCGTGTTCGATGGTGCGCTTGCACTCTTTGGACCCAGAACAAACATCTTATTTCTTCGCTGAGCAGCTCTCCGCGCCGGGCATCGACCGTAGCTAGCAGGATCGTCACCGCCGCAATTTGCACACACAAAGTTCTCTTTACTTGCACACGTCTTAAAGTCATGAGGTCCCCCACAGCGCTTGCACCTCTGTTCCCCACGACAGTACTTAGCGATATGTCCGAAGCTAGAATAGCTAGAATACAGCTAGAATAGAACTGGCAGAACTTTCGAAGTTAATGAACAAGTGTAAGACAGCTGACATAAGGAAGTATAATATGGATAGAATTGAACATGCTCTCAGGAACGGAGGAAGATTAAAGCAGTGAAGAAACTAGGAATCGGCAAAAATCAGATGTATGCGTTAAGAGACAAAGCCGGCAATATCATTACTAATATGGATGAGATATTTCAAGTGGCTGAGGAGTTCTATAGAGATTTATACAGTACCAGTGGCGCCCACGACGATAATGGAACAGAGAATAGTCTAGAGGAATTCGAAATCCCACAGGTAACGCCGGAAGAAGTAAAGAAAGCCTTGGGAGCTATGCAAAGGGGGAAGGCAGCTGGGGAGGATCAGGTAACAGCAGATTTGTTGAAGGATGGTGGGCAGATTCTTTTAGAGAAACTGGCCACCCTTTATACGCAATGCCTCATGCCTTCGAGCGTACCGGAATCTTGGAAAAACGCTAACATAATCCTAATCCATAAGAAAGGGGACGCCAAGGACTTGAAAAATTATAGACCGATCAGTTTACTGTCCGTTGCCTACAAAGTATTTGCTAAGCTAATTACAAATAGAATCAGGAACACCTTGGACTTCCGTCAGCCAAAGGACCAGGCAGGATTCCGTAAAGGCTACTCAACAATAGACCATATTCACACTATCAATCAGGTGATAAAAATGTGCGGAATATAACCAACCTTTATATATAGCTTTCATTGATTACGAGAAAGCGTTTGATTCAGTCGAAACCTCAGCAGTCATGGAGGCATTGCGGAATCAGGGTGTAGACGAGTCGTATGTAAAAATACTGAAAGATATCCATAGCGGCTCCACAGCCACCGTAGTCCTCCATAAAGAAAGCAACAAAATCCTAATAAAGAAAGGCGTCAGGCAGGGAGATACAATCTCTCCATGCTATTCACAGCGTGTTTACAGGAGGTATTCAGAGACCTCGATTGGGAAGAATTGGGGATAAGAGTTAATGGAGAATACCTTAGTAACTTGCGATTCGCTGATGATATTGCCTTGCTTAGTAACTCAGGGGACCAACTGCAATGCATGCTCACTGACCTGGAGAGGCAGAGCAGAAGGGTGGGACTAAAAATTAATCTGCAGAAAACTAAAGTTTAACAGTCTCGGAAGAGAACAGCAGTTTACAATAGGTAGTGAGGCACTGGAAGTTGTAAGGGAATACATCTACTTACGACAGGTAGTGACTTCGGGTGCGGATCATGAGACTGAAATAATCAGAAGAATAAGAATGGGCTGGGGTGCGTTTGGCAGGCATTCTCAGATCATGAACAGCAGGTTGCCATTATCCCTCAAGAGAAAAGTTTATAACAGCTGTGTCTTACCAGTACTCACGTACGGGGCAGAAACCTGGAGGCTTACGAAAAGGGTTCTACTTAAATTGAGGACGACGCAACGTGCTATGGAAAGAAGAATGATAGGTGTAACGTTAATGGATAAGAGAAGAGCAGATTGGGTGAGGGAACAAACGCGAGTTAATGATATCTTAGTTGAAATCAAGAAAAAGAAATGGGCATGGGCAGGACACGTAATGAGGAGGGAAGATAATCGATGGTCATTACGAGTTACGGAATGGATTCCAAGAGAAGGGAGGCGTAGCAGAGGGCGGCAGAAAGTTAGGTGGGCGGACGAGATTACGAAGTTTGCAGGGACAACATGGCCACAATTAGTACATGACCGGGGTAGTTGGAGAAGTATGTGAGAGGTCTTTGCGCTGCAGTGGGCATAGCCAGGCGATGATGATGATCACCTAGGGCATTGTGGCCGTTCGTCCTAAGTCGGTGCGTCCTAGGTCCTAACGTAAAACTTGGGCGTACGATATCCGCGGCTGACACTGGTTGTGCGCGGAGCCATACCTGAGGCTCTGGCTCACAAATTACTTGCCGGACTTCGCGTATGACAGCGGCAAGTGTGGACACCGTAGGAGGGCTTTAGGCCAGCTGCAGTTTCATCAGGTTTTCCCTAACTACGACGGACCTCACCATTTCGCGTAGAATGACCATTTGTTGGGGTGGACTCCAGTCCCAAAGTCAAATGATGCGACGCTTACATCTTTGTTGTACTGCCTCGCCCGTTGCTGCAGCGTCTTCCCCATCCTCGTCGCATCTTATCGAAATTCGGCTACAGTGCGGGCGGATTACTAACCAGGCCGGTAAAGAGCTCCTGTTTCACCCCGCGTATTAGGTGCCGCAATTTTTTGTCCTCAGCCATGTTTGGATCGGCTCGGCGGAAAAGGAGGGTCATGTCCTCAATGTACATGGTCACACTTTCGTTTTTCCGATGGTTCCTAGCCTGAAGAGCGGCTTCTGCCTCTCTCTGCGGTCCGTGCTCGGGTACGTAGCAAGCAGCTCTCGTCGGAAGTCTTTCGACGGTGATAACGACGCTTCATGGTTTTGAAACCACATGCGTGCTGATTCCTCTAGCGCGAAGTACACATACCGTAGTTTCTGTGTTTCTTTCCAACCGTTACACCTGGCGACACGCTCGAAGTTTTCGAGCCAGTCTTCGTCATCCTCGAATGTGTCTCCGTGAAAGGATTCTGGTGTCCGGTGTGAATCAACGACGACGTGAGGAGGGGTTACTTGAGTAGCCATTGCACTGGTTCCTAGGCTGACTGCCGCCGCTGCCCTTGATGAATCGGCGAGAGGACCAAATTCGGGGGCCTCACCTCGTATGCGGCGGCTCGTTCGTTGGTGGACAGGCGTTATTTCCGTTGGCTCCAAACTGCACGGATCCTGGCTACCTTCCCTGACGCGTGTGGGGCTTGGAATCATACCCAGCACCTCCACCAGATATGTAACCAACAGTTACGACAGCTGTTTCTATGAAAACTAATTTATTCTGGGCCAACCTGTGCCCGTCAACAAAAGCCGACTGTGCACTCAGCAAAAACGTACCTCGAGCTTCGCTTCTTCGAACGTCGTTCTTCTCTTTGTCCTCTCCGGTCGTGTTCCAGTCTGATTCTCGCGCACGAGCCGGCGGTTTGTCAACACTGGCCCAGCGCTGCCTTCCGGTGCTTTTCTTGACGCTTGCGGTGTGGCGGCTCTTTTAAACGCAGTTGGGATGTGGCGGTCGTCTTTTGTTCGCATTGCTAGCGGCAAATATAGCTTTCATTGATTACGAGAAAGCGTTTGATTCAGTTGAAAGCTCAGCAGTCACGGATGCATTACGGAATCAGGGTGTAGACGAGCCGTATGTAAAAATACTGAAAGATATATATAGCGGCTCCACAACCACAGTAGTCCTCCATAAAGAAAGCAACAAAATCCCATGAATGGCGTCAGGTAAGTAAATACGATATCTCCAATGCTATTTACCGCGTGTATACAGGAGGTATTCACAGACCTGGATTTTGAAGAATTGGGGATAAGAGTTAATGGAGAATACCTTAGTAACTTGCGATTCGGTGATGATATTGCCTTGCTTAGTAAGTTAGGCGACCAATTGCAATGCATGCTCACTGACGTGGAGAGGCAAAGCAGAAGGGTGGGTCTAAAAATTAGTTATCAGAAAACTAAAGTAATGTTTAACAGTCTCGGAAGAGAACAGCAATTTACGATAGGTAACGAGGTACTGGAAGTGGTAAGGGAATACATCTACTTAGGGCAGGTAGTGACCACAGGTCCCGATCATGAGACTGAAATAATCGGAAGAATAAGAACGGGCTGGGGTGCGTTTGTCAGGCATTCTCAGATAATGGACAGCAGGTTGCCATTATCCTTCAAGAGAAAAGTGTAAGACAGCTGTGGCTTACCAGTGATCACGTACGGGGCAGAAACCTGGAGGCTTACGAAAAGGGTTCTACTTAAATTGAGGACGACGCAATGAGCTGTGGAAAGAATCATTGGTGTAACGTTAAGGGATAAGAAAAGAGCAGATTGGGTGAGGAAACAAACGCGAGGTAATGACACCTTAGTTGAAATCAATAATAAGAAATGGGCATGGGCAGGGCATGTAATGAGGAGGGAAGATAACCGATGGTCATTAAGGTTTATGGACTGGATTCCGAGGTACGGGAAGCGTAGCAGGGGACGGCAGAATGTTAGGTGGGCGGATGAGATTAAGACGTTTGCAGAGACAACATGGCCCCAATTAGTACATGAATGGGGTAGTTGGAGAAGTATGGGAGAGGCCTTTGCCTTGCAGTGGACGTAACTATGCTGCTGATGATGATGAAATGCGAAAACAGCCGTGTACTTAGATTTAGGAGCGTGTTAGAGAACCCCATTTCTTCGACAATGGAAGGAAATTAACGAGGTGTTATTGATCTTTAAAAATATTATCCAGTGGTGGCACCATTTCTGTGTACAGAAAAGGTCATCCTGGAGAACCTTCACATCGGATGTCTTTCTTTATTGCGCGATACACAGCTAGCACAATCATCTACAAATACTAACATTTCATCTTGGACTTGGCGGTATATCATGATGGAGGCAAAGGCACAGTGCATGAGAAGCAGGACAAAAGAAAAACACAGAGAATACCATGCGTCGTCAAAGGTTTCTGTAATCGGCGTTCTTTTGTCTTTATTCTGATGCGCTACACCGTTGGCCGCGATCTGCAAATGGGCGGGTGTTGGATGAGATGCTAGATGGATGGTCATATATGCAAACAAGAAAAAGGTCCAAATACATATATTTGCGGTACGACGTAAATCAGCGGGGAAAGTGTAGATGAGTGCGAATAAGGAAAACAAATTGCCGACAGTCATTCAGGCAACTTCGAGTTTTATGAAGAGTGGTTGGTTTGTGCAGTGGGATAAACTTTATGGAACTCTTTTTCGAGGTCCGAGAAATGAAGCGCCGATACGGACATTGCAATCAACTATAGAATTGACGCCCTACAGGAAAAGAGCAAGTTACTTAAAAAAATTAAATTATGGGGCTTTAAGTGCCAAAACCACTTTCTGATTATCAGGTACGCCGTAGAGGGGGACTCCGGAAATTTCGACCAGCTGGGGCTCTTTAACGTGCACCTATATCTAAGTACACGGGTGTTTTCACATTTCGCACCCAGCGAAATGTGGCCGCCGAGGCCGGGATTCGATCCCACGACCTCGTGCTCAGTAGCCCAACACCATAGCCACTGAGCAACCGTGGCGGGTTAAGAGCAAGTTATGTGTCTCAGGGGTGGCCATTCCGGAAATTGTGCTGCCCTTAGTGAAAGAAGCGTGCAGAAGAGATAATTGTGGCGGCATATGAGTAAGCAATGTGCTCCATAATTTTCGAGGAAACACGGGCAATAAAAAATGGTCGATACTTGCTAGGGCAGAGATGATCTTCTTATGGATAAGTAATATTTTAGTACCATGCTTACCACTTATAAGGACCTGTTGAAACACCAAAGCTAAGTTTATACTACAGATATCTTTAGTATTTTTCAGCACTATCTAAATAATCTCATAAATCTCAACGGAGGATTGTTTTTATATTACTTTGTCGATAACATTGATGCTACCGGATGCTACGAATGTGAAACCCACCATTGCTGGATAGTTCAAAAATGGAAAGTCGGGAAAGATACCAGGACGTACAGCTGAAAAAGAAAACTCTCAGTTCAAGATTATAATAACCTAAGAATCACGAATAGATCACCTGGAATGATCTCAGTGTTGAACCTGATTAGGCTCTCTAAAATGAATTACATGCCAAGTGCGCTTAGAGTAATTGTTAAGCATGGAGAGTAGTACATTAGTAAATAATGTATGTTCTGCATGATTTACCATAATAAACGTTCACAGCGAATAAGTATTATTTAAATAGTAATTTACCAATGTGACAGCACAAAACAGGATTTTTAATATTATTTAGATGGGTTAGCGCAAAATTAAGCCAAGGTGAGTTCTTGAATTCTGGTACTGAGATGTTTATGATGTAAAGTTCAGCAAGGCGCATTAGCCGGTATTGCAAAAGAGACCACTTAGAATCTAGAGACCAGGTGAAAGCTAATAGCATAGTTTTCGTAAGACAGCTCGGAGGTGATACCCTCATATCAATTTTCTCATACAGTTTTGATGTTTTTTTTAGTTTTACATGCTTTTGATGCGTTGCAATAGATAGTACCATGCAAGGACATCGTGGCCACTACAGGGCGTGAATCGCTGCGAGCATGGAAAAACTTTCTGAACGAGAAATCAGAAATATGTCAGCATATTCTCAAAGTGTTCCGCAATTTACGTAGGTTGGGAAAGAACCTGCGATAAACTAAACCTAAAATAAGGGCGCAGAAACTCATTGAAAACGTGCATTTCGGTAATATGGATTCTAGATCGGTACAGTCAGTTCATGGAAAGTTGAAATTACCAAGCAATAAAAAGTGTAATCTGAATAATGGTTGCCCACAGAGCGTCATGAAGCTGGGAAATGAAAGAAACATGAAATGAAGGGGAGCCATAACATATACCAAGAAGCATATGGAGCAAACAAGCCTTACTTCACATTTCTAAAGAAAAAGATACAGGTTGTTCTTTTAAACCATACAGATTTTTTATAAAAATGTAATCAGGCAGCGAACGTGACAGTATTGCAAATCAGTTCTTAAGCATGGTGGACATACATTGGCGCACATTTACTGCGCCTCAGAACAGTAATAACCTTATTTTACTTTTTACTAGTGCTTTGGTGCCAGTTCTGCAACGGGAAGATATTAAGGCAGTCAAATATTTATGGACACTTATTTCCATTTTAATTGCAAAATGGCACCTGACTCAAGCTATTCATCATCAAACTTCAAAGAACAATCGAGGCAATATTGAGGCTGAAAGTATCCCACTGCGTTTCAGATGGCAAACCGCCGTAAAGAATTGTGGGTCCAATTTTGATTGAAAACTTGTGACGATTTTCCACCGACTTGTTGATTTGATTTTCCAACTTGATTTTCCAACGCCGGCCGCATTTCGATGGGGGCGAAATGCGAAAACACCCGTATACTTAGATTTAGGTGCACGTTAAAGAACCCCAGGTGGTCAAAATTTCCTGAGTCCTCCACTACAGCGTGCCTCATTATCATAAAGTGGTTTTCAATTCAATTCAATTCAATTCAGTTTATTTGGACATACATAAATGGTACAGGATGTCCGCGAGGCGCGGCAAAAGGAGACAACAATGCCTCCTGACAGGGCCTTCACCTTGGGATCACACATTATGACAGCAAAGTCGGCATGACAAAATATTGCATTCTGCAGATCTCACTACATTGTGAGAACAAAGAAATCAGTGGAAATTCAGAAATACAATGGTGTGTCAGATATGACAAATTATCCTATGATTTGATATTATACATTGAATTCATCATTCTACTTCACGGAAACAATGATGTAGAGAATCATTCAAATAGAACTTGCTCAAGATAAAAGAAAGGTACAATTCTAAGCAAAAGAGGCCGGAGAAGAAAGCATCATTTTCATTTTTTTCTTAACTTGAGAAAGAATTTTGCAATCATTTATGCAGTTGATCATTAAAGGATAAGTGTTACAGAGTGTAACTATTTGGTTGTCTATGATCTGAGTACCGTAATTTGTGCGTGACTTCGACCAAACCTTAGATACAATGTGCAAGTTATGGGTAAGGTTCCTGTTTACGTACTTAGTGCAGAAGGATGTAAAATCATGCTTAATGTTATGAAAAATAAGTACACCCAATAAGAAACTGTAAAGTTGATAGTACGATAGTACGTTAACTGCGTCGCACAGGGATTCTTTGGTAACAGATGCGGAACGGAATACCGTCTTCAACGCCCTGAACTGAAGCGAGAAAAGGCGGTCTGAATCTGATTTGTGACATGTACCCCAATCTAGCTGACAGTACATAAAATAGGAACGAACTAAGGAAAAATAAATCTGCTTTCTCAAACGCAGAGGTAAAAGATATTTTACGCGTTGCAACAAACCGATGGACCTAGATGCTTTCAAACGAACCTGATCCACGTGATCTATCCATGTTAAGTCATATTTGAAACAGACGCCCAGGAAGCGGCAAGAATTTGTTGACAATAGATTGGTATTATAGATCTGTAGTTGGACGTGATGATTCAAGGGCTTGTTTTTGGGGCGGAAAATAATATATTGTGTTTTCTTTATATTTAGGTGAAGATCGTTGCTATTTAACCAGATCTGTAGCTGACTCAGCCACTGATTTGCATGTTGTTCAAGTGAGGCTAGATTTGAAGCAGAAAACAAGACATTAGTGTCATCCGCATAAAGGATAATATCAGGTGTCAGGGGGATGTTAACGAGGTCATTGATGTATAAAATGAATAACAAAGGCCCAAATAGATCCTTGCAGCACACCGTACTTACTTATTCCTATATTTCACAGAAATTGATTTATACTAGTGCATTGTTTTCCTTCTTTGAGATAACTGTCTATCAACTCATGTGCTCTTCCTCTGATAGCATACTTTCCCAGTTTTTCCATCAGAATTTCATGTTTAATAGAATCAAAGGCTTTTCAGAAGTCAAGAAAATGCCCAGTGTATATTGTTTCTGTTCAAAGTTTTCCAAAATACGGTCCTTTACGAATAGCAGTACTGTCTCCGTTGATTTTTTAGCCTGAAATCCATATTGTTGTTTACATATTATATTATGAGCATTTAAAATTTGTTTAACATAGTGTATATTATGCGTTCGGGGATCTTAGAAAAAAGCGGCAAAACAGAAATAGGTCTGTAATTATTCACATCACTTTTTCCTCCTCCTTTGAATATTAAGGTTACGCGTGCAACTTTCATTTTATCAGGGAATATACCGGTCTCTAATATGAGATTGCAAATATATACTAGAGAACCCACAAGTAACGGAAGTACGCCCTTGATGGGGCGTGCACTAATATCGTCATTTCCTGGCGAGCACCCATCCTTCATTGCCTTTACAACACCTAAAACTTCTTCCTCCGATGTAGGTATCAGAAACAGTGAATTGCTATTAGTGGGAAGAACATATGAAGTGATAGGCGTTAACGCTTGGCTCATGCGGGAGCAATTTGGCGAACCTGCATTGAGAAAATGTTCGTTAAACTTGTTTGCAAGTGGTACACCTGAAAATCCTTTACCGTCGATGTAAAAATCCAGCGGAATGCGTGCTTTGCCAACTTTTATGATGTTGTTAGCTGTTTGCCACAATAATTTAGGACTGTTGATGACTGTGGGAAATTTGTTGTCGTAGTATGGCACGTAAAACCCCATATGTAAAAAAAATTAAAGGGGAAAATGATTCATGCACCGAATTGTACAGATTGCTACAAAGGAAAGCCGTGCCGGTTCCTCGAAAGAAAAAACGGCCGTGGCTTAGCTTGGTTAAGCCTGGTTATTGCGAAGCAATAGTGTGTTATTCTCGGATCAGCTGGTAGTATGGCTGGTGGTAGTCTTGGGTTATGCTAGTGTTACGGCTTACAGTGAATCATCTAAGCACCAGCACGTCCAGGTGCATCTCGGACTTGAGCACGCCGTTGGCGAACGCCCGTATCGAGCTGAAGGACGAGAGGTCCAAGTAGCGCATGACGACGTTCTCGATGCTCGACACCCGCCGAACGTCGGCGGCTGCGAGGAGGCCGCTGCTGATGTCGCGACACGCGAGGATGACTCGGGCGCCGCGCCGCGCCCCTGGTGAGAGGAGCGGGAGTTAGGCCGCCGTTGATGGCTACCGCCTCGCCTCGCGACAGCGTGAGATGTGGCCCCGTTTTTACACAGCTGGTGTGACGTCACTCTAGGTCACGTGGTGTGACGTTACGCAGCGAGGTCACGCTAAAGGTCAATGGTGCCTACACCGCCTCGCCACGGAACGTGCTGAAGTGCGACCTAAAGTAGTATTGCTTCGCAATAAAAACCTCGCATTTGCAGAATAAGTCCTCAAGGTGCGGGACTCGATCCCGGGACCCCCGCCAGTCCGGGGCAGCTGCTCCCCCATCTGAGCACCGCCAGTCCGGGGTAGCTGCTCTACCATCTGAGCTAACCAGGTGGCTAGCAAATGCCAGGGCGAAGTCAAATTTGTCAACTCGAAGCAAAGGCGAGAGTTATGACGTAATTATTCTGCGGAAACCCGCAATGTGGAAATGAGTAATTAATTAAAGGGGAATTGATACATCCACCCAATCGTAACGATTGCTACAAAGGAAACACCTACTGGTTCCTCGAAAGAAAAGACTCTTAGTTGAAGAAAACTTCGTCCAGGTTCGGGTCTCGAACCCGGGTCCTCCTCCTTTCCGGGGCAGCTGCTCTACCATCTGAGCTAACCAGGCGGCTAGTAGATGGCAGGGCGAAGTCGAATTTGTCAACAACTCGAAGCAAAGCCAAGAGTTTTGAAGTAAATTGTACTGTTTTACCTTGTGATGGCTCCGAAATTTTCTGTCTAGTCATCAGCAGTTTACTATTGCAAATAGCTGCTCTTCCTCCGTAACAGACGTTTCTTCTGGTGTACCACAGGGTAGCGTCCTGGGTGCCTTGCTTTTTCTAATCTTTATTAACGACCTACCTCAAAATTTGTCCTCTACCATCAGAATATTCACCGACGACTGCATAATTTATCGCGCAATTAAAAATTGAGATGATCATCTCGTTCTTCAGCAAGACCTTCAACAAATTATTAGCTGGTGCAATAAATGGCTAATGACTTTAAATACCACAAAATGCAAAGTAATCTCGTTTACCCGGAAGTCGGCATTCTCACCGTATTCCTACCATATTACCAATTACACTGTTACCACAGCTGCACAATATATGTATCTGGGAGTTCTATTCACATCGAATCTTTCTTGGACAGAGCATATCACGTCCATTTCAGCTAATGCCTCCCAATCGTTGGGGTACTTGCGACGCAACTTAAGAAATGTTCCTTCAAATGTTCGCAAGCTAGCCTACCTAACTCTCGTTCGTCCCAAGCTCGAGTCATCTCCTATTTGGTCCCTTCACCAGAAATACCTCATTGAAATGCGAGAACGGATTCAGAACAGAGCAAGCCGCTTCATCATAAACGATTACAGCGACCCTGTCTAGTGTAACACAAATAAAAGTTCAGCTTTCATTACAATCCTTGAACACTCGCTGAGATATTGCTCTTTTATCACTGTTCAACAAATTCCTTCACTCCACTTGAACACTCGCATGCTTGAAACCACCCTATTCCACGTCACATAGGCTTCATAATCATTTTACCTATGCCCGCCTTTACGGTCCTATAAAAGCATTTCATTACTCTGCTCTTCCTCGTGCTATCAGAATATCGAATTCCCTCCGGGACAGCATTGCATGCCAGTCCTACTACGATTCATTCCGTGATGTCTTGACTGAATGCATGGCTAAAGAAATGTGAACTTTTACGTTTGTCGCACAATATTTTCTTGTACTTGCACTATCCCCGCAGGGGCGTCTGCGTCAGCAGGCGTTTGGTGTGTTGCGACACCACGTGCCCGAGCACACGATGGTTGGACCCTCCCGCGTGTAGCCGTGCGCGGCTTAGCCGTGTCCGGGGAAAAGGGGATCCTGGGGGTTGAGCCAATGCCGGGTGTTTGGACCTTTACGGCCCCTCGGCGGCGGCAACACACCTCTTCGGCCTCGGCTTCACACAGACGGCACCTCCAGGCTGACCTGGAGGAAATCGGCAGTCACCTTTTCCTGTCTCTCCCTCCTCGAATCTTCGTCTTTATCTCTGACTTTTTGACCTTTCCTGTCTCCTTCTTTCTTCTTTTTACTTCCTTTCTCCTGGCGGCAAGGGTTAACCCTGTGTGGCTATCCAACCTTGGGTACACCATATTCGGTTGTAGTGACGGCGTACGACTGTCGTCGTGCAGACGTGTATGCAAGCTCTGCCGCGTCCCCTCGTTGGGCTCCGTGGTGGGCGGTCGGCGCTGTTGCCGAATGTATACATTTTTCATGGAAACTTCTTTCCCCTCCCTTGCTGATCGCCCTCAGAAACGAGGGCGCACCGAAGATGTCTTCAAGTTTTTTGGACGCCAAACCCAGAACTTTCCCCGCTTCCACGTTATTCATACCGAAAAGCCAAACAAAGCAGTGCGAAACATTTCACCATTCCTTGTTTCAAAGTCCCTGACTGATGTTTTTGGTCCAGGATACAAGGTGTCGAGGATGGCAAGCGGCGACCTCCTCTTGGAGCTCCGCGATGTAAAACAATATGAAAAACTACCGCAACTAGTGTCATTTGGAGAGACCCCCATAACAATAACCCCGCACCGTACAATGAACACCACCCGCGGCGTTGTGTCAGACGATGACTTGCTGGAGCTCACTGAGGCTGAACTCTTGGAGGGCTTCAGCGAGCAAAATGTTATCAATGTCAAAAGAATAAAGATGAGGCGAGATGGTAAAGAGATCCAAACCAAGCACCTAATAATCACCTTTGGTTCAAGTGTCCTGCCCGAGTCAACCGAGGCCGGGTACATCAAGCTCCGTGTCAGACCATACGTGCCCAATTCACTCCGATGTTTCAAATGCCAGCGCTTCAGTCACAATTCGCAGAGCTGCCGAGGCCGCCAAACATGTGCGAAGTGCAGTGCCCAAGAACACACCTCTGAAGCTTGTGAGAATGCTCTCCACTGTGTAAACTGTGACGGGGAGCACGCCGCGTACTCGCGGTCATGCCCATCCTGGAAAAAAGAAAAGGAAATAGTAACAGTTAAAGTAAAAGAAAATATAAGTTTCAAAGAAGCACGCAGGCGGGTATCTTACCTGCCCAAGAAAACATTTGCCGATGTGGCGCGTCAGGGGGCAGCGTCACAACGGCCTCCGGCGGCTGTCCGACCCACAACCAGTGAGTCGGCAGTCACGCCATCTGCCCCCGCGGCGGTTGCAGCTAGCGCTGCTCCGTCAACCGAGGAGAAGGGACCATCGACCCCGAAGGTGGGCGCAGCCGAGGCTGCCTCAACCTCCCAGGTCCCTTTCAGCGCTGGCAACGGCCGGCGCAGCCAAATTCCCCAGGGAGCCCCATCGACCCCCGGGCTGGTGGGCGCAGGGGTCTTTAAGAAAGCAAAGAAAGCAAAATCCGAAGGCAGGAGAACGCGCCGACAGGCCAGAAGAGAGAGTTGGCAGAAGTTTTTATCCGGTATCAACTCGTATACAGACGAGCCCAAAGTCTGGAACAGGGTTAATAGCATAAGAGGGCGACAAACGTACTCCCTCCCTTTGGTAAACACACAAGGCGATACCCTCCAAGACAAGGCTGATGCTCTCGATGAACACTTCGAGCACGTGTCCAGCTCCACTCACTATTCGCAGAACTTTGTTAAATATAAAGCTATAGAAGAACTCAAGCCTCTGAATCGGAAATGCATGCCAAACGACCCTTATAATCGTCCTTTCACCATTGATGAACTTAAGGCTTCCTTATCAGCATGTCGGAGCTCTGCACCGGGCTCCGACAGAATCATGTATGATATGCTTAAACACCTGCACTCCGACACACAAACCACGCTACTCACACTTCTCAATACTATCTGGGCTGCTCGTTATCTTCCATCAAAATGGGAGGAGGCTATTGTGATTCCTGTTTTGAAGCATGGTAAAGACACTACATTGCTTACTAGCTACCGTCCTATAGCGCTTACGAGCTGCCTCTGTAAGCTTTTTGAAAAAATGATCAATCGCCGTCTCGTACATCTCCTAGAGTCCAGTAAAATGCTTGACCCATTTCAATGTGGTTTTCGGGAAGGGCGATCTACAACCGACCATCTTTTGCGCATCTAAGCGAGCATTCGCGATGCCTTCGTGCACAAGCAATCTTTCTTATCTGTATTTCTGGATATGGAAAAAGCTTACGACACAACCTGGCGGTACGGAATCCTGCGCGATCTTTCCGCGCTAGGTATCCGCGGCAATATGTTAAATATTATAGAGAGCTACGTAGAGAACCGTACATTTCGAGTGAAAATAGGTCCTGCACTGTCGCGTACATTCATACAGGAAACTGGGGTACCCCAGGGGGGCGTACTCAGCTGCACGCTCTTTGTCGTGAAAATGAACACGCTTCGTGCATCTTTACCACCAGCGATTTTTTACTCCGTCTACGTAGACGATATACAAATATGTTTCAAATCCTGCAACCTCACAGTCTGCGAGAGACAGGTACAGCCGGCCCTCAACAAGGTATCCATGTGGGCAGACCAAAATGGATTTAAAATCAACCCCCACAAAAGTTCTTGTGTCCTCTTCACAAGAGAGGCCTGGTCCCAGATCCTTTTCTAGAAATGGCGGACAACAAATTCCTTTTAACAAAGAACACAAATTTCTAGGTATTATACTTGACTCCAAGCTTAGTTTCATTCCACACGTAAAATACACAAAAACAAAATGTCTAAAAACACTGAACTTACTTAAAATCCTATCCCACACAACATGGGGTAGTGACAGGAAGTGTTTACTGAATCTTTACAGGAGTCTAGTTTGATCAAGATTAGATTATGGCGCCGTAGTTATATCACTCTGCCGCCCCGAGCGCGCTAAAGATATTAGACCCTGTTCACCATCTGGGAATCCGCCTGGCCACTGGCGCATTTAGAACAAGCCCTGTTGAAAGTCTGTATGTCGAGTCAGATGAGTGGTCACTCCATTTTCAGAGAACATACATCAGCTTTACTTATTTTCTGAAAGTGCGTTCTAATAAGGAACATCCGTGTTTCACAACCGTTAACGACTTGACGTGTGAAACACTTTTTCGTAATAGACCCTCTATGAGATTACCTTTCTCACTGCGTGTAAGAGAACTTGGCGAAGAAATGGACGTTTCATTTCTCGAACATCGTCTAATGCCTTCAGTTAAGCTATTACCGCCCTGGCAGTGGCAGGTGATAGAATGTGACGTATCCTTTGTAAAGGTCACAAAGCACGCTCCTGAGCTTGAAATTGCCATGCATTTCCGTGAGCTTCAATTGAAGTACTGCTGCTCCGAGTTTTACACAGACCAATCAAAATCAAATGCTGGCGTATCCTACGCTGCTGTTGGCCCCTCTTTTACTGAATCTGACGTGTTGAACCCTATAACAAGTATCTTCACTGCAGAAGTCTATGCAGTACTGTGTGCAGTGAAACATATAAAGAAACTTAAACTCGACAAAGCCATCATATTCACTGACTCGTTAAGTCTTGTAAAAGCACTCATTTCTTTTCAAAAGCATACGAATCCTGTCTTCAATGAACTCTACTCACTTTTATGTAACATGTACCTATCACATAGGCATGTAGTAATATGCTGGGTTCCTGGCCATAGAGGAATCGAGGGAATTGTGCTTGCCGACGAGATCGCCAAATCAATAGCATCGCAAGGCATTCGTTCTGCTGCTGTCGCTGCCACAGACATGAAGCCTTTCCTAAGAAACAAACGCCGAAGCCACTGGCAACGCTTGTGGGACGCAGAAACAAGTAATAAGCTTCACCTAATTAAGCCGAAGTTAGGTTCCTGGCACCCAACTACGAAAATACGAAGAACCGATATCCTATTCACTAGACTGAGAATAGGACACACATTTGGCACTCACAACTTTCTATTAACCGGTAACGAGCCTCCAGCCTGTGGTAGATGTGGCGACCGGTTGACCGTCGTCGTTGTCTTCCTGGAGTGCCGGGAAGCCGAGAGAGACAGGAGAAAACATTTTCCTTTTGCATATAGCCATTGTATTCCCCTGCATCCGGCTGTGTTCCTTGGTGCCGAACCACTTTTTAAGACCAACGCAGTCCTCGCATTTTTGAAAGATGTTGTACTCCATGTCACAAGCCCATTAATTTCGTAGCGCATCCTCTTTCGAGAGGATGCTGCTACGATAGTCCTCTTTGTAAAGCACATGCCTCTAGGCCCTTAGCTTTCAAGGGCTTTGGTGAGGCAGTAGTGCTCTAGACATTTTTAGCACGTCACAGACTTTATATATTGCATCATTCCTTTTTTATGCATTCTAATCTTCATAGTACACGCCAATAGCCATTCCCATAATTTTATTACTCGTGCATTTTATGGAATTTGCATCAACTCTTTTAGGCCCCTTTACAGCCACGGCGCATTAAGACCATAAACCCATCAGGCACTGCGAACTCATTAATCATTAGCATGGCGCTCTTTGGCCACATCTGGCCCTTGCGCCATTAAACATCAAATATTCATTAATTCATTGTACTTGCACTATCTTTTACAGCTTATTATTGCATTATTGCCGCTATGTCGCTAATTTTACCGTTTCATTGGAATGTCGCGTCAGTAAATTTTCTGTCATTTTTCTAGTCATTAATAGTGTTTAACACTCTGATCTTGTTAATTACACAACTTCACTAAAAACAATCTGTGTGATTTATTCCTTGTTATAATGTTATGTTTTCTTCTTTTCCCTAGTTAATCGTGAACTAAATAATTCTTTTTTCATCTCGGTTGCATTTGTGGTTGTAGTTTGTAAACAGATACTGTTTATAGATGTCATCTATTCTTTGTATTTTTTATGCACTGCCCGCCTTACTCAACGCCTCACTTTGAGGTCTGTAAGGTATTTTTAAATAAATAAAAAATAAAATATTCTGGGGAAACCCGCAAGGCGCCCAGCCATGTGCAAGTCGCCTGGTTAGCTTAGATGCTAGAGTGTCTACCCCGGAAAGACGGTGGTCCCGGGTTGGAGTCCCGGACCGGGGCGAATTTTTCTTTTGCTATGACTCTTTTCTTTCGAGGAACTCGTAGGGGTTTCCTTTGTAGCAATCGCTACGAGTTGGTAGATGTATCATTTCCCCCTAAATAACTAACTCCACCTTGCGGGTTTCCTCAGTGTAATTACGTCAAGACCGATACTTTAACCAATACACCAGAGACGGTTTTCCCCCACAACGGGTATGCGCCAGTGTGACAATATGCAAAAGACAAAGGTAATGCTCAATAGCCTTGCAAGGGATCGTCAGTCAGCCTCGTAACTGACCTCATTCACGATCGCCAGTCAGCCTATAGTGTGCGCAGGAGTATGTTTATTTAGGTTACGTATTTGTGTGTTAGACGAACATAACAACTTCAATGTGCTTGTATTGTTGTGCCTATGATGCATTTGTGTACATATGGTTGGATGTTTCGTATTTGTCGCTTGCATGCGTGTGTTTGCACTTTGTGTATACAGCGTAATTGAGTTATTTATATTGACAGTCTGCTTATATATATCACTTCCTTTATTTTATACAAATCAGCAGCCAGAAGAAGCTTTACTTTTTATATCTTCAGCTATGTATTAGTGCAACATATTTTATACTATCTGGTATTTTTCTATAAATTCCCATATGTTCTGTGCAAATCGCGAACGTACGGCCAAGCTTTTCTTGCAAGAGGGAAGCGAAATTTCCTTTCTTTTATTGCTTTCTGTTTCACTGACCCTCCGCGGACTCCGAGCTGTGCGCTAGAGAAAGGATCCGCTACCTCCGTTCCGTTACTGGAAGTGACCAAGTGAAAGCGCTTCGGGATGTCGGGTGATATTTATAGGGCCTGGGGGGGTGGCAAAGGGTATGTAAACCGCGGTTCGAGACAGGACCACTTTTTTACGGCCTGAAAAACGAACGTTTTGTTTATTTTTAACTTGCTTTTTGTGTCTTCTTAGTGCAATTAAAGCTTGCTTTAAATGTTCAACTGCGTTCTTGCTGCAACTGCAATCTAGCTGTACAGCGGACGCTTTGATCCCGTCAAGTGCGATACGCGAGGCCAGTATAGTAAGAAAGTTAAGTCGCCTGTCATAGGCCGTCAACTCAACATCCGCCGCTGTGGAATACGTCGCAAGGGAAGACCCCCGGTTTGACCATGACATCTGCCTACTGCAAGGAGCCGGCGTTGCCCAGAAGTTGAGTAACTGACGGCACACAGGGAAACGACAAGGATGGCTCATTTGAAATTTCATCGTGAAGCGTAGCCGTCTTCACTAAATGCGTCCGCTTTGAGTGAGATACGTCGTGAAGCACGTGCGCCAAAATGGATCAAGACTAGCTGACGCCTGAAGCCTCTCAAGTTATGACAGCAGAGCATGAAGCTCCCACGGCAAACGTTCGATCACAAAGAAAAACTACGTTTCCCATGAAGGCTAAAGATACGTATGAAACGAGCCGCGAAGAGCACTACCGTAGAGTAGACCGTGCCTGGAAGAACGTGGGGACCGCTATTACCAAAGTGTCACGTTCGAAAGAGGGATACATTAACAGTGCCGTAACGCAGTTTCCTGCAAGCTATGAGCGGTACGAGCACGTCGCTGCCAAATACGCTACGGTGCTCACCAGAACGAGCAGATCTGAAACCCTGCAGGAATTAGAGCTTCGGAAAGCAATTGACACTGGTCGTGATGTGGCTGTAAGCGACAAGTTACGGGACGCTACAGAACGAGAACGCACAAGCTTACAAGAGACATCATCGCAGACCTCTCTATCGGCCCACTCGAGCGTTTCTCCCAGGTCACGAAAATCGGGCTCGTGAACAACCAGCCTAGCCACTGTACAGGCACGTGCGCAAGCAGAAGCCGTCCAGGCCAGAGCAGAGTTTGTTGGCAATGAGGCCGCGATGCGCATTGAGAAGGCAAGGATTGAAGCTGGATTTTTGCAGCATGCAAAAGAAGCGGCAGCTGCAAACGCACAGGTGAATGCGATCGAGGCAGCCGTGGAGCAGGGTGGTAGGGATTGCATGCGCACGCTCCTTTCTGTGGACCGAACGCAACAGACTAGGAGCTATATCAATGAACAGGAAGCCCTACGCAACGCTTAGCTTGTGTTTACAGAGGTGGCTTGTGCAGCGGAGACGTAAACAATGCTCACAGGTCGCCGGGGGCCAACACAGCTGCGAATAATTGGATGTGTCTGCGAGCTGATGAACGGCCGCCTTACTACCATGCTTCCCCTAACAACCCAAGTTATAAGTATGCTGGAGCTACGATCGAGTCGTCCTATGGACTTACGAGTTGATCCGCAGCCGCTTGTCTACGCCCCGGCACTCCACAGTTCAAGTTCAGAGCTAGCCAGTGTCCTTAAATTCCTGCGCCGTAAAGTCTTAGTGTAAAACGGTCTTGTCAAATTTGATGATCCACCCAAAAACATTCGCGCTTGGGAGTCATCCTTCAAAGGCGTTGTCAGAGATCTAGGTCTTTCTGCCCAGAAAGAACTGTACTTTCTCGTCAAATGGCTTCGCTCTGAATCGTCACATCAGGCTCGGAGGAAGAATTCGGGCTGCCCCAGAAAGGCGGTGGTCGCGGGTTCGAGTCCCGGATCAGGACGAATTTTTTTTCAACTACGAGGCTTTTCTTTCGAGGAACCCGCATGGGTTTGCTTTGTAGCAATCGCTACGATTGGGTGGATGTCTGATTTTTACTGTATTAATTAATCTTTCCACCTTGCGGCTTTTCGCAAACTATTACGTTAAACATTTCCCTTTGCTTCGAGTTGTCAATAAATTAGATTTTACCCTGCCATCTGCTAGCCGCCTGGTTAGCTCAGATGGTAGAGCGGCGGCCCCGAAAGGCGTTGTTCTCGGGTTCGAGTCCCGGACCAGGACGAATTTTTCGCCCACTGCGAGGTTTTTCTGTCGAAGAACCCGTATGGGTTTTCTTTGTAGCAATTGCTACGATTGGGTGAATGTGTGATTTTCGCTTTATTAACCCTATGCTCATAATTTCGACCTCGGATGGGTAATTGTCGGCGGTGTTTGCGTTGGTCGTACGCGGAAAACAGGCAGCGTCAATGTGTTCAAGACCCATTTGCTGGACAGGGGACGATCATATCTTCTCGAGCCATGCTCAAAGCATTTCCTTGTAAGGGAGGTGCAACCTATCTCTACGCTGAGGATAAGGCCCCAAAAGCTTTCATCATCATCATCAGCCTGGTTACGCCCACTGCAGGGCAAAGGCCTCTCCCATACTTCTCCAAATACCCCGGTCATGTACTAATTGTGGCCATGTTGTCCCTGCAAACTTCTTAATCTCAACCGCCCACCTAACTTTCTGCCGCCCTCTCCTACGCTTCCCTTTCCTTGGAATGCAGTCCGTAACCCTTAATGACCATCGGTTATCTTCCCTCCTCCTTACATGTACTGCCCATGCCCAATTCTTTATCTTGATTTTAACTAAGATATCATTAACTCGCGTTTGTTCCTTCACCCAATCTGCTCTTTTCTTATCCCTTAACGTTACACCTATCATTCTTCTTTCCATACCTCGTTGCATCGTCCTCAATTTAAATAGAACCCTTTTCGTAAGCCTCCAGATTTCCGCCCCGTACGTGAGTACTGGTAAGGCACAGCTGGTATATACTTTTCTCTTGAGGGATAATGGCAACCTGCTGTTCATGATCTGAGAATGCCTGCCAAACGCACCTCAGCCCATTCTTATTCTTCTGATTATTTCTGTCCCATGATCCGGATCCGCAGTCACTACCTGTCCTAAGTAGATGTATTCCCTGACCACTTCCAGTGCCTCACTACCTATCGTAAACTGCTGTTCTCTTCCTAGGCTGTGAAACATTACTTTAGTTTTCTGCAGATTAAGTTTTAGACCCACCCTTCAGCTTTACCTCTCCAGGTCAGTGAGCATGCATTGCAGTTGGTCCCCTGAGTTACTAAGCAAGGCAATATCATCAGCGAATCGCAAGTTACTAAGGTATTCTCCATTAACTCTTATCCCCAATTCTTCCCAATCGAGGTCTCTGAATACCTCCTGTAAGCACGCTGTGAATAGCATTGAGAGATCGTATCTCCCTGCCTGACGCCTTTCTTTATTGGGATTTTGTTGCTTTCTTTATGGAGGACTACGGTGGCTGTGGAGCCGCTATAGATGTCTTTCAGTATTTTTACATACGGCTCGTCTACACCCTGATTCCGCAATGCCTCCATGACTGCTGAGGTTTCGACTGAATCAAACGCTTTCTCGTAATCAATGAAAGCTATATAGAAGGGTTGGTTATATTCCGCACATTTCTCTGTCACCTGATTGATAGTGTGAATATGGTCTATTGTTGAGTAGCCTTTACGGAATCCTACCTGGTCCTTTGGTTGATGGAAGTCTGAGGTGTTGCTGATTCTATTTGCAATTGCCTTAGTAAATACCTTGTAGGCAACGGAAAGTAAGCTGATCGGTCTATAATTTTTCAAGTCTTTGACATCCCCTTTTTTAGGATTAAGATTATCAAATGCATTACAAGTGGCGAAAACATTGGGTGAGATCCTGTCCCCGAATCTTTTCGAAACGACTGAATTTGACCACAAGCGTGCTCTCTCAATGTAAGACATTCCTCAAAATAAGAAAAATAGTGAACTCACCCCAGACAAGTTGAACAATTGGGTCGCCCCTCTCCCCTTTCCCACAACGAGAAGACAGCTTCCAAATAACAGAGAACAAGCTCTGTCTCGTCTGGTCTTGCTACGGCGTTCCTTGCGAAAAAAATCGAGAAACGAGGGAACGTTTCGTGAACCTTATGAACGAGCTCTTCATCAAGGGTCATGCAGAGGAAGCTGTACCCCTTCACGCGGAAGAAGAATGCTGGTGTCTGCCCATATTCGGCGTTCACTACCCCCAGAAGCCTGATCGAATACGAGTCGTATTCGACTTCAGCGCTCAGCACGAAGTCGTATCTCTGAACAAAGTTCTCCTGACCGGCCCTGACGTCACGAACAACCTTGTGGGGATTTTGATAGGCTTGCTGCCAGAGCCCGCGGCGGTTACTGTAGACGTCCAGCAGATGCTCTAGGGTTTCATGGTTCGCGAGGACCATCAGAACTACCATAGGTTCTTCTGCTTTAAGGACAATAATATATCCAGAGGAATCATAGAGTGCCGAATGAAAGTTCACGTTTTCGGCAACAGCCCATCGCCATCTGTTTCAACGTATGGTTTACGACCGACTGCCCAGCAAGCTCCCTCACTATTTGGAGAAGATGCAAAGAAGTTCCGTCAAAGAGATTTCTGCGTCGATGATGCGCTGAAGTCTCTTCCGAGCGAAGAAGACGCCATTAGTCTGCTGCAGAGAACGCAGAAAATGCTTGAAACAGCTAACATAAGACTGTACAAGATAGCTTCGAGTGGGAAGAATGTGCTGAATGCCTTTTCTCCAGGGGACAATGCTCAGGGACTGAAGAACCTCGACTTCGGCACAGACGCGTCGCTTACGCAGAGAAGTCTCGGTTTACTGTGAGACATAGGTGACGACAGCTTCGTCTTCAGGGCTCCTCTTCAAGACAGGCCATATACACGGTGAGGAGTGTGGTCGACCGTCAATAGCCTTTACGACCCACTAGGGTTTGTGGCTCCGATAACGGTTCAGGGCAGGTGCCTCCTCCGTGACCTCGTGACAAAGGGTTATGACTGGGATACGCCCTTTTCGACGAAAAAAGAAAGCAGAGCTTGGACGAGTGGAAGAACTCCCTCCAGACGCTACATCACTTTTACTTGTGAAGAACGTATGCGCCAGTCTAAACGCTTCAAGCCGAAAGTAGTCACATTCATGTATATTCAGAAGCGTTCACAAGGGCAGCCGCAGCGGTGGCATACCTACGCGTGACTGGCACGCAAGGAAACAGACACGTCGGATTTTTCATGGGAAAGGCGAAGCTTGCGCCACAACCAGAACACACCATCCCAAGTCTTGAGTTGTGTGTAGCAGTGCTTGCTGTATAAATGGCCGACTCCATACTATAATAACGGGACTTCCAGCCGAACGCGGTCACGTTCTACACGGATAGAAAATTGGTCTTGGCTTACATACACAGCGAAAACAAAACAAGATAGTTCTAAGTGTATGTGGCCAACAGCATGCAGCGGATACGTAGCAGCACGCAACCTGAATAATGCAAATACCTTCACAGAGACGAAAATCCAGCAGAGCGCGCCAATAGAACGATTGCAGCCACACAGCTTAAGAGCACGAACTTGTTGTTCAGACCTGACTTTCTCTCACGACGAGAAGAGGAAGCACGGTCGTCGAGCTTCATCCTCCTATATCCCGATGAAGACAGAGAAATACGCCCTGAATCCGCACTCTGGCGACGGAGGTGAACAAACGACAGCGACTCGGAGCCGAACGCTTTCATAGGTTCCCAAACTGGAAATATCTCGCTCGTGCTGTGGCAAGTCTGATCCAGGTTGCCCGTCGCGCAAAGAGCGCGTCAAAAGAAGAGCTAGCTCCCGTTGCGGCATTTTCCAAAGCCAGGCTCGTCATCATTCGCGCAGTACAGCAGGACGCATTTTTTTGAAGAGATATGCTGTATCCAGAGAGGAGAGCAAGTTCACAAGACAAGCTACCTTCAAAGGCTCTACCCAATCTTCGACGCCAACGGCTAGATCCGCGTCGGCGGCCGTTTGAACAGAAGCGATCTTCCGGACGATGAGAAACACCCTCTCTTAATGCCCGGTCGGCATCATGTGGCGACGCTTCTCGTGCGGCACCACCATGAATGCCTGCAACACCAGAGCCGGCACTTCCCAGAAGAAGCCGTGCCAGCAGCTAGGTATTGTATCGTCGGGTGAAAAAGATGCATCTCATCAGTGCTGCAAGCATGCATTTCATGCAAGAAGGTGCAAGGGCACTTTCACGACCATAAGATGGCGGACCTTCCGGCACACCGAATCAGCACAGATCCTCCTTTCACGAATGTTGAAATTGACGTTTTCGGTCCCTGGATGATTGCCTCGCACCGAACGAGAGGCGCTGTTGCAAACAGCAATCGCTGGGCAGTCATGTTCACTTGCTTAAGCATTCACGAAGTACACATTGAGCTGATCGAGTCAGCGGACGCGTTAAGCTTAAGTAATGCCTCCAGAACGTTCCTAGCAATGCGAGGACCCATCAAGCTAATACGCTCTAACTGCGGGACCAGTTTGATCGGAGGGTGCAGGGAACATGGAATGAGTGCAGAGGGCATTCATCGTTCACAAATAGGCAAGTTCCTCAGCGGAAACGGCTGCAAATGGATATACAATCCACCGCACACGCCCCATATGGGCGGTGCATATGAGCGGATGGTCGCCATTGCACGCCGTATTCTTGACTCAATGCTGATGCAGTCAGGTCATCAACGGCTCACGCATGACTTTCTTGGAACACTTTCCGCAGAAGTTGCGGCCATCATTATTGCCAGGCCCATAACTCCCGCTTCGTCTGACCCCGAATATCCCACCATCCTAACACCGGCGACACCTTTAATCCAGAAACACGGAAGCGCGCCTATAACAACCGGGTAAATAGGCACGAGAGACCTCTACAAAGGCATTTGCGTCTGGTGCAGAACCTGGCTGACGAGTTCCGGAAGCGCTGCCGCAGAACTTGTGTCACTACTTTGCAGCAACGCTGAAAATGGCAAGCAACAAAACCCAACCTCAAAGAAGGTGACATCGTTCTACTCGGGGATAAAGAAGTGACCCGCAACGACTGGCCCGTAAGGGTGATTACACGAAGCCTGCGTAGCGCGTAGGGAAGGGTGCACAAGGTCGAGGTCAAAACAGCCAAAGACGGGGTCGTAAAAACATTTTTCCGACCAACAACAAAAGTTGTGCGTTTGCTGTAACTGTGTGATGTGGTGTCTAAGAACGGGAGACACCAGACGGGGAGGGTTCTGTGCGCATCGCGAACGCACGGCCGGACTTTTCTTTCAAGAGGGAAGTGAGACTTCCGTTCTTTTATTGCTGTCTGTTTCAACGACTCCCCGCGGACTCCGAGCTGTGCGCGAGAGAACGCACTCCCTCTGTTCGGTTCCTGGAAGGGACCCAGTGACCAATGCTTAGGGGTGTCGGATGATGTTTCCCGGACGGACGCCAACGGAGATGGAAACCGCGGTTCGAGAAACGCCGGACGGGCAGACTCGCCCCGCCGGCCCTTGAGACAGGACGACTTTCTTTGCGGGCTGAAAAACTGAACGTGTTGTGTGTTTTCAACTTTGCTTTTTTGATCTTCGTAGTGTAATTAAAATTTGCTTTAAATGTTCAACTGCGTTCTACCCGTTATCTGCTGGACCACGGACGCTTTCAACCCTTCATGTGCGATCCTCGAGGCCAGTATAGTGATAGTAGAGTTTTATAGTGCACTAGTGGAAGATTTGTAAGTACTTTTTATTGAACCTAACCGCTTTGCGTCTTGTTGGCATACACGAGAAATATAACATACAAACAACAAACACAAATAAACATGCATACTGTCACGTGTTCGTGACTGTGAAGAAAGCAGCCGAACTGAGAAAGACGAAACTAGCGTTTTATTCGGCGAACTTGTGTCCTCAAAAACCGGCTGCACTCAAAGAACGGCGACAGCTGTGAACACAGTCGGCGATCGTCGAAAATCTGATCAACGGGTCAAGCGTGTCGGCTTTTATACAACAATCGTCGAATCTTCCAGACTAATCGCTGGGACCCGCGCGCCTTCCACAAAGTTCCACATTATTGGCGTCGCGCGCACATGCAATCAGATTACACAAGGTTCGGTCACAGACAGTGGATGGAACCATCGATAACATTCCAGAAACTTCCCACACATGGAAGCGCGTCCTGCGCTGTGCGTTAACATTTGTTAGGCGATGAAACGTGTCTCCCGATGAAGACAAGTACACGTGTCAATACAAACAAACACACAAGAGACCGCTATCATGACTGTAACCAGGAAAACGGTATTATCCATGTTTATATACGCAATTAACGGCACTCCACTCAACAAAGTTGAAGAACACAAATATCTAGGCGTTACATTAACCTCGGAGCTCAAATGGTGAAAACATAGCAGTATTATAATCTCAAGGCGCTGCGCAAACTATCTTTCTTAAAAAGAAGTCGGGCGCTCGCAACCAAGTCAACGAAGTTACACATCATTTGTAAGGCCTGTTCTCGAATACGCTAACACAGTCTGGTTTCCTCATACACTGACTAACATAAATAAACTAGAGTCAATATAAAGGAAAGCTGTGAGGTTCATACATAACAAATATAAATGTGCAGACCAGCCAACAAGTCTTTTAACCCAGGCCGGTTTGCGAACG
Organism: Dermacentor andersoni; assembly: GCF_023375885.2. Classification (NCBI taxonomy): domain Eukaryota; kingdom Metazoa; phylum Arthropoda; class Arachnida; order Ixodida; family Ixodidae; genus Dermacentor; species Dermacentor andersoni. Next base: position 219,174,347 of record NC_092815.1, read on the forward strand.
CTATCCACAAGAGCGAAATACGCTCGCTAAAAATTGTTGTTTCAACTACTAAAAAATAACTACAGGATACACACCTCCAAATACATTTTATTCTCCGGGACTAGCCGTGCATGTAACAAGCATGTGCACACATTCACAGACTACGTATGTAAAAATGACACGTTTAAGTATTCTTTCGCTCCTGGCGCAATAGCAGAATGGAGCCAACTTCCTGCTATTATCACCAACATTGAATCGATATCTGAATTTATCTCACAAATAGAAAAAAGAACTGTGTGTAAATAACACTACCTATGCGTGCAGGGACACCGGAAGATTGCTTTATTCGTTAGGAAACTTTAATAAAGCCTCTCATTTGCGACAGCTTATTCGTTTGCCATAATGATTCTCAAACATTCGTACTTTTATGTTACTTCTGTTTTATTAGTTGGCCCTAGTGATACCTTTTCTATCGTTACAAAGCCTCTTGCTTTTTTTCTTTCTTTTATTCATTATTTACTGTTCCGTTTGATCCTAACATGGTCTACTTGTATAGTATGTATAACTTGCACTGCTTATGTAGTTTTTTGTATAATCTTTACTTTGATTGCCTTATACTGTTCAGCTGAAATATTGTACTGCCCAACTGCCACGCTCTTGAAGGAGAGCAGCAGTACTGAACATTGAAAACATTAAAAAATTACGAGATTCTAATATTTTGTGGTTAGCTTGTATCATACCTCCAGGCATTAGCGCATTTTTCTGCACATTACCAAAATAAAGTGATCCTTCGTCTTCTTCGCAAGAGCATACCACTTTAGCTTCTGTCAGCCCTCCGGACTTTACCGTACTTTTCTGCACGTTACAAAAATAAAGTGATCATCTGTGTTCGTTGCAAGGGCATGCCGCTATGTACAAAACTTCCTGACCAGCAGAACTGCGACAGTGGCGCTGGGCAGCCTGAAACCGTACCTACATGTACACATGTACAACTGGCCTACATGCACACAATGGCGGACGCCGCCACCCTACCCAAACTGCAAGGAAGCGCCACGCAAGTAGCACATTCGGCACGACGGGTAGCAAACAGAAGATACGGATTGAAATGCCCAGATGCCAACAGAATTATCCAAGCCCTGAAATCCGCAGAAGCACCTTACCTAGGCCTAAAGAATGCAGAAATCGAACAACTGAACACCCCCATCCGGAAGGCCTTTAAGATTGCCATTGGCATCTCCGAACACTCCTCTACAGAACGACTATTTCGCTTAGGTATCCACAGCACCTGGCAGGAGCTAGTCGAAGCACACAAAGTTAACCGATTCGTTCGTCTCAAACTTAATGAAGCAGGAAGGGCAACACTCCGATAATTAGGACATCCTAAAGCTATGCAACTGCGCGATGAGAAGAGGATTATCTCAGAGACAATTCGACAGTACATCTCCGTAGCCCTCATAACAAGAAATAGGCACCCGACCCACCATGAAGGAAGAATGAGAAAAGCCAGAATAGAGACTCTCCGAAGAACCTAGGGCCCAAATCTCGGCACAAGACCCACCGATGCCGCGAAATATACAGGAACCCCAGCCCAAGCCATCAGCGTCGTCGTCAGCAAGGGTAAAGAGAGAACGGCAGCTGGCATCTTAACAAGAGAAACAGATACGGCAGGAGAAACAGCAATAGCCTTGCCAAGGCCATATCAACCTGTGGGGAGTGAGCGAGAACACTCCCAGATTCATAAGCAGCTTGCCAGAATTTTCAGAAAAGGAGAATCTTCACGAAAGCCCCACAAGTTCTTCCCAAAACGGCAAGAATGAATCTAGTGGAAATTTACATCGTTTGTACTCCTGTGCACGAGTCCCTGATAGAGAATGAGGCAGGCGACGCCTCCGCCCGAGCTCACCGGGCTTTATAACAGGACAGGCCAAGGAGAACGGATGAAGTCTCGAAAAAGTAAAGCGATATTCTGCAACACTACAGATTATGCAGAAGAACATACCCGCCAACTGGCAGTTCGGCAGCAGTGCATCTTGAGCACAGAACTAAATATCTATCTGCTTTGCAGCTGATCGCTTTCGTCGCTGGTTTTGCCGCACGTGGAACAGCGGTGTGACGCCTACAACATTGCGGAGCTACATAGCCCTGGCCTTGTATCGTTTATCGGACACCTACGTGTGTCCCTTGGCACCTTTTCTACCACAATATGGCAGCAGGACTGCGCAGCTGGCTTAAAGAGCGGTAAGTCGACGACCAGGCTTGCAGTTCGGCAGCAGTGCCTCTTGAGCACACAACAAAATATCTATCTGCTTTGCAGCTGATCGCTTGCGTCGCTGAATTTGCCGCATGTGGAACAGTGGTGTGACGCCTGCAACATTGCGGAGCTACATCGCCCTGGCCTTGTATCGCTTATCGGAGACCTACGTCTGTCCTTTGGCGCCTTCTCTACCACAAGATTGCAGCAGGAAAGCACGGCTGGCTTAAAAAGCGGTGGTTCGACCACCAGGCTTGCAGTTCAGCAGCAGTGCATCTTGAGCACACAACTAAATATCTATCTCCTTTGCAGCTGATCGCTTTCGTCGCTGGATTTGCCGCATGTGGAACAGTGGTGTGACGCCTGCAGCATTGCGGAGCTACATCGCCCTGGCCTTGTATCGCTTATCGGACACCTACGTCTGTCCTTTGGCGCCGTCTCTACCACAAGATTGCAGCAGGACAGCACGGCTGGCTTAAAAAGCGGTGGTTTGATGACCAGGCTTGCAGTTCGGCAGCAGTACATCTTGAGCACACAACTAAATATCTATCTGCTTTGCAGCTGATCGCTTTCGTCGCTGCATTTGCCGCATTAGGAACAGTGGTGTGACGCCTACAACGTTGCGGAGCTGCATCGGTCTGGCCTTGTATCGCTTATCTGGACACCTACGTGGTTCCTTTGGCGTCTTCTCTACCACAAGATGGCAGCAGGGCAGCACGGCTGGCCTAAAAAGCGGTGGATTGACGACCAGGCTTGCAGTTCAGCAGCAGTACATCTTGAGCACACAACTAAATATCTATCTGCTTTGCAGCTGATCGCTTTCGTCGCTGAATTTGCTGCATGAGGAACAGTAGTGTGACGCCTACAACGTTGCGGAGCTACATCGCCCAGGCCTTGTATCGCCTAACGGACACCTACGTGTCTCCCTTGGCGCCTAATCTACCACAAGATGGCAGCAGGGCAGCACGGCTGGCCTAAAAAGCGGTGGATCGACGACCAGGCTTGCAGTTCATCAGCAGTGCAACTTGAGCACACAACTAAATATGTATATGCTTCGCAGCTGATCGCTTTCGTCGCTGCATTTGCCGCATGTGGAACAGTGGTGTGACGCCTACAACATTGCGGAGATATATCGCCCAAGCCTTGTATCGCTTATCTGGACACCTACGTGGTTCCCTTGGCGCCTTCTCTACCACAAGATGGCTGCAGGGCAGCACGGCAGGCTTAAAAAGCGGTGGATCGACGACCAGGCTTGCAGTTCGGCAGCAGTACATCTTGAGCACACAACTAAATATCTATCTGCTTTGCAGCTGATCGCTTTCGTCGCTGCATTTGCCGCATGAGGAACAGTGGTGTGACGCCTACAACGTTGCGGAGCTGCATCGCTCTGGCCTTGTATCGCCTAACGGACACCTACGTGTCTCCCTTGGCGCCTTCTCTACCACAAGATGGCAGCAGGGCAGCACGGCTGGCCTAAAAAGCGGTGGATCGACGACCAGGCTTGCAGTTCGGCAGCAGTGCATCTTGAGCACACAACTAAATATCTATATGCTTCGCAGCTGGTCGCTTTCGTCGCTGCATTTGCCGCATGTGGAACAGTGGTGTGACGCCTACAACATTGCGGAGATACATCGCCCAGGCCTTGTATCGCTTATCTGGACACCTACGTGGTTCCCTTGGCGTCTTCTCTGCGACAAGATGGCAGCAGGGCAGCACGGCTGGCCTAGAAAGCGGTGGATTGACGACCAGGCTTCCAGTTCGGCAGCAGTGCATCTTGAGCACACAACTAAATATCTATATGCTTCGCAGCTGATCGCTTTCGTCGCTGCATTTGCCGCATGTGGAACAGTAGTGTGACGCCTACAACATTGCGGAGATACATCGCCCAGGCCTTGTATCGCTTATCTGGACACCTACGTGGTTCCCTTGGCGTCTTCTCTGCGACAAGATGGCAGCAGGGCAGCACGGCTGGCCTAGAAAGCGGTGGATTGACGACCAGGCTTGCAGTTCGGCAGCAGTGCATCTTGAGCACACAACTAAATATCTATATGCTTCGCAGCTGATTGCTTTCGTCGCTGCATTTGCCGCATGTGGAACAGTGGTGTGACGCCTACAACATTGCGGAGATACATCGCCCAGGCCTTGTATCGCTTATCTGGACACCTACGTGGTTCCCTTGGCGCCTTCTCAGCGACAATATGGCAGCAGGGCAGCACGGCTGGCCTAGAAAGCGGTGGATTGACGACCAGGCTTCCAGTTTGGCAGCAGTGCATGTTGAGCACACAACTAAATATCTATCTGCTTTGCAGCTCATCGCTTTCGTCGCTGGATCTGCCGCATGTGGAACAGTATTGTCACGCCTACAACATTGCGGAGCTACATCGCCCTGGCCTTGTATCGCTTATCGCACACATACGTCTGTCCTTTGGCGCCTTCTCTACCACAAGATTGCAGCAGGACAGCACGGCAGGCTTAAAACGCTGCGGATAGACGACCAGGCTTGCAGTTCGGCAACAGTTCATCTTGAGCACACAACTAAATATCTATCTGCTATGCAGCTGATCGCTTTCGTCGCTGCATTTGCCGCTTGTGGAACAGTGGTCTGACGCCTGCAACGTTGCGGAGCTACATCGCCCTGGCCTTATATCGCTTATCGGACACCTACGTGATTCCATTGGCGTCTTCTCTACCACAAGATGACGGCAGCACAGCACGGCTGGCTCAAAAAGCGGCGGATCGACGACCAGGCTTGCAGTTCGGCAGCAGTGCAACTTGAGCACACAACTAAATATCTATATGCTTCGCAGCTGATCGCGTTCGTCGCTGCATTTGCCGCATGTGGAACAGTCGTGTGACGCCTGCAGCATTGCGGAGCTACATCGCCCTGGCCTTGTATCGCTTATCGGACACCTACGTCTGTCCTTTGGCGCCTTCTCTACCACAAGATTGCAGCAGGACAGCACGGCTGGCTTAAAAAGCGGTGGTTTGATGACCAGGCTTGCAGTTCGGCAGCAGTACATCTTGAGCACACAACTAAATATCTATCTGCTTTGCAGCTGATCGCTTTCGTCGCTGCATTTGCCGCATTAGGAACAGTGGTGTGACGCCTACAACGTTGCGGAGCTGCATCGGTCTGGCCTTGTATCGCTTATCTGGACACCTACGTGGTTCCTTTGGCGTCTTCTCTACCACAAGATGGCAGCAGGGCAGCACGGCTGGCCTAAAAAGCGGTGGATTGACGACCAGGCTTGCAGTTCAGCAGCAGTACATCTTGAGCACACAACTAAATATCTATCTGCTTTGCAGCTGATCGCTTTCGTCGCTGAATTTGCTGCATGAGGAACAGTAGTGTGACGCCTACAACGTTGCGGAGCTACATCGCCCAGGCCTTGTATCGCCTAACGGACACCTACGTGTCTCCCTTGGCGCCTAATCTACCACAAGATGGCAGCAGGGCAGCACGGCTGGCCTAAAAAGCGGTGGATCGACGACCAGGCTTGCAGTTCATCAGCAGTGCAACTTGAGCACACAACTAAATATCTATATGCTTCGCAGCTGATCGCTTTCGTCGCTGCATTTGCCGCATGTGGAACAGTGGTGTGACGCCTACAACATTGCGGAGATATATCGCCCAAGCCTTGTATCGCTTATCTGGACACCTACGTGGTTCCCTTGGCGCCTTCTCTACCACAAGATGGCTGCAGGGCAGCACGGCAGGCTTAAAAAGCGGTGGATCGACGACCAGGCTTGCAGTTCGGCAGCAGTACATCTTGAGCACACAACTAAATATCTATCTGCTTTGCAGCTGATCGCTTTCGTCGCTGCATTTGCCGCATGAGGAACAGTGGTGTGACGCCTACAACGTTGCGGAGCTGCATCGCTCTGGCCTTGTATCGCCTAACGGACACCTACGTGTCTCCCTTGGCGCCTTCTCTACCACAAGATGGCAGCAGGGCAGCACGGCTGGCCTAAAAAGCGGTGGATCGACGACCAGGCTTGCAGTTCGGCAGGAGTGCATCTTGAGCACACAACTAAATATCTATATGCTTCGCAGCTGATCGCTTTCGTCGCTGCATTTGCCGCATGTGGAACAGTGGTGTGACGCCTACAACATTGCGGAGATACATCGCCCAGGCCTTGTATCGCTTATCTGGACACCTACGTGGTTCCCTTGGCGTCTTCTCTGCGACAAGATGGCAGCAGGGCAGCATGGCTGGCCTAGAAAGCGGTGGATTGACGACCAGGCTTCCAGTTCGGCAGCAGTGCATCTTGAGCACACAACTAAATATCTATATGCTTCGCAGCTGATCGCTTTCGTCGCTGCATTTGCCGCATGTGGAACAGTAGTGTGACGCCTACAACATTGCGGAGATACATCGCCCAGGCCTTGTATCGCTTATCTGGACACCTACGTGGTTCCCTTGGCGTCTTCTCTGCGACACGATGGCAGCAGGGCAGCACGGCTGGCCTAGAAAGCGGTGGATTGGCGACCAGGCTTGCAGTTCGGCAGCAGTGCATCTTGAGCACACAACTAAATATCTATATGCTTCGCAGCTGATCGCTTTCGTCGCTGCATTTGCCGCATGTGGAACAGTGGTGTGACGCCTACAACATTGCGGAGATACATCGCCCAGGCCTTGTATCGCTTATCTGGACACCTACGTGGTTCCCTTGGCGTCTTCTCTGCGACAAGATGGCAGCAGGGCAGCACGGATGGCCTAGAAAGCGGTGGATTGACGACCAGGCTTCCAGTTTGGCAGCAGTGCATGTTGAGCACACAACTAAATATCTATCTGCTTTGCAGCTCATCGCTTTCGTCGCTGGATCTGCCGCATGTGGAACAGTATTGTCACGCCTACAACATTGCGGAGCTACATCGCCCTGGCCTTGTATCGCTTATCGCACACATACGTCTGTCCTTTGGCGCCTTCTCTACCACAAGATTGCAGCAGGACAGCACGGCAGGCTTAAAAAGCTGCGGATAGACGACCAGGCTTGCAGTTCGGCAGCAGTTCATCTTGAGCACACAACTAAATATCTATCTGCTATGCAGCTGATCGCTTTCGTCGCTGCATTTGCCGCTTGTGGAACAGTGGTCTGACGCCTGCAACGTTGCGGAGCTACATCGCCCTGGCCTTATATCGCTTATCGGACACCTACGTGATTCCATTGGCGTCTTCTCTACCACAAGATGACGGCAGCACAGCACGGCTGGCTCAAAAAGCGGCGGATCGACGACCAGGCTTGCAGTTCGGCAGCAGTGCAACTTGAGCACACAACTAAATATCTATATGCTTCGCAGCTGATCGCGTTCGTCGCTGCATTTGCCGCATGTGGAACAGTCGTGTGACGCCTACAACATTGCGGAGATACATCGCCGAGGCCTTGTAATGCTTATCGGACACCTACGTCTGTCCTTTGGCGCCTTCTCTACCACAAGATTGCAGCAGGACAGCAAGGCAGGCTTAAAAAGCGGTGGATCGACGACCATGCTTGCAGTTCGGCAGCAGTACATCTTGAGCACACAACTATCTATCTGCTTTGCAGCTGATCGCTTTCGTCGCTGCATTTGCCGCATGAGGAACAGTGGTGTGACGCCTACAACCTTGCGGAGCTGCATCGCTCTGGCCTTGTATCGCTTATCTGGACACCTACGTGGTTCCCTTGGCGTCTTCTCTACCACAAGATGGCAGCAGTGCAGCACGGCTGGCCTAAAAAGCGGTGGATTGACGACCAGGCTTGCAGTTCGGTAGCAGTGCATCTTGAGTAAACAACTAAATATCCATCTGCTTTGCAGCTGATCGGTTTCGTCGCTGGATTTGCCGCATGTTGAACAGTGGTGTGACGCCTACACCATTGCGGAGCTACATCGCCCTGGCCTTGTATCGCTTATCGGACACCTACGTGTCTCCCTTGGCGCCTTCTCTACCACAAGATGGCAGCAGGACAGCACGGCTGGCCTAAAAAGCGGCGGATCGAGGATATAGTGAACTAGAATACTTTCTAGTATCGTGACCGGTGGCTGCTGGGGCCAGCTCGGCTGAAGCGAGTTGACACTGACGGCCGCCAGGGGCGCTGCTGCGCCTTTTCCTAGCCTCCGGCGCGCGCGTTGGCAGCACATGGCAATCCGGTGTGTGATTTAGCTCGCTTCGCGCGCGCGCTGTCACGCAGTTAATTTTACTTTAGCGTTCGTATCTTGCTGTTAAGTAGGGATAGCAGTGAGCAGGAACTATGTAGCATCAGTGTCAGGGAATTTAACGAAGTTATGGCGAAAAGAAGAACTGATTCCCACTGTTTTGCGCCAGTCTGCCGCACCGGCTACCCGGGCGCGCCTAAAGCATCGTTGTTTGCCGCACCAAGAGACGACGAGTTGCGAGGGAAGTGGGAGCGGAACATGCGAAGGGACGACAAGAGCCTCACGGAACTATCAGCAGTGTGTGAGCACCATTTTGAAGCCCACCTCATATTGCGCGACTACGTTCACGTAATCGACGGCGTTGAATTGCGTATACCCAGAGGCAAGCCGTCGTTAGCTCCCGGTGCCATTCCGACGCTGCTGCCTGGGTGTCCAGCCTACCTCTCTGTTAAAACCCCTAAACAGAGGACTGAAAGGAAAAGATCTGCTTGTCAAACAATTCCACCACGAAGCAAGAAGCCGTGTCAGGACGTGAACAGCGCTGACAACGAACATCAAGAGCCGGGAGAGCTGGCTGCTACAGAATCCTCGCCTTTCTCGTTTCAGGCGCTTCGTGGACTCGCTCCTTCGACGAGCTGGTGCCGCTTCGAGGACGAACGTTTCGGTTTAATTTTTGCGACGTCTTCTTTGAAAATGCAAGCAAGGCTTGTGATTACGCATGAGCGAGCTGTGGTTTTCAAGCCTGTCGGAGGCAAAGTTTGTGCTGACATTTATTACCAAGGAGTGATGTGCACAGAAAAAACAGTTGCCTCTGTTGGCGTCGCTGCAGCTGTACTGCAGGATGCCGAAGCAACTTGTGTTTGCAAGGGAGCAATGACGGATGATGAATATAGGCAGGTGTTACCGAACTTGACGGTGAAACTTCAGGCAGCAACATGCAGCAACGGACTCTGCGTCTTCAGCATAAAGTGCTCCGGAAACGTCCCGTCCGTTGGTAAGTAATTTTAAGAGACTTTCATGTACTAGTCTCGTATGTATGTATTCTTTATTCCAGCATTTAAACAGTTGCGTTTTTTTTTCATCGACAGGACTTATCTGCCCAGAGTGCAAGTCGCATCGAAAGTTATTGCTGACCCGAAAGTCGAGCTTAAAAGCCCGTGTGTCCAAGAAAGGAGCTCTTGCTCAGCGTCTAAAACTTCTAAGGCAGAAGACAAAACGTTTGAAGACCAGCGCCACTGCATTAAAGGGACAACTGAAAGCAATGGCAGCTAAAAACAAAGACATCAATGAGAAAGAATTTGCCTCTAGAATAGAAAGTCTCACTCCAAAACAGCGTGAAGCAACACTTCACATGTTTAAATCTGTTTCAAGAAAAAACACAAAAGGCATGCAGTATTCTAACAAATGGGTCCTGGAGTGCCTCATAATGAAAATGAAGAGTGCCAGGCTTTATGAGCACCTGAGGAAGGAAAAGATACTGTCACTCCCGAGTAAAACAACTCTACGCAAATATTTGAAATCCTACAGAACAGGGTTTGGTTTCTGCCCAAAGATCTTCAAAGTCATCAGTGAAAAGACGGCCACAATGGATGAATATGCACGCCACGGTGGAATTATTGTCGATGATATGAAGCTCTCTCAGCATCTTTCTGTGACAACGGCTGGCCACATAGATGGTTTCGTGGATCTCGGCAAGTTTACATCGACTGAGGACAAACACACACCATGCGATCACGGAGTGGTTCTGGTTTTCGTACCGTTTGTTGGAAAATGGACCCAAATTCTTGCAGCATTTGCAACAAGAGGGAACATTTGCGGCAGTACCTTAACGAAGATCATGATTGAAGCCATAATTTTGGCAGAAAAAGCAGGGCTGAAGGTTGACTTCGTAACATCAGACGGAGGAAGTTGGAACCGACGGATGTGGACATTAATGGGCATCAAGGCGTCTTTGGACCACATTAAATGCAGTGCACCACATCCTGTAGACGAGCACCGTCAACTTTTCTTCATGTCAGACTTCCCTCACCTCATAAAGTGCCTTCGAAACCGGCTGTTGTGCTTGGATTTCCAAACACCAAAGGGCCAAGTAAGTATTTGCCAAAGCGGCATGCTTAACTGTATTCTGTAATTTTTGTTCCAGTCATTCTAACTGGCAGTAAATAATTACTGATTTGCTTTACTTGCAGGTGACAATGCGAACTATTCGAAAAGCTGTGGAGCTGGACGGAAGCAATGTTACCCTGCAGGCCATGCATGGCATCACATCCAGCCATACGAACCCTAACAATTTCGAGAAAATGAGAGTCTCCTTGGCGTTCCAGCTCTTCAGTGAAAAAGTAATTCATGGGCTTCAGCTGCAAAAAGCCAAGTTAGAGCCTCTGTGCGGCAGCATAACAGCGACAGTGCACTTTTTTGAGTAAGTATTGCATATCATAGAATGATAACTCCACTACTTCAGGTACAAAGAAAATGCCTTATTTTGTCAACCTAACCTTCAACCACAGCCTAGATCAAACTGGGACTAGCCTGCCTGACAACAAGTCTCACTTAATACAGTGTGCTATAGTGAACTGGTGCACGACCACATGACTAACTGAACGCTTTATTATTTATGTGTCGTAAATAAGTTAAATAGCTAAGTGTGATTGAAATTGAACATTAACATTGCTCTTGCAGGGTCATTCATGGTGTTATACAAGTCATGACGTCACGCTTTCCAGCTGAAGCACTGCGTCCCAACTCTGCATCGGCCGACAAGTTGAATTCTGTTCTGTCGTTTCTGTCAGAGTGGGAACGCCACACAAATGGGCAGCGGGGCTTTTTAAGCCAGTCCACAGTAACTGGACTGCGTGTAACTCTATGCAGTACCTTGTCGCTGTTGAAGTACTTGACTCAACACATTGGTTTCAAGTATGTAATGACAAGCAGGGTGAGCTAAGACCCCGTGGAACATCTTTTTGGCATCGTCAGACAGTCATCGGGATGCAATACTCATCCTACACCTCAGCAGTTCATTGCTACAGTGAACTGTCTCAGCTTCAGCAATCTTGCACACTCTGTGTCAAGAGGAAACTGCGAGCCTGCTGTTTTAAGTTCACTCTTGAATGCAGATGCTGGTGAGCAGGACACTTGCACTGGGAGGGAGAAACTCATTGACAGATTTCTCGATGCCGGAAACTTGGATGCAGCTGACGCCCTGCTCACAAAAGCTGTGCCTGACCATTCTTCCATTGTTGTGGCATCAAGTGACTGCAGGCGAACCTTTTACATTGCTGGTTACGTCGCGCGAAAATGCGTTCTAAAAACGGGTTGTGAAAGGTGTCTCAACCTTCTTTTGCTCACCAAGGAGGCAGCGGACAATTTAAACATGGCCGAGCTTGTCCGTTTAAAGGACAATGGTGGGTTACTTTACCCTTCAAGCAAGTTGTTTAAATTTCTGGCTGACCTCGAAGAGTCATTCACAACCTGCTTTAGCCTTTCAGAGCTGCACTCTGAAAGTGTGCTTGATGTTTTGGACCTTGCTAAGCAAAAGCAGCAAACTGAGCTTGGATGCCCTGAGCACGCTCATACCATAGCTGCAGAAATAACTGCATTTTACCTAACTACTCGTCTGCATTTTTTCACGAAGAGCATTAATCGAGCCAGCGACAGCAAGCGGCAGGCGTCAAAGCACCTTAAATTGAGTAGGTGCTGAACAAGGCAATGGCAGGGAAGTTGTGGATTTTTGCAAACAAGATTTTTTTCTGATCATTTCTGCACTGAAGTCAGTTGTAAATAAAAGCTTCATATGGTGTTCATGTGTACATAGCTGTGACATCAATTTTATAATTATTACTACATCAAAAACAACACCAAAACTCACATCATAGCGGTAAATCGATCATATTTACAAGACCATTGACTTCTCTGACCCATATATGAGCTCAAAATGCCGCATAAAATTTAGCTTAAACGGTTTACTCCTGAAAGTGTGTGGACAATAAATGGCTGTGAGTACACACACTAAATGGCATTGCTTTCGGGTCTTGATCTTCAAACCACAGCAATGGTCACGCAAATAATTTGCTCTGTATGTCATGCTGACCGCTTGTCATTCTGCGATGGTGTTTTGCGCCAAAAAATCACTCTGCAAGTCGGAGCTTAGCAGACGACGCGACAGCAGGAATGTTGTATCCTTGCTTAGGTACGTGGTTTTCGGACGCGTTTCAATAATTGACAAGCCTAGTCACTGTAAGTGACAGGCGGAGAACAGCAAGAAGTAATAAATGAGCGATTCTTATTAGTAAATGAGATGAAAAACGCAAGATGACAGACGACCTTTTCAAAACTACGCGAATTCCTGTGCCTATGAAAAGTTGCGGTGGCGCCATCTCATGGCGCCTGTTAGAAAACGGCTCGCCTGCGCCTCGCCGCTCGCGCCACTAGAGAGTATTCTAGTTCACTATAATCGAGGACCAGGCTTGCAGCTCGGCAGCAGTGCATCTTGAGCACACAACTAAATATCTATCTGCTTTGCAGCTGATCGCTTTCGTCGCTGGATTTGCCGCATGTGGAACTGTGGTGTGACGCCTACAACATTGCGGAGCTACATCGCCCTGGCCTTGTATAGCTTATCGGACACCAATGTCTGGCCTTTGGCGCCTTCTCTACCACAACACTGCAGCAGGACAGCACGGCTGGCCTAAAAAGCGGTGAATCGATGACTAGGCTTGCAGTTCGGCAGCAGTGCATCTTGAGCACGCAGCTAAACATCTATATGCTTTGCAGCTGATCGCTTTCGTCGCTGGATTTGCCGCATGTGGAACAGTGGTGTGACGCCTACAACATTGCGGAGATACATCGCCCAGGCCTTGTATCGCTTAACGGACACCTACGTGTCTCCCTTGGCGCCTTCTCTACCACAAGATGGCAGCAGGACAACACGGCTGGCTTAAAAAGCGGTGGATCGACGACCACGCTTGCAGTTCGGCAGCAGTGCATCTTGAGCACACAACTAAATATCCATCTGCTTTGCAGCTGACCGCTTTCGTCACTGGATTTGCCGCATATGGAACAGTGGTGCGAGGCCTACAACATTGCGGAGCTATATCGCCCTGGCCTTATATCGCTTAACGGGCAGCTACGTCTGTCCTTTGGCGCCTTCTCTACCACAAGATGGCAGCAGGACACAACGGCTGGCTTTAAAAGCGGTGGATCGACGACCAGGCTTGCAGTGCGGCAGCAGTGCATCTTGGGCACACGACTAAATATCTATCAGCTTTGCAGCTGATCGCTTTCGTCGCTGGATTTGCCGCATGTGGAACAGTGGTGTGACGCCTACAACATTGCGGAGCTACATCGCCCTGTCCTTGTATCGCTTATCGGACACCTACGTATGTCCATTGGCGCCTTCTCTACCACAAGATGGCAGCAGGACACAACGGCTGGCTTTAAAGGCGGTGGATCGACGACCAGGCTTGCAGTGCGGCAGCAGTGCATCTCGGGCACACGACTAAATATCTATCAGCTTTGCAGCTGATCGCTTTCGTCGCTGGATTTGCCGCATGTGGAACAGTCATGTGACGCCTACAACATTGCGGAGCTACATCGCCCTGTCCTTGTATCGCTTATCGGACACCTACGTATGTCCATTGGCGCCTTGTCTACCAGAAGATGGCAGCAGGACACAACGGCTGGCTTAAAAAGCTGCGGATCGACCACCAGGCTTGCAGTTCGGCAGCAGTGAACACACAACTAAATATCTATCTGCTTTGCAGCTGATCGCTTTCGTCGCTGAATTTGCCGCATGTGGAACAGTCGTGTGACGCCTACAACATTGCGGAGCTGCATTGCCCTGGCCTTGTATCGCTTATCGGGCACCTACGTGGTTCCCTTGGCGTCTTCTCTACCGCAAGATGGTAGCAGGACAACACGGCTTGCTTAAAAAGCGGTGGATCGACGACCAGGCTTGCAGTTCGGCAGCAGTGCATCTTGAGCGCACAACTAAATATCTATCTGCTTTGTAGGTGAGAGGCACATGTTTTCAATTTGCTCCCGCTCAAATTGATGCACTGCTGCCGAACTGCATCTTAAGCATTCTATACTTTACATGCGTGAAATAGCGTCATAGTCCAGAAGCCTCATGTCAAAAAAAGCTGTGGACGAATTGCGTGCTGAAATTATTGAAGAATTCAGAGAGATAAAAGAAAGTCTAGAGGAGCTAAAAGAACTGGGACAGGAAATTAAGGACTTAGTAGCATTGAAAGAAGTAATCCATGCCAGTGTTATAGAAAACAAGGTACTTAACGTGCAATATGCTAAGCTGACGCGAAAACTGGAGGAGCTTGAAACGTACCAGCGCTCGACCAACTTAGAAATTAAGGGTGTTCCTGTTGATGCTGAGCCAATAACTATTATAAAGAAGATTGGGGAACTTGTTGCAGAGGAAGTGCAAGATTCTGATATCGATGCGTGCCATAATGCACCGACAGCAAAACACAATGAACAAAACATAATCGTTCAATTTGTGGGCCGTATCAAAAGGAATGGTTTTCTTGATAAATGAAGAAAGGAAAAAAAATAATACCAGAATCCTTGGCTTTGTTGAGAATCGTCCTATATTCATTAATGAGCGTTTGACAAGACAAGGTAAGCAGTTACTAAGTGCTGCGAAACAAGGGAAGAATGAGGTTGGCTCGAAATATGTGTGGACCACTGGAGGGAAAGTACAGGCAAGGCGCAATGAAATATCTCCTATTCTGCATATTTTCAGCACTGAAGATATCAGCAAGATGATAACCTAATATTTAGCTTTATTTCGTGAGAATAACTCTTATTGGGTTTAAGTACAGATATGGCTTTAGTCGATAAATCTTTATATCATGATTACGTTTCATTTTCAAATATATCTGCGGGTTTACAGAAACATATTTCAATCTTTCATTTAAACATACAAAGCATAAAAAATAAGCAAGATAAAATTGAAGAATTGCTCCAACATACCAACACTAATCGCGATATTCTTCTCTTCACTGAAACATGGTTATCTGATAAGGAATACCCCTTCCGGCTCAAAAACTACGGGCATCACCTACTAAACCGTACCTACGCAAGAGGTGGCGGTCTAGCAGCATATGTACAAAATGATCTAAACTCGGATGAAATTGCAGATTTATCCCTAATTATCCCAACGTTGGATGCCTCCCTATTTGTCTTCAAGCGGGAACGTTTTTAGTAGTCTACAGACCACCCTGTGGCAACTAAAAAGACTTCTTTTCTTTTGTGGATAAGCTGCTAGCTTATCTCAGAGCCACCAGCAAAATGTTTGCCATACTAGGTGATTCGAACATAGATATTATGGCTGAAGATACAATAACACGAGAATATAATCAGCTCCTTTACTCTTACGCATGTTCGAATACTATAACCTTGCCAACACGAGTTCCAACACACCGCCAAACCTCATATGTCTATATCACTAATGTACATGTTTCCTGTGTGACTGCTGGCCTCATGTCCTCTGATATAAGCGATTATCTTCTAATCTTTTGTTTTCTGCCTTGTTCCCAGAAATACAAGCAAAATGCACCGGTATATTTCTGCCGCCTAATAGATACAACGACGCAAGCCTATTTTCGCTCTATTATCCCGGAAAAAAAATGGGAATCTGAACTAATTGAAAGTGACCCAAATAAGGGCATACAATTCATTTTTCGATAAACTAATCGCTGTCTGCGGCATAGCCTTCCCACAGCATAGTGCTACAAAATGACTAAAAAATAAAAAAAGCCACGGATAGATGTAGTGCTGTTTACAAAAATCAAAAATCAAAATAAAATGTACCATACATCTCTTAAAACACGAGACGTGAATGAATTATTCAAATTCAAGGAGTACCGTAGCCAAGTAAATTCAGAATTAAAAAAGGCAAAAGAAAAATATTATGAGAACGTATATATACGAATCCAAGAAAAGTTTGACTGGAAATTAGGAAAATATCTGGAGGAAAGGCTAGCCCTCAGGACCTACAAATAGCTTCGGTTAACGGCACTCTTGCAGGTGAAGAAGCCGTCTCTATCCTGAACACTCGCTTTGTTCAATGCTGCAGCAACATTTCTGCAGCAGATCCACAAGAGATAGAGCATACTGTTCTGAAACCGACTCGGCAAAGTTCTTTAATGTTATTTTCGGCGACACCAAGCGAAGCAGAAACCGTGATAAAGAACTTTGAGTCAAACAGTGCTGAAGGTTTCGACGGTATCATGGCAGATTCTATAAAGTATGTGTCTGATATCATCTCTAATGTGTGAGCTCATATTATTAATAAAATGTTTGAGCCCGGAATTTTTCCTATCAAACTCAAAGTAGCCATAGTTTGCCCGGCTCATAAAGGTTATGCTGACCGTAGTGTAAACAACTTCCGACCTATATCAATACTACCTATTTTTTCAAAATTTTTTGAAACTGTACTAAACGCTCGACTAGAGGGTTTCTCAAGGAAATATGCCATTATTAGTACGGCACAATATGGATTCCAAAAAAATAAATCATATGAGGATGCGCTCCTAAATATAAAACATCAAATACTGCAAAATA
Organism: Dermacentor andersoni; assembly: GCF_023375885.2. Classification (NCBI taxonomy): domain Eukaryota; kingdom Metazoa; phylum Arthropoda; class Arachnida; order Ixodida; family Ixodidae; genus Dermacentor; species Dermacentor andersoni. Next base: position 219,191,290 of record NC_092815.1, read on the forward strand.
TGGAAAACTGTTTATACACGGTAGGCTTATTTATGTACCTGTGTAAAGCGTTTGACAGTGTAAATCATGTTATACTTCTGTGCAAACTTTATGACTACGGTATACGTGGTACAGCATTAGATTTAATGAAAAGTTACTTCACGGATCGGTACCACTTTGTTTCATATGATCATGCCACTTCCTCACTTCTCGAAATGCAGACTGGTGTGTCACAGGGATCCGTACTTGGTCCTATATTATTTAATTTATATCAATTACCTTCCTAACATTTCATCCTCATCTAATATCATCATGTACGCAGACGATACTAATCTTTTCTATGCAAATTCTTCCTTGCAATGCTTAGAAAAACAAATAAATGAGTATTTAAATTTATTATCTTAATGGCTGTACATCAACAAACTACAATTGAATGTCAACAAAACCAAATATATAATGTTTGAACCGATAAATAAGCCATTGCGTGTTAACATAACTGTTCTATTTCAAGCAAAGAGGCTAGAACAAGTAACAACGCAAAAGTTTTAGGGGGTATGGTTTCAAGAGAACCTCTCCCGGGTCAATAATGTCAATAATCTTAGCAATGATCTTAGCAAAGTAGTAGGCTCTATGTATAAAATTGGTGATCTAATACCATTATGGCTAAAGGAAGCAATATACTACGCCCTTCTTTACTCGGAGCTAACTTATTGTGTGTTGGTTTGGGGAACAGCTACAGCAAAAAACTATGATAAGTTATTAAGCTTGCGAAAACGAGTAGTCCGAATTTTTGAAAACCACCATTGTAGGCTGCGTGACTTACCCACGCACAATTTCTTTGGCAAACATTTACTGATCCCCTGTCAGGCCATATGGCCTTCCGCTCTTGTTTCCTGTTTGTGTAATGAAGAAAGAAATAAACTTCAAACCTAAAACCCCAGCCTAAATAGGGAAGAGGCAATAACCCTGAGAAAATTACAAACCAACAGGCTATCCACGGTATCCTATTGCACTGAATCTCACCTTCTAAGCATTCATACTTATGCGCGTACTCTAAGGTCGTAGGCACCCTACGCCGTATGGTATGGATATGTGTCGAAAAAGATGGCACCGTAGACAGCCCAACACAAACTGAAGAGCGGTGGGAGGCCAAGCTATCAGACTCGGACTCGAAGAGACAGCGGAGCCTCATCGAACGGGAGTTGGCTGTGGTCCGCAGTTGCCTTGAATAACGAGGCTATCCACCTAAGGCGCGGACTGCGCTTGCTCAGAATAAAATCCATCTTTCTTTTTGAAAGAAAGAAGCCGTTAATATATTTGTTGTACATCTCGACGCCACTCAAGTTGACTACACTGTACCCGCGCTTCGGCCGCCTTGGCAATGAGTTGGAATGTCAGGAGAAGCCCGACAAACTTTACCTGAAATGCGCGTCTGGCACTGTATCGTTAAATGCTGCTATCGTGGGGGAAGAGCCATGTAGGTGGCACTCGACCCTGCGTCAACGAGTGCGCTTGGGAGCATAAGTTATCGCTAAGAAACAAAAGTTATGTGCACTTACCTGCCGATTATCGCGCTCGCTGCAAGTGCGAACCGCTGTTTCGCGTGGTGAAGACACTGAGCATGACTTGGCGTGAGTGTTGATGGAGGGCTTTTGTTTTAAGCAAAGACGCATCAAGTGCATTAGCGACACTTGGGTTTATATTTTTGAGAACCAGATACAGCTCTTCGACACATTGGTATTGTAACGCTGCAGTGACGGTCAAGAACACAGTAGCAAAACTGTCTATCACGAAACTAACGTTTTATTCGGCGAACATTTGCGCAGAAAGACGAGTAACAGTCAAGAACAACGCCAGCGGCGAGCGATCGTCGAAACCAGCTGCGCAAACCCGACGGCTTGTACTGATGACTCCTCTTCATTGGAGCCAGCGCAATCACTGGTGTCCGCGTGCCCTCCAGAAAGTGCTACAAAATTCGAGTCGAGAATACACTCAGATTGCATAAGGTTCGGTGGCAACAAGGAAAGCATAGAACCGTCGATAACGTTCGAGCAACTTCCGATGCATGCAGGAGTGTCCTGTGCAGGCCGATTGTGCAGGCCGATTACGCTGACCATCTGTTAACCGGTGCAAAGCGGTCATCGGAGGAAGGTTAACAAGTATACGTATCACAATGACTGCAGGGCTAATGTACACATATGGACGCTCCGCGCCAGTTCTGCTCCTTCGTAATTCTTTCTTCCATTGTCGTGCAGCTACAGATCTGTTCATGTTCCACCAACGCACATATCAATAACTTTTACTGTTCACACGCTGACACTTTTAGCGAAGTTTTAATTAAACACAACTGCTTATTATTGTTAAAATACTGGGCAATAAAATGGTATAACTTTTCCAAAGCAGATCTGTCGATTTCCACGTGCTCTGTTGGCCGATAAAAGTGAGAAAAATAACGGTACCAATCTAGCTTTTATTTCTAATAAAAACCTTCTTACCCACATCTCAAAAGTAAGTGTACTCGACTTGGTTTCGGCGTTCTTGATCTGATTCGCTAAATGAATGATTTATTTTGAATGTTTACGTTAACTTCATTTGTGGGTTTCCAGCCTTTGCATAAGCTAGCAGCACATCAGAGAAAAGTACGAAAATCTTTTATTTGACATGTTAAATTTCTATTTTCTTTCTAATAGGGTATTTTCCCGTTTATATAAATATATCATGCTGATGCACAGTAAATCTTTAAATACCCGCGCAACATCGTTAGTTTTGAGCTTTATTTTCCTGCCCCTTGCTGTCAAATCCAGGGGCAGCCTATCCGTCAAGCTGTTCACTGTAGCATCTTTTTACTTGGCTGATCCTTTTCTTCCTATATAGAGCAAGTAAACGATGCACTGAGAGATTTATCACTCACCATGGTTGCTTAGTATCTGTGGTGATGGGCTGCTAAGCACCAGGTCATGGGATGGAAACTCGGCCACGACGGTTGCATTTCTATGGGGGTGACATGCGAAAACACCCGTGTACTTAGATTGAGCTGCACGCTAAAGAACCCCAGGTGGTTCAAATTTCTGGAGTCCCCCACTATGGCATGCCTCATAATTAGAAATTGGTTTTGGCACGTAAAACCCCATAATATATTATTAGACATTTATCGAACACGGTAGGCAGTATTGCGCTATGCATGCTTATGAACCGCACATTATAAACCTGTTCATCGTCAAGTTATATTTCGTAGAGTTGACTTCCCCCAGCTTAAAAGGGTCAGCATGAATGCGGACACTACATTGGCCAGGTGTTCATTCAACCCACCCGACGTGGCGCAGACCGCAGGCACCGGTACTACGAGATGAAACGCATCTGCTACTACCTGCTTCCCCGGGAAGGTGGTGCCACCTTTTGGTCATCACGGCTGAGCCCTGACGCGCTCGACGACAGCCTGTGCACGCACGTTGTGGTTGGCGGACTGGTAGTGTCACGTGAGGGACGAATGGTTCCCATGCTTCCAAAGCACGAGGACGTCATCGCCAAATTATCGGGCACCAAGCTCAAGGTAAGCGCCACGAAAAGGGTTAAGCATGTTTTCTCTATTTGAGGAACGCAGGAGCCAAGATCAATGATTAGGAGTATCGCTAACCAGGACATATTCAACGCCGCTTAAAAAAAATTGGTTTCTTTGTGAAAAGGCCGCTATGTGCCCGCATTGTCATGGTCAAGTGGGCTAGAGAAAATTATCTCTTTTGAAACAGAATATCGGCAGAAACCATTTCACGACAACTAGCGATGCTAATGCGTTTAGCATCAATCATTATTTTCACAGTGCATTGATAGGGAAGACCACAGTAACAAAAACCCTGTGTCACCAAGCTAACTCGTTATACGGCGAAGTTGCGCTCTTTAAACCAAGTGCCATTCAAAGCACAGCGATTGCCGCGAGCACAGCCCGCGATGGTTGAAAATGTCATGTGCGGCATCGGCAATTTATACATGAGTAGTTGAACCATCCCCCGTTAGCGTTGATGTTCGCGTAAGTTCTAGAATTTACAGCACCACTCTCGTCGGGCACATAATGTTTTTCACACGAGGCTTGGCGACAACACACACAACAGATGGAATCGTCTGCAAGAATCCGGAAGCTTGTCACACTTGCAGCCCTGTCGTGCCGCGAGCCATACCGTAAAGATTTGTCAGCCGGTGAGAAGCGCTCCCCGGAGAAAAGTAAGTGCGCGTTTCTGTAACGGGACACAACCTGTTGCAGCCGTCGAAACAAGTTTTTTATGAGGCGTCCACTGCGGCGCGACTCCTCATTCGCACTTCGATCATGACGATGCTTTATTCGCATCCCCTTTGAAACGGGGCTGTGAGTCACCGAGCCTGCTTGATTTATTCGGGTGTGATGTACAGGCTTTCTCACAGTAACATTTTTCTGTACATCTCCCTAATCTTCCAACGCGATAGCTTTAGGGGCCATGTGTCACGAAGAATCCGGTGTTGGTGTCGACAGCGTTGCCCGTTAGCGAAAAAATATCCATATATATTTCGGTATATGTTTGTACCGCGCCTGAAATGTCATGCGACATATGTGCGTTACACTGCCACGCCATTTAATCTCTGAAGTTGCTCGTACCTTGTCATATATTCTTCACAAAGTTATTCTTTAGAATTTTGAGAATAACATCTCGCAAACGGATGCCATAAAACAAAACACCGACAACGCATGCCTTTTATGTTAAATTTATTTAATCTCCTGTGACTTAAATAATAAAAGTGGGAAACAATAGCAGAAATCTGAAAATTATGTAAATATTTTATGTGCCCTACCTCGGGATTCGCCCACGCAAGAAGCCGCGTTTCTCACAGAAAGGTCAGATTCGTGCGTGATTCCTCACCAGTGTTTCCAGGTAAACATTACGGTTGCATAAGTTGCAGTCACCGGGAAGCGTGAGGAGGAGTCGGGGACAGTTCAATTCTATCGCGTTCCACTCTTAACTCTCTAATGACGAGACATATAAATACCGAAAAATATTTGTTTGTTATCTAAGTATGCAAAACACATCATGAATAAACATATTTCAAAAAAAGAAAATATATTTTGCGAAAAAATTTTCAGCAATAGTGGGAAAACGCCAGGCTGGAAACTGGAAGTGGCTCCCCCTCAAGCCATCTATGGCTTCGTTTTCCATTTGTATAGACAGCTTTCATCATATAGGCACCATTGCTGTATAATTCATTTGCTTTACGTCATATGAGTGACACCACTGCAGCTGGATATGCTGCATCGGCCAGTCTCCTCTGACCTTGCTTTCACGAGACAGTAAGTCGATCGTCAAGAGAGAGAGAGAGAGAAATAATGCAGAGAAAGGCAGGGAGGTTAAACAGAGGTAGTTCCGGTTGGCTACCCTGCGCAGGGGGAAGGGTCAAGAGGGATAAAAAGAGAAACAAAGAAAGGGAGACAAGCACGAACAAAGCGCGTACACTACAGAGCGGTAGGGGGCGGTATTCTTAGAGTCTGTCGGGAAGCCCTGTAGACCGCAAGAACCTTAATAGCGCGAGTAAGGCCTTCAACGCGGATGTTCTTTCGGAGCATTGGCCTAAAGCTTTTAGTTCTGAAAGTGGACGATTGTCCAACTGGTCCAGTACTCTGCGCATCACTTGTCTCTCAGCACTGTATCGCGGGCAGTCGATCGCCAAACTTCTTTGTCGTCCAATGTTTTTGCTCTGAACCAACAAATCACCATATCCCCCCGCTAAAAATGCCAGTTCTGGCATTTTTAGCGGGGAGGATATGATGATTACAGTTATCTTCCTTGTTCAGTGCGGCATGTATGATTGACTGTGAATATATCTATGTTTCTTAGTTTCTCCTGTTGGTTGGAGTTGTTATATATTCTTCGTTCCAAGCAATAAACTTCAGTTGCAAGTCAGCGCTCGTCCTTGTCGTTCTCCCTGCTGTCTCCGTCAAAACCACGCTGTTCTGTTTCAAATATGCCTTTCTAGATTAGGTTCATCTTGCTTTCATGCCATCCACCCAGAATTTTCGTTGTTCTATCACTTGGGTGGAAAGATGATGATCCGAAGTTCAATCACGGGGAAACAACCGAGTGGGCTCTTGAAGATCCGTATCATGACGCTTGTCAGCAGCAGGAGGCTCATCAGCGCTGCCTGTTGATCAGTAGAAGCAGAAATTGGGCAGAACGTATACGTGGAGATACGTGGCAGGGGCGGGGCCGTGTAGTATCCTTGCTTAGCAAAAGGACAGGAGTCTATTAACGTTGGTTGGTCACAAATGCGGACGGGTGAAGTTGGTGCCCTTTGCTCAGCATCCGGACAACCAAAAGGAGTAAAGTCTTGCTACTGACCAGCAAATCGCAGCGATGCAGCCAAGATTTTCACAAAAGTGCTTTCAGTACTCTCGGGATTTTGAAACGGACACACGGTGGAGCGATGCTATGACTCCACGGAAGCAGCATTCAACAGATACTTTGTCATCTTTGGCAACTTCTTTTTACGCTCGTCCCTTTTTCGCCAGTCGTCTAAACGCGCCAGTTTGATGCGTACATTGATGCAGGACCGGACTAATGTTTCTCTTTCTAATATTTCCACATGAGTGACGTCACAGCAGACAAAAAGCGTGGGCTCGATAATAGGCTACTTTAGAAAAGTCAGCGCTACCCTTGACACCAAGAGCATTATGAGAGTTACTTTAGTGGAAGCCATGTGCTACCGTGGCATCAGAGTTGGCACGCTCCAGTGCTGTGGTGCTAGATGCAGTGGCCGCCGAATGGTGCCCCGAAGACAGTGCTGGGCAATCTTGGCATCTGGCGGCTCGGAAAACCGCCTCTCGCTGATGGGTCTAAACGAACTTGGTTAAAATACGTTGGCGGGCTAGTTGGTTAGAACCCATGATAGAGTGTATAAGCGCGACTGTACGAGGACGTAGAACGTTTCTACGTACTCGTACAGTCGCGCTTATACACTCTGCCATGGGTCTAAACGTAGTTACAATAGGCGGGCGACTTACAAGAGCTGTTGGAGGCAAACCATCGCAGAGTTGATGACATAGCCAGCTATCTGCGCAACGCTTCGCCTAACTTCGATTCCTACATCACGTGGGATCTCCATAATTTTTTCCCTTTCTTTTTGCCCTGTTTCTCGGTTCGTGGTGAGAGGTAGCACCACGCTCCGGCAAGGAGGGTGGTTGGGTTAGAGCCAGACAACGCATGCGCTTCTTTCGTCACGGGTGGAAAGGACATATGGCCCAAATTCACTCAAGCCACCCAACCGTTCAGCCGGCGCCCACCTGCGTGCGGACCGGTGCGGGTACCCGCACGATGAATCGTCTCACAGAATTTCCTGTACACTTAATCCGCATAAGCGCATTGCACGCGCACTGCGATTGGACGACGCAAAGCCTGTTGACAGCTGGCAACTATCGCCAACAGCAGACGACACTGGCATATTTTTGTCTATGTTAGTTCGTTTGCGCGTCGCGGTGATAACGTAATTCTTCACATTCTGTTCTTCAGCCGCATGTGCTGCATTGGCGTGGTCATCCACGTCTTAAACACTGCGCAGTCACCCTACCAGCGCCACATTTTAATAACACCTTGCAATCGCATCGTGTCGCAACATGGGACGTGTTCTCGGACAATCGCATTCAGCAGGTACTGAAATGGCTGGTTAAGCAAAACCTCGAATGGAATGGAATGGAATGGAAAACTTTATTGAGTCTTTTAAGGTTTTAGCGGGTCGAGGCCGAAGTCTTCATTCTTGAAGCTTGGGTCCTCTTCAGCCATGGATGGGCCCCTAGTCCAGGGCTCCACTGAGCCGGGCCGCCTCGCACGCGTGCGCTATTAGAGCTCTTTGAGCCTCTAGCTGGCGGCTGGTGAGCCAGCTCTCCCATTGCTCCGCACTTGGTGTTTTGTGTTTGTGGAATGCCTGGTTTCTTGTACACTCCCATCTAATGTGGTATAATGTTGGTTTAGCTCCACACCACGGACAGGTTGCGCTATACTGCGTGGGGAACATCCTACTTAGTATGTGTAAGTTTGGGAAGGTGCCCGTTTGCAGTCTCCTCCATCCTGCGGCCTCCTCCTTTGTTAATGCTTTATGTGGTGGGGGATATTGATATCTTAGCCCCTTATAGAGGTTTAATAGCTCTGAATAGCTGTTCCCGCAGTTGATCCGTGGCCCCTCTGGAGCGGTTGACGTTCCTGCTCGGCTGGTCATCTCTCGAGCTAGGCTGTCAGCCCCTTCGTTGCCCCTGATCCCTGCGTGGCTTGGTATCCAGATAATGTTATGTGTGGGTTGTCCCTCAGCGATTGGAACTCTGCTGAGGATCTTGAGCGCCCTGCTACTAATTCTGCCTCTTATATAGCTCCGGCACGCCTCTTGTGAATCTGTTAGAATATTGAGGGATATTCCTGTTCTATAACCTACTTCCACTGCCAGTGCGACAACAATTTCCTCTGCCTCGGTTATGTTAGCCACCTCGGCCGTGAGTCCTGTGATTAATTCTCCTTGAATATTTACTACTACCGCTGCCGCGTTGTTTTTGTGTGCTTGTGAGTATAGGGACGCATCGGTATAGACTGTATTGTCCCGATGTCCCATCGTCTTTTCGTAAAACTCTGCCCTAGCCTGTCTCCTACTCGCATGGAGGTTTGGGTCCATGTTGCGAGGGATAGGTTGTATTCGTAGTTACTTTCTTAGTGGGTCTGGTATTATGGCCCTGCTACTTTGTGGTTTTTCTACTTCCCGACCTAGCTTTGTCAGGAGCGCCCTTCCTGTTGTTGTATTGCTGAGTCTTCGTACTTGTGCGTTGAGCTGGCATTCCCTTAGTTCTTCAAAAGTGTTGCTGATTCCAAGTTGCATGAGTTTGTCGTTGGATGTGTTCCTTGGGAGGTGGAGAGCTGTTTTATACGCTTTCCGGAGGATGATCTCCACTTGCTCTTTTTCGGTTTTGGTGATTGCATGGTACGGCAGTGAGTATGTGACCCGGCTGACTATCAGGCTGTTGACCAACCTGAGTGTGTCCTCCTCTTTCATGCCATATCGCTTGTGTGCCACTCTGCTAATCATTCGGCCCACCTGTCCTGCTGCTTTGTTTAGCAGGCAGATTGTGTGGCTGCATTTCCGGCTTCCTTGCAGCCACATGCCGAGGATTCTAATCATCTTTTGTTCCGGGATGTTCTGTCCTTCTAGCCTTACTTCGAGCGGGGCATCAGTGGGGTGTCTGCCCACCCTGAGGAGTTCAGATTTTTCCGTGGAGCATCTGAGGCCTCTTTGCTTTGTGTATTCTTCGATGCAGGTGGCAGCTTCTTGTAGTGCCTCTTGTTTATCCCCTAGTGAGCCTTGAGTAGTCCAGATCGTTATGTCGTCCGCGTACATTGCGTGACTGATTCCTTAGATTTTTCTAAGTTTCTTGGTAAGGTTGACCATCGCTATGTTGAAGAGTACTGGCGAGATTACTGAGCCCTGCGGAGTGCCCTTGCATGGCGTTTGAAAGGCGTCACTCCGTAGGTCTCCCAGGCCTACTGTCGCTGTTCTGTCGGTTAGGAAGCTTCTGATATAGTCATGGACTTTCTTCCCGCAATTAGTGGTGTTGATCCCCTCCATAATGGCGGCGTGGGACACGTTGTCAAAGGCTCCCTTGATGTCGATGGCCATGACCACGTTTTCCCCGTGTTTCGGCATTGTCTCGAGTACCTCTTCCTTTAGCTGTAGCAAGATATCTTGGGTAGACAAGTTTGCCCTGAAGCCGAACATGGTGTTGGGGTACCATCCTCCGTCTTCAAGATGCGTTTGGATTCTTCGATTTACTATTCTTTCGTAGAGCTTGCCTAGGCATGATGTAAGCGAAATTGGTCTGAGATTTTCAATTTGGAGTTTTTTGCCGGGTTTGGGAATCATCACCACTACGGCGTGTTTCCACTCCGCTGGTACTTTGCCTTCCTCCCATAGTTTGTTGAGGTAGAGGGTGAGCTGATCAATTGCTTCGTCGCTGAGGTTTCGAATTAGCGAGTTTCGGGTTTTGTCCGCCCCTGCTGCTGTGTTCTTCGTTGTAGCCCTTACAGCCTCGACGACCTCTTCTCTTGTGATAGGTCGGTCTGTAGTTGAATTTTCTTCACTCTGGTAGTCGCCTCGGTAGCCTTCTACCGGGATCTTTCCGTAGCATTTTTCCCGTACTGCTTGGAGCAGTTGTTCTTCTGTTCCTTCATACTGGTGGATTATTCTCTGAATGGATTTGCTGCTTTCCGCCTTGCTCTTGCTCGGATCCATGAGTGTTCTGAGGATATGCCATGTTCTGGCTGTGCTTAGGGTGCCATTCAGTGAGGTACTAAACTGCTGCCACCCCTGCCTTGCCAGCTGCGTTGCATACTCCTCAGCTTGTTGAGTTATTTCGGAAATTTTCTTCTTAGGCTTTCTATTTAGCTTCTGACGCTTCCACCGCTTGGTTAGGCCTCGTCGTGCCTCCCATAGCCTGAGGAGTCGTTTGTCCACTTCTGGTGCTTGTTCTGTTCGTCCCACTTCTTTTGTGTAGAGATCTCTTATTTGTCTGAGTTGATGGCTCCAATGCTCTGCCGAGGTTATGTCCCCTTTTAGCTGTTTACAGTGGACTCGAAAGGCATCCCAGTCTGTTAGACTTGCCTTGCCAATCTTCCTCCTGATGATTTCTGCCTCTGTGCTGACCCTGATGATGTAGTGGTCGCTGCCGAGGTTTTCTTGCGAGTTCTCCCATTCGACTTGCTTAGCGCCCCTGACAAAGGTTAGGTCGCGACACGTGTCCACGCTTACGCTATTGCCCTGTCTGGTGGGTTGGCTTTCATCTGTGAGTAGCTCGCAGTCTATGTTTTCTGCAGCTGTGCAGATACTGCGCCCTTTCTTGTCTTCGATTCTACTGCCCCACTGCGGACTCTTCGCATTGAAGTCTCCTGCTATTATTAGGGTGTTTTGCCCTGCAAGCTTCTTAGCTTCCGCAAAAAGCTTAATGAAATTTCCTCTGTTTTTAGGTGGGCTATATAGATTGATTACGAAAGTGCTCTTAGCTTTCCTTTTCCGTTTTGGAATCACTTCGGTCACGATATGTTCTAGCTTTGTGTCTTCTAGTTCCTTATGTGTTATGGTTGTTATTTTGTTGCTTATTAAAGTCGCTGTTCGTCCATTTTCCTGACACGTATATCCTTTTAGGGTTGGGATGCAATTTGTTTCCTGTAGTAGTACTAAATCTGCTGGATTTCCTATAGTGTTATTGAACTGTTGCAGGAGCCCTTGCTTGCGCTTGTAGCTCCTGCAGTTCCACTGCCAAATCTCTAGTTGGTTTGGTCCTGCCATGTTGATGTATTGGTGTTGTTATTTGTTCCCTGGGATTCTGATCCAAACCTGCGCTCGTTGTAGAGGCGGTCTCTGGCGTCGTTTACTGCTCTCTGTGTAGTTTGATTCTTTACGTAGTTGCGGAAGCTCTGGTCTTGCAGGGCTATCTTTTGATTTAGCTGTTGCATTTGCTGCTGAATTTGCTGCATGAAAGCTTTGAGGTCTTCAATTGAGGTGTTCCCCTCGCTAGTTTGCGTGCTCTCTATATGTTGCTGCGGCGGTGATGGTGCCCTAACTGGTGAGAAACCTGCCTTTCTCATCTCTTGCATTTCCTGAATTAGGTCGTCTATTCTTTTCCTGAGCTGCCGGGTTTCTTCGCGGCAGAGCTCAAGCTCCTTTTTAAGATTACTGTTTTCGGCACAAAGCCTCTTCTCGTTTTCTGTCTGCATGCTTGTGTTATTGGTTATGTTGTTGTGCGGAGCAAGAAGCGTTTTGGGAGGGCCGGCTCCCCAGCTCACCTTAACTCCTCCGCTTTTCTTCTGCTGATTTGGCTTTGACCAGGTCTGCTGGCCTGCGCCGCCCAGGGGTGGGTAGGACTCGTCCCTCTCCCGGCTTCGGCCCTGGCCTTGACTGTGGCTGCGCCCTCGGCTGCGGCTCCTGGATTCACTCCGGTAGTCGCTCCGTCGCTCTTGATCTTCATTCCGGAACCAGCGCGGTCGCCTTGCTCCGCTTCTGCTCCTGCTGCGTCCCCGCCGCTGTTGGCCCTGGGGTCCCCATCGTAGTTCGTTTGCAGACTTTAGGCGTTGTTTGCAGTCCTTTGTGCCCGCCGCGTGGGAGCCCCCACACAGCAAACACTTGGGTGTACATTGATGATGTTCTTCCGGACCTCGAGAATCATCCAATGTGCTGCGTACTAAATCACGCAAAAGTGATGGTATCGGCCGAAGGTATACTTCCGATAATGCCCATATATCGCTATATCTAAGTCGGTTGTGTTCGGAGCGATTGCGCACTTTTTGTAGTTATGCTAGTGACAGCCTCAAAGAACACGCAACAGACGCACGCAAGTGCAAATATCGCAGATATTTAGATATCGTTGGTCGACAGGTCACTCATCTTTAGCACTGTCCACGCGTGTGAAGCTTCTAGTACAGCTTGTTGACTGGCTGGCATTTGCTTGTTTATGTTTCTTTTTTTACTCGAGCAATTTTAAGTTGCCTAACATAATGAGGCATGAAATACCTTTTCCTTTTCGCACCTATATAAAAAGACGAAATATAAAGTGCAGCCTAAAACTGGCCTTAGAAATTTAAAGCCTGCTGCTTCTACACTAGACAAACAAAATAAAGCCTTAACTCAAACAGGGTGATGTTTGGGCTGGTTGGTTTTGCACTTTAGACTCTGTGGTACAGCGCGAAGCGGTGTACCACACAGTCTTCTCCCGTTTTTTCCCGTGTCCCCAGTTCCGCTTCGCGCTGTACAACACAGTCTTACCTCAAGCGGAAAAATAAAAGATGTGTTCAGCCATTGATCAAGTTCCTACCGCGTGTCAAAATATTGTGCATAAGCGGCTAGCCTGATACAGGAAGTGATGGTTAAGCTCTGTGAGTGTGCAATTCACTATGACTGGCATAAGAGCAATATGTACGTATGATGGGCGCACAATTCAGGTATACTCATAATATGTGTAGAAAGAGAATATTTATATTGCTACGGAACAGCGTTTGCGATCACGAAGAGGCGAGCAATGTGAAGACCACGACGACGATTAGAGGCTAGCGCGGGCTGTTGCCTCTTGGCCAAGCGCGGCGTATTTTCTTGTAAAAATACTTCTATAAAGCTTTTCATCTGCGTCTTCCTACGTAACATATCTGGTGGCGGTGCGCGGTTATCTATTACGGCGAATTGCGTCTGCCTGCCAGTGGTCAATTTTGGCTTGAAGACACAAGTGCTGCCACGCGGGATGTCTCTGGCCCAGCTTTGCTCATTCGAGGATCACGCAGTAGCATCAATTGCAGTAGACGACAATTCATCCGTTCCTCCTCTACCATCGCAGTCGGCAACTTGTACCATCGCCGACTTACAGAAAATGATTGTGCCCGACTTGCCGTCCAAGCACGCTCGGGAGCTCTACCGCGTTCTGTTTTCCTACCACGATATTTTTTACTTTAACCATCGTCCTTTGGCCCAAACTACAGCTGATAAACATCGCATTAATACCGGCGATGTCCCTCCTATTCGTCGCCGCCCGTATCGAGTATCACCGGCTGAGCGTCAAGTTATTCACGCAGAAGTTCGCAAAATGCTTGCCAAGAACATTATTGAACCGTAACGTATTCCATGGGCGTCACCTGTTGCATTGATCAAAAAGAAGGATGGCTCATGGCGCTTTTGCGTGGATTATCGGCACCTTAACAGGGTTACCAAAATGGACGTGTATCCCCTACCTCGGATTGATGACGCCCTTGACTGCCACCACGGTCCTCGCTATTTCTCCTCTATTGACCTTCGCTCCGGCTACTGGCAGATTGCGCTGGGCGATCTCGACCGCAAGAAGACTGCTTTTGTAACACTCGATGGTCTTTATCAATTCAAAGTGATGCCGTTCAATCTATGTAACGCCCCTGCCACTTTTGTACGCATGATGGACTCCCTTCTTCACGGTTTCAAATGGTCCACGGGCCTGTGCTACTTGGACGACGTTATAGTATTCTCCTTAACGTTCACTACGCACCTCGAGTGCCTCTCAGCAGTCCTGGACGTTTTTCGTCGAGGCGGTCTGCAACTCAACGCATCGAAGTGCCAATTCGGCCGTCGCCAGATTACCGTTCTTGGACATATCGTTGACGCGAACGGAGTGCAACCGACCCAGGCAAGATCCACGCTGTTACGCACTTCCCTGTTCCGATGTGTGTCAAGGATGTGCGCAGCTTCATCGGCCTTTGTTCGTACTTCCGCCGTTTCGTGAAAAATATCGCCGCCATAGCACGACCACTAACCGAGCTTTTGAAAAAAAGACGCCCCTTTCCAGTGGGGCGATAACGAGGCCTCTGCATTCTCGCATATAATCGACTTTCTCACAACGCCCCCCGTTCTGGCCCATTTCGATCCTTCTGCGCCTACCGAAGTCCGTTCTGATGCCAGCGGTCACAGAATTGGCGCAGTACTGGCACAATGCCAGCGCGGCCACGACCGTGTTATTGCTTACGCCAGCAGGCTCCTCTCACCCGCGGGGCGCAACTATTGCATCACTGAGCGTGAGTGTCTGGCCCTAGTTTGGGCGGTTGCGAAGTTCCGCCCATACTTACATGACCGACCCTTTTCCGTTGTCACAGACCATCACGCGCTTTGCTGGTTATACTTATTGAAAGACCCTACAGGAAGACTTGGTCGCTGGGCCTTACGCCTCCAAGAATATTCGTTCGCTGTCACCTACAAATCTGGCCGACTACACAAGGACGCTGACTGCCTGTCTCGCTACCCGGTAGACGAGCCTGACGACGCCGACAGTAGTAGTGCCAACGGCATTTTCTCTGTGTCTGCCTTCGCTAACATTGCCGATGAGCAGTACCGAGACCTATCGCTGCGAGCACTCATCGAGCGTCTGCGCTCTACACCTACCAACGCATCCGTTCGCCGGTATGTCCTCCAGGGCGCCATTCTGTATCGAAGGAACTTCCTCCCTGACGGCGCTGAACTTCTTGTCGTGCCAAAACATCTACGACAGACTGTGCTCTTTGAGATGCATGACGCACCAACTGCAGGACATCTTGGGGTAACCCGCACGTATGACCGCGTCCACCGCCGCTTCTATTGGCCTGGTCTCGCTCGCTCCGTGCGACGCTATGTTGCCGCCTGTGATCCCTGCCTCAGGTGCTACCTGCCGATCATCTCCAACCGATCACCGTCCCTGTGGAACCGTTCTTTCGTGTTGGATTAGACTTCCTCGGTCCCTTTCCCACGTCATCCTCTGGGAACAAATGGGTAGCCGCCGCAACTGATTACGCCACCCGATACGCTATCACGCGGGCTCTCCCTGCCAGTTGCGCCAATGACGTGGCGGACTTTCTCTTGCGTGACATTATCTTGCTTAATGGCGCCCCTCGACACCTGCTTAGTGACCGTGGTCGAAACTTCCTCTCGAAAGTTATCGCCGACGTTGTGCGTTACTACTCCATTCTACACAAGCTGACTACTTCATACCACCCTCAAACCAATGGCCTTATAGAGCGGTTAAACCGTACTCTTACCGATATGTTGTCCAAGTACGTTTCCCAGGACCACCACGACTGGGACATTGCCCTTCCCTACGTAGCATTTGCGTACACTTCCTCCCGGCACGACACCGCCAGATTTTCTCAATTTTATCTACTGTACGGTCGCGACCCGACCTTGCCCCTTGACACGGTACTTCCTCCTGCTGCGATCTCAACAAGCGAGTATGCGCGCGACGCCATCGCCCTCGCCGGCCATGCACGCCAGCTGCCCGTGCTAGACTGACGGCCTCACAAACCACTCAGCAGTGTCAGTACAACGCCCGCCATGGTGACGTACAGTTTTCGCCTGGTGCGCTCGTGCGCCTGTGGTCGCCCTCTCGTCACATCGGACTTCCAGAGACGCTCCTTTCGCGATACACAGGGCCCTACCGCGTGCTGCGCCAGGTGACGCCTGTGACGTACGAAATTGCTCCTGTGGGTTCAACCTCGTCCTCTCCAGTGGCATCTAGTGATGGCGTGCCTGTCAGTAGGTTCAAGGCCTACTACACTGCTTCCGAGTCCGGCCTTTAGTCGCGCCGGAACGGCGCTTTTGCCGCCGGGAGTAGTGCTACGGAACAGTATTTGCGATCACGAAGAGGCGAGCAGTGTGAAGACGACGACAACGATTAGAGGCTAGCGCGGGCTGTTGCCTCTTGGCCAAGCGCGGCGTATTTTCTTGTAAATATTCTTGTATATAGCTTTTCATCTGCGTCTTCCTACGTAACAATATTAAAGCAAATAATAATTTACATTGCTGAGATCCCAACTTATTACGAGCGAAATGACAAAATTACATTCCTTCTTGCTAACCTTGGTGCCCAATTTGCCGTCCCTTTGAACTTTAGCGATATCTCATCGGCTTTTCAGCAATGTACGACACATTACCAAAGTGCACACAAATGAAGCAGTACCCTGACATGCATGATACTGCTCTCAGTCATGGAAGCAAAGAGGATCGACTTGAGACCGTTTGAAGCTATCAGCATCATCCAAGCGTGATCTCTTTTGATTTCATCATGTGGGGTATCTCTCGTTGCTCATGGACACCTCCATACGTAGGGGTATCCGGAAGAGGCTGATCGGCTGGCTTGAATTTGCGCTCATAACAACTGTGTCTGCCCTGAAGCATTGTGAAAGCTTCATGACCCTCGTCTGCTGAACTGTCGCCACCTACTGCTGCAGCATTCAGACCAGCGTGTCGTAAATGGAACGTTCTCGGCCCGTGTTCACTGTCGGGGCTTACCTCGTCGCCCTAAAGTGCAACTACTGAGATTAAGGGGTGGCTGCGTGAAAGTGTGCGGATATTATACAGATAAAGTCGTGGGGTTTTGCGGTCTCTGCGAGACACTTCGGCACCTGATAACGGAGCGTCTCGCTTTCAGCTCACTGCGCACGTTGCTAGTGAGGGACTATCATCTCCTTGGCCTGAAGTGTGCGATACTCGACGAATGCTTGTACCCCAGTGGTTGCGCGCCTCGACGCATTCACGCTCATCGCGCTCTACTTACTTTTCTAGAATGAACTAAATTAGGTTCACGTTTGTAACTCAGACACTATTTCTTGTATTTGACATTTTTTAGTAGCGTGACTTGCAGTGAGTGACCCTACTGCACTCGGTGTTGTACTATATTTGCTGAGATATGTCATCTTGCTCGTTCTTTCCTCTTTGCTGCCGTCCTTCCGATCTTGCATTTCTATGTTTTGTCTGCTCCTTTCTGAAGAGTAGGTGGGTATTGTGTCTTTCCGGTGGCAGTTGCCACCATGCACTTCACTTTCTCTTTCTGGTCAAGTTATATATGCTTTCAAAACAAATAATAACAATTCCCGCATACAAAAATAAACTACCGCAGGATGCACATGATCACTGAACTATCCTAAGCTCTACTAAAGTTATTTGAAATATGAAAACACCTTTGGTGAAATGGTGAATTGGTGAAATGTGAAAACACCTTTGTGCTTAGGTTTAGGTGCGCGTCGAAGGACCCCAGGTGGTCCACATTTCTGGAGTACCCAAATACGGCGTGCCTCACAATCAGATCGTAGTTTTGGCACGCAAAATCCCATAATTTAGTTAATTTTGAGATAGTTGGGTTAGGCTGCGTTAATGTTGTAACAATCTACCTACTAGCCAGATTTTCGGAAAATAAAAGCATGCATAGCATAACATAAGTGGCATGTACCTGTATTCTATCTGAAAGAAAACTAAGATTATTAAGAGGCAGCTTCCCAGTGAGTTCAACTATCTCACGTTGTGTGAACAGGTTGATGTAGTTATTGGTTTTATAGTTTTTTTTCAATTAGTAAGTGCTTTACAGGCACATGACCATGAAACGAATTTCAGGCTCGTATGGCGCAAGATAGGGCTGCACAAGAATGTGAGAAAGCATTCGTTGCCCTTTTATTGCGATAGCTATTATATGGACACAAAAGACGCATTTTCCTAATCGCCGTCACCGGGATGTTCTGTATAAAGTGCAAGAGTGATAATATGGTCGCCGTGCGCCTCATGATGTGCGTGTGAGTGAAAGCGCGCAAGGTGTGCAGACAATCACCGCTCAATCTCGCGCCCGTAGCGGAGGAAAGCGGGGAGGAAACGGGCTTTCTTTCGTCGCGCGCATGACCACGAGGGGAGAGAGGGGACGGCGTTGTACTCTGGCCGTACCTATAATATTGATGGCAGTACCTATAATAATGATGCCAAGGGGAGGGGATGGAAGGGGCGGCGTTGTACTCCAGCAGTAAGCGCGCACCCTCTCACAAAAACGATCTGCGTCAGGGCGATAGCCTAGGTGCAAGTACAGCATGACGCCTAGCGCAAGGCAGGAAGGGGGCGGTGATGTACTCTGGCAGTAAGGGCGCACCCTATCATAAAAGCGGTCTGTGTCAGGGGCAGAGACTAGTTGCAAGTACAGCATGACGCCAAGGGCCGGCGAGGGAGGGGGCGGCGTTGTACTCTGGAAGTAAGCGCGCACCCTATCATAAAAACGATCTGCGTCGGGGGCTGAGCCTAGGTGCAAGTTCAGCATGACGACGAAGGAGGGGAGGGCGGCTTTGTACTCTGGAAGTAAGCGCGCACCCTATCATAAAACGATCTGCGTGACGGCCTTAGCCTAGGTGCCAGTCCAGCATGATGCCAAGGGCAGGGGTGGAAGGTGGCGGCGTTGTACACTGGCAGTATGCGCGCCCCTTATCATAAAAACGATGTCCGTTCATGGCTGAGCCTATGTGCAAGCTCAGCATGACGACTTGGGGAGGAAAGAGAGTGGGCGGCGTCGTACTTTGGCAGTAAGCACACACCTTATCATAAAAACGACCTGGTTCGGGGGATGAGCCTAGGTACAAGTCCAGTATGAAGACGAGGGAAGGGGAAGGAGAGGGTGGCGCTATACACTGGCAGTAAGCACGCACCCTAACGTAAAAACGAGCTGCGGGGTGGCTGAGCCTAGGGGCAAGTTCCGTATAGCGCCGAGGGAAGGAAAGGGAGGGGTGGTGTTGTACTCTGGCAGTAAGCGCGCACCCTATCATATCGATTGGAGTCGGGGGCCGAGCCTAGCTGCAAATTCAGCGTGACGCTGAGGGCAGGGGAAGGAGGGGGTGGTGTTGCACTCTGGCAGTAAGTGCCACCTTATTATAAAAACCATGTGCTTCGGCGGCTGAGCCTAGGTGCAAGCTCAGCATGGCGACGAGAGGAGGGAAGGGAGGGGGCGCCGTTGTACTGTGGCAGTAAGTGCGCACCTTATTATAAAAACGATGTGCTTCGGCGGCTGAGCCAAGGTGGAAGATGAGCATGACGGCGAGCGGAGAGAAGGGAGGGGGCAGCCTTGTAGTCTGGCAGTAAACACGCACCCTATCATAAACACGACCTGCTTCAGGGGCTTAGCCTAAGTGCAAGTTTAGCATGATGCCAAGATGAGGGGAGGGAGGAAGTGCCATTGTACTCCGGCAGGAAGGGCGCCCCGTATCATAAAAAGAAACTGCATCTTAGCCAAGGTGCAAGTTCAGCATGATGCCATGGGCAGGGGAGGGAGCGGGCGGGGTTGTACTCTGGCAGTAGGCGTGCACCCATCATAAAAGCGGTGTGCGTCGGGGGTTTAGCCTAGTTGCAAGTTGAGCATGACACCAATTGGAAGGGCGGGAATGGGGGACGTTGTATTTGGCAGTAAGCGCGCAGCCTATCATAAACATGATCTGCATCAGGGGCTTAGCATAGGTGCAAGTTCAGCATTACGCCAAGAGAAGGGGAGGGAGGGGGCGCCGTTGTACTCTGGCAGGAAGCGCGCCCCCTATCATAAAAACAATCTGCATCAGGAGGTTAGCCTAGGTGAATGCTCAGCATGGCGCCAAGGGAAAAGGAGGAAGGGAGCGGCGTTGTATTCGGGGAGTACGTGCGCACCCTATCAGAAAAACGATCTGCGTCTGGGGCTCTAGGTGCAATTTGAACATGACGGCGAGGGAGGGGCAGGGAGAGGGAGGTGTCGTACTCTGGAAGTAAGCGCGCACCCTATATTTAAAACGATCTACATCTTGGCTGAGCCTAGGTGCAAGTTCATCATGACGACCAGGAGATGGGAGGGAGAGAGTGGTGCTGTACTCTGGAAGTAAGCGCGCACCCTATCATAAATGTGGTATGCGTTGGAGCGTGAGCCTAGGTGCGAGTTCAGCATGACGCCGAGTGCAGGGGAGGGACGGGGCGGCGTTGTACTCTGACAGTAAACGCGCTTCCTATCATGAAAACGATCTGCGTAGGGGGCTGAGCCTACTTGCAACTTCAGCATGATGCCGAGGGGAGAGGGGAGGGGGCGGCGTTGTATTCTAAAAGTAAGCGCGCACATTTTCATAAAAATGATCTGCGTTACGTGCTGAGCCTAGCTGCAAGTTCAGCTTGACTCCAAGTGGAGGGAAGGGATGGGACGGCGTTGTACACTTGCAGTAAGTGCACACCCTATCATAAAACGATCTGCGTCGGGGGCTTAGCCTAGGTGCAAATTCAGCATGATGCCGAGGGCAGGGGAGGGAGCGCGCGGCATTGTACTCTGGCAGTAAGCGCACACAATATATATAAGCATTGTGCGTCGGGGACTTAGCCTAGGTGCAAGTTCAGCATTACGACGAGGGGAGGGAATGGAGGGGGCGGCGTTGTACTCTGGCAGTAAGCGCGCACCCTATTATAAAATGATCTGCGTGACGGACCTAGCCTTGGTGCAAGTTCAGCATGAGGCCGAGGGCAGGGGAGGGGGCGGGCCGCGTTGTATTCTGGCAGTAAGCGCGCACCCTATCATAAAAGCAGTGTGCGTTGGGGGCTTAACCTAGGTGCAAGTTCAGCATGACCTCGAGGGCAGGGGAAGGAGGGCGCGGTGTTGTACTCGGGCAGTAAGGTCCACCTTTTAAAAACTATCTGCGTGACGGGCTTAGCCTTTGTGCAAGTTCAGCATGATGCCGAGGGCAGGAGATGGAGCGGGCCGAGTTTTACTCTGGCAGTAAGCGCGCACGCTATCGTAAAAGCAGTGTGGGTTGGGGGCTTAGCCTAGGCGCAAGTTCAGCATAACGCCAAGGGGAGGAGAGGCAGGGGGCTGCGTTGCACGCTGGCAGTATGCGCGTACCCTATCATACACACGACCTGCATTGGGGGCTTAGCCTAGGTGGAAGTTCAGCATGACGCCAAGAGGAGGGGAGGGAGGGGGCGCCGTTGTACTCTGGAAGGAAGTGCGCACCCTATCATAAAGATAATGTGCATCAGGGTGTTAGCCTTGGTGCAAGTTCAGTATGACGCCAAGGGCACTGGAGGGAGGGGGCGGCATTGCACTCTGGCAGTATGCGCGCACCCTGTCACAAGCACTATCTCCGTCGGGGGCTTAGCCAAGGTGCAATTTCCGCATAACGCCGAGGGCAGGGGAGGGAGGGGGCGGCGGTCTCATCATCATCATCGTCATCTGCCTGGTTACGCCCACTGCAGGGCAAAGGCCTCTCCCATACTTTTCCAACTACCCCGGTCATGTACTAATTGTGGCCATGTCTTCCCTGCAAACATCTTAATATTATCCGCCCACCTAACTTTCTGCCGCCCCCTGCTACGCTTCCAGTCAGTTTGAGATTAGGGACTTGACCTTGCTGTTATTTTGTGGCCCAGTTTAGGCGACTGCAGCAAAGCGCAGGACAAGTGCACACCTGCTGTATCGGCCAATAGCCGGAAAGGAAACACGCAGGTGGGTTCCGCGAAAAGGGCACACGGGAGACACCCACGCGTGCAGAGAAAACGGATTAGTGGCTTTGCCGTAGAAAAGGCACTAGATGTGCCCCCTCGCTCGGAACAAAAGGGTAGACGGTCCAAGCTGAAAGGGGAGCGTTTGGGGAGACGGGCGCGAATTGGAAAGGCAGGGGCGCTTCCCAAATGTCCCCTCGAACTTCTCGGTCATGGAAATTGGGCGACGCGACGCTGCCCAGCCGGTTTGATGTTTGGCAACCGTGTGCGCCTTCTAAGAATTCCCGTGAAAACGACGGTAGCTTTAATACCACTTAGCCGGCTACGACCGATGGATGCTTTTGTGAGTGATCGCCATCGGGTCCCAATTATGGTCTTTGGATTTGGAACCCGCCTTCTCTATCAGCCTGTAGTAAGCTGAAGTGCTGCTCACGAAAATGGCGAACAACGCTGCGTAGAGAGCTTTCGTCGCTTCTACGTGGCCAGAATGCAGAAGGGAATCCACACCTTCAGTTATGCAGCCGTGCTTTTCTTCCAGCGACGCCTTGCTGGCAATACGATGAACCGTTTCCAAGAGACGCGATGGGGCCACAGTGGGTTCCAAGCTGAACTTTGGTTTGCTTTTCTAGTAGCGAGTGAATATCAGACGGCACTCTCGGAACTTGCAGGTATACAACCGATCCACCAGGATGCCCTGTAGACGGCTTGCGGGGTATATTCAGTCGCATAGAGTTCGAATAAAGCTCAGTCAGCTATGAAGCCATACGACGGTGTTGCCGCAGTGTGCATTGAGCGATAGTCATTTTCCCGTTCAAACAAAGCAACGGAAGACATTCTTGCAAATGGCAAACCTCTCTTGAAACTTAGGACTTTAAAATTCTGCATAGGTGTTTCCAATGGCCAACCGAAAGCTCTAGAAGGCCAAACGTGCTAAGGACACCGGGTTGACATACCCCAGTTTTGATGCAACGGGCTGAAAAGCGTGCCTTGCACGTCGTGAGGGAAACTGCAGCAACGCATGCAGTCAGTTGGCTTTCCTTCGAACACACACGTAAAAAGCCGCCCATTGTAGAAGAAACAAACCGCAGAAGAGTCTGTTTCTTGGCCTGTTGGTACACACCTTTAGAAACGATGGAACCGTGCCTTTAAAGCGCAAACACCAGGAGAGGAGTAAACAGACACACGCTGGGACTGGCAACAAGATTAAGTAAAATAATCACACAGAAGTTCGCAGGGCAGCCAGAGCGTGCATGCGTCGTACATAAAACGTGACTATCAACAAAACCCAAAATGACATCTAGTAACCACATTTTTCTTCGACAGCGATAACGAGGGTACACTAACACATTGATTGCGACAACGTTTTCGGACATGGTACGCTTCAATCAGTTCTGCTTCTTGAGTCCTGGTCTTCTGCGCCTCGCCTTTACTAATTCAATCAGTTCTTGTTCGCATCCTGTGGTTTCCCTGTCAATAATTTGTGTCGTCTAGAAAAGGTGAACAACCGCACACTCGGCAATGAGTAGGCAGGTTTGCCCCTCCTCCTGACGTGACGGCTGTTTCGTGTTCTGTTTCGTGATGGCGTTTCGTGCCCTCCGAACTTTTTTCGTGCTGTCATGCGCCGTGGGCCAAAACAACCCCCGACGCCGGAAATTATGCTGGATTTTGTCTAGAATATCCTTTTGACGCTCGAAAAGACATTTCCGCACGAACATTGCGAACGCGGGCGGGATATCGCGGCAAGGCCCATGCACTGGAAGTCGCATATCGTAACGTGAGTAGCCCCGTCCGAGCATTAGGTTTCAAGGGGGTTTTGATAGAGAGTAGACTCGTCGTGTTATCTCGCTGAGGCCGGGGGATCTACGAAGCGCATGGCTTTCAATTCTGAAATTTTATGGAGATAAAGTTCTCATAAACTTTTGATGCGGAAGAAGGTGCATCGACATTTTAAAGTCGATGCACCTCGAAGTTTGTGGGTTTAATGTTCTTATAAGCATCTGACACCAAAGGTGCATTAACTTTTCTAAAGTCGTACATCGGACCATACAACGAGACAAGCCAAATCAACGCACTATCAGACAAGGTGAAAAAGCGCACAACAAGGTCTGATGACACGAAGTGTTGCTCGTCATTTGTGGCATCATGTCCCAGAAAAGAATATCAACGTTGTTGTCACCTGCGCCAAAGCATCCATGTCAAGCCAGTAAAGCCAACAAAGGTAACTATAATCTTATTTATTTTTCCACTTTGTCTTTTGTTCACGAGGACACATTGAGCCTCTTCAATTTTCTTGTTCTCGCTACCCGCGGGCTGCAAGAGCCAGCGAAAGCGCATGCGTTTTCCTCTTGCTGCCCCGAACACCTCGTGGCGCTCTTCGAAGCGCGTTCGTTTTTCTCTGGCCAAGCAGATTTTGGTCTGGCAGCGTCTTGGACACTTTCTGGCTAGCAGACTAGAAAAATAAACAATGCATTCTCGCTCGCCGCCATCATAGCGGGCGCTCGACGGATTGCAACGCGTTAGCTTGAGCGCAATCTCTCCGGAAAATTTTTACTCTCCGGTGTAGGATACCGAGCAATATGCGTATGGTTCTCCACCTTCTCTCCTCATAGTCGCGTTTACACTAAACACCTGCAATTACAAAATGGCAATACTTTTAAGGTAAGTACGAGGATAAGTGCACAGCAAGCTCCTAATAATTTATAAGCAGGTTAATATTTTGATATCACTGATGATCACAGTAATTTGGCTCAAGGCATAATGTTTTGTCCATGCCGATCCTACATAAAATCAAAATGCTGGCACTCATCGACTCATTAAATCCCCACTAGTAGCGCATCTTTTGACAGTAGTGTAGCATCTGAAATACACACCAGGAATGGTGATAAAGGTCGGGAAATGGCGACTCTTCATGCAGCTTTCGTATGTCTTCTTCTGTTGGTGACACGAACGCTGGCCTTGAACACCCCGCAAGCTGAGGATCTACAGTACCTTGCTGCGGATGAAACTCTATAGCTTCAAGCACAGCAGGCTGAACATGTCGCTTTGTGCCTGAGTTCCAGGCTGCTATTTTGTCAGTGCATGTCTTGGTTGTCAACCCTTGACAAACTGCCATATCAATTTTCCATAAAATGGCTCCAACTTGGCTGCAGACTTTACGTCGGCTAGCCATAAATGTGCAGCCAGCTACGATTAACTCCCCACTTTTTTTTTTTACAAATCCATGCAGTACGGGCTGTGCCACTGAGAGCTTGCGATGGAGACACTTCTCCTTTCACATAGCTCAGCTCTAGGTCAAAGTAGTGGACGAACAGTTTTACAACCCATCCACTCTTGACATAGTTCTATGACTCCAGTGATCTGTAACTACTTACAGCCTGCAGGTTGCATTCCTTGGAATTCAATAGATAAAAAATTATATAGGGGCCTCTCACAGCAGGCCACTCTCGCATGTTGTCTAGCCATCTCTTCACCAGGCACCAGGTAACATAACTGTAGCCATCTTGAAATAAAGCCAGAACGACAAAATTACGTTTAGGATAGGTTTGCTGGTTTTTCTAGAGGATAACAATTTGCATTCATTAATTGCACATAACAAATGGTGAAATATGATGAAAGCAATAACAGCAACGATAGGCAACAACTAGGAGATAAATCATGACATATTGCTTGCAACTCTAATGCTGTCGCACGGACACATTGAACGGCAATTTTACTCTATCCGGATCCACACATTCACGATCCGCCTATCGCGATTGAGCCTCTCGATCACGATTGTAGGCTGTCGCCTACCTCCCCTAATTAAGCTGCGAGCTCAACCAACGCGATCCGGATCGTTGCACAGTGCGGCAGCAATTCGACACCGGCGAGAGAGAAAATCTGACGGCAGATCTCGGTCTCATGCTGGAGCAGATCTCTGCGAGTCAAAGGCAAGGTTTCGTTCATTAGCTTCAATAAACCGCCGCTTTTGACCACGTTCGAAAACAAGCGAAGCACGACGTCGTAACGATAGACCGAACTGATCTCATGCAAAACAGCGAGCGTGAGCCTTGGAATTACGGTGCTATTGCGGTTCAAGATTTACCGGAGCCAGCGGAAAACTTTTCTGCACCTCCGGCCGTCTATAGAGCGTTGAAGTAGTGGCATTCGGCTATCTGTCCTGGCGAAATGTTGAATTTGCAAGGAGACCTCTACAGAGTGCGAGCATGTCATTTCATCGCGCTCACTTGGAGAATTGTGAATACGACGCTGTCGTGAACATCAAAGCGGTGAAATAAATCAGGAACATAGTGAGTGGTCTTACCTCCCAAGTCAATTAGACGCATCAGCGCAAGGCGTCACCGACTGTGCCGATGTGAGCGCCATCAACACGCGAAACACTGGCGATGCTAGCCTTTGTGCTCTAGACCAAGGAGATGCACAAATTAATCAAGCCAACGTTTCGGCAAGGCTTACATAGACCGAAAACGAGAGGTTGGAGACGCACGTTACATTGAGTGTGCGCAGCTCGACGGAGAGCCTCCGATGGCGTCGCTGTCAGACGTCGCCAGCGGCGCAGTATGGCGGAGTTCAAGCGGGCTTCTGTGTAAAGGCGTAAAACAGCCGAATGCGCGGAGAGAAATACAAGTCTGAGAATTAGGTCGTGGGAGCAATGGGTATGCACGGTGACAAGCGGTGAGTGTGGCGGCCGGTGATGTGGACACCTGTCGTGCATATGCCGAGGATAGGGACAGCACCGCAAATCCACAACGTAGCCGATTCGTGCCGACGTTAGGGTGAGGAGCTTTCTAAGTCGTTCTTAATTTTCTGAGTTCTGAAGGGAGCTCTCAAAATAGACAGATGGGCTCTTGTATCGATCAGTTCAGTCACAGGGTAGCCGTCAAGTCAAGAAGGTTTTGGTTCCGAGGCAACGCGAGCAAAGGATTTCAGGGCAGGGTCGACAACGCAGCTTCACCTCCAGAAGCTGCAGTGCGTAGTTTTCAGTCTGGGTGCGTGCGGTGATAGGCGACGAAGAGAAGCGACGGTGTTGGGGCGAACGCGACTGATGGCGTGGAGGTGAACGTGAGCGGCCGTAGCGATAATTCGGAGCTGGGGCATCAGCGGCAGTGTGTTCATGGCGGGTTTCATTGAGAGAAGTAGGTGGAAATGTGCGTAAATAAGCACCGGCATTTGTCCGAGTCGGTGGTGGCCATCGGTTGCGGTAGTGTCGGGCGACGTGCCCGATGCGATACCAGTGGAAGCGTATAGGCTTGTCATCTGGGTTACCCCATTCGGACGGTTTGCGATATGTATCTGAAAAGGACTCCTTGAGACGAGGAAGGCCGCTAGAGACCTGGGGAAGGCTTGGCTGAGCCGACGAGCACACGGAGTTGACATCTACGTGCTCGAACGACTGGCTTACCACCGCCTGAACAATCAAAAAGGTGGTTTCTGGTGGATCGGGAGGAGTCGCGGAGAAGTTTGATGAACAAGCGGCATCTAGCTCGCGGCCAACAATGCGGGTTACATGGCCACAGCTGGTGGGTTTACGCGGTCTACCTTCACTTGTCGACGAAGCAGAAGTATTGGGTAGCCGTGTGAGGTGCTGTAGCATACGGCGGCTCTTAGTTTGTTTCCCTGCCTTCCTATATTCCTCTCTTTCTTAGTTTGTTCGAGGTGACCGTATTCTTTTATGATGGCGTTGAAACCCCGGACCTTGCCGAAGGCAAGTAAATCGAAACTGTTGCTCACAATTCCTTTTACTATATTAGACACGTTATTTGCTTCAGACATCATATCATCAGGTTTGTGGCAGAGTCAAAAAGTCTTGGATGTGTGAAACGTCCGGCCGGCTTTGTAGTTGTCTCAACACTAGCCGCAAGAGCCTTTCTCGCGGAAACATTGCGCCCTAAATTGTCGCCGAACACGTCGCGTAGCTTTTCTTTGAAAATGTCCCAATTGGCGATGCCTTATTCATGCGTTCGGAGCTACACGCGTGGGGTGCACCTTAGATGAAAGATGACAAAGGCGAAAATAATAGTTGGGTCCCACTTGTTATTAGCACAGAGGCGTTCATGGCGCTTTATCTATTCGCCAACGTCGTACCCCTCCTGGCAAGCACGTACCCAGGATTTTCTTGGCGGGGGAGGGGGGGGGGCAAGCGAAAGGGACCTTTACTAATAGAAATGTGAACAATGTCTACCATTTCCATGAAGACATGTAAAGCTGCAAAAGATAATTGAAATAAGGTGTATGTCACAGGCGCGCCTGTGAGATACACCTCTCCTTTTCTTGGCAAATAAGCAACCACATCAAATGAACTCGCGCATGAAAGAAGCGCAGGAAGAACACTGCCAGGAACAAGTAAACAAGTAAAAGTGTTAAATAAAGATTTCTAGTGCCGTTCGTTGAATTAGCTCTGGAAGAATGATAGAGAAATATGTATTTAAGGAGCAATCACATTTATTTTGGATCGCTCGTTTACTGCTCTACCAAGTGCCAAAACCGACTCGTATTTGGGAACTTGCGTAACGATGTGTGGCCGCCAGTCCTGTACAACCGCGTAGTGTAGACGCACTGTACCCACCGCGGAAGGTTAGAAAAACACCAACATAACCACAGCAAAGAAGCGGCTATGTGACGCAGCTCGAATGATAACTGTACAAGCGTCATTCAAAACACACGGAATCATTTTCCACTTGTGGCGATATTTTCCCTACTTCCTTCTTAAATGAAAAGATGTTGATCGACAAATACTTTCACAAACAACTGTTAAATTGTTTAATTTTCGCTTTTCCTTCCTCTTAGGCTGTTGGCTCGGCTCTCGCCCTTTGTAGGTAGCTCAATGTGTCGACTCCTTGCGACTTTTGTTTCCAGTTGTCAACTTTGCACGAAAAGTGCGGTACAATTAGGGAAAAACTACACAACTTAATGAGGTACATTCATTTTACTCATGGTTTACCGGCTATTGCAGGGTTTGATGAAGGACGCAGCTTCGCATTATTTTATTTTGCAC
Source organism: Dermacentor andersoni (assembly GCF_023375885.2). Taxonomy (NCBI): domain Eukaryota; kingdom Metazoa; phylum Arthropoda; class Arachnida; order Ixodida; family Ixodidae; genus Dermacentor; species Dermacentor andersoni. The sequence continues at coordinate 219,220,025 of NC_092815.1, forward strand.
CTTATCAACCCATATCGCAGATATATGGTTCCGAAGATCTGCCAGCGTCTCGGCCAGCCGTCACTCAAGGAAATAACGAAACAAAATGAATAGTTAAAAGCAAGTTACGTTTTCTCCTGCCACAACTTGTTCCACGAGCATATACACAAGCTGACTACGAATGGAATCCATTTCCGGGCCCCTGGTTCAGTCCAAACATGGAAGGTTGAACTAACGAAGCAACAGCGATGTGCGTGACCATTGCAATAGATGGTGACAACTGAACGCATTTCGAGTTAATCGCGTGGACACCAAATCTATGAGAAAATTGGCCTTCACATCCCAGGAGATGCCGATAACTACAAACATCCGAAAGGAGAAAAAAAACCAGCAAAATGTTGTGCGCCGAATCGCTGTCAAGTATCAAGATTGATTTGGCGGTGCTTGAGGAATGTGTGTGAGGAGGGGTGGCGTGGGTGGGATAGAAGTATGCCGCTTAATTTCGGTGGGCGGGGGGGTGCCGTCCCCCCGGACGCCCTCTGGGCACGTGCCTGCCTCCAGGCTAACAGGGTCGCGATGGTGAGAAACCGTGACAATTAGAGCAATCTCACGAGCCGCAGCCATTACTGCTGCTGTTTCTTCACCGGCAGCCAGGGTGACAAGCTCGATGTACCGACCGCTGCGGCGCTCCATGGCGAGGAAGGCGATCACAAACATCCATCAAAGTGTTACGTGTGGAAAGACAGAGCCAAAAGACACTATGTTATGCACTATGTACACTAACATACAGTATGTTTGCACTGGAGCCATATCACCAGGCAGACACGCGCTCGCGCCAAGATTAGATTCGATTGGATTCCTTCATCGATGCCGTGTACCTACTGCGGGGCATTGGCCAAGATTTGAATGGTATTATGAAGATGTTGGTAGCAAAAAACTGGTAAAAGTGTCATATGGAAATGGTGGAAAATGATGTTTGAAGAACTTAAGAAAAATGCCTTGAAGCTACTAAGAATTCCTCCACGGCTGAGCAAGCATGCCTGCCGTAGTTGCCAAGAGAGGAGGCTCCTAGAGAAAGAATATTTAAAATGGTGAAATTTAAACCAAGTTGCGTGAACGTTGGTTCTAAAATGTTTTTCTTTAAGGCGGCAAAACAGCGACAGAATAAAAAAAATGATCGATGGTTTCAGCTATTGCACAGAATGGGCACAGAAGGAAGGGTGCCAGACCCGCCCTGTGACGATAAAAGTTTAATAATGGTGTGCGACAGCGTAACCAGGTAAAGATTACTGCAGTTTTTCTGGTGTGAAAGGAATTTTTGTGCTAAGGCAATAGAAGGTGTCGATATTCTGAAAAATTTGCTATCGCTGGATTCAAATAGTCTAGAGCAATTGTATATTCCGTGTATCTAGGAGCTGTTAGGTAAACTGATGCCAGAAGTAATGATAGTACAGGGAGATTGAGGGCCGCTCGCGCGAGACTGTCAGCCCTCTCGCTCATGTATAATCCTAAACCTCAGACATTTCATCGTCTTTTCGGCGGCTGCTCGGCCCTTGAGAAAATGCTGATGGTATCGCAAAATATATCGTAATTTTGGTCGGGTGCTCTATTAAAATTATTGCACAATCAAACCATGGGCAGCTCAAGTGGGTATGGCTGTGGTATTGCGACTATTTGATTTTATTCAAGAGCAGCATGGAATAGGTGCTTGTGACTCAGCGCATGTCCGTGCAATGCTAGAAGCAATAAAGATTTTGCAGGTTGGGCGCAGTGTAGTGCGGATGTGCCATCGGCTCCCATTTTCCAAGGTCTTTAGCTGTTTTGCGAAGCCGAGCCACGGAAAATACCGCTTATGAAGCAGCAAGTTCCGAGAATTGCGCAGATAGTGGATTCTTGTCGGTGGGTGGACTTTTCACCATTTTGTGACCGCTTGAATCCCCGACCATGCTGCGAGAGCGCCAACCCTAGCAGGCTACGCCTACTTACGGCGCGGCAGCGCGAGAAGGCGTTGGCCTAACCTCCTCCCCCCGCAGGCCCGGACGACCGGCGTTCCAAGCAAACTACTGACCAACATAAATAATGCCTGGGACCATAGTCGTCGAGGGAATGGAAATTGCCCCGGAGGAGCTCGATGCAGCGGGATGGACGACCGCCCTCGGCAGAAAACGAAAACAACCAACGAATGCGCCGTGATATGACGGGCAACGTGTCACCAAGAATATGCCGGCTGGCAGCCTCACGGCTAAGTCGCCGGCCAAGAGGTTCATGAAGCAGGTAACGGCAGCCTCGAGGCTACAGAAATTACCCAAGGACCAAATCAAGATCATCGTGCGCCCCAAGGGAGGGCTCGACGTTTCCAAAACGGATATAATACTCCTCGCCTAAGCCCTGGCCGTGGCGGTGGCCTTGACGGAACAGCAGACTGCCGAGGACACTGTGTGCCCAAACAACATGCAGAACATTTTGGTTATCTCTAGCCCTCACTCTCAAAACGCGAAGGCATATGCAAGAATCAGCAAGATACATACTAAACTCGGCGCCTTTGAGGTGTCAGCCTACATTTCTGCCTCTGATGACACGTGAAAAGGTGTAATAAAAAATACCGACCCTTCATTTGACGAAGGAGCCCTTAGGAGGATGATTCTGAACCCAAGAAACCCTACGGTATTAGTAGTCAGAAGAATTAAGGACACACAAGTAGTTGTCATACTCTTCGACGGCATGCGAGAGCCCAACACGGTCATGTGTGGAGCCGCCCTCGTTCCATGCTTTCTGTAGAAACGGCAGCTGGATGTATGCTACGCGTGTGGCCACGCGGGTCACCGAGCCGACCTGTGCCCCAGTAGGGAAGAGGAAAAGAAGAAGTGCCGCGGCTGTGGGAAAATGAAGTCATCAGAGTCACAAGAGGAGGAACACCAATGCACACCCAAATGTGAAGCATGCGGCGGCCCCCATATCACCGGGGATAGGACACGCAAACAACGCTACCAGATCGCATACATCGTTAGGCGTCGGCGTCGAAGGCGGAGACAAATGTTGCGTAAAGCATAGATGGCCAGCGGCGATGACATCAGTATCTCGAGGCACAGAGCTCGGTGACACCTGCGGAGCATATGGTGGCTCCACCCCGCGAGCCCACTCACAATCGAGGGGGCGCTCTCGCTCCAGGAGGCGAACCGGCTGAGCGAAAGGCGGGAATTCCAGCGCATCCAGATCGAGATCCCGGTCTCGGTCTCGCTGCCAGCCCGCGAAGCGGGCCACGTGGGCCGACAAAGTCAAGGGCTCCGGCACAGCGCCGTCGATGGGAAAGAAGACTACGGGGGCCAAAAGAGCAAGTGGTGAGGCAAAGTCAGAGCAAGTGAATGATCCCCGAATCCAATCACTTGAGGCGGGAAATCAACAGCTCAGGCGCGAACTTGCAGAGCTTAAAGAGGCCTTAAAGAGCATTAGAGGGCAAATGTCGAACCGCGATGAGGATAAAATTAAAGATCTAGGCCCACTTGCTGGCAAATCCAAGCGTAAAGATCCCAACCCAGTGCCGGCGAGCGAGACAGAAGAGGAGGATGACATGGCTGAGCCGAGCGAAGCCATAGCTACTGCCGCCGATATTCCTGCCAAAATAAAAGCAGAGGCAAGCTAGCTGCCATAGAAAAGACCCTAGGACGCATGATGGAAATGCTCTCCGGGATGGAGACGAGATTAACTCTACTAGAGAGACCCAAGGTCCAAGCCAAGGGCAGGCTTACGGTGTCGACAGTGCAGAATCAGGCAAACCCGAATCCCGAAAGTGGGGCTAAAGGGTAATTCATCATTCTCAGTAGGCAAAATGGCGAACGCGAATAGCAACAATCTGAAAAACTGCCAGTGGAACTGCGCAAGTTTCCAGAGGCGGAAGGCTCCATTGGGACAGCTTATCAGGTCTATTGCGGACAAGCCGCAAGTTATATTGTTAGAGGAAACGCTATGTACAGCTGAAATTTCCCTCTCGGGGTACCGCACGGTAGCATACAGGACAGAAAGGGGCAGATGTATCGCTACCCTAATCAGAAAGAACATCTCGTTCGCTGAGCACGAGGTCCGCGCGTACAAAGCGAGCCTCGAGGCCCCGTTAATGGAAATCATACCCGACAGAACAATCAATTCTTACATTTTCATTCTCAACGTGTACAGCGCACTATCGGCCAGAAAAAAAGACTTCAAACTACTACTAGGCACCACGTCTAGGGCGGCGAGAAGCGCGCCTCTCGTTGTTGCGGGTGACTTTCATGCACCCAATACAGAATGGGAGTACTGTTACAAAATTGCAAAAGGGGCGAACTTGGTCTTCAACGCTGCAGAGCTCGGCTTAATACTCGTCACAGACCCAAGGATCCCCACCAGATCCGGTAATTAGGTCAGTTGAGATACGACTCCCGATCTCACCTTCCTCCGAGGTATCTAAGGCACGTGGGACAACCTCCAGGAGGGGCTAGGTAGTGATCATTACATACTGGAAATTCTGTTGCGTGTCAAACCCAGACCACCCGCGAGATGTGAGTATATAGACTGGGATCTTTTGCGAAAAATCGGAAATGAAACAGTCCCTCCAGACGAAACGTATGCAGATCTGTTAGAGAATCTGAACATGGCGGTTAAAGGAGCAACCAAAGAAATAATTACGGATCTTGAAGTTCCTAAAATGGACTCGAGGCTTGCTCACCTTCTGGAGGCCAAACACGCCCTCTCAGCCAGGTGGAAGACCCAAAAGCTTAATGGTAGACTCAGGTCGAAAATCGCGCTTCTTAACAAGAAGATTGAAACCTATTCGGCCCAGCTAGCCCGGCAGCAATGGGATGAGACGTGTATCGAAACGGACGGGCTTATGCGAAGAGGTAGCAAATGGAGCTTACTGAACAGTCTCGTCAACGATAAACAGTCTGAGGACACCCTTAGCGTTGCAACGGATAGGCTCATTAAGAAGCAAACTGCAATCGGTCTCACCTACAGGGAATTAACCAACAACTTAGCACCTACTTATCTCTCCCTCGTCAAAGACGCGGACCGCGCGGTAGAGCGTGTGAACTACACGGGATTCTCGGCACGTGATCTAGACGAACCTTTCACCGTGTCAGAGATAAGACGCGTTCTCTTCAATCTAAATGCAAATGAGCCTCGGGACCTGATGGAATCACGAACAAACTCCTCAGGAAACTAGACGATAGGGTGATCGAGATGGTCACGGCCAAAGTAAATGAGGTATAGAAAAGTGAACAGGTCCCGATAGACTGGCGTACCGCAAAAGTGGTACTCATACCCAAACCAGGAAACCCCCCCATATAGGTAACATGCGGCCTATTTCCCTTACATCATGCATCGCCAAGGTTGCGGAGCACGCGATACATAAGAGCATCACTGAACATATTGAAAACAAGGAGCTCTTTAGACAAAGCCTTATTGGCTTTAGACAGGCGTTGTCCACACAGGACGCTATGCTTTCGCTTAAGGAAGCAATCTTTGATAACCCTACTCGCGACGTGAGAGGGATCCTCGCACTGGACCTCTCCAAGGCTTTCGACAGGGTCGCGCATAAGCGCATCCTGACGGAGATTTCGTCTCTCAACCCTGGCCAGCGGTTTCATGATTACACCAGATCTTTCCTCGCGGATCGCAAGGCACACCTCCAACTAGGCATGGTCACGGGAGGACCCTACGAACAGTGCCTCAAGGAGGAGTTCTCAGCCCGACTCTTTTCAATGTTGCCCTTATTGGCCTTGCGGAAATAATTCCTGATACAGTACACATCAGTACATACGCAGACGACATATGCATGTGGGCATCCGCAGTCACGCGACCGCAAATTCGTGCCAGATTGCAGCGTGCTGTTTCTTTAACGTCTTAGTACCTGCAGTGCCAAGGACTGCAACTGGCCCCAGACAAGTGCGCTGCGATAGCGTTCACACGGAAGCTTATGTGTTGGTATCCAATTATGATCAATGGAAATGCCATCCCATATGTCACCCACCACAAGTACCTCGGCGTTGTCATTGACCGCGGTGTTTCATGGTCGAAACATGTGGCAATGTTAAAGAAAAAATTAACTGGGCTTGCTCAAGTTTTTCGCTTTCTGGCCGGTATGAAGTGGGGTCCATCTGAGCGTTTGCTAGTCCGGCTGTACCAGGCTCTCTACGTCGAATACATTCGGTATAGCCTGCCAGTTTTATCAGGTATGAGCCCGTCATGTTTACGCACGCTGGAAAGTGCCCAGGCACAGATACTGAAAACATGTCTCGGTGTTCCACGTTGCACCTCAACCCACGGAACAATTGAGGAGGCTCGCGTCACCCCTTTACCTGTCTATCTACGATGCGAACCTCTTCGAGTATTCCTGCGATTGCTTTGTCGTCATGGACGCCATCCCTTATCGACATTACCCGATATACGGCCGGACTCCACTTTCTCAAGAGCCGTTAAATGGCAAAAATCTGCCATACCAGCATACTTTGCCCCGGCTGACCTTCCACATATGCCCCCATGGGTAATGTCCAAAATACCGGTACGTCTATCTATTCCGGGTATTTCTAAAAAATCGCGAATACCTACCGTCGGCCTCAGACATTTAACACTTGAATATATATCGAAAGAATATGACTCCTCGGTGAGCGTGTATACAGACGGATCGGTATCGTCGTATGCGTCTGGTGCGGCTTTCGTCGTGCCTGCGCATCAAGTCATTCGACGGTTTCGTCTGCATAACAAGACGACTTCAACATCTACGGAACTAGTGGCAATCAGAGAGGCCGTTCAATATATTTCGCGACAGCCTCCTCAAATATGGACAGTCTTCAGTGACGCAAAATCGGCTCTTCAACTACTTAGAGTGGTGTTGAAAGAAAGCGCTTACAGAGTGTTGGCTCTTCAAACTGCCGAGATCTACACTTTAGCACAAGAAAACGGCCACCACATCACATTTCAGTGGATTCCCAGTCACTGTGGTATACAGGGCAACGAACTGGCCGACGCCGAAGCGAAGAAAGCACTCGAAGAACGAGAGTCACTGCTTTCAATTCCTTTTTCAAGAGCGGACGCCAACTGTCTCCTCTCCAGTGTCATCCGAAAATTGACAGTACAGCACTGGGACAATCCGGATAATCGCCACAGACGACTCCAAAGATTGGACCCTGCCATGAATTTTAGGCTACCACCGAAAATTCATCGAAGCGGTGCCAGTCTTCTGCACAGACTAAGGCTGGGGGTAGCGTTTACGCGCGGATACGTGCACCTCATGCGACGCACCGAGTCTCCGCACTGTGAGGTGTGCAATGTGCCTGAGACTATAGGTCATGTGCTTTGTGACTGCCTTAAGTACGTGGAAGAGCGTGAAAGGTTGGACAACGACCTTACGCGTCTTGACAGCGCACCGTTGTCGGAGGACGTTATTTTAGGCCCTTGGCCAGATGCTCGATCAAGTTTCAAGGCCATTCAGGCATTACTGAACTTCTTAAAAACTACGGGCTTGGATTGCAGACTTTGAGCATGCTAAATTGCTTGCGATAGGTTCTACATCTTCCTTCTATCGTCATCGTCACCCATCATGCACCTCTTCTCTCTTTCTTTCCCTCTTCCCCTTCCCCCAATGCCGAGTAGCTGGCTAGAGGAATATACCTCAGGCCGACCTCTCAGCATTTCGTATCATTAAACTTCTCTCTCTCTATCTCTATCTCTAGGCACCTGCAGCACCCCGCAAGGCTGGGTCCTCTCCCCACACTTATTTAATATAGCCATGCACAAACTCTCCACTCGCCTCGCTGCAGTCCCGAATGTGGGTCACGCCATTTATGCGGACGATATCAGGATCTGGGCGCCGGGCGGATTGCTAGCTATGCTCGAACACTCGTTACAAAGCGCGTTGGAGGCTACCGAAGATTTTCTTTGAAAGAGGGGCCTTGAACTCTCCCCCGCTAAATCAGAGCTACTGTTATACCGCAAGTCCAGACAGGGGGTCAAAAATCTTGCGCCTCTGGACACTCTGCCGATAGAAATGCGAGCTAAAAATGGGTATCCCATACCGAGGATGGACTCGGTCAATATTCTAGGTCTCCTCAGTGATTCCAAGGGCTGTAACTCGACGGTCCTCAACTGGCTCACTGGACAGGCTAGTAATGTCCTAAGACTTGTAGCCCACGTCGCATATCAAAGAGGTGGTCTCAGAGGAGAATTTGCTCAGAGCTTATCAGGCATTCTTCCTCAGTCATGTCATCTACATCACGCCGTACCTTAATTGGGGTAAAGCGGAAAAGGCCAAGTTCGACTCTCTAGTCAGAACCGGCCTCAAGCGCGTGCTCGGCCTTCCGCAGTCTACAAGCACTGACAAGCTGCTGGAGCTAGGACTTCATAACACCATCGATGAGCTAATAGAAGCTCACACAGCGGCTCAGATAATGAGACTTTCATCCACTAAGCCAGGGATTAAGATTTTAGAAGAAGCGGGAACCCAACCCAGACATGAACCGGCGACCAAAGTTAGCTTGACCTGAGAAACCAAAAGTCGCATCATGGTTGACCCCGTCCCGCGAAACATCCACCCAGTTCATAACGAGGGTAGAAGATTTGCGAGAGCATATTCCATTCTTAAAAACATCAATCAGCAGAAACTAGAGGCCCTCTTTGTCGATGCTGCCAGATATGACAGTGGGGATAAGTTCGCTGTCTCGGTGGTAGACGCGGGGGGCAACCTGGTGAATGCAGCCTCTGTTTATACGAAGTTTGCCCATGTGGCGGAGGAAGCGGCCATCGCTCTGGCTTTTCATAGCTCAAAAGTTACCACTATCGTCTTCTCGGACTCGCTCACGGCGGTTAGATCCTTCTCGTCCGCCATCATATCTGAAGAGGCGAAGAGTATTGTGATTAAAGCACTTCAAAGGACTAGGGAAAGCAGCGAAGGAGGATACCAAATCTCGTGGTTCCCAGCCCATCTAGATAGCTCAATTAACCCGCTTGGATGTAATCCTAACGAGCAGGCCCACCGGAGAGCGCGCGATTTCACGCACCGCGCTGTCGCGGGCAGCCAGGCTTGGAATGAGATCAACGCCCACAAAGATTCATTATGTACTTTCCACGAAATTGTTTCCCATTATCGACTAGGCAGGAGGACATTTCAAGCCCAAATTGAACAAACCTCAGGCTACCACACTCAGTCTCCTGCAAACCCGTTCGTATCCCACTCCTCCATCCCTTAACAATGTAGATCCTGAACACTCACAGTCGTGCCCCAAATGTAGTCATGACTCATGCTCTTTGCACCACATGTTCTGGCTGTGCCCAGCCCTTAACGCCTCTCCACCCATCACGAAAGAACAATGGCAGGAATCTCTCAAGAGCAGCAATCTCCACATTCAACTCCAGGCTGTCCAGAGGGCCCACGACATTGCGGCGGGACTTGATCTCCCGGTTCCATGGTTGGCGGAGTCACCGACTTGATCTTCGGGAGCCTTCGGTGTTGGCTCCCCAACATCTCAGTACCTCAGGACTCAAATAAAGTTCTTGTGATGTCATGTCATGGATGCCCCGGCGAAATACCCGCCGTGGTTGCTCAGTGGCTATGGTGTTACGTTGCCGAGCACATTTCGATGGGGGCGAAAGCACCCGTGTACTGAGATTTAAATGCCCTTTAAAAAACTCCAGGTGGTCGAAATTTCCGGAGTTTCCCATTACGGCGTGCCTCATAATCAGAAAGTGGTTTTGGCACGTAACACCCCTTAATTTTTTTTGCCCTGGTGAAATATCTCGAAGCCAGTAAGGTAAAACGGTTCCTGAAGACGTGAGACGTGCCCCACATTGACACGTGTGCGTGTTTATCTTTCTCCGGTGACCGCTGTTCACCGGCTAGCAAATGTTAAACGTTATAGCTCAGCAGAAGAAGTGTCTTGAGTATTTGAAACTTAGGGGAATGTTATTGTTTACTCTATCTGTTTCGTACGTCCTAGCCGAACCATGCAGTATGAGATTGAATGCACGACACCAATTGTGTAGTAGCTTCCGGAAACCACGCGGGCGCTAGCAATAACACTAGGGCCTTCGATGAGTGATGTATAAAAGCTGATGCACTGGACCCGCTGATTTGATTTCGACAATCGTGGACTCTGTTCGCCTCTATTGTTTTGCTTCGAGTGCAGCCTGGTTTTGCTGACACCCGTATGCCCAATAAAATCTTAGTTTTCTCATTCATAGTTTTGCTGCTGTGTTATTCACTGTGGCTACTACTTGAAATCTGGTGCACGTGCTAGTGCGTAGATCTGCTGAACGTTCCCGCAAAGTCGCGATCTAAGCTCGAAACCAGAGTAATGCACCAACGTCGTCAAGGAACAGCAAGCTAAATGTAGGCAGCAAAGACTGTTACTGGAATGAAGACCTCGTCTCGGGATGACCACTGGAATGAAGACCAGGTCAACCACACCAAAACAGCCCCAGCGTCGCCTATCCTGCTGCAGCAACCTCGGGAACCACCAACCTTCCGTGGATCATCCTTTGAGGACACTGGCTGGAGACGTACATAAGCAACGCAGCTTTCAACAAGTGGAGTGGCGAGAAGCTGCGTCATGTCTATTTTTCGTTAAGCGAGGCTGCTCGAACGTGGTTTGAGAACAGAGACCACCCTGATGACGTGGGACCTATATCGTGAGAATTTTGTGACCTTCACGAGTGTCGTACGAAAGGAAAGGGCCGAAGTTCTGTTAGAAACCAGAGTGCCACTACCGAACGAGAACATCGTGACCTTCACTGAAGAGATGACTTGCCAATTCCGCCACGCCGACATGTCTGAAGAAAAGAAAGTTTGGTTCTTGATGCGAGATGTGAAAGAACAAGTATTAGCTTGATTGATACGGAACCCGCCGAAGACTATCGCGCAATTTATTTTGGAGGCCACAAAGATCAAGAAGACAACTAAAATGCGCACGAGGCAGTAGAACCGCCGTGCGCTGACAAGAAACTGTGCAGGAGTTCTAGCGCTGAGCGTCGACGGCCTGTCTGAGACTGTCAGAGTGGTCGTACGAAAAGATCTGCAGAGGTGGTGTCCAGCGTTAGCCTCAGGTGGCCTTGATCGCTGACATGGTTAAAGAGCTTCATCGATCATTTACAAGAAGTTCCTGCATCGCCGCAACCGCAGTAGGAGATGGAATACGCCACCGCCTCCCGCCAGTAAGGTTACCCTCCACGACCTCACCAGGGCCGCGTAGCGCCACAATTCCGTCGTCACCGCCACCACCGAGAGCATACCCGCCCGTCGCCCAGCGCAGCTACCCGAGAAAGACGGACATTTGGCGCACCCCCTACCACCGCCCGCTCCGCTATCATTGCGGCGAATCTGGCCATATCTACGACCGGTGCCCACACCACGCGATTGGACTGCGAGGGTTTGCCGTCAACGTTTCGCGCCCACAGCAAGGTGGTCGCCACGTGATATCCCCGACTACCTCACCGCCACTCAGTGAAGCCCTCGACGTACGTCCCGTTCGCCGTCACCAGGCTGCTAGCTGTCGCCGTAGCACCGACAATACACTGGCTCAGGCCGGGGCCGATCCGTCAGCCTATATCCGGAAAGCTAAAAGCAGCAACTCATGGAGGTGCGGTTGCTGTTCGTGGAACTGACGATATACTCCGCCACCGACGAGGAGACAGGAAAGACTTACTGGACGACATATCACTGAGGCGCAGCGATCCCGACGAAGCCTAGAAGCAACGAATACGCCGGCGAAAGAACACCTGAGGACACGACATTCCCGGTCAACAGTATGCGGCTGCGACACAACGCCAAGACCATACGGCAACGCAAGACAAAGAACTATCGACCTCGGCGTGCTTCTCGACGGCCACGCAATCATTGCTTTAGCGGACACAGGAGCCGATTCCTCCATCATAAGTGCACCCATCGCGCCCAGTTAAAGAAAGTTAAGGCTGTATTGGAAGGCACTCAAATCCATACCGCTGCAGGACACCTGATAACGCTGACTGGTATCTGCAAGACAAGAATTGCCGTTCATGATGGAACCCAACATGACGTCTCCGTTATCCTCCAACAGTGTTCACATGAAGTCATTCTCGGCATGCGCTTCCTGAACCAATAGGGCACAATCATCGCAATCACAAATGAGTCAAAGTAGATAATGCCTTCCGAAGATGAAGCGATACCGCCGTATAGTTCCCGCAGACACCACGGCTAGTGTATGTTAGAAGATCAGCTGAGCACCCGTTCTCGCTCCAGCATTGTCATTTTTGTCGGCACCGAAACACCTGCAGGCGTAGAAGGCGTCATCGAGAGCGATCAACGTCTACTGCTCAATCGGAAAATTTTCGCCGCGAGAGAGATCGGTCAACAGCGCGGAGGACATAAGGAAGTGATGCTGACCAAATTCAGCCAAGAGTTCAAGCGCATCAACAAGTGCACGACTATCGCATTCATCGAAAAAATAGGAGAAATCAGCAATGAGTTTGTCCTCTCGAATTCTGCCGCATCTACGTCGACGACCATAGTTCCCGAACCTTCGTCATAAGTCCAAGCATCCATATGAGTAAGCAGCAATAGTTCATATGGATGCTTGGACTTATGACGAAGGTTCGGGAACTATGGTCGTCGACGTAGATACGGCAGAATTCGAGAGGACAAACTCATTGCTCATTTCTCCTATTTTTTCGATGAATGCAATAGTCGTGCACTTCGACGTCGTCGAAGGTTCCATAAACAGCTTTGCAAAGCATCAGATAATAAACCGAAGAGTGCGCTCGACCGCTCGTCCAGAGCCCTTAGTGAGTTTCGAAGCGAAAAGGTTAAGCTGCCAGGAAATTTGACGAAATGCTGCGTGACGACATCATCCAGCAGTCGAGAAGCCTGCGGGCATCCCCTGTAGTCTTGGTGAAGAAAAAGGACGGAACCCTATGTATCTGTGCTGATTATCGTCGACGGAATAAGAAAACGAAGGATGAGAGACGATGCATTTGATCGCCTCTACCACGCTAAATACTTCTATTCACTTTTATTTTACCGTTGAATTCGAGGAGGCTCGTCGCTTGCCTTTTCTGGATGCGATGATACAACGTGAAGGAAGAGGACTTCGTTTTAATGTGTTCCGAAAACCTACGCAAACGGGACGCTACTTGAACTTCATGTCAATTCATCCTGCTTCAACAATCCGTCGCCGCATCGCTCATACAACTTTCGCAGCAAACCTGCACTTCTTCTAAATACCTAGAAAAGGATTTGGAAACTATTCATCTGGAACTTTCACGGAAGAGCTATCCTACTTCATTTGTGGCTTCAGTTCGGCGCCACCTATCCTGCCCGCCTAGTCTTTCCTCTGCCACGTTTGCTCCTCGCAAGCGTGCTGCGATACATTATGATCCCGGTACTAGCTAGGCCTTAGCCCATATACTTCATTCTTTTGGTGTGCACGTTGCACTTGTGCCACCGAAAACGCTGAAAAACGTGCTTGTAAATGTGAAAGACAAGGTTCCGAAAGAAAGGTACCCAGGTGTTGTGCATAACGTTCCTTGTGCAAACTGTAGTTACGTCTACATCGGCGAGACTGGCCATTTTCAAAGGTGCATTATGGAACACCGTCATGATGTAAAAAAAAAAAAGTTTCTTCTTACGCTCTTGAAGAGCGTTCTGCAACAGAAGGCTATGATAATGATTGAGACAGGGCGCATGTGCTAGCCACTAAAAGTAATATAACCTCGAGTTTGCATCTCGAGTCATCACTAATACAAACTACTGATACTACGCTGAACCGCAACGACGGTAGCCTTCCTTCCGTTTACGCCCGCCTGTTTGCTCCATCTATTCACATGTACGTAACCATCTCCTCCATTTCGTTTACTTTCATTGTGAGCAAGGGCCCCATATGAGAACCGTAAAGTCTTCATTTCTTTTCTTTTAATGTTTTTCGTCGGCGTCCGTTTTACCCTTGACTATAAATACTTCGCGTCGATGTATCTAAAGACTGGCTACTGGCAAATATAAGTCTATGAGAGGGATCGCGAAAAGTAGGCCTTCTTCACGCCGGACGGCCTCTATGAGTTTAAAATTATCGCGTACAAGTTATGCTCTGCACCTTCAATGTTCTAACGCGTGATGGATACGGCGTTCACCGGTTGGAAGTTGCAGATCAGTCTTGTCTACTTGGTTGACGCCGTCGTCATCGCCAAGAATTTTGAGCATTACCTTAGGTGGATTAAAACCGTCTTAGATGCGATCATAATCATCATATTTTATCCCCTCTGCAGGACGAAGGCCTCACCCTGCGATCTCGAATTGCCCTGTCCTGCGCCAACCAATTCCAACTAGCACTCTGCAAATGTCCTAATTTCGTCGCACCACCTAGTCTTCTGCCGTCCTCTACTGCGCTTCCCTTCTCTTGGTACCCACTGTTACGTTTCGCCTACAACGCGCGGTAATGCCGGCGCGGATGCAACGGACGCCGGGGCTTTGTTCAAAGCGGCGGACATTTTGGCCCGTCCGACGCCGCCGCGACGCCTACCCGCCAAGCGTGTCCAGGCGTGTTTCAGTGCCACGTGTCTTCGTGTGTGCGTGTGTGTGTGTGTGCCCTCGCTTGTCAAAGCGCGGCAGCCGGGGAGCGGAGTTCCCCGAATGCGGAGCCTGGAGGTCTCTCGGCTCAACCGTTCGCGCCGTCGTGTGGGCGGTTGGCTATGCGTCACTACACTCGGTTCAGCAGGTCTCTCGGCTCAACCGCTCGCGCCGTCGTGGGCTCCTGCTGCGCCGTCCCGTGACCTTCATCCCGTGACCTTCATCCCGTGACCTTCTCTTTTGGACCGCGACGCCGAGGGTATAAGAGCAGCTGCCCCCGGACGCCAGGGAGAGGCTCCGATTTGTACTGTTGAGTTACGTGCTCTCCCGTCTCTCCACTTCGGTCGACCTGACCGGCCGCTCTTTTGCTATGTTAGAATAAACAAGTTGTTCTGTTATCAGTCTTCTCTTGCTTTGCCGGGACCTTCGGATGCTTCCAGTGCCCCAGGCCGCCAGGCCAACGCTACCCTTGGGGCTTGCGACCCATTGGCAATATCGGGCGTCAGCACCGAGACCCCAACACCACTGTGTCACCCAAATGGTCCAACGGTCTTCTAATCTGCGCATTAGATGACTAGCCTGGCGTCATTCTTTCTCTTAATGCCACTTAGATATCGTCTACACCCGTTTATTCTCTGATCCAAACTGCTCTCTTTCCGTTGCTAAAAATTATGCCTAGCATTCTTCGTTCCATCGATCGCCGCGCGGTCCTTAGCTTGTTCTCATGCTCCTTTGTCAGCCTTCTTTGTCAGTTCTTTGTCTCTGGCCCATATGCCAGCGCCGGTAAAATGCATTGATTGTATACCTTCCCTTTCAATGATAACGGTAAGCTTCCAATCAGGAGCTCACGATGTCTGCCGTATGCGATCCCACCCATTTTTATTCTTCTGTGAACTTTCTTCTTATGGTCAGGGTTCCCTGTGATTAGTTGACCTAGGTAAACGGACTCCTTCACAGACTTTAGAAGGTGACTTGCGATCCTGCACGCTTGTTCCCTTGCCAGGATATTCATCATTATATTTGTTTTCTGAATATTAATCTTCAACCCCACTCTTGCACTCTTTCAGTTAAGGTCCTCAATCATTTGTTGTAAATCGTCTGCAGTATTGCTGAATAGAACAATGTCAACGGCAATCCAAAAGTTGCTGAGGTATTTGCCGTCGATCCTTACGATCCTTACTCCCAAACTTTCCTAGGTTAATAGCTTGAATACGTCTCCCAAGCACGCAGTGAATAGCATTGGAGAGATTGTGTCTCCTTGCCTGACACCTTTCTTTATAGGTATCTTCCTACTTTTTGTGAAGAATTAAAGTGGCTGTAGAATCTCTGTAGCGTAAGCAGTTTCTACTCCTTCATTACGCAATGCCTCTATGTCTGCTGGCATCTCTACTGAATCAAATGCTTTTTGGTATTCTATGAAAGCCATATAGATAGGCGTATTTTACTCTGGGGATTTCTCGATAGCCTGATTAATGACATGGATGTGATTAATCCTACAGTATCCCTTCCTGACGCCAGCCTGTTCTCTTGGTTGACTAAAGTCCAGTATTGCCCTTATTCTATTGGATAATTTTTTGGTAAATATGTTATTCTGTTATTCCATCTTCTCATGCCGCTTTTCCGATTTTCATGTCTTGCAAGGCCCTTCTGACCTCACCTTTAGTTATATGAGGAGCCTCTGTATCCTGTTCTTTATTGTTTCGAATGGCGTACTCCTGAGTCATCTGGGTACTCTACAGGTCAGTATAAAATTCGTCCGCTGCTTTTATTATAGCTCCGAGATTGCTGATGATATTACCCCGCTTATCTTCCAGTTAACAAATCTTTGTTTGTCCTATGCCAAGTTTCCTTCTCACTGATTTCAGGCTGCGTCCATTTTGTACGGCTGCTTCAGTCTTTCTCACGTTATAATTTCGATTATCATGTATTTTCACCTTGTCGCTCAGTTTTGACGGTTCCGTGAATTCTATCTTATCTCTTGAGTTGGACACTTTCGTTCTTTGTCGTTTCCTTATTAGGTCCTTTGTTACTTGGGAGAGCTCGCCTACCAGTTGCCTTAGTGCCTTGCCTCCCACTTCAATTGCTGCTTCTGAAGCTACCCTCGTTAAAGTTTCATTCATTACTTCTATGTCATCATCATCATCATCATCTCTCTGTTCTAAGGCTGCATATTTGTTGGCAACTGCGAGACTAAATTGGTCTGCTTTTAGCCTTGCTGCATCTAAGTTGACCCTGCCTCTTCTTTACTAATTTTACTCTTTCTCTGTCCAGATTGAGGTGAATGCCAGTGCTCACTAATCTATGGTCACTGTTCTTTACCATACCTATCACTTGTACATCCTGAAATATGCTGGGATTGGCAGAAATTATGAAATCAATTTCATTTCTTGACTCACCATTAGGGCTTTTCCAGGTCCACTTTATGTTACGATTCCTGAAAAAGATGTTCAACAATCTTAGCTTATTTCTTTCTGCGAATTTTACCAGCATCTCTCCTCTAGCGTTTCTAGAATCGACGCCGTAGTTGCCAATTTCCTGTCCACCCGCCTGCTTTTTCCTCACTTTTGTATTGAAGTGACTCATTACTACTGCATACCGAGTTTGCACTTTTTCTCATCGCTAATTCAACATTTTCATAAAACTGATCTACTTCCTCATCGTCGTGACTGGATATTTCAGCGTAGGTTTGTACTACCTTTAATCTCAACCTCTTGATAGGTTTGATTACAACTAGTGCTACCCCCTCGATAATGCTGTAGAATTCGCCAATGTTGCCCCTATGCTTCTTATCTGGGAGACCTGTGTAGCAGAGGACATGGCTGTTATTTATCAATGTATAAGCCTCACCAGTTCTCTTAATCTCACTAAGGCCGATAATATCCAAAACAACGACTCATAATTTCTCATAGTGTCCTGCTAAGCTAGTCTCACTCGACAGGGTTCGTCGGTTAAAGGTTGACAGGGTCAGTTTCCATTGGCGGCCTGTCCGGACCGAGAGATTCTCAGCACCCTCTGCTGCTTTACAGGTGTGACCGCCACCTTGTTCAGGTGCTCCGCAGCTGCTCAGGGCCGTTGTTTAATTGTAGATATCATCAAGGAGGTTGTGGCAGACTACTACACCAGGGAGGCCAATTCCTGTTCTGGTAAGGGAGTTTCCTTGTTCAAGCTTAGTGGGCATTCCTAATTTGGTTTTACCTCGGTAAGTATTGGCCCAGTCGCTCTCGGCATTCTTTCCTGGTGTCAGGCGTCACAGAAAGGCTGCAGATGTAGTGCACTGCAGCACAATATTTTTTTCACGGTCATGTAACTTCCTTTGTCCCTCAAGGTATTATTTCGGTCCCTTATTATTTCGCATTTATATGTACGCCTTATATCGCATTTCTTTCTCTATTAGATTATTCGCTGATAGCGTGGTTTACCGTAACATTTCTTGTGTCGACGGCCACCTAGCTTTATAGAAAGCACAAAAAGTTGTTTCGCCTGAAAGTCGGAGCATTGATTGCAATAGCACGTTGCTAGAGAAGCTGCACACAGTAAGGTCAGCATTATCAGCTGTAGAACTTTTGTAAACATTCGATTACTAACTAAATTACCAAGTGTTGTGTAATCCGCGTACAGGCAAAAATATGACTCACCCCAGATTAACCCCAAAGCCAGAAAATGGCCGTTTCACTTGCAAAGGACCTGTGTTCCTAGGCCATGCCATCAGCAAGTCTGGAGTGCGTCCCTACCCGCAGAAGATAGCTACCATCGCTATGTTGTCGCGGCCCATAGAATGACGGCGGCTCACAGATTCCCTGGCCTGGCTACCTATTATAGGCGCTTTCTAAGAAACTTTTCAAGAAATGCGTCACCATTTACTTATAGCACGGAAGCCGGCATCGACTTTAAATTCTAAACACGGCAGGAAGACGCATTTCAGGAGCTGCAATGAAGGCTGCAGTCTCCACAGATGCTTTCACCTTTTAAAGAAAACGCCGCGACGGAAATCGACACTGAAGCGAGTAACGTAAGCCCCAGTGCCCAGCTTGTTCAAAAGAAGGATGGAGTTGAAAGCTTAATAGCTTACACTTGCTGTTCATTGACGAATGCGGATGTCAACAATTCTACAACGGAGAAAAAGGGCCTCGGGATCGTTTGTGCTACTGCGAAATTCCGGCCTTATACACATGTGAGGCACTTCAAAGTGGCAAGCGACCACCACACGTTGTATTGGCTGGCAAACTTGAGGGGTCCTTGCAGTCGCCTAAAAAAATGGAGTGTCAGACTCCAGGAATTCGACATCGCCATTGTCTGTAAGTCCGCAGGTAAGCATTCTGGTGCCGACTGCCTGTCGGGCGCCCCTACAGACCCGCCACGGCAAGACGAACTGGATAACGACGCCTTTCAAGGAACAATAGGCGCAGACAACTCTGCCGAGTAGCAGCGAGTGCACCCAGAGCTTAGAAGCCTTGCTGAGTACTTTGAAGGCAAGACTGCCTTTGTCCCGAGGGTATTTAGGCGCAGATTGCCGTTGTTCTCCTCGCAAAAAGACGTCAGGTGGAGAAGAACTTTTCCCCAGCAGGCCTAAATTACCTCCTCTTCGTGGCCGCAGAATTCCAGTGAGAAGTCTTGTGCACCCTGCATGACGATCAGACAGCCAGGCACCTCGAGTTTTCTCCCACACACGAAAGTAGACATGGGAAGTATTATTGATCGCGCCTGACCGCTGACGTCGCCAGTTACGCCAAGACATGCCATGACCGTGAATGACGCAAGACATCGCCGACAATACGAGCGGGATTACTACAGCCGTTCAAACCTCCTTTCCGAGCGTTTCAGCGGATCGAGTTGAATTTGTCGGTGCCCTTTCCAACGTCAGCATCCAGAAATAAGTGGACTATCGAGGTGACAGAATACATTACTTTGCTGAAACGCGAGCTCTACCGAAAAAAAGTAGAGCGGAGGGGACGAAATTCTGCATCAAAAGCATACTGCCGCAACATGGTGGCCGATAAGTCGCGATCACTAACAGAGGAACGGATCTTACAGCAGAGCTCACCCAATCCATTCTGCCATACAAGCGGACAAGCCACACTGTCGTGCCTACCACCCGCAGACGAATGGTCTTACGGAGCGCCTGAAGAAGACCATTGCCGACATGCTCGCACTGTACGTCGACGTCGAGCGTGAGACGTGAGATGCCGTCCTTCCCTACGCGGCCTTCGCTCAGAACAAGGCAGTGCAAGAAACAACGCAAATCACACCGTTCAAGCTGGCTTACGGAGGGAACTGACGAAGACTCTCGACGCCATGCTGCAACACGTCACGGATGAACAGAATCTTGACGTCGCCACCTATCTCCAGCGTGTCGAAGAAGCCCGAAGGCTCGTACGCATGCCCATCAACAACCTGCACAGGACCTACAGCCGACCCTACAATCTTCGATGACGCTACGTGGAATACTAGCCTGGCGAGCGTGTCTGAGTGTGGATTCTGATACGCCGACGAGGACTTATCCAGAAGCTGCTACTCCGCTAGTCCAAACCCGGCAAGATCATCCGACGTATTGGCGCTCTGGACTATGAGTTCCTACCAGACAGCATTTCGCAATCACAGCGGCGCTGTACACAACATAATTCGTGCACGTGGTGCGTCTTAAGCATTTATATGCCTGCTGACGAACGCACAGACTTTGTTTCTTTGTTGTCGTTATTTTTTTATTATTCGTGGTTTTCTTTCCGCTTTCGTCTGTTGGCAGCATTCGGATGATGCTTTTTAAGAGAGGGGATATACACGTGCGTTTTTGTCAGAAATGTTAAACGATATCGCTCAGTGCTAGACGAGCCCGCATAATTTGGAACTTACAGGAATGTTATCGTTTAGTCTATATGTTGTGAATGTCCTCGCGGAACCTTACGTTATCCGATTGCATGCACGACACGAATTGTGTAGTAGAGACTGGAAACCGCGTGGGCACCAGTGATAACACTAGAACCTGAGACGAGTGATGCATAAAAGCCGACACGCTTGACCCGCTGCTTAGATTTCGACGATCACCGACTGTGTTCGCCGCTATCGATGTGCTTTGAGTGTAGTCCTTTTTTGGAAGCTCAGGTTCGCCGAATAAGAACTTGGTCCCTCATTCACTGTCACTACTACGTGGCATTATTTCAATCAGAAAGGAGTCCTTGAACAACCATAGTTGGCGTCACATAATAAGTGCAAACTTTATTGAGCATTGAAATGTGTATATACGAAAGAACACAACGTGCACGATCTTGTAGAAACGCACCACAGCGCAGCAGCAGGATCATAAAAGCCCTGCAAACTTTGGCAATGAATGCGACCCGTAAGTTTTTAATCGTGAGCTTGCACATGAACCCGCGTATTTTTCTAAGTAAATTGTTGCTATTCGGTCATTCCAGCGACTCAAGCGATGCCACGTGGTCCTCATTGGAAGCAGTCACACGATGATAATAATTTGCGACGCAGTTCGGCGCTTCGTATCGTGGTAGTCATGAACACGCCAGAGGAAAAAAGTGCCTAGTAATTGCATGTACAGCGCGCCGCAGTGCCCAAACCATGCCGAGCTCTGCGCAAGGAAGAAATAAATTTTAAAGCAGGTACCGAATTACAAAGAACCAACTCTAAACGCAAGTAGAAAAACGTCAAGCCCGTTCAGGCACAAGTACTTTGTCCCTAGTCAAGTCCTTTGTCCCTAGCCCTTGCAGTTATGAGTTTCGTAAACTGTTCTATTTTACATCAGCCTTTTTTTTAAGTTTACATTTCGATACACGCTAAAACTTGTTCCTTACTGCAAAATATTAATTTGTCGAAAATAGAGCGCTTGAAGAACAACTAACATCTGTTACCGGTATGCGCTTGCGTTTACTGTTTACGAAAATACAAATATATGACTTCATGCCAGTGAGCATTTCCAAGGCTAGTAACAACATACTAACCTTTACCGAGCCTGTATGCTCACGAACTGCGACGTTCACGCAGTGCGGCGGGCCCTTGATTGCACTCGTCTGCAGGCAGAGCAATTCGACGCTGAATTCAGTGTCTCTGATGGACTTGATGCCGCCGCATATGATATGACAGGGGTTGAATGTAGCTTTGGCTTCATTTGCACACTTTTGCGTCTCTTTCGCGTAAGCATGGTCTGCAGCAAAACCAGAGGGCTTGGCTCGCTTTGCTACTCCAGATACACATGCTTAGGAGATCGCCTTATCATCGTCTCGGCAGTAACTGGCAGTTGTCCACTTGTCTACTCTTGTGTCCTGTCTGCAGGCCTCACTTCTTTTTTGCATAATGAAGCCATTTTGACCTACCGTCGCGCCGCCTATAGTCGCTGTAATGACCGAATGCGGTTCGACTAATGTTGCAAGCTTGTCAAAGCGCTGGTTTGCACGAGCGAAGTTCTTGAGGGCCTCTTATTATGCGTGTTTGGGCATGAGTCAGTGACCCATTGGCTCCAGCATTGGGCTTATGTGCTACAGGGAGAATGGGGTCCGAAACCGAACACTGGCAGTACAATAGCTTTGTATTCATTGCAGAACGAATTCGAAGAGTTGCAAGAGCGAAGCTTTTGGTGTCAGTGTGGATCTGTGCAGCCGATAGCGGTTACTTTTCTCCATAGTGCAGGAAGAGATCAGAAAGCAACGCGCTGTATTATGAGTGGATCTCTTTTAGCACACCAAAGTGCTCGCTGAAATAGCAGTTGGTATGTTTTGACGCAGGTGCTGCTCTCCGTGGCTGCGCACGGTCCCGGAGCACTGTCACATGTGGTCGCCTACAGGTGGACCAGACTCAAGTAAGTTGTTGGGAGCTCGGTTTAGCGGTGGCGAGCAATACATGTTTTGACAAGTTGAGAACGGAGAGTCGACTGGCTTTATTAAAGAGTAAACGCAAGTTTGCTGAGTGTCAGTGGTGGTGCCCCTGTCGGACAGCCACTTCGTTTCTAGCAGGGAGCAATGACCCCCATGGCGGGTTTAACAAAGTGACGGACGGTCTCTGCAAGGGCTACCCCCACTCCCCTCCAATAGAATTCCAGAGCCTCAGGTGTGAATGGCGGAAGGAATAAATAGTTATTGTTCAAGAGAAGCTGGTTTGACGCGGCCACAACACACTCTCTTTGCCGCTAACGTCGATCTTGAAGGTTTTCTCTAAACGTGAAACTACATGAACGGGGCCTTCATAGGGAGGAGTGAACGGTGCCTTGATGGAGTCGCGTGCAGAAAGACGTGCGTGATTATGTCCATTGTCCAGAAACTAAACAGGCTGCCCGCGGCTTTACGTGCGGCTGGAGGTCGATGCTGGTCGAGACAGGAAGGTAGCCTAAGTGCTGCGCGACCGCTGGCGGACTGCTTTCCTAGGTGTCGAAAAACTGGCATGGAACGCGGATCACTGACCCATAGAGCATCTCGGCTGAGCTGACTCGGAGGCCATCCTTGATTGTTATTAGCAGCCTCAGTAGTACTAGACTAGCCTTTCAGCACAGCGCTGTGTGTCGAGCTTGGCGGTCAGTGACGCCTTCAGTTGTCAGTGGAGGCGGCCAACAACGCCGTTTCTCTGTGGTTGGTAAGCCATGTTGTGAAGGTGCGTGCGGAGCAGTCTCGCAAGGGCAGAAAAATTGTGGTTTGGAATTGCCGGCCTTGTTCAGTAATTATGCGCAGAGGGCAAGCGTACCACGACACCAACGTAGCAACAAATGTTTCCGCCACTGCGTCGGCCCTGATGTCTTCTAGAGGCGGCGCCTCAAGTCACTTTGAATACCGGCCCACACACGTGAGCAGGTATCTGAAACATTGGCAGTGCAGAGAGGCCCCACCAAGCCTAAATGTACGTGATCAAAATGGCTGCACCGCTGAACGCCTCTGACGGCTCACTTTCACGGCTTGACAGGCTTGGCACCTTCTTGTCCAGCTTCAAACATCCTTGTTGATACCTGGCCAGCCGAAGCGGTCTGAGGTGACGATCTGGGTCACTCTGACGCCGGTATGGCTTAGCTCGTGCAGTAAATCGAACATTGGCCGCAAAAAATGATGGAGCACGAATGGGCAATGTGTCCCACATGACAAATGTTTTGTAAGGAAGCGGCATCTACGCATGCTGGAGAGACGAGCCTTTTTCTCTCAACTGGCGCAGCTCGGGGTCGTTTGGCTGGGCGAAGGCTAGAGTTTGGAAGTCCGAAAGGCCAGCAAGAACAGCGCTGATCCGCGATAGTGCGTCAGCTGCGAGATTTTTGGTCGCAGATATATTGCGGATGTCTGTAGAAAATTCGGATATAAAGGAAAGTAGCCGTAGCTCACGTTCTGAGTACGAGGAACTGTTGTTCTTGAAAACGAAGGTTAACGGCTTGTGGTCGGTAATAATGCGAAAGCTGCAGCCTTCAAGAAAGAAACAAAATGCTTGACAGTGCCATAGAAGGCCAACATTTTCCTCGCGAAGGTGCTGTAGCTAGCTCCTGTAGGTTTGAGCCACATTAAGGACAAGCCCAGCGGCCTCCAGTTCGTGTCATTGTACTGATGCAGTACTTCAACCACCACCGTTGTTGACGCATCTACCATAAGGCTAGTTGGCGCGTCGGGCAACGGATGAATCAGCAACATTGCAGTCGCCAATCATGTTTTCGCTTTCACGAAGCGGCGTTCATGCTCCGAGGACCAGTGGAAAGTAGGCGTTTTTCTAGAGTAGCCGTGCAGCAGGTGGGTAAGTGGCTGAAG
Organism: Dermacentor andersoni; assembly: GCF_023375885.2. NCBI lineage: Eukaryota > Metazoa > Arthropoda > Arachnida > Ixodida > Ixodidae > Dermacentor > Dermacentor andersoni. The sequence goes on from NC_092815.1 coordinate 219,244,271, forward strand.
AACTTGCGCACAGGATGATATGAAGCGCCTGTGAAGGTTAATGAACCGAAGAAACTCGCACAACTTTCGATTGGAGATTGGAGAACGGAAGTCCTGAATTGCCCGCATTCATGATTCCAATGGCTTGATGCCTTGAGGTGAAACGCGATGGCCAAAAATATCCAGGGCTTGAGCTTCGAAAATGCGTTTCTGGGGCTCTAGGGCGAGACCGTGTTCATCCAGCCGCTCAAATAGAAGGCGAAGATGCTCTTTCTGCTCGTTGTCTGTGCGAGTTGCACGCAGAATGTCGACAAAGTAGAGGTAGACGAAAATGAACGGGAGTCCACGCGTAACTGTGTGTATGAACCTTTGAAGTGTATGCGCCGCATTTTTCAAACCGTAAGGCATACGGAGACACTCAAAAAGGCCAAATGGAGTAGTGATTGCTGTCTTCGGAATGTCGCTGGAGTTGACAGGAATTTGGTGGTACGCGCTCACCAATTCGATCTGGTAGTATATTTTGACGAGCGCCGCAGTCATGCGTATGGGGAATATGATATTGATCCAGTGTAGTGACGGTATTCAAAGTTCGGTAACCACCCCAATGCTGCCAGTCGCCGCTGTCCTGGTTTGGAAGCAGATGGAGAGGTGAAGACCAATTACTGGAGGAAGGCCGAATAACGGCGAGCTAAAGTTTGTGTTCGAAGTCACGGCGGGCGACTTCCAACCTCCGGCCAGAGAGCCTCCGTGGCCGCGCACCGACAGGTTAGCCGGTGGTGGTGATATGATGTGTCAACTTGTGCTTCACGGGCAGCGCATCGTTTCGGGGCGTCGTGAGTGGCAGGTATCTTCTCGTACGTTGAGACCGACCGAAACGCACAGATGCCAAGCGGTATGATTGGGCTGGAGACCAAGCACATCGAAAGATGTGGCGATATCCCTTAGGTGCCGATGGCGAACACACACATCTAGGTTGAAATGGGTGAGGAAGTCAGCTCACATTAAGGCAAAACAGACGTCGGCGATCACAACGATCCATCTGTATACGCGCCAGACTTCGATTTCTCGCGTTATTGACCAGAGCTTATTGGCCGCAATGGCGGTATTGTTCACTGAGTGGAGCGCGGGTGCGGACTTGCCGCGTTTGCAATCTGCGGCAGTGGCGAGAGAGATAGACAGCTCGGCTTCGATGTTGACGAGGAGGGGGGGGGGGCGGTGATGCGGTCGACTACGAAGAATAGGCGGCTTGCGCGATCACTGATGTCACGTGTCGCCGTTAGCGACTGCCCGGTGTGTTTGCCGGCTGGGTTCAGCGACTTGCTCGTTCGCGAAAGCGACGTTTTACCTGCACAATTGCCATGGCGAGTCCCAAGCTACGCTGCGAGACTGTGAAGGCGAATGGTTGCGCCGAAGTTGGTCGCCATGTTGTCACCAGTCGTTAGCTTCTCCACTGCACTGGTAAGGCAGCCGATTGGTTCCTCCAGGCACGAGAGTCGGTCGTCTGGCTGTGAGGCTCAGAAAGCGGCGATAGGTGGCTGTGTCGCAGACGAGCAGTCGCATATGCGCTCAACGAGCGTAGCTAGCGGATCGAGACTCGTCTCGTCGGAACCCGCCAGCACCATGCGTGCGGACTGTGGGAGGCGCCGCAAGAACAGCTCACGCAAGGTTGGAAGCTGGCTCTCGTTTGCGGAGTGGCCACCCAGCAACTGGCGCAACCGGTGCAGGATTTGTGATGGTCGTTGGTCAGCGAGTTCATTGGAGAGGAGCTGTTGTAGCCTACTTTGTAGCGATGACTCCAGGCGCTGCAAAATCGTGAGTTTCAGCTAGTCGTACGCCGTGGCCGAAGGCGTACCCGCTAGAAAGTCGGCTCTGGCATTGGCGATGTCGCAGGGTAGCGCGTCGACCACGTGCAAGTACCTTGCTGTTTGTGAAGTCATGCGCTGGTGTTGAAAATGCGCCTCTAACCAAACTCGAGAATTCTTGGGCCGAAAGCTGGGAAGGTGAAGCTCTGCGGCGAAGACAGGAGAGTAATCGTGGCGTCGTTTCTGTCAGGAGTAGGACTAGCGTCATCCATGGCTAGTGTTCGAAAAAAGAAAACACATAAAGGTCCTTGGTCATTACTGGTTGGGAGCTTGGTTTAGCGGAGGAAAGTAATACACGTTTCGACAGGTTGAGAACAGAGAATTGACTGGTTTTATTCAACAGTAAAAGCAGGTTTGCTTAGTGGCAGTGGTGAGGCCCCTGTCAGGCAGCCACTTCGATTTGAGCAGGGGGAATGACCCCCACGGCGGGGACAACGAAGTGACGGATGGTCCATGCCAAGTCATTTAGAGAAAGGAAGCGGGGCACCGATTAGGTTTAGAGCAGTGGCAGTTTATTCTTCTTCCTCATGTACAACTTGCCATATTATAGAAGAAAAAGCAACATCATAATGCAAGAAACAGCATACCTGCTTCTGCTTATCTTTCTCTGCTTTTTTTATTTATCATCATCTTTTCAATAGGAGCAAGCTAATCGATGTTGGACTCTTTCAGGGATGCTTTACTGAAAGAAATAACCACAAGGTCTAAGACGCACGGAAAAAGTGCCCTCGCATGTCAGAAACTATGCGTATATATTTCCTAGGCTGAATTATATGTTTGAAAAACTCTGTGAGTAAACGAAATCACCGTTTGAGGAACAAGCATGCCATCTTTTACAGCATTTTTTGTTTTCCCGCGTATGAGTTGGTGTACTGTGAAAGCTGCAAGCATATGAGGTAAAAATAACAGAGAGCATTTTGTTAGAAAATGCTTGAAAACCCCTCTATACTGAAGAAACATTATAGAAGTGAAAAATAGGACTTTTTATGCAATTTCGAAATAATGTATGCAAAAAAAATACGTCCGTGCTGACATGGTGTGACACCACTTTACTGCCACATTGACTTCTCGCTTTCGTTTTATGCCACCAGGTGATGTTAAATTTCGTGAGCGTTGGTTAGTATAATCTGTCTTGTGTGTCTACGCATTTCCCTGAATAGCGGTCTCTGTAATCAACAGGTTCATTCGGTCTGCGGTGCGCATGGTGCAGCGGTATCACCTGGGTGGCATTGACTTTGAGTGGGAGTTCCCGGAGTGGTTGAGCGGACACATTGGCGACCGGTACCTGTTCAGGCTTCTCTTACAGGTGTGTATATTGACACGTGTACTTATCTTTATCGGGCGACCACGTTTGGCCGCCTAACAAATGTTATCGCGCAGCGCAGGGTGCGCCTGCATGTACCCGAAGTTTCTGGAAAGTTATCGATGCTCTATCCACTGTCTGTTGTCGCCGAAGCTTGTGTTATCTGATTTCATCGCGTGACTCGAATGGTGTAGAAATTTGTTGAAGGCATGCGGGTCCCAACCATTAGTCTGGAACATTCGACGACTGCTGTATAAAAGCCGACGCGCTTGACCCGCTGATCAGATTTTTCGACGATTGCCGACTGTGTTCGCCGCTCTCGTTCTGCTATAAGTGTAGCCTGTTTTGTGGGCACAGGTTCGCCCAATAAAATCTAGTTTTGCCTTTCACAGTATTGCTATTGTGTTCTTAACGTCACCATCACGTGACATCCGGTGGAGGTGCTTTGCGTTCATGTACCAGACGCCCCCACAAAGCAGTGACCCAAACCCGCACGCGGAAGACAACACCAACGTCGCCAAGAACCAGCGAGGTAGCCGCAGGCTGCAAGCACTGCCCCAGGAGCACGGACTTTTGCCTGAGACGACCAGGAAAATCGCCACCAAGTCCACCCCAATGGTAGCCCCAGCGTCCCCCGTCATGCTGCAGCAGCCCAGGGAGCCTCCGACGTTCCGCGAATCAACGTTCGAGGACTCGGAAAGCTGGCTTGAGACGTATGAGAGAGTCGCTACATTTAACAACCGGAACAGCGACGACAAACTGCGACATGTCTTCTTCGCATTGGAAGACGCGGCCAGTACGTGGTTCGAGAACCGAGAAGCCACCTTAACGACCTGGGACCTGTTCCGAAGCGGCTTCCTGCAGACATTCGCAAGCGTCGTACGCCGAGAACGAGCCCAAGCGCTATTGGAAACGTGCGTGCAGCTACCTAATGACAACGGCGATCTTCACGGAGGAAATGAGCCGTCTCTTCCGCCACGTCGACCCTGAAATGCCCAAGGAGAAGAAAGTCCGCCTACTCATGCGTAGTGTGAAGGAACATTTTTGCCGGAATGGTACGAAGCCAACCAAAGACCGTCGACGAGTTTCTTCACGAGGCCACCAACATCGAGAAGACACTCGAAATGCGAAACCGGCAATTCGACCGCCGCAAACTTGACAAATTACGCCGGAGTTCAGTCACTGGCCACCGACGACGCGAGACTATCCGAGCGGTCGTGCGGGAGCAGCTACAGAAGCTGTTCCCATCATCACAGCCTCAAGTGGCTTCTATTGCCGACGCCGTACGTGAGCAGCTCCAACAACTCGGAGTAGCCCCTGAATTGCCGCAGCCTCAGCCGCAAGCGATGACCTACGCCGCCGTCGCCCGCCGTCAAGGTCCCTCTCCACGACCGCGCCAGGGCCCTGTCACGCCGCAGTTCCGTCGTCCGCCGCCGCCACCGCCAGCACGACCACCCGTCGTCCAGCGCCCCTACGCGAGGAAGACGGACATCTGGCGCGCTCCTGACCACCGCCCGCTCTGCTACCACTGCGGAGAAGCGGGTCACGTCTACCGACGATGTCCATACCGGGAGATGGGACTGCGAGGTTTCGCCGTCAACGCTCCGCACCCGCAGCAAGGTGAACGCCCTCGCGATATCGCCGACTACCTCGCCACTACTCAGTGGAGCTCTCGACACCGTCCCGTTCGCCATCACCAGGCCGCTACCTGTTGCCGCAGCGCCGACCATACACTGGCCCAGCCCGGGGCCGGTCAGCGAGCCCATATCCGGAAAACTAAAAGCAGCCACCGATGGAGGTGCGGTTGCTGTTCGTCAAACTGACGAAGATCCTCCACCGCCGACGAATACGGCGAATAAACTACCTCGAAGACATAACGACACGCCGCCGTCCCGACGAAGTATGGAAGCAAAGAATACGACGACGAAAGACGACCTGAAGACGTGACGTTCCAGCTTCAGTTCAACACGACGCACCCGTGATCCGATGCTAAGACCTAACTGCAACGCCAGACAAAGAACCACTGACCTCGACGTGCTTCTCGACGGCCACGCAGTTACTGCCTTAGTGGACACGGGCTGATTACTCCATAATGAGTGAATACATCGCAACCCAGTTAAGAAATTTAAAACTGCATGGGAAGGCCCTCAAATTCGAACCGCTGGAGGACACCTCATTACGCCGACTGGAATCGGCACGGCAAGAATAACCGTTCATGACCGGACTTACCCTGCCACCTTCCTTATCCTCCAACAGTGTTCACGAGACGTCATTCTCGGCATGGACTTCCTGAACCAACACGGCGCAGTCATAGACCTGAAGTCACGACAGGGCACTACACCGCTGTAATCATGCGCTGCTCACAACTGCTATTGTTCCAGGCCACACTGTCATGGGGTGTCCTTTCCTGGTGTCCTGGCTCTTTCCCTACGAGCTTCGTTGGTCCACCGCTGCTTATGCCGTTCCTGCCGCAATCCCAGCCGTGTTTGGACGCAACTACTCCCTATGTCTGGCAACGTGGATTGGGAACCTATACCGGCGACGCAAGCGCATCAAAGTATAAATCGGAGCCAGCCACCAGCATCGTCAGGCACGACACCGCTGTAACCATGCGCTGCTCACAACTCCTATTGTTCCAGGTTAATTACTTGAACCGTGCCGCATGTGCCAAAACTAGCAATTGCTGTTTTATTGCGGTGTCGTGCCCATTGGAGCTGTCTAGCGTTAAAAAGCTGATATTGACTTGTTTGCAGTGTGTATCTTCTTCCCTCGTTAACTTGCTTCTCATGTTATCGGGTGATGTTGAGTCGAACCCTGGCCCAATGAGCAAGACTGAGTCCGCTTCTTTCGAATCCGCCTTGGAGGCAATTGAAAAATTGGAATCTGGGCTGAAGTCAGTTCTGCTTGAATTTAAGGGCATCAAGGACGAACAAGCCGCTACTAACGATGAAATAAAAAAAAAACTTTTAGCGAGAGTCACTGCACTTGAAGCTAGTGGAACCGTAAATGCTACCACTGAAGCGGTTCCCCCACAGAATACCCTCCAAGATATTTCAAGCCAGCTACAGCGAATAACAAACAAATGTGACGATGCAGAAAACAGGTTAAGACGATCAAACTTATTATTTTTCGGGATTGAGGATGACGAAAAAGAAGATTGGGCCACGTCTGAAGAAAAAATTAAGAAGTTTTGCAAAGAAAAACTCTAACTTCCCACAACCAGTATGCAGTACGAACGGGTTCATCGCCTAGGAAAATATTCTACTGAAAAAAAAAAAAACGGCCCATAATCGCAAAACTGTGTTCATTCAAGGACAAGCAAAGTATATTGTCCGCAGCACGTAAACTTAGGGGGACAACGTTTTCAATTGGTGAAGACTTCGCGCCATCAACACGTGTGGCTAGAAGAAAGCTGGTAGCTTTTGCCAGGCAACTTGAAAAGCTTTTTAAGTTGGTGCTCGACAAGCTCTATATAGACAAACAAGTATATGTCTACGACACCGCTAGCGACGCAGTAATACAATCTACCAGATAGCTAGACACAAGCCCAAGCTCGCAAAATAATCAGTTGCCTTTCTTGCCGCAAGCCGCTCTCTCGCTCTCAGTGGCCTACACTAACATCCGAAGTTTGCTACCTAAACGAGATACAATTTGTGGTTTTTTAGGCGATAGTGACTCTGACATAATAGTACTAACTGAGATATCCAGATATCGACGACAATGAGATCCTGCCAACAAATTTTCTTTACAAAATTTATAGAAACGACCGCATCAATAGGCGCGGTGGGGCTGTACTTATCGCCATTAAGAAAAACCCTTCATTCATATTTTATCAATTCAGGGTCATCTCTCGAGATTGCGTGGGCTGCTTTTTATGTGTCCTCCAGTGCTGTACTAATTGGCGCCTGTTACCGGGCACCAGATTGCAACCATTCCTTTTTGAATGACTTGCGGGGCAGTGTCGCTAAAACGCTCCAGCTGTGCCCATCCAACCACGTTTATCTTCTTGGTGATTTCAATTTTCCGCTTATCGACTAGGAACATATGTCATCTTTATGTAACGCGCCTCTGGAACTAATCAATATAACGTTAGATTTTAACCTGTTCCAAATAGTGAAGGCCCCTACACGCACTTCCAATATCTTGGACTTGGTTTTCACAAACGCTCCTGACACAATTGCGTCCATTTCAAATATGAGCGGCTTTAGTGATCATAACCTCATCCAACTAGCTGTTAGCATCCCGAAACCCGTGTCTGGCACAACAACTAAACAAATTCGCGATTATAAGAGAGCAAATTACGATGAGATTAACTCCCAACTAGAAGAATTTTTTTGCGAAGTGCTACTGCCTTCATTTCATTGTCGATCGGTAAACGACAACTGGGTGCTCTTCAGGGACAAATTAACAGCATTAGTGGACCGTTACGTCCCGATAGTCTCCATAACTAACGACAAATCCAGCCCGTGGTTCAACAAGTATATTCGCAAACTAAGGAATAGAAAGAAGCGTTCTTATAACAGGGCTAAACGCGTGCGCACTGCTGAGGCTTGGCAGATATACAAAGACCATTTAAACAATTACTGCTCAGTGATATCTTCCGCCAACGATAAATATTACTCTCAAGACCTACCATCGCTGCTAACTTCCAATCCCATAAAAATTTGGCAAACCATATCTCCGACAAGACATACTAACACCATAACTTTGCGCGGAACAGAAAACATACCTATTTCTAGCGCCGATTGCCCCACCGTATTCACCACGTTTTTTTTCATCTGTTTTCACTCAGGAGGACTTTTCCAATGTTCCAACTTTTCCGGAACTTGATGCCTCATACATGGAACCAATCGATATCACTGTTGAAGGCGTTAAATTACTCATTAATAACCTCAAAATATCTACTTCCGCCGGTATTGACAACATTAATTCTAAGATTTTAATGAACACCATCGCTGCCTCAAGCAAGATTTTATGCCATATTTTTCAACAATCCCTAGCATCTGGAAAGTTACCCACCGATTGGTTAATAGGAAAAATAATACCAATTCACAAATCTGGAGATGTTCATTCACCTGACAACTATCGGCCCACGTCTTTAACCTGCATATGTTGCAGAATGCTCGAGCACATAATCACTTCTCACGTGTACAGCCACCTAGAAGCTCACAATTTCTTTTTTTCTAATCAGCATGGTTTTAGGAAGGCATTTTCTTGTGACACGCAATTGTTTGAACTAACGACTGACTTGCACTTTAACATGGACTGCAACCTTCAACCTGACTGTATCTTTCTTGAATTTCTAAAGCTTTTGACCGCGTGCCCCACTGTCGCCAAATTTATAAATTATCTGCCCTACGACTTGACTCTTTAACGTTTTCCTGGATTCGTAATTTTCTTTCTTTTCGAAAACAGTTTACTGTTGTTAACAATTTCTCTTCCCCGCCTTCTTCTGTTAGCTCTGGTGCGCCACAAGGCAGCGTCCTCGGCCCCTTACTCTTCTTAATCTACATTAACGACTTACCCACCCAGATTACTTCCTGCATGCGCCTTTTTGCCGATGACTGCATAATCTACCGTCCTATTCACACGACTGACGATCACTTGAAACTTCAAGCAGATCTTAACCATATCGCTAACTGGTGTAACAACTGGCTCATGACACTAAACTTTACAAAGTGCGAGGTGATGTGCTTCAGCCGAAAATGTGTAAATTCTAAATATTCGTATCATCATAATAACACTATGCTTTCCCACACTTCATCATATAAGTACCTTGGTGTTGTTCTTACAGAGAATCTTTCATGGGCCCCACACATCACTTCTACATGCGCCAAAGCATCACGTTCTCTTGGCTATCTACGACGCAACTTGCGAAATGCCCCGCCAAACATTCGAAAACTCGTGTTCCAAACATTCATTTAGCCACAGTTAGAATTCGCCTCCCCAATTTGGTCACCTCATCAAAATTACCTAATAAATATGACAGAAATGATACAAAACAGAGCAGCCCGGTTCAAATCCCGTAACTAGAGTATAAACTCAAGCATTACACAAATTAAACTAGACCTACTGTTGCCGCCTTTAGATATCCGCCGCAACATCGCTCTTCTCTGCTTATTCCACAAATATATTTACACTAATAAACGAACCCGGTTATAACTACAAATATCCCACTCTTTTTCACGCAGATTACATAATCAGTTCAGGTTCATGCGCATATACGGTAAAACAAATGCATTTAATTCATCTGCACTACCACTTGCCATTCGTCTCTGGAATGACCTCCCTGATAACAATGCCTCCATATCTAATCCCGACACGTTCCGCTCTCAGTTACTCATGCTTTTTCCATTTATTACCGTTCACGAGTGGCCAATCTAGTGTATGTTATCGTGCATTTTTGCAATGTTGCATATAATTTTCGTAAACGGTATTCCTTTGCTCTGTTAACAGTAACAAGTGTTCGTGTGCCTTCAGATATTGCTTTGTATTCCTAGTGCCTTCAATATTGTGCAACACGGTAATCGTTTTATAACACTGATCCTGCTGGAAATTTGTACTTTTTATACCTTTACTGTTTAATATGCCCCCCTTACTTTATGCCTTGCCACAGGGCCTGTAAGTTTCTTTTTAATAAATAAATAACATTGATAACGCTGTCGGAAGATCAACCGATACCGCCGGAGAGCTCTTGTAGTCACCACGCCTTGAGTGTTCTCGCAGATCAAGTGAGCATCCCGCTCGCTCGAGCATTGTTATTTCGGTCGGCACCGAAATACCCGTTGACGTAGAAGGCGTCACCGAAGGCGACCAACGTCTACTGCTCGACCTTGAAATTTGCGTCGCTAGAGGAATCGCTCGACTGCACGGAGGAAACACGAAAGTGTTGCTGACAAACTTCAGCCAGGTGTTCAAGCACATCAACAAGGGCACGATGATCGCATACATCGAGGAAATTCTGGAAACCAGCAATGCGTTTGTCCTCTCGGATTCTGCCGCATGTATCCCGACGACCGTAGTTCCCGAACCAGACTTCGACATAAATCCAAGTCTCGCCATGATTAAGCAACAACAGCTGATAGGCTTACTTCGACGGTACAAAGAGTGCTTTTCGACGTCATCACGGATTCGACAAACGCCAGTCGCAAAACATCGCATAATACCCGAAGACTGTGCTCGACCACTCCGCCAGAGCCCTTATCGAGTTTCTACGCGAGAACGTGAGGCTATAAGGCACGAAGTTGACGAAATGCTGCGCGACGACATCATCCAGCCGTCAGAACGCCCGTGGGCATCTCCTGTAGTTTTGGTGAAGAAAAAGGACGGAAGCCTACGTTACTGCGTCGATTATCGTCGTCTGAACAAGATCACCAAAGAAGGACGTATACCCTCTCCCGCGAATAGACGACGCATTGGATCGGCTCTGCAACGCTAAATACTGCTCGTCGATGGACCTCAATTCTGGCTATTGGCAAAAAGAATTCGCGAAACAGATCGCGAAAAGACAGCCTTCATCATCCCAGACGGCCTCTATGAGTTCAAGATTATGCCATTCGCACTGTGCTCGGCGCCTGCAACGTTCCAGCGCGTGATGGACATGGTTTTAGCAGGATTGAAGTGGCAGACCTCTCTCGTTTACTTGGATGACGTCGTCGTCTTCGCCGGAAACTTCGACGATCCCCTCAGCCGGCTTGCGACAGTACTAGAGGCCATCAAGTTGTCAGGGCTTACTCTGAAGCCGGAAAAATGCCGCTTCGCTTACGATGAGCTTCTGTTCCTAGGCCACGTAATCAGCAAATCTGGTGTCCGTTTAGACCCGCAAATGAGAGCTGCCATCGCACAGTTCCCGCAACCCATCAACAAGAAGCCAGTGCGGAGATTCCTTGGCATGTGTGCCTACTACAGGCGCTTTGTCAAGGACTTTTCACGCATCGCCGAGCCGTTGACACGTCTAAATAAATGTGATGTTGAGTTCAAGTGGGAAACGCCACAGGCCGACGCATTTGAAGAACTAAAACGACGCTTGAAGTCGCCGCTGGTACTTGCGCGCTTCGACAAGTAAGCCGATACAGAAATTCATACTGACGCCAGCAGCCTAGGCCTCGGTGCCGTTCTAGTCCAAAGGAGAAACGGAGTCGCACAGGTGATAGCTTACGCTAGCCGGTCGCTGTCAAAAGCGGAAGGCAACTTTTCTACGACCCAAAAGGAATGCCACGCCATCGTTTGGGCTACAGCTAAATTTCGCCCTTATCTTTATGGCAGGCCATTGAAAGTCGTCCGTGACCATCACGCGTTGTGTTGGCTAGCGAATATAAAAGATCCTTCAGGACGACTGGCGCGGTGGAGCCTCAGACTACAAGAATACGACATCACTGTAACCTACAAGTCCGGACGAAAACACTCCGATGCCGATTGCCTATCACGCGCCCCCATTGACCCGCCGCCGCAAGATGACGAGAATGACGATGCCTTCCTTGGAATGATAAGCGCGTAAGACTTCGCTGAACACCAACGGGCAGCCCCGGAGCTAAAAGGTCTCGTCGAATATTTGGAAGGACAACCCGACGTTGTCCCCAGGGTATTTAAGCGCGGATTATCTTCCTTCACGCTTCAAAACAATCTACTTGTTAAGAAGAACTTCTCACCAGTCCGCTCTAACTACCTTCTTGTTGTCCCGTCAGGACTTCGTCCAGAAATATTGCACACCCTACATGACGATCCGACCGCTGGACACCTCGGATTTTCCCGGACACTATCGAGGATACCAGAAAAGTATTATTGGCCGCGCCTGACCGCCAACGTCGCCCGTTATGTCAGAACATGCCGAGACTGTCAGCGACGCAAGACACCGCCGACAAGGCCAGCCGGATTGCTACAGCCAATCGAGCCTCCTTGCCGACCATTCCAGCAGATCGGGATGGAATTGCTGGCACCCTTTCCGACGTCAACAACCGGAAATAAGTGGATCGTCGTGGCGACGCACTACCTCACCCGCTTCGCACTGCCGAAAGGTAGCACTGCCGAAAGGTAGCGCAACCGAAGTGGCGAAATTCTTTGTCGAAAACATCCTGCTGCGACATGGCCCCCCAGAAGTCCTCATCACCGACAGAGGAACGGCCTTTACAGTGGAGCTCACCCAGGCCATTCTGAAATACAGTCAGACAAGGCACAGGAGGACCACGGCCTACCACCCGCAGACGAATGGTCTTACGGAGCGGCTGAATAAGACCCTCGCCGACATGCTAGCGATGTACGTCGACGTCAAACACAAGACCTGGGATGCCGTCCTGCCGTACGTAACATTCGCTTACAACACGGCGGTGCAAGAAACAACACAGATCACGCCGTTCAAGCTGGTCTACGGCAGGAACCCGACGACAACGCTCGACGCCATGCTGCCCCACGTCACTGACGAGGAGAACCTTGACGTCGCTACCTATCTCCCGCGCGCCGAAGAAGCCCGACAGCTCGCCCGCCTTCGGATCAAGAACCAGCAGAGGACCGACAGCCGACGCTTCGTCGAGTACCAGCCCGGCGACTGTGTTTGAGTATGGAACCCGATACGCCGACGTGGACTCAGTGAGTAACTACTGCGACGCTATTTCGGACCCTACAAGGTCAGCCGACGTATTGGCGCACTGGACTATGAGGTCGTGCCAGACGGCATTTCGCATTCACAGAGGCGCCGCTCACGATCTGAAGTGGTCCACGTGGTGTGCTTTAAACCCTTTTATGGACGCTGACAAACTTCCTTATTTTGCAGTTTTCTTTGCTACGAGTGGTTCTTTTTTTATTACTTTCGTTTGTTTGCAGCATCGGGTCGATGCTTTTAATGGGGGGGGTAATGACACGTGTACTTATCTTTATCGGGCGACCATGTTTGGCCGCCTAACAAATGTTATCGCACAGCGCGGGACGCGCCTGCATGTATCCGAAGTTTCTGGAAAGTTATCGATGCTTCTATCCACTGTCTGTTGTCGCCGAAGCTTGTGTTATCTGATTTAATCGCGTGACTCGAATGGTGTAGAACTTTGTGGAAGGCATGCGGGTCCCAACGATTAGCCTGCAACATTCGACGACTGCTATATAAAACCCGACGCGCTTGACTTGATCAGATTTTTCGACCATCGCCGACTGTGTTCGTCACTCTCGTTGTGCTATAAGTGTAGCCTGTTTTGAGGGCACGGGTTCGCCCAATAAAATCTAGTTTTGCCTTTCGCAGTATTGCTACTGTTTTCCTAACGTTACCGCCACGTGACAATATCATGCTTTAACTGTCGTGTTTTAAAAGCTCAGTACCAGCTACCGAAGCAAAATGATACAGGATGCCGATTTGGGGTAGATTGGGGCGCATGGCATGTTTTCACGTATTATTCCGATAACAACTATATGGACACTCAAGGCACATTTTGTCATCGTTCTCGCCGCCGACGATGCCTTCGTCTTGATCCGTGTAAAGTCCAAGGGCGGTAACACCGTGACTGTGTGCCGTATGCTGGTACGCTGTATCTGGGACTGAAAGCGGGCGGAAGTGAAAAAACGATCGCGGCTCAATCTCGCACTCGCAAGGGGGGGGGGGGGAGGGGGACCGTGACGGCTTCCGTCGCGCGCATGCCACCGGCAAAGGGGCGAGAGGGTGGGGGTCGTTGTACTTTGGCAATCACTAGCCGCATGCGGTCGCGCGGGCTTTATCTTCAAAGCGATCTGCTTTGGGGACATAGTATGGAGAAAGGGGACACTATTCTGGACATTTCGCCATTTTCTTCGATGCGTGATGTACACGCGACGCGAGTAAGATGGCGCTGATGGCCCAATTTTGCTTTCGTAACGTGACGCCAACTTCACGTTTTGCCTAAGGAACTGAAATGAAGGTACTGAGCGAAAGGTACTCGGTAAAGCAAAACATTTTTCCTCCGCAGTAAAAATAAAGCAGCTAGCTCAAAGCGCATGATTATTCGGTCGGAAACGCTTCTGGCTACCGTCGTCTGCTGCGTACAAGCCTTCGTTTGCTTCATTAGCTAGGACGCGTGTCCCCGGTAAATGGAAGGAGTCATCGTATGGTTGGCGCCAACGCTGTTGTTTCCTTCCTTGAGACAACACACGCGACCTACGAGTGGTGATGCGCGCACGTTATAGGCAACGTTATCGCTATCTCGTGAAACGTGACAGCACGATAGGATAGGATAGGACAACGTTTGTCGCTCTATTTTTCAGAGTTTTTCTTGCGGCTTCAGATGGTGTCTTCCATCTTTTCCAGGGTTGGTTCCCTTAGTTCAGGGCTCCACTGAGGGTAGCTGCCCGGTGAGCACGCCTTAATAGTCCCTGTTGGACTTTCAGGAGGTCGCTGGAGAGCATCCTCTCCCATTGTACTTCACTCGGGTCTTTAATTTTGGTTAGCTCTTCTACTTTCTGAGAGGCCCATGTTATGTGGTATAATGTTCCTTTGTCCCCGCACAATGGACAGACATTTTCATAGAGCTCTGGGTAAATCTTGGTTACTATGTTGAGGTTAGGATATGTTCCTGTTTGAAGTTGTCGCCATGCGACCGCTTCTTCGCTGTTTAGTTGTTTGTGTGGGGGTGGGTATTGTCTATGTAGCCCTCTGTAGTAGTTTAATATTTTTGAATATCACTGAACAACTGACTCGAATTCGCTGCAGACGTCGGTTTTGCTAGGTGCTCGGTTATTTGCGTGTCTTCGAGCTATCCTATCCGCCGTCTTGTTTCCTTCGATGTCAGTGTGCCCGAGAATCCACACTATTGTCACGTGGTAGTGACGGTGAAGAAAGAAGCAATACGGTGGAATACAAAACAAGCTTTTATTGGGCGAACCTGTGCCCACAAAAACAGGCTACACTTATAGCACAACGATAGCGGCGAACACAGTCGGCGATCGTCGAAAATCTGATCAGCGGGTCAAGCGCGTCGGCTTTTATACAGCAGTCATCGAATGTTCCAGACTAATCGTTGGGACCCGCATGCCTTCCACAAAGTTCTACACCATTCGAGTCACGCGATGAAATCAGATAACACAAGCTTCGGCGACAACAGACAGTGGATAGAAGCATCGATAACTTTCCAGAAACTTCGGATACATGCAGGCGCGTCCCGCGCTGTGCGATAACATTTGTTAGGCGGCCAAACATGGTCGCCCGATAAAGATAAGTACACGTGTCATTACCCCCCACATTAAAAGCATCGACCCGATGCTGCAAACAAACGAAAGTAATAAAAAAAGAAGCACTCGTGGCAAAGAAAACAACAGAGTAAGGAAGTTCGTCAGCGTCCATAAAAGGGTTTGAGGCGCACCACGTGGACCACTTCAGATCGTGCGCGGCGTCGCTGTGAATGCGAAATGCCGTCTGGCACGACCTCATAGTCCAGTGCGCCAATACGTCGGATGACCTTGTAGGGTCCGAAATAGCGTCGCAGTAGTTTCTCACTGAGTCCTCGTCGGCGTATCGGGGTCCATACCCAAACACGGTCGCCGGGCTGGTACTCGACGAAGCGTCGTCGGAGGTTGTAGTGTCGGCTGTCGGTCCTCTGCTGGTTCTTGATCCGCAGGCGGGCGAGCTGTCGGGCTTCTTCGGCGCGCTGGAGGAAGGTAGCGACATCAAGGTTCTCCTCGTCAGTGACGTGCGGCAGCATGGCGTCGAGTGTCGTCGTCGGGTTCCTGCCGTAGACCAGCTTGAACGGCGTGATCTGTGTTGTTTCTTGCACCGCCGTGTTGTAAGCGAATGTTACGTACGGCAGGACGGCATCCCAGGTCTTGTGTTCGACGTCGACGTACATCGCTAGTATGTCGGCGAGGGTCTTATTCAGCCGCTCCGTAAGACCATTCGTCTGTGGGTGGTAGGCCGTTGTCCTCCTGTGCCTTGTCTGACTGTATTTCAGAATGGCTTGAGTGAGCTCCGCTGTAAAGGCCGTTCCTCTGTCGGTGATGAGGACTTCTGGGGCGCCATGTCGCAGCAGGATGTTTTCGACAAAGAATTTCGCCACTTCGGTTGCGCTACCTTTCGGCAGAGCTTTAGTTTCAGCGAAGCGGGTTTGCTAGTCCGTTGCCACGACGATCCACTTATTTCCGGTTGTTGACGTCGGAAAGGGTCCCTGCAAGTCCATCCCGATCTGCTGGAATGGTCGGCAAGGAGGCTCGATTGGCTGTAGTAATCCGGCTGGCCTTGTCGGTGGTGTCTTGCGTCGCTGACAATCTCGACATGTTCTGACATAACGGACGACGTCGGCGGTCAGGTGCGGCCAATAATACTTTTCTTGTATCCTCGATAGTGTCCGAGAAAATCCGAGGTGTCCAGCGGTCGGATCGTCATGCAGGGCGTGCAATACTTCTGGACGAAGTCCTGACGGGACAACAAGATGGTAGTTGGCGCGGACTGGTGAGAAGTTCTTCTTCACGAGTAGATTGTTTTGAAGCGTGAAGGAAGATAATCCGCGCCTAAATTCCCTGGGGAAAACGTCGGTGTGCCCTTCCAAATATTCGACGAGGCCTTTTAGCTCCGGATCTGCCCGTTGCTGTTCAGCGAAGTCTTCCGCGCTTATCATTCCAAGGAAGGCGTCGTCATTCTCGTCGTGTTGCGGCGGCGGGTCAATGCGGTCGCGTGATATGCAATCGGCATCGGAGTGTTTTCGCCCGGGCTTGTAGGTTACAGTGATGTCGTATTCTTGTAGTCTGAGGCTCCACCGCGCCAGTCGTCCTGAAGGATCCTTTATATTCGCTAGCCAACACAACGCGTGATGGTCACTGACGACTTTGAATGGCCTGCCATAAAGATAAGGGCGGAGTTTAGCTGTAGCCCAAACGATGGCGAGGCATTCCTTTTCGGTCGCAGAATAGTTGCCTTCCGCTTTTGACAGCGACCGGCTAGCGTAAGCTATCACCTGTTCGACTCCGTTTCTCCTCTGGACTAGAACGGCACCGAGGCCTAGGCTACTGGCGTCAGTATGGATTTCTGTATCGGCGTACTCGTCGAAGTGCGCAAGTACCGGCGGTGACTGCATGCGTCGTTTGAGTTCTTCAAATGCATCGGCCTGCGGTGTTTCCCACTTGAACTCAACATCACATTTAGTTAGACGGGTCAACGGCTCGGCGATGCGTGAAAATTCCTTGACAAATCGTCTGCAGTAGGCACACATGCCAAGAAATCTACGCACTGCCTTCTTGTCGGTGGGCTGCGGGAACTTCGCGATGGCAGCTGTCGTCTGCGGGTCACGGCGGACTCCAGACTTGCTGATGACGTGGCCTAGGAACAGAAGCTTATCGTAAGCGAAGCGGCACTTTTCTGGTTTCAGAGTGAGCCCTGATGACTTGATGGCCTCTAGTACTGTGGCAAGCCGCCTAAGGTGATCGTCGAAATTTCAGGCGAATACAACGGCGTCATCCAAGTAAACGAGACAGGTCTGCCACTTCAATCCTGCTAATACCGTGTCCATGACGCGCTGGAACGTTGCAGGCGCCGAGCACAGTCCGAATGGCATAACCTTAAACTCGTAGAGGCCGTCTGGGGTGATGAAGGCGGTCTTTTCGCGATCCATTTCGTCGACTTCTATTTGCCAGTAGCCAGACTTGAGGTCCATCGATGAGAAGTATTTAGCATTGCAGAGCCGATCCAATGCGTCGTCTATCCGTGGGAGGGGGTATACGTATTTCTTCGTGATTTTGTTCAATCGACGATAATCGACGCAGAAACGTAGGGTTCCGTCCTTTTTCTTAACTAAAACAACTGGAGACACCCACGGGCTTTTCGACGGCTGGATGATGTCGTCGCGCAGCATTTCGTCGACTTGGTGTCTTATAGCTTCGCGTTCTCGCGTCGAAACTCTGTAAGGGCTCTGGCGGAGTGGTCGAGCGCACTCGTCGGTTATTATGCGATGCTTTGCGACTGGTGTTTGTCGAATCCTCGATGACGTCGAAAAGCAGTCTTTGTATCGTCGAAGCAGACTTCTGAGCTGTTGCTGCTTAATCGCGGGGAGACTTGGATTTATCTCGAAGTCTGGCTCGGGAACGACGGTCGTCGGGGTAGATGCGACAGAATCCGAGAGGACAAACGCATCGCTGGTTTCCTGAATTTCCTCGATGTATGCGATCGTCGTGCCCTTGTTGATGTGCTTGAACTCCTGGCTGAAGTTTGTCAGCAACACCTTTGTGTTTCCTCCGTGCAGTCGAGCGATCCCTCTTCGCTATAAGTGTAGCCTGTTTTTGTGGGCACAGGTTCGCCCAATAAAAGCTAGTTTTGTATTCCACCGTATTGCTTCTTTCTTCACCGTCACTACCACGTGACATCTGGTGGAGGTGCTGGGTAAGTCCGGTCATGAACGGTAATTCTTGCCGTGCAGATTCCAGTTGGCGTAATGAGGTGTCCTCCAGCAGTTCGAATTTGAGGGCCCTCCCATGCAGTCTTAACCTTCTTCAGCTGGGCGGTGATGTGTCCACTTATTACGGAGTAATCGGCCCCTGTGTCGACTAAGGCAGTGACTGCGTGGCCGTCGAGAAGTACGTCGAGGTCGGTGGTTCTTTGTCTGGCGTTGCAGTTGGGTCTTGGCGTCGGATCACGGCTGCGTCGCGTTGAACTGAAGCTGGAACGTCGCGTCGTCAAGCCGTCTTTCGTCGGTGTAGTCTTGGCTTCCTGACTTCGTCGGGACGGCGGCGTGTCGTCATTAGGTCGTCGAGATGGTTTCTTCGTCGTCTTCGTCGGCGGCGGAGGATCTTCGTCAGTTCGACGAAGAGCAACCGCACCTCCATCGGTTGCTGCTTTTAGTTTTCCGGATTTGGGCTCGCTGACCGGCCCCGGGCTGGGCCAGTGTATGGTCGGCGCTGCGGCGAGAGGTAGCGGCCTGGTGATGGCGAACGCGACGGTCGTCGAGTGCTCCACCGAGTAGCGGCGAGGTAGTCGGCGATATCGCGAGGGCGTTCACCTTGCTGCGGGCGCAGAGCGTTGATGGCGAAACCTCTCAGTCCCAAGTCGCGGTATGGGCATCGGCGATACACATGGCCGGCTTCTCCGCAGTGATAGCAGAGCGGGCGGTGGTCGGGGGCTCGCCAAATGTCCGTCTTCCTCGCGTAGGTGCGCTGGGCGACAAGTGGGCGTGCTGGCGGCGGCGGCGGCGGCGGACGACGGAATTGCGTCGTTGCAGGGCCCAGGCGTGGTCGCGGAGGGGGACCTTGACGGCGTGCGACGGCGGCGTATGTCATCGCTTCTGGCTGGGGCTGCGGTAATTGTGGTTGCAGCTCGGGAAATCCAAGCGATCGGTGCACCTCTTCTTTCACAATGTCGGCGGTAGAAGCCACTTGGGGCTGCGACGAAGGCAGGACCTTGCGCAGTTCTTCGCGCACAATGGCCCTGATGGTCTCCTGAAGGTTGTCGGAATCCAGTCCTTGGATGGCGTACTGCGGCGTCAGCCCCTGGCGGTTATATTGCCGGGTGCGCTTCTCCAGAGTTTTCGCGATCATCGATGCCTCTGCAGAAAACTCAGCTACGGTCTTCGGTGGGTTACGAATAAGTCCTGCGAAAAGTTCTTGCTTGACGCCCCGCATCAGGAAGCGGACTTTTTTATCCTCTGACATTTCCGGGTCGGCATGCCGGAAAAGACGGGCCATCTCCTCCGTGAAGATCGCGATCGTCTCGTTTGGCAGCTGCACTCGGGTTTCTAGTAGTGCTTGGGCTCGCTCTTTTCGCACGACGCTTGTAAACGTTTGCAAGAAGCCGCTTCGGAACAGGTCCCACGTCGTTAAGGTGGCTTCTCGATTCTCGAACCAGGTCCTGGCGGCGTCTTCCAGTGTGAAATAGACATGCCGCAGCTTGTCGTCGCTGTCCCAACTGTTAAACGTAGCGACCCTCTCATACGTCTCGAGCCAGGTTTCCGGGTCCTCGAATGTTGATCCGCGGAACGTCGGAGGTTCCCTGGGCTGTTGCAGCACGATGGGGGACGCTGGGGCTGCCAATGGGGTTGCCTTGGCCACAATCTTCTTAGTCTTCTCAGGTAGGAGTCCGTGCTCCGGGGGCAGCTGTTGAAGACGGCGGCTTGCTCGATGCTCCGGGACTACGTTGGCGTTCTCTTTGCGGTCTGGGCTGGGATCACGGCTGGTCGGGGGCGTCCCGTACATGAACGAACTAGCACCGTCACGTGGTAGTGACGGTGAAGAAAGAAGCAATACTGTGGAATACAAAACTAGCTTTTATTGGGCGAACCTGTGCCCACAAAAACAGGCTACACTTATAGCACAACGATAGCGGCGAACACAGTTGGCGATCGTCGAAAATCTGATCAGCGGGTCAAGCGCGTCGGCTTTTATACAGCAGTCATCGAATGTTCCAGACTAATCGTTGGGACCTGCATGCCTTCTACAAAGTTCTACACCATTCGTGTCAAGCGATGAAATCAGATAACACAAGGTTCGGCGACAACAGACAGCGGATAGAAGCATCGATAGCTTTCCAGAAACTTCGGATACATGCAGGCGCGTCCCGCGCTGTGCGATAATATTTGTTAGGCGGCCAAACGTGGTCGCCCGATAAAGAGAAGTACACGTGTCACTATCGTGTTTAATTTGGTTGTGAGTGAATCTTTGACTTAGGATTCTTAGTGCTTTGTGGTTATATAATTCTGCCGTTTAGGTAATTTCGGCCGGCTTCTTATGAGTCTGTTAGTATTGTTAACCATCTGCCAGTGCGGTAGCCCTCCTCGGCCGCTTGAGCAACGGCCACTTCCTCTGCTTCGTTCACTGTACATTCCGGAATCGTTCCACTTGTGATTTCTTCGTAGTTCGAGTTGATTACTGTTGCAACTTTGCTGTGATGGTTTGTTTGCCTGTTTGCCGCAGCATCTACGTATACTGTGTTCTCTCTTGTGGCCAGGGTCTTTTGTATGTATTCAGTCCTTGCCTCTCGGCGTACTTTGTGTAGGTTTCGATCTATGTTTTTGGTATCGGCACCACTTTGAGGGTTCCTCGGTACTCGTCCGGTATTGTTACCTGGCTCTGGATTTCCCTCAGTTTGCTTTTTCCTCCATATTTTTCCAGGAGGCTTCTTCCTGTTGCCGATTGCTGTAGTCTACCGATTTGCGTTATGAATTGCGCTTCCTTGAGTTCATCTAGGCTGTTGTGCAGTCCTAGTGTGAGGAGTTTGTCTGTGGATGTTGTCTGTGGTAGCCGGAGCGCCGTCTTGAGTGCTTTCCTCAGGATCGCGTCCGCTTGCTGGATTTCGCTTTTTATACAGCGTTAGTACGGGAGGCTGTACATGACTCTGCTGACCACTAGGGCTTTGACGAGCTTGAGTGTGTCTGTCTCCTTCATGCCATGTCTTTTTTGTGACACCCTTGTTATCATGCGGGCTACTTGATTTGTTGCTGTTTTCAGCAGGGTTAGGGGTGGGTGCATCTTTGGTTTGACTGCAGCCACATTCCTAGAATCCTGATGAGGGTCTTCTCTGGAATTGGTTGGCCTTCGGGCTGGACGTTGAGCTTGAGGTCGTCGCTCACTGGGACTGTGTAGCTCCCTTTTCTTCACCACACTCTTGGGAGCTCGGACTTCTCGGTTGAGCAGGCGAGGCCTCTAGCCCTGACGTATTCTTCCACGCAGGTTGCTGCCTCCTGTAAACTTGATTTTTCTTCAGGGAGTGAGCACTCCGTTAACCATACCGTGATGTCGTCGGCATATATTGCGTGTTGAATGTTTTCGATTCTTTCTAGTTGTCTTGCTAGTCCGACCATGGCCACGTTGAAGAGGATGGGCGAGATGACCGATCCTTGAGGCGTGATAGGAAGGCCTAGACGTATCCATGTTTCTTTTTAACGCAGTTCAGGTTGTCGAGTTCCGTCATGATGGCTTCGTGGCTCACGTTGTCAAAGGCTCCCTTCACATCTACCGCCTTGATGATGTGTTCTGCTTTGTGGGGGACGTTGCTTAGTACGTCCTCTCTTAGTTGCAGTAGCACGTCTTGCGTTGATAGTTTTGCCCTGAATCCAAACATGCTGTGAGGATACAGCTCTTTGTCTTCCAACGTAGTTTTGGAGCATTTTGGTGAGTACTCTCTCGTATATCTTGCCAAGGCAAGATGTGAGTGAGATGGTTCTTAGGTTTTCCACTTGGAGTCTCTTGCCTGGTTTTGGATTAATAATGACTTCTGCGTGTTTCCACTCCTCGGGCACTGTTTCTGCTGTCCATTGCTCGTTTAGGTAGGATGTTAATCTCTCGATCTGCTCGTCGCCGAGGTTGCGGATGAGCGCGTTGTTTATTTTGTCTGCTCCCGCCGCTGTGTTCTTTGTTGCGCTTCTTATGGCTGCGTAGACTTCTTCCCGCGTTATGGGTCTGTCTTGGTCTTCGTTTTCCTTTCCTTTGTAATGCTCTGTGAAGGCTGCTGGATTGCTGTTTCGAAAGCATTTCTCTATTACTTTTTCGATTAACTCCGTGTCTGTTCCTTTGTATTTGTGAACTAATCGGTATATGGCTTTGCGGTTTTTGGATTTTGTTTTGGTTGGGTAAATGGTTGGGTTGGGTCACTGAAGTGTTGCCAATTCTGTTCAGCTAGCTGCATCGCGTATTCCTCTGCCATCTTCGTGATTTCTGCGATATTTAGCTTGAGTTTTCTGTTGTATTTTTGCTTACTCCACCTTTTCGTGAGCCCTCTCCTCGCTTCCCACAGTTTCAATAGCCTAGAGTCTACCTCTGGGTTCAGCGTTGTTCGCTCAACCTTATTGGTGTATTTTCGCTGTTATTTTAGAGCGTTTGCCCATTCGGTTATCGATTCAATATCTTTAACCGCTTCTTTGCATGCTTTCCTGAAGGCTTTCCAATCTGTAATCCTTGCTTTCTCGATTTGGCGTCTGATTTGGTCTGCCAGGGCGATCTGTGTTTTTAGAACTAAATGGTCGCTTCCTAGGTTTTCCGTTAGGTTTTCCCATTCCGCTTGTTCTTTTTACGTAAGTGAGCAGATGGGCAGCGGATTGGGCGAGTTGGTGTTCCATGGTAACAATAAAATTCAAACAGCGCTAGACGACAGTTGTAAGTTCAGCGCCGTGTTTGTCTCCTCCTCTTTCTGGTCCTGTCGTCTAGCGCTGTTTGAATTTTATTGTTACCACGTAAGTGAGGTCGGGACAAGTGTCGTTGCTCACCCTATTTCGGATTCTAGTTGGGGTGTTTGCATCGATTATGAGATCGCACTCTATGCTGTCCGCTGCGTCGGTTATTGCTCGCCCTTTGTTGTCTGTGGTTTTGTATCTCCAGCTGGTGTCTCGCGCGTTAAAGTCCCCTAGGATGGCTAGTGCGTGCCCTTTGACTAGTTTGTTCGCCCCACTAAAGATCATGACGAATTTTACTTTTCGTTGACCTGGGTGGATGTATACGTTAACTATGAATGTACTTCCTCCCCTTCTTTTCTTTTTTGGGATTATCTCTACTATGGTTTGCTATCTCGGTGTCGCCTATCCTATCATGTGCTATGGCTATTAGTGCCTTGTTTACTAGGATTGCTGTTCTATTCCCTTCTCCTGGATTTTCATAACACGTATATCCCTGTAACACGCGGGCTTTACCCGTCTCTTGTAGGGAGATCACGTGAGGTGGAGTTAATTGCTTATTAACATATTGCTGTAGTAATCCCTGTTTTCTCTAGTGTCCTCTGCAGTTCCACTGCCATATTTATAATTTTTCTTCTTTATTTCCTCGTGTTGTTCTGTCCATGGTTAATTCTGGGTGTCGTCTCTTGCGCTGTAGTTTTCTAGCCTACGTCTTCGATTGCATTTGTCTTTGATTCCTTCCGTAATTTTTTGTTTGCGCATGGTGCGGATCTCGGCACCTTGTAGTAGTAGTTGCTGCCTTGTACCTTTTTCTGCATTTCTGCCACAACTTGAGCTAGGCTGATTTCTGTTGGTTGGTTATTAGGCGGGGGAGATGGCGGCGTCTGCGGCTTGGGAGGGCTACCTGACCAAATTTTCTGTATCTCCTGCATTAGTCTGTTAATTTTCGCGTCCTGTTCCTCTAACTTACGCTTGAGGGCTTCGTTTTCTTCTCTTTGTTTTTCGTGTTCGCTATCCTTAGTGTCTACACCCGAGTGCGGAGACTGGGGAGGGCCTGCTTACCAGCATACCTTCGTGCCGCCGTTGGGTTTCTTCTTCTTCTGTTGGTTCCCTCCTCCCTTGATGGCCGAGGGCGGCAGGGGCGGGTAGGACTGGGATCGGCTCCATAATCCGCTCCGTGAACAGCCTTGGAATCGGCTCCTTGATCTGCTTCGTGATCTGCTCTGTGATCAGCTCCGTTCTCCCTACGAGCTGAACCATCTCGGCTTGCGCCCGCACTTCTTTCCTCTGCTGTTGTGTTGTTGCCGCAGGTGCTGCTTGCCCCATAGCTCGCTGGCTTTCTTCAGTCTG
This sequence comes from Dermacentor andersoni, assembly GCF_023375885.2. Taxonomy (NCBI): domain Eukaryota; kingdom Metazoa; phylum Arthropoda; class Arachnida; order Ixodida; family Ixodidae; genus Dermacentor; species Dermacentor andersoni. Next base: position 219,268,792 of record NC_092815.1, read on the forward strand.
TCTTTGCAGATTCTGGTTCCTGCAGCGTGATCGCCTCCGCCGACCAGACACTTGGTTTGGTATTGGTGGTTCTCCGGTGGGCTCTGTGCTCCTCAGTGCCTACATGCCTTGATATTTGGCGTGGGGCAGACATCCGAGCGGTGGCCTTGTTAGCAGCAGATGTAGCACACTTGCCTCGTCGATCGATACGGATAGCAAGTGAATTCCCCACCGGCGAAAAGTACGTACTTGGGAATGGTGGGGTCGTCGAAGGTGATGACTGCCGTTTCTGATTTTCCTAGCATTCTCGCCGCAAGTACGGTAACTCCTTGAGCACGTACTTTTATTCTTGTCTTGAGCTATTCTGACGAGGTGCCGGCGGTTATTCCGTGGATTACGGCTCGCTTGACATCTTCCGGCATGACTACATACTTGTTGATTTCGTAGGCCTGTCCTCTGAATTGTAGATTCGTCATCCCCAGCATTGCTTTCGCAGCCTCTTCGTGGGAGGTACATGCGATGATGATGTTGGAGCCTGTCCTCAGTATGAGGGTGATGTCGTCCTCTTTAAATTTGTTGTTGCATGCCCCCACGATAGCTCTTCCAACTTCGGTCGTCCTCAGCGCCTTGATCGGTAGTCCGTTCTTCGGACGTATTATAATCTTCGCGTCGTCCTTGGGGAGCGGCGGGAGCGTTTGTCTCGGCTGTCGTTGACCTTTGTTTGCAGCTGCCGATCCAGCTGCGGACGCGCTCACGCCACCTGTTGCCGCGGCGGCAGGCACCATCTTGCTATTGTTCTCCCCACTCGGTTTCAAGATGGCAGCGTTCTGAATTCCGCTCTTCTGAAGTTTCATCTGGCGTTTAGAGTAGTAAATTTGCCAGTTGTCGTCGCAATTTTGCGTACCTGAGGTACTGGGCTGGTCGTGTTGCATGTCGTCGCTCTCGTACTCTCCGTTTACGGTGGCCTCGGCGTCGGAGTAGTCGCTGTAGCGGTCGGCTTCGATTTCTTGAAGTTCGGCTGGCTGAGAAAGGCTGAATATAACCTATAGCGTTGCGCGCGCTAGAGATATCTGCTTGCGCGACGCAAGCGTCGGCGCTGCCATCTCTTGTTCACTTCACAGGTTACTCGCACCGCAAGAGGAAACTCCAAGGCTCCCCCTTACGTACATTCATTTATTGCGAAGCAATACTACTTTAGGTCGCACTTCAGCCCGTTCCGTGGCGAGGCGGTGGTAGGCACCACTGACCTTTAGCGTGACTTCACTGCGTGACGTCACACCACGTGACCTAGAGTGACGTCACACCAGCTGTGTAAAAACGGGGCCCCATCTCACGCCGTCGTGAGGCGAGGCGGTAGCCACCAACGGCGGCCTAACTCCCGCTCCTCTCACTAGGGGCGCTACGGTCGGTGTGACGTCACACCAGCTGTGTAAAAACGGGGCCCCATCTCACGCCGTCGCGAGGCGAGGCGGTAGCCACCAACGGCGGCCTAACTCCCGCTCCTCTCACCAGGGGCGCTACTATTGCTTCGCAATCGTGGAGCAATCGTCGTGGAGCAAAACTCGCTCCACGACGAGAAGGGTTCACGGTTCTCGTACCAGGTACGAGCGCCATCCTACAGACTTAGGTGCGCATTCTTCAGCTTGGTTGCATTGGTCCCCCTAAGAAATGAGCGACGCGCTTGAACTGAACCAACCAGTCTTCGACGTCCTTGAGGAGGGGACCATGGACGACTTGTGGCACTTTCTGTGGCGTATAGTGAGCAGCAGTAATAGTGCCTTCCATACCGTTTTGGTGTGTCGCTGACGTCGTCTCGGGAAGAGGTGCACGCTCTGGGGGCAATCCTTGGATTCATCTGCTGGTGCGGTAAACAGGTGCTGTCACTGCATGTACAGGGCCACGAAGAAGCGGGTGGGATATTGGTTGGGATTATCCTGCGCCTTCAGCAGCATCTCACGTGCTACAGAAGATTATTATGACAAGAACTACTGCACCGGCAGACACGAGTACTAGCCGAGAAGATGGCCGACCCAAAAAGTGATCCTTTCCTTGCCTGAATGCTTTCTCGCGCTCACTGTACCTAGTGACCGGCTGGCATGATAATATTTAAGCTTTCAGTGGTGTCAATAGTGCGAGTTGCACTCATGGGTTATGTGGTGTTACATGCCAAACCACGATTTCATTGTGAGGCACGCCATGGTGACACTGACTCCGGATTAATTCTCACCACCAGGGGATCTTTAACGTGCCCCCAGTGCACGAGAATTGGACGTTCCAGCATATCGCACCTATTGAAGTGTGTCCGGGATTTAATCCGGCGACCTTGGGCTTAACAGCGCAGCACCACGGCCGCTAAGCGTCCGCTGCGGGTTAAAAAGGGTGTTCTGTGCGGCTTGTCGAGGCATGCATCTATTGCGCAAGTTTCAATATCAGTCTTGTGTGGTATAGATTCGATCCTGTGTTCAAACGCGGCCCTTGGTCACTTTTATTATAGTTTATGTAAATATTTATGATACCTTACTTTGTTGATAATGATGAGATTGCAAAGTCACAAATCCCTGTGAAGCTAAAAGGACGAATTTTTGGCAAATCGAGGTACTAACCCCCAATCCCGTGTTGGCCGATTCAGCCTGCTTGCAGCCCCCGTAGACGCAAGCGCAAAAGTTCCCTCCATTCATTGTTCTATTAACTGTATTCTTGAAACATTAAACTCCTAATGTGTTTCTCTGCCCCGTTCGAAGATGGCGCCATCTTGTGAAATGCATTAAGCGTTAGAAGCAAGATATGTACGAGAAAGTGCGTGGAACTCGGCAAGGAAACATCGCTTCAGAAATGTCTCAGCGGGAAAACGAGGGAACAGATCGTATATATGTCTTTGCTGGTATCCTTCATGGAAACCGTATCGTCACTGACTGGTTCTGTAGCTGCATTTGCCTAGTAGGCAATAGTGCTGTTGGGAGCAGCTCCCTTCGGCACTGTCAGCAGTAAGGGGTCCTGTAGTCAAAACTCACTGTCAGTAGTGCGCTACACAGGGTAGTTGCACATGTTCTTAAGTTTTTCATAAATGGATGGGCAGAAAAACGGGCACCTCACTGAGCTTCGTAACGAATTCCCGCCCAACCGACGCCTTCAGGGTAAGAACATCGTTGATCAATGCACACTTACCCATGCTTTACTCGCCAGGCTTGAGGTGCGCCCTATAAGTCTGCCATTGTGCTCGAAATGCACTTCATGTCTAAAGGTCGACCACTTGCATGGGCACTCCCAGAACCGGTGTTTGCAGACTACATTAATCTGCAGGCTGAAGACAGGCAGAACCTCCAAAACTTTGCGACGACATCCGCTGATGACATCGGAAGGCTTGGCCATCAGTTCGATCCTGAGAAGTCCGCTGTTGTCAGCTTTGCAGCGGAAATAGATATCGCTCGGCGACTGCAATTGCTGATGGGTGGCTAACTGCCATGTGCTGCATAATATTGTTATCTGGGAGTGACAATCAACGCGGTGAAGGACATTTCGTAGGACATAAAGGCCGACTGCGACTGACTTCCCAACACGCCCCTGCACATACAGCGCCGACGAAGTGTGTGGGGATTCAGAGAATATATATTGGTGCAAAAACTGTGGAAGTTGATACATGTCTCATGCTTGACGTTTGTAAATGCTATCATACGTCTGTCAGCCCATACCTGTAAGCAGCTTGCGCATCCTTCTTTTGCACCATTTCGCGTGCTCATCCGTCTTTGCATTCTCGTCCTCGTCCTCCAAATGGTAAAACAACGGGGTTGCTTGCATTTCGGCATAAGTTTCTAAGCAGGGCAAATGAAACTGGATCAAAGCTGGTTACACGTGGTGACATCAACTTACTACACACATCACCGACACAGCATGACTTCCTTTTGATTTTGCAGTTAACACTTGCATTAACACTATTAATGAGCCCACTCGTGTGCAGAACACCATTGGGACGTTACTCGGCCTCTTCATTACAAACTACCCCATCTACAGTTCCCTTTAAGGGGTAATTGGCGTACACATAAGTGATCACTTCTCAATATTTCTTATCACTGACCCACATAAACCACGTCGCTCATCCCATAAAGAAGATCAAGTCTCACTTCAGGATATCAATCCGATCTCACGAGAGGAACACCGAAGTGATGTACCGAACATTGACTGGTCGTAAATATACAACATGGTTATTCCTGAATAAGCGTATAACTCCTTTTTACATCTATTAAATCCAGTTACATCAGACATTTTTCAAATAAAACAAGAACGCTCAACAAAAAAATCGGACAACCTTAGATCACAAAGAGACTTCTATCTCTAATAAAACAATAAAGATAGACTGTATAGGAATGTCACGTGTTAGTGACTACAAAGAACACAGTAACAATGCGGTGGAAGCGAAAACTAACTTTAATTGGGCGAACCTGTGCCTGTAAAAAAAGGCTACCCTTAAAGAACGGAGACAGCGGCGAACACAGTCAGCAATTGTCAAAATCTCATCAGCGGGTCAAGCGCGTCAGCTTTTATACATCAGTCGTAGAATGTTCCACAGTAATCGCTGGCACCCGCGTGTCTTCCACAAAGTTCTACACTATTCGCGTCGCGCATACATCCAGTCAGATTACCCAAGGATCGGTGACAAACAGTGGATGGAACCATCGATAACATTCCACAAACTTCCGATACATGCAGGCGCATCCTGCGCTGTGCGATAACATTTGCCAGGCGGTGAAACGTGGTCGCCCGATATAGATATACAAGTACACGTGTCAATATCAATCCGATCTCACTAGAACAATGCCGAAGTAATGTACTGAACACTGAACAATATACAACATGGTTGATCCTGAATAAGTCTATAACTCCTTTTTGTGTCTATTTAAATCCAGTTACATCAGACATTTTTCAAACAAAACAAGAACGCGCCACCAAGAAATCCAAACACCTTGGATGACAAAAAGCCTTCTATCTGAAATAAAACGAAAAAAAAACTGACTGTATCGGAATTTTTTGCGAACGAGAGATGCAAATGACTTCCAAAATTTTAAATCTTTCAGAAACAAATTAACACATATCCTTAAAGAGGCTAAAATAATTATATGCACAATGCATTCAATTGACATATTATTAAACGAAGTAGTTGGAGAAGTATGGGAGAGGCCTTTCTCGTGCAGTGGGCGTAACCAGGATGATGATGATGATGATGACGATGATGATGATGAAACGTAACGATCTCGTCTGGCAAAGGCTAAATGGCGTGCTAGGGAGAGTAAACCGGACTCTGGAGCAGCCTCAAGAAACAATTGTAAATAAATGACACACCAATTTCTGGTTCCTTATTAGAAAATTCGTTTAACGACTACTTTACTTTTCTTATAAACAGCCCTCATCATCCTGCTAGCCTATACGATCTCACACCTAATAATCCTGTCAGTGCATTTTTAATACCTATCAGTGCTCAGGAAGTCTGTAATCCATTCATAACTTCTCGAAACAGTAGAAGCACAGATGTTGATGGCTTGCAAATTCGCTCTATTAAATTTGTCCTAGATATTATCACTCCGTTATTACAGCATATATTTAACCTCGCCTTTTCAAATCGTACATTTCCGAAAGCAATGCGAGTAGCGAAAGTAACTGTTATTTTTAAAGGTGGTGATTAGAGTCTATAATCAAATAACAGGCCAGTATCGATCTTACCGATCTTTTCTAAATGCCTTGAAAAATTAATAACGTTAGAATGGTTTCTTTCTGTGAAAAACATCACATCCTTACCGACGACCAATTTGGCTTCACGGAAGGACGCTCGACGGAAATGGCACTTTTAACCCAAAAAGAATTCATACTTAACTCACACAAACAGAAGTTACTAACACTATTCATTATTCATAGACTTCTCTAAGGCTTGCGATCGAATTAACAATGAAACATTAATAGGAAAGCTCCAAACCTATGGCTTCAGAGGCTTATTTTTATGTATAATAAAGAGCTATCGGGAGTATCAATGTCAAATGGTTGTAATAAGAAACCATACATCAAATCTTAAATCAGTAACAAGTGGGGTGCCTCAGGCGAGCATTCTTGGGCCGCTATTATTTGATATTTATATTAACGACATAACAAATGTTGCTTCAGCGGCCAAATATACTGTCTATGCCGACAATACCACATTATTATTCAGGTCTGCCAGCTGTATTGAACTTGTGACCAGGGCGAACTCAGCCCAAGATAGATAGATAGATGGTGTCGAGTAAACTCATTAACTATTAACGCGACAAAACGAAAGCCTTTCTATTTCAACCGAAAAATACTAGGGCTAATATTATTGACCGCATAGTTTGAGGCAACTCGCATGTTGATATGATCTCCTCGGTTAAATGCCTTGGCGTCATTTTTGACGAACATTTAACCTGGAATAAACATTTCGACATGCTCAGCGGTAAACTTGCAGGCGACGTGGGTGCCCTTGCAAAGGTACGCTTTTCTCTGCCCACTTCCGTCAAGCTATCAGTCTATAACTCTCTCTTTTTTTCATACATAAAATACTGTCACCTTGTGTGGGGCAGCATTACAGAGTGCTAAGCTTTTTCTACTCCAAAAAAGGGCTGTGAGTGCGATTAGAAACTCAGCCTATGACGAAGACACTGAACCACTTTTTAAGAAACTTCAAGTTTCTCCTATAAACTTATTATTCAATGAATTACACTTGCAACGGTACCTTACGAAAAAAGAAGCAAGGAAGTCACTTTATTGAAAACCTATCCAACTTATCCAAAAGCATAAAAAAATTGAATACTCGTCATAATGCGATTGATTCATACACCAAACACGCATCAATTATGGAATACAACTAGTTTCTTACTCATTAACGTCCTTGTTAACTTCGTTTTTGATTACTCACTTCGTTCCTTATGTTTCTGCAACAATCATGACTTTAAATTGTGTTACATTGCTTTGATTACAATCCTTCAATGCGTATATTTAGATTCATGTCTTGTCATAGTTGAAATGCGTCCTAACGACGTCCAATTGGTGTTTGGAATTATTTTTTTTTTGTGTGCAACAACGATGATTGTCCTTGTATCACACTCCTTGAATAACACTTTTTTTTTCTGTCATTGCGTACATTTAGATTCTTGTCTTGCCTTTGTATAATGCTACCTAACAATGTCCGATTGCTGTTGCTAATTTTCGTTTTCCTTTACTTTTCACACAAATATTGAAAGAGGCACAGATCCTTGTCAAGCCAAATTGATTTTGGCTTTTTGCTTGTGCCGCCTACATCATGTACAGATGTGAAATAAATTTGATTTCATTTGATTTGATTTGGTGCTATCATGACAATCCCTCCGTCTCGCAGGTGGGAGTGCTCGTGGGAAGCTGTAGAAAGAGAGACGCTTGCCACCATGAAACCTTCACATTCTATTCGTCTATCCATCTTGTGTACCCTCGAGCTGACCACTTTGTGCATACCGATGTAAACGTTTTGTCCTTTGTTCTACTTCACCTCATCTCTGCCCTCTCTGCTCATCTGACTGGTCAACCCACGGCCGCGCTCGCACGAAACACGCATGGTCAAGCTACAGGCCACTAGGCTAAAGCTACCCCAAGGTCGCAAAATCCTCTTGTAACAGAGAATGTTTGAGTAGCCTGTTTAAAAAACCTTTTGACTCTGCCCACGCTTTTGTCGGCAGCGAAGTTACAGGAAAGCGAATGGAAAGGAATGGTTTTGCGCTGTGCAGCGCTGAACTACTATGCCTTCATATCTGCTTTTCAGTGATATACAATTGTGGCATCCTAATTGAGTACCTGCTTTAGCCTCCCCTTGCTTCTCATGTTCTCAAGCAGAGTAGCAGTTTTATACTGCCTCTTGAAATTTTCTAGATGTATAGATACCGTTTGCTGGTCCATCACACACCTTTGTTACGTTCTTCTAGGTCATTTCAGTTTAAGTTCCTTGGGTGAGTACAGCTGAAGTCTCTAACTTTGAAGGATAAGCTGTCATTGATGACTTCAGAGTACGTAGTGTGTGTTATCCACTGTCTTATTTGTATTGGGGTTTCATCCTTATTAACCTCCTCCTCTGTGAGTATTTGCGAAGGACAAACGTACTGCTGCAGACCTTTTAGAGGTGCGCCTGGTCTCGAAGTCCTGCTTTCTTGCGAGGCCTATGAATGTTGCTTTGACCTTTTCCATATGGATTCTGAAAGGCACGCTAGGGCTTCACTGGTTTAAGTCATCAATCATCAATCTGCAACGTTACTGAAGAGGACAATTTAATGTTACTACAGATTGTCGCTATACCAGGCGCTGACTTTTGCCCTTAATTCTTGCCAACCAATCATCCTGAATACATATCAGAAGCATCCAGTGCGTACAATTTGAGAAATTATATCTGAATGCTTAGCAACATTCTTGAGAAGTATTACCGCGCTTGGTATGTCCACTTTGTTCTTCCTTAACTGCCGCAGGACTTCCGTACATACATGAACGGGACGAAGAAGGACTTCCTGCTGAGTGCCAGTATTTCTGCCGTTCCAGCACTCATGGTATCCGCCTACGATGTGCACGGGCTGGCTAGGTATGTGCTAGCAAAGAAGGCTTTCTTGTTACCTAGTGCTCTGTTGATCACGTGTAATGCTCAATACCTTGTAAAATGACGAGCGATCTCATATTTAAATATTTATTTGACGTATTATTGGGTACATCTACGATTAGACTGCTCCCAAGCAGGGGAGCATCTTACAAGCTCTGATATTGCCAGAGCAATAGGAACACTCCAGAGCACTCACGTCACACACACACACACACACGTGCACACACACACACACACACACACACACACACACACACACACACACACACACACACACACACACACACACATATATATATATATATATATATATATATATATATATATATATATACATACATATATATTGTGAGCACTATTCATACGCTTCGTATTCTCATCTGTACTTACTCATCATCACCGTTTCGGCGCCTGGCGGTGGGGCTCTCACTCGAGAGAATAAAGAGACTGGCTGCCCAAACCTTGTCTCACAAGTGGTGGAGTGTGCTGTCTAGTTTCTTCGTCCTCTCGCTACCGGTCTCTCTCCAGCTTCACCTACGCTACATCCCTGGAGCTCCGCTCGTGTCGCCGCCTCTACCAACTACACTCGACCATGTCCCAAGACCAACAGACCAATACCTTGGACGGTCACCACCCCTCAGAAGGATTCACCGGTGTTTTCTGGGCTTCCAGTTGACGACGTTGAAGACTGGTTAGAGGTATACAGCGCGTGAGTGACTTTAACCACTGGAACGAGTCTGCAAAACTTGCTCACGTTGCCTTCTACCTCACCGGCGTCGCCAAAACTTGGTTTTACAGTCATGACCTCGATTTCGTCTACTAGAGCACCTTCAAACACCACCTACGCCACATTTTCGCGAACTCGTCTGTCCACTCCGATATCGCCAATAGGCTTGCTGAGCGGGTTGAGCACTCGGGCGAGGCGCACACTTCGTATATAGAGGACGTCCTCGCGCTCTGCCGCCGCGTGAACACCTCGATTGCAGAGAGTGACCGTGTACGCCACCTACTGAAGGGTATCGGCACTGTGGCATTCAATGCTCTTGTAGTGCTGAACCCCACTGCCATCGCAGACATCATCAGTACGTGTGAGCGTCTCGATGAGCTTCATATGCTCCGCTTACATCTTGAGACATCAGATTTGAAGGCGTCCAATGACAGCGAGCTACGTGCCATGATCCGCTCCATCGTCCGTGAGGAACTGCACGCCCACGCTTCGTCAATCCCTCCTGAGGTCCGTATGACGGCTCGTGGTGGCGCCCTACGCCATATCGTGAGAAAAGAGATAGCTGCCTTGACCTGCCCGCAAGTCCCGAGCCCGTACCCTATTCCTACGCCAACTTACGCTCACGTTACCGCTACAGTGCCACCCTCCCAGCAGCCACCACAACAGGCACCTGCACCGCACATTTCCCTGAATCCTGTCACTGCAAGGCCACCACCTCCTCCGTCTTACAACGCATGGAGCCCATCTCGACCAGTTTACTACTATTGTGGCATCCGTGGCAACATTTCAGGTTTTGCCGACGCCGTCAGCAAGATGAAAGGCGTGGCTATGACGGGTTTGAAAGGGATGAGTTTGCTGGCCCTGTACCACAACGTCGGCGTTCTTACTACGATTATCAACGACGTTCCCTATCTCCACAGGACTACAACGCTGCCGGTTCATTGCGTTTCCCGCGTCGTCGCTCTCCTTCATCGATGCGGCGCTCTTCTTCCCCTCTTCGACCGGCTACTTCGTCCTACGATCACCACCTGGAAACCTAAATGGTGCAGCTTCAGGAGGGAAAGCTGCATCTTTTGGACATCGTGAGACTCCTCCGGAGCATCACGATGTCCAAATGTACTTTTAGTGTGTGTTGAAGCTGTCCGAACCGAAGCCTTGGCTGACACAGGCGCATCGCATTCCGTTATAAGTAGACTTGTGTTCTCGATTGCGAAAAGTGAAGACACCGTATAATGGTCCTCCCCTTCGTTGTGCTAATGCAGTTCTTGTTCAGCCCTCCGGCGTTTGCACTGCGCGTGTTTTCATTGATGGCATACTTCACCACATTCAGTTTGTCGTGCTGTCTTCGTGTACCTACGCGATGATTTCGGGATGGGACTTCTTGTCTTCCGCCTCAGCTTTCATCTCTTGCTGTCCGCGAACTATTGATATGACGGACGCTGAATGCTCGTCCGCTCTCGATGCTCACAGCCTACGTTTCGTCACGTCTACCAACTGTTCCATTCCCGCGGGCCATGAGCATATTATCACACTGACTTCCGACACAATTGTTAATGGGGATGTGTTCCTTGCACCGAGCGGTCGCTGTATTTCTGGTGGGCTTAGCCTTACTCCTAGCCTGGTGCGGTTTCAGGACGGTAGAGCATTCGTCGCTGTTCATAACCCTACTTCTTCGCCAGTTGTGCTCACCCAGGGTACTACTGTGACTTGCCTTACTGACACCGAACCTCTTTCGCTGGTACCGCTTCACACCGAATCACCCCCTTAGTCTACCACAACTGATGATCATACTGCTACCGCTGCTTGAACGGCCGCGATAAATCCAGATCTGACTGCTGCGCAGAAAGAAGACCTTTTGGCACTCCTGCACAAACATAGTTCCTTATTTGACGTTCACTCCAGGCTTCTAGGGCGTACTTCCGTCGCAGTACATCGCATCGAAACCGAACGTGGTTCGATTGTATGCTGCCGCTCGTATCGCGTGTCTTTCGCAGAACGGAAAATCGTTGCGGATAACGTTGATGACATGCTCAAACGAGATATCATTCGGCCATCGTCCAGTTCTTGGCCGTCTCCTGTTGTGTTGGTTCGCAAGAAAGACGGCTCTGTACGTTTTTGCGTCGATTATCGAGCCCTTAATAAGATCACGCGCAAATACGTATATCCGATGCCAAGAATTGACGATGCCATTGACTCCCTCTAGGGTGCAGAATATTTCTCGTCTAGACCTCCGATTCGGGTACTGGCAAATCCCAATGCACGAAGCGGACAAGGGCAAGACAGCCTTTGCAACACCAGATGGACTTTACGAGTTCAACGTCATGCCCTTCGGTTTAAGTAATGCTCCTGCAACAATTGAATGCATGATCGACAGTTTTACGTGGCCTTAAGTGGAAGACCTGTCGGTGCTATTTAGATGACATCGCTGTTTTTTCTACAAACGTTTCGTCGGCACCTTGAGCGTTTGGACGAAGTTTTTTACATGCATTTACAACGCTGGACTCCAACTCAACACAAAGAAATGCCATTTTGCCAGAAAGAACATCAAAGTGTTGGGCCACCTCATCAGCAAACATGGCGTTGGACCAGATCCCGACAAGGTGGCTGCCGTGCTTCGCTTCCCTCGCCCTGAAAATCAAAAACAATTAAGAAGTTTCTCGGGCCTGGCATCTTACTTCCGCCGCTTCATCTATCATTTTGCTGCCATGGCCGCGCCGCTGCACAAGTTGCTGACGTCGGGCATTGCTTTCCCTTGGACAGACGACTGCGAGCTCTCTTTTCAAGCCCGCAAACAAGCATTAACCACAGACCCTGTCCTCTGTCACTTCGATGAGAACGCACCAACTTGTTTGCACACCGACACTAATGGCCATGGGATCGGTGCTGTCCTTTTACAGCGTGATACCACCTCACGAGAGAGAGTTGTTGCCTATGCCAGCCACGCATTAACGGCTGCCGAAAAGAACTACTCGATCACAGAGCAGGAATGTCTCGCAGTAGTTTGAGCGACACAAAAATTTCGACCATATCTTTATGGACGCCACTTCACGGTCATAACAGACCACCACGTCTTATGCTGGTTATCGTCAATGAAACATTTGTCTGGATGCCTTGGTTGCAGGGTGGTCCGCTTACAAGGGTACGATTTTGAAGTAGTTTACAAGTCTAAGAAAAAACATCACGATGTCGACGCTCTCTCTCGCTGCCTCCTGCCACTAATACCTTCGAGTACACCTCTCCATTGCTCGCCACTTGATGATGAGACGAAGTCTCCACTCTCGTTATTACCTCTCGCGGTTACTGGCACGTTATCTTTCAATCGCGTCACTCAGCTCGCCTCGTGTCAACGTTCTGATCCCTACTGCAACAGCATTGCCCAACCCCTGTGTGGAACTACTTCTGCACCAAATGCCAGATTACGTCGACATCTGTGACTGTTTAAGCTCGACCACGATGTGATCAGCTCGACGACGATGTGACCGCTACACTTACAACTGCGACGGACACGGCTGGGTACCTGTCCTTCCACGTTCGCTGCGTACACAAATCCTTGAAGCCTTTCACGACAACCCATCTGCGAACACATCGAGCATTTTTTTAAAGCAACCAGTTAGTGTCGACAGAAACTAACTGGCTGCTTGTTTATAAGTATAGTATTGTTTATAAGTTTGCGGTAGAGTGTACTGAACTATGGTCGAGTGGGCCGAACGGCGCTCTTTCGCTGAGGCGCCGCGTGTGGAAAAATTTTGTGAGGGTGCTGCGAGAGAACTGTAAAGATTGGCTTGAGATTTTGTAGCAAATGGACGTGCTTCTCGGGGCTTCGTGGCGGCGTCGAAATCATGGGTTATTGTGTATGCTTTCAGCTTGTTTCTGTTTTTGATTTGCTGATCTTATTTGCCTTTAAATAGTTATTGCGTGGTTTTATCTTTTCTTGTCTCTCTCGTATTTCCTGTGCGCCGGTGTGTTTAGTGTACATTTCATTTTGCAGGATGGTTAGATCGTCTTCTCGCGCCACGTGCTCCAGCACGTGCAGCCGGGTGGGACGTCTAGTGTTTGTAGCCTTTAAATGGTAACCTGTAGGTGGCAAGACTAAAAGCTATTAGTGGTTTTACTCTGTGCGTTTTGGTAGGAAAGTGAGGGCGTGGCCGCGTGGTTGAGCGTGTGTGAGAGCGTGCCATACCTTTGGTCTCCGAAACTTTGATTGCTTTTGAAACAGTGGTGAAAGTTACTTTGCGGCATTTTGAGGATTTGGATCCTGTGGGTATCGGTTTTTGCTAAAAGGTACGTGCTCTGCAATATAATAGTATTATAGTATTGTAGTATTTGCATCAGAAAAAATTGGAGGACGCTTAAGCTTCGCCTTCAAGAGTGGAACGCGACAGCGTTCCCGTCGACCCGCCAAGGAGTGTAAGACGCGCTACGGCGCAGCGACTACGCGCCCCGCATCGGACGCGGTGAGCGTCGAGCAACGCAGCGTTCGGCGCGACAACGAAATGTGCGCCTGAGCAAGCGACGCACGCCTGAGCCTTAGAAAGAGCTCGTTTCTAAGGCAGCACCGCGTTCACTAGAGGCGCTTTTGTACCGCTTTGAAGCATCGAACTCGTGGCTCAGTGGTCAATAAAGAAAAAAAAAACTCGTGGCTCAGTGGTAACGTCTCCGTCTCACACTCCGGAGACCCTGGTTCGATTCCCACCCATCCCATCTTGCAAGTTGTTTTTTATTCATGAAGTGCCTGCTGGGATTTGTCGCCCACGGCCAACGCCGCCGACACCGACGCCGACGACACCGGCTTTTCTGCGACACGAGCTCCTTGACGCTATCGCGTTAAAAGCCGTAAAATACATGGCAAGAAAGCCGGGAAAGCAGGCAGTGCGCGGGGGGACGGATGAGAATGGTGAGGGGACCGAGTCAATCGGCACACACTGTGATGTCGATGCTAGGCTGAAGAAAATGGAAGCTTTCCAAGGAGAGCTTCTCAAACAGGCTGAAGAGCTCAAAATGAGCTAAATAGGAAGAGTGATGCACGGAAGGTAGCGGAAAACAGACTTCAAGCAGCCAAGAAAAAGCTGAACAAAGCCGCCATTGTGAACGAGAATGGTGACAATGGCACGCAGTCCCGTGACGTGACAGGAGAGGGAGTGCCGCCAAAGTACGTGGAATGCGTGTAACGTGGTGAAAGGTTATCTGGAAAGAGCGGCACCTATGCTGAGGCCGCCACGCGGAAGAAGTAGGAGCACAGGGGGCAATGCCCCTTGTCGAGTGCGAATCACGCGGAAAAGGACGAAGAGAAGCAGGCAGAGGTGGGAGAGAGTGAAATGGGGATTATCGCCGCCGACTTAAAGCTGGATAGGTGCTTAGAAGCAATTGTGGAGAGAATGAAAGACAATAAAAGAGTGGCGTTAGGAACATTTCTAGGCCAGACACTGGGTTTGGTCCTGGAGCGAGCAAAAGAAAAACTCGCGGATGCCCACGCGCGCAACCTTCTCATAGTAGCAGGTGGGCTAACCGAAGTCTTAAAGAGGAAAGGGAAAGGACTAGCCCAGCGCTTGGCGAAGGGGGTGAACGACTTGCGCGAGCTGTCCACCAGCTGCAGATCGCGGTGTGAAAGGTGCCGGAGGTGCCTGTACGTGTCAGTCGCATACAAAGGGCCGTAGTGTCTGCGAATGAGGCGATATGGAAAATGAGCCGAGAGAAAGGCTTCGAGGTTGTCGAAGTAAACATGGAAGTGAGAAGTTGTGGTGGTTTTTAATGAGGCGGGAACCACTTCGGTTACAGGGTGGCCGAGAAGTGGACTGGCGACTTGGTGGTCGCGCTGCTGTTTTTTTAGGGGGCCCACGGGCGCTCAGGAGGCCAGAGTAGGCAGTAATGAAGACGGTCCCCTAATGGAACCCAAGAATAGCATCGCCGTCAATAATAGAACAGGAACAAAGCAAGAATAAGAGCTCGCCATGCAATAGGCTACATAAATATGCAGGGCGGCAGAACAAAGGAAACGGGGGCAGAGATTGAGGCGCAGTTAAATAGAGAACAAATAGGGGTGTATGTGGTTACAGAAACGCAACTTGGAGACTCGGAAGAGCCACCCGTGATTGAGAATTATGTTTGCGAAGTGTGCAAAAACTAAGTCGGAAAGAAAGGGAAGGGGAGTCGGAATGCTCATCCATCAGGGAGCCAAATGGAAAAGAGTAAATTCGCAATGTCAAGAGCATCTTTACTTATCAGGTACAATGAATGCGAAAGAAACTTGGGTGGGCGTTACGTATTTGTGGACCGGAAATAATTGCACAGAGATGAATAAAGAGTTAGTGGAATGCGTAAGTGCTCATTTTCAGGATTTCGGGAATGATGCCGAAATTATACTGTTACATGACATGAATGCCCACATACAGGATTGAGATGGCTATAACGACAACAACGGGAAGTCAATGCTAGACCTTTGTGAGCAACATAACCTCGTTATCGTGAATACAGGGCCTAAGTGTGAAAGGCAAATCACGTGGGCAGGGGGAAACCGGCAATGAACCACTGAATAATTTCAGATGACAAAAGGAATTCATGATAAGTTGAGAGAAATGGTCATTGATAAGGAAGGGTATAGCAGCACGGGGGGGGGGGGGGGGGGGACCGCAAACGCATCATTTTGAAAATGGGATATGTAGTTGGGATAGAGCAAGGAGCGCAACATGGCCAGTCCAAATTTGAACGCTGAACAAATAGCAAATATAGTCACTAGAGTTGAGGAAGAACTTGGCAAATGGCCAAGCAAACAGTGGGAATATAGTGAGCTTCTAAGTGGAATAACGACAGAAATACGGAAAGAGAATCATGTTTGTTGGAAAGAAACAAAGTAACCGAAAATTTTGTGGCACAGGGAGATACGAGAAGCGATCGCCGAATGACAGAGAGCATCCCGAAAGCACCGGCAGGCAAGGAAGGCGCCGTTACTGCAAGATGAAGTAGCCAGTAATTGGCAAATATACCGGGAGAAAAAGTATCTGGTTCAAATACCGGTGCAATCCAAGATAAAAGGTGAAAGTGAGCGTTGGTTGTCAGAAATACGGGAGAAAAGGAAGGGCACCCCTAGAATATTTTGGAACCACATAAAATTATTAGGCAGGAAGTCAACAACAATACAGCAACATACCCTAGACGAAGATGGAAACAGACTGGAAGGAGAAGCGGCAATAAATTACATCCGAAAAATAACAGTCGAATTTTTCCAAGGCAATGGCGAGGTTTTATTCGAAGAAAAAAAGAGCATGAAAGAGAACCAAATGGAAAAGGCGCTGGTGCTGACAAGTTTCAACTGGAAGGAACCCGAATAGAAAATTCCTAAGTGCACAGCCACATGGCTAGCCAAGGTTCCCGTTAGGCTGATTAATGAACTAAGACGACGAAGTAAGCAAGCTCTCATGAAAGCAGGGGAAAAACATTATAAGATGAAAGAATACCAGATAGTTGGCGACAAAGTAGAAAATTTAATTTACAAAGGTAAGGGGGAGAAAGACAGAATTCACTCGTATAGACCGTTGGCCATTACATCGGTAATCTACAGGCTACCAATGCCGGCTACCACATCAAAGCTGCAAGCATGGGCCGAGAATCATGGCATTTTGGGAGCACATGATAATGGCTTCCGAATAGGTATGCGTATGGATGATAACTCATCTGTTCTTACTCAGTGTATTGAAATATCAAGAGTAGAATGCAGACCGTTATATGTGGCATTTTTCGACATTACAGGAGCGTTTGACGACATAGGCAGCAACATTTTGTGAGATATTTTGCAAGGCGAAGGCCTAAGTGAGGATTGTCTGTTGCTTTTGAGAGAGATTTACCTAGAAAATACCATTTGCATTGAATGGGAAGCGATGAGAAGCGAGGAGAAAGTTGATATCAACAGGGGCTTGAGGCAGGGGTGCCCTTTATCCCCACTGCTGTTTATGATGTAGCCGGTCAGCATGGAGAGGGTGCTAGAAGGAAGTAATATCGGGTTTAATCTCTCATAGAAACAGGCAGGTGCAGTAGTACAGCAGCAGCTTCCACATTTATTTTATGCGGACGATATTGCGTTGCTAGCTAAGAAGCAAGGTGATTTGCAACGTCTGGCTAATATCTGTGGACAGGAAGGCAAGATTTTAGGTTTCAAATTTAGTGTTAGAAAATCAGGTGTTATGGTATTCAATGAAAACAGTGAACAGACAGTGGCAATACAGGGCCAGGAAATATCCCGGGTAAGAGGATATAAGTACTTTGGTATATGCATAAACGAGCGCAATGATTATATGGAAACCCAAGAAAAAACAATAACAGTAAAGGGGAAGAAAAATGCCGCCATAATGAAGCACGGAGCGCTATGGGGATACAATAGGTACGAGCTGCTCAGGGGTATGTGGAAAGGTGTAATGGTTCCCCGACTTACTTTTTGAAATGTGGTTGTGTGTTTGAAAGTGAAATGTGGTTGTGTGCTTGTAAAAAAAAGGTTAGTGGGACGCCTCGCATTGGGCTCTCACGGCAAGACTACAAATGAAGCTGTGGAGTGTGATATTGGCGAGACTAGTTTTGAAAGCACACAGTTAAATTGATTATGAAGAACGACTGACGATTGTGGAAGAAAGTAAATGGGCTGGGAGAGTGTTGAGGTATCTGTACCGGAAAAACATTGATTCACAGTGGAGGAAAACAATTAGGAAGCTTACCAGCAAGTATGCGGCTTGTAGGGTGGGAAACACAGCAACAAGGAACGTCAAGCGGAAAGTCAGATATGCTGAAATATTCTCATGGGTGGCTGCAATGCAAAAGAAACCAGCCATGAGTAACTACGTTAGAGTAAAAAACGAAATCAGGAAAGAAAAAATTTATAACTCAAAGGGAAGCTCATTACTTTTCGAAGCGAGATCGGGATCGCTTAGTATACGCACCTATAAAGCGATGTATGAGGAGGAAGAAAAAGCATTTGCTTGCAGCGGTAAAGCTATGGAAACAATGGAGCATGTTTTATTAGAACGTGAAGGCATCTGCCCAGCGGTCGATTTAGGCACCGATGGCCTCCTTGAAGCCCTTTGGTTGAGTGAGGGCAAGGGAAAAGTAAACATGTCCGCAACAGAGATTAGTAAGAGTCGATTGGAAGATTGGTCGAAGAAAAGTAGGGAAACGACAGAAAATGGAGACGTACAAATGCAAAGTTCGCGATAGGTGGTCAGAAAATTTGGTTGTTGGAGTTCATATAGGTATTTTTTGTTATTACTTTTTTAACCTAGGTAGTACATTAGGGAGTACAATAACCAAAAGCTTGGTGGCGCAACCCACTGCCCTGTTCCAAAGGGGACGCTCATAACATCCATCTGTGCAACCACAGGCGCGCAGACGCGCTTCGCGGCGTACTAAACGTAATGTCGCGGCGGGCCTGACACTGGTTGCGCGTGTATGCTCTTATTATAGTGCTTTATTTCCACTGCAAATTTTGATTACCACGTTTTTCCACGTATTTGTATAACACATTTGAGGCATGTGTTATACAACATGAGATCGTCAATTTTGCTGTCGTTGTTTAGTGCGTCCTCTGCTAGCGAGCGCGCGTTCGTTGCGCGAACTCTGGCGGACGCCCAGTGTTTCTTGCAAGAAGTATGTGCACTAAAATTGTTTACAGTTTTACTTGGACTGGTGCGCCCCCGACTCTTGTCGGCCGGTACCAATTGCAGTATTAGCCAGGTGAACTGCTGTTTTTAACATTGTTTTCTAAATGTAACAGATAATTTTTGCCACAGAGGCCGCCTATCTGCAACATGAAGCTACGTAAGAAAATGTTATTGATATCGTCTCATTTGACGCGCGTTGTTTGTTGGTGGAATATTGATCAGGGAGAATCATCAAATAAAACAATAAAATAGTAAATTAAACTAGGTTCATTATGTCACGATGCACCCGGGTTCGTGAACAAGGAAGGGCTCGAGGGACCCTCCGTTAGATGTACGCTCCGCAGCGTGGTGGTAACGAATGATGACTGAACGTCCAACGGCTGTGCTCGTCGATGTTTATTGGGTGCGGCGCCCAATGTTGCCTACCGAGCATGGCAGGCCACCGAGCCTGGCGGGCCAAAGAAAATTATGCCTGAGGGGGCGTCACATGCTTGTTACACCCCCTTACCCCCAGTTTGTTTGTCGACAACAAAAAACGTCCAAGTTCAAAGTACGCGGCTCTGCCTCCGCCCTAGCCGGGTCGACAGTGCCTGCTACTCAGGCGAGTAACGGTCCTGTGGCCTCCACCATCAAGTACTCCGCCCGGGCACAGGTGTTAACGGGCCGGTGTGGCAACGCCGGTTGCTGCCTGAGACAGCCTCGCTCCATCCAGAAGGTCCGCAGTGGTCTGCCTTGAGAGTGGTGACGAGCCCGACACTGACCCAACAGGCGCTGCTGGCAATGCTTGCCGCCTCCGAGGTAAGCGGTGCTCTACTGCACGCGACTGGTGCTGCCGCTAGTCCTCCTGCGGGCTGGAACTCGGAAGTGGCAATCAAGGATACTGGCCAGGTCCCGAGGCGAGGCTTAACATGGTCGGCGTGTCTGTGCCACGTGGCCCCGTCTGGCATGCGGACACGCTGTGATAAGGCGCTGGCAGGAGACACCAGCAGCCCTTCGGACCAGGGTGGGTCAGAACCAAAGTTCCTGGCGAAAACTGGAGCTCCTGTCTCCGGCAAAGGCCCGGGACGGTAGCCTTGGTTGGCAGCCAGCTTTTGCTTCAGCTGCTTCTGGAGCACTGTGGATTGGAGGTCCGGATGCAAGACTTGCAAGGGTGTCTTGACCATCCGACCGAGCAGGAGCTCACAGTGGGTACAGCCAGTGACATCGGGGGGTGGGGTCCGGTACTGACACAGCATTCGGGCAATCTGCGTCCGGAAATCCCCAGTCTGCCTCTTCTTGAGCTTGTCCTTGACAAGCTCAAGAGAGAGAGCGGTACAAATACCACTCTCTCGGTTGCAGGTGGGACCAGGGTCTCTGTGGGAACGGCCAGGGGGTGATTTCCACATGACGTGAGATCCGCCGATGCTCCTGCCAGATTTGGCTGCTCTGCACCATGCGAGCAATGTCCTGGTCTAGGCCAGGCCAGCAAACATGGGACCGGGCCACCATCTTGGTCTTTTCCACGCCAGGATCACCCGCGTGCAGCAACGGCAGGACCATGGACCGGAGACTTTGTGGAATCACCACCCTGGAACCCCACAGGAGGCATCCCTGTTGCAAGCTCAGCTCTTCGACCTTGTGGCTATAGGCCTGCTGAACCAATTCCTCCCCACGGGACACCGCCTTGACCACCTCAGACAGGACTGGGTTGCGGCTGGTCGCTTGCGATACCACAGATCTGGAGACAACCACCGCGCACGCGTGCTCTAGCATGAACACTTAAGCAGGTTCTGGAACCGCATCAGGCACCTCAGGCAGGGGCAGGCGGCTCAGGGCATCAGCAGGTCCAAGATCCTGTCCACGACGGTAAGCCCGCTAGTAGCTGTAAGCTGCCACCCTAAAAACCCAGCGTACCACTCGAGGTGATCCCTGCACAGGAACTGCCTTTTCAGGCCCCAGCAGCCCCAACAGTGGCTTGTGGTCCGTGACCGCCTCGAACTTCCGGCCCCACAGATACTGGTGAAAGCGTTCGACACCGAAAATGAGGGCCAAGCCTTCCTTGTCCAGCTGGCTGTAGCGTTGCTTTGCAGCATGCAGCCGAGGAGATGCAAACAACAAAGGACGTTCCTGGCCATCTTTGTCCCTGGCACCAGGACGGGTCCTACGCCGTACGGCGACGCATGTACGGTCAGGACGACAGGCCTGGCAGGATCGAAGGGCACCAGCACTGGAGCCTTGATGATTAGCTTATTGCTGTGCTGGAAGGCCCAGTCCTGCTCCTTCTTCCAGACCCTTTGCTGAGCAGTTCGAAGCAGAAGTTGGATCAGCCCACGAAAGTCGGCGCTTGTGGTGTCTTCTTGTCTCGTCTCTTGTCTACATTTTGCGCTGTTAATAGCAGGATGGAAAACCAATGAGCCCAAGCTGCTATTCTAGCGAAATGTAGATGCTCAGACAGGTTCGGCAGAAAACTCCTGTAGAAGTTGATGAGGCCGAGGGAGCTCAGAAGCTCCTTCTTGTTCTGGCGCTTAGGCGCCTTGAGCACAGCACCAACTTTGCGGGGAGCCGGGGCTAGGCATGACATGTCCCAAGTACTCAACACTGGGGCCCACGAAAATTCACTTTTCAAGCTTGAGCTTAAGGCCGGCGTCTTGCAGCCGTGTCAGGACGTTGTTTGCAGGTTATCCCTGTCGTCGCTACCAGTATCGAGGATGTCATCCAAGTATACCGCCTCGTGCCTCATGGCCCTGAAGAGGTTGTCCATTTGCCTCTGAAATACGGCTGGGGCTGAAGCCATGCCAAACGGTAAGCGCGTGTACTGAAAAAGCCCCAAAGTTGTCCATATTGTGAAATACTTCCGGGAGGAATCCTGGAGCACCAGCTACTGTTAAGCATCCCTGAGGTCGAGCTTGGTGAACTTCTGTCCACCGGAGAATGCTGACCAGAGATCTTCGATCCGGGGCTTCTCGACGGTAGCGACGGGGTTGACGGTAACGCTGAAATCCCCGCAGATCCTGACACTGCCATCTCGCTTGAGTACTGGAACGATGGGAGCGGCCCATTCAGATGTCTGGACGGGCACCAGGATGCCCTCTCACTGTAACCATTGCAGCTCCTGGGTGACCCCTTCCTTCAGGGCGAACGGAAGTGAGTGAGGCTTGAAAGTACGTGGCTGGGCTTCTTCAGGTACATAGATGCCAGCCGTCGTGCCGGCGAATGTGCCCACCCCTGGCTGGAACAGGGACTCGAACTCGGTCAGCAGGCTGGGGACGTCTTTCACCACTTGCAGGCTGGCTTCCTGGTACTTTGGCACACGAATGCGCAGTGCATGAATCCAGCTTCGGCCCAGCAGCGTCGGCGACGACCCCTTGGTTAAGTAGAGGGGAAGGGTTGCTTCCCTGTCGCCAAAGCGAACGCTGACCTGTGCTTGAACCTGGACCTGGGAGAGCGGCCCAGAGTAGCTGTGCAGCATCACGCCCGAAGCCGCGACGGACACGCCGGGGAAAGTACGATTGGAGAGTTTCCCGGCCATTACTGACACGCTGGCCCCTGTGTACAGCACCATAGAAATAGAGTGCCCGCAGATTTCGACGGTCAGCGTGTACAGCGGCACAGACGACGGTACAAGGCCTTTGTGCCACATGTAGGAAATCGTCAGGACCTCGGCCACGACCTGGAGCCTGGCCGCGGAAGAACTTGAGCCTGCTGCAGCACGCCTCCCCCGCATAGCCTTGCGACGGCTAGCCTGGCGGCGGGCTTGTGCGGTACCAGGGCTTGAACCAGGCTGCTGCTGCTGTCCGAAGTTCGTCGTCCCCTTTCGGCATACACGTACCAGGTGCCCAGTTTTCCTACACGTGAAATATTTTGCTCGAGAGAACTGGTACTGTGAGGGGGAGTGGGCACCACCACAGCGGCCGAAGGTACTGCCCTTTGTCGCCAACCCTTTGACTGCCGCGTCCGCCGAAGGTGAGCCAGTCACACGGAAAATATCACCAGCGTCCTTGGTGGCAGCTTCTATTGCCAGCGGTACCTTCATGAAGTCGTCCAGCGAGGGGTCGGGAAGCTCCAGTAGTCGCGTCTGCATGGCGGGGTTGTTGATGCCGCAGACGAAACGGTCCCGGAGCAGCGAGTCCAGCTGGTCCCCGAAAACGCAGGCACTCGTTAACCCTCGTAGCACAGCAACGAACTGTCCGAGGGTCTCTCCTCCCGGCGGCTCCATTTGTTGAAGCGAAAACGCTCCATTAGTGTGGAGGGTGCTGGGTTGAAATGCGAGCGCGGTATGACGAGCAGCTCACGCAACGTCCTAATATGCGGCGTGACTGGCTTGAGAAGGTTGAGCAGGAGACGGAATGCGCGGGTCCCACGACTGGCGAGGAAAATGTCCCGTTGTTTGGCCTCGGGTGTGTCGTTTGCCCGGACGAACACGCGGACATCTTAATCGTAAACTGGCCAGATGGACCCATCTCCCTCGAACGACTCGAGCCTTCCGTACAGCGGCATGGCTGCAGCAACGGGGGGCGGTGTTTCTGTTTCGCCGCTCGCGGCGGCGTGGGATGACCCGTGGGTACTCGTCGCCAGCGTCGTCGCCAGCGTCGTCGCCAGTGTCCCGATCTGCTCGGGTTTGTGAACAAGGGAGGGTTCGAGGCACCCTCCGTTAGATAGACGCTCCGGAGCGTGGTGGTGACGAACGATGACTGACCGCCGAGCAGCTGTGCTGGTCGGTGTTTATTGGCTGCAGTGCCAAATGTTTCCTACCGAGCATGGCAGGCCACCGAGCGTGGCGGGCCAACGAAGATTATGACTGAGGGGGCGTCACATGCTTGTTACACATTAACTGCGCGGCGCAAGGAGATGCAAATGACCAAGGTACTTCTAGGTAAATCTAAGGGTACATAGACATATATCTACGCAAGAAAAAAATAAAGAAACATTCTTAATGCACGATTGAAAAAGTGAGAACTCCCGTCCGGAATAAGCGTGTTTCGTTTAAAAGCTGCACCAGCCCCAGGTGAACCAATAGACTTTCAAAGAAAATGAGTCGAGGCAATTATTGCACGTTAATATGAACAGCAACGTTAGGGACAAGATATTGCCTATGTACTCAAACTCAATCGGGTAGACCGAGAAGTCTTAACCAAAGTAATGTCCGTGGCTTGTCTCGCGATCTCCTGCAACATGCCAGCAGGCGAAATGCTGTAGAAACATATAGTCTAATCGAATGGTATTTGGTGTTCAGATTGTATTCGATGTCAGAATTTACTATTAAAAATTATTGAATAGCCGTTTGCGTTTGAATGTAAGGAATGACAGCACTTTTGTAGTCTCGAAGGTGAGTTGCCGATGCAAGTGAGGTCTTTTATTCCCAATGATTGTGCTGCTGGAGAGTTGTGGCTGTTGTGCCCGGGCGCACCAGTTCCTTAAAAAATTAACGCACGGGTGCTAATCGGTTCTGGTGAACAACTTCCTAGCTATCATTCAATATAAACGCCCCCTTTTGAGACAGCCTGGAAATCTGCAAACTTGATTGAGGCAAGCGAAACACATTTTTGACAGTCCCATTAAAGCAAGTTGCCCAATGTAGTACCACACTTCTTCAACGAACACTACAGCTCTAGAAATATGTGAGGCATGCCGTTCCTTTATATGCTTCAGTATTGTTCTTATGATAGTGCACCGGATAACTGAATGCAGCCATTTATATTGCAGAAGCTTCTTAGTTGAACGGACGTACAGGCGGGACGCCATTACATTGGAGGTATGAAATATAAGATAAGGGTAACATGTCTTTCTCAGTAATCAGACTCGGCAATAATTTCTGTCGTTTACACTCCTAGAAAAAAAGCCCAAGGACGCAGCTACCCGCTCTTTTTCTTGTTTTTTTTATTGAACAAATTGTAGCGTTTTACCTCTGGCGATATGCTTATGAGGCACCCTGTTCAGTTCTCACTAACTGGGGTTCCTTAACGTGCACCTAAACAGAGTTGCGAATTAGGAATCGAGTTCCGCGACCTGGTCAGGACCCGCGAGCTCGAGTTTAGCAGCGCAACGCCACATACACTTAACAAGGAAAGTGTTAAGGGCTACTTACCCCACTATCGCATTCGCGTGTAGAAAAAATGCCGAAGATAGTACAATGCCAGGCCGACTCGCAGCGGCGGTGACGCAGGCGTTGATAAGCACTTCCATACGTGAGCCGATCACGAAGATTGTACAATACCCGGCCGACCCCCGCGGAGGGGCAGTTCGACATTAAGGGACCGCATACACAGCTGCGCTGGTCATCCTGCACAAGTGGAACGGCACTGAGTTTTGTTGTTGTTAAGCATGGACTGAACATAAAATTTTACACGGCTTACGGGCCAAATATTAGCATATATAATCATTACCTAAAAGCGTTTTCGGCTCCCGAGTGCCGTCCGCAATAAGGAAACCCGCGCCAATTACTCCGCGTTCTGTTACGCGAGAAAGACGGAAACTTGAATGGTATGTTGCACTGCAGTTTTTTTTTCTATCAGAGTACTTGCCGTAAATCTGAGTACAGGGCGCCGGATGGGGCCGATATATTTTAACGCGACAGCGTTAAGGAGCTCGTGTCCCAGAAAAGCCGGTGTCGGCGGCGTTGGCCGTGAGCGAAAAATTCCGGAAGGCAATTCATAAATATTATTTGTTTCAAGCGGCAAGCAGGACGTTTACAGATTTTTTCTGGCTGCGCTTCGCAAGACCTATTTATGAATAACTATATGCGCAAGAATATACACGAGGGATGCATACTGCTTGAAGAACAAGAAAAATATTTGCTCTCCAAAGAGAACCGTACAATAACATAGCAGTATGAAAGCCGACACTGCGGCCGCAATGCACGCGCAGTCACCGAGCAGGATAAAAATCAGTAAAATGATATAAAAAAGAGAAAGAAATGCATTTATTCCAAGGCATAAATACATGTAATATCCAATTATAAACGCCATTTGCGCGGTCTGACAGCTAACTGTAGGGCGCCAAGCACTACGAACTACCCCGCCGAGCAGAATCGCCCACAGTTTCTAACGGCGCGACCTTCACGCGGCCCTCTCCAGTTCGATCGCAGCGCCGCCAAGTATTTTTTGTCGTCGCGCGCATCATCGCAAAGCATGCGCCACCCCAGCCGCTCGTCCCATTCAACCATACTCTAGTACACTCTAGCTTCCGGTTATACGTTTTTAGGAGCGAGCGGTGGTATGAACAAATGATTCCGCCGCGCTTGCATTTGCTGTCTCGGGAACCACGATAACACATTGCCCCTCGTTGGCCATCAGAGGAAGGATTTGTGCAAGTTTCTCGTTCATTTGATATTCCTGGTGGTCGCACAACCCAGTTTACGCTTGCATGCTCAAAGCCACACTTCATTTGTGCTATATTCTTGATCCAGCGGCACATGTAGACAGACCCGTGAGCAAAAGTGTACGGACCACGTGAGCGCGGGCGGCACTACATTGTCGCCCGACTTACCGGCGCGGTGCGGGGCTTTCGAGAGTGGCGGAGGATGCACGGGATCCAGGATTTTTTAAGTGCCAGGCGTAGCAGACTGGATCACTATGGCACTGTAGTCTAACGGCGTACGTATAAGGCTCTTTTAAAGGTTGACAAGGCATTTCCTAATTACTACCTTACGATGTGTGTGTGTGACCACAGTTCATGATGTTCATTGTTTTTATACATTTGTTCTTTAAGATACTATATGGGCGTGATGAAAGCAAGCTTTGTGTGTAGTATTATGCCTAAAATATTGCACTTAGTGCTCACCGGTATGTGCTGTCTATGCAGCCAGACATCTGGATTAGGGAAAAATACTATTTTTCGAGTAACAGTAATACAACAGTTTTTATTCGGGTTCCGCCTGTACCAATTTTTATCGGTCTATTCAGAGACTTTGTTCAGACTAAGCTGAACATGTTGTTCACAGATTGCGAGCTTACACGACCTAATTCTTATCTGTAGGTCATCTACATACACCGAATAAAACATACTGCGTGGAATGAGGGAATGCAAGGAATTCATCTTTGCAATGAAAAGCGTACAACTAGATATTCCAACCTGCGCTAGGCCGTTTTCCTGGATTAAGGGCTTGGAGACACCATTGGCAATGCTTACTTGAAAGTATGGTTAGATGGGCAGCTTTGCATAACACTAAACATGCTTCCACGAATACACAGTTCTGACAGGTCCAGCAATAGTTGAAAGCATCGCGTCGTGTCGTGCGCATTTTCCATGTCGAGGAATATGGATGAAAAACTGCGTATTACTAAGGTGTTTATTGGACCGGCACTAGGAGCAGGGCAGCAGTGACAGTCTGGGCGTGGCACGGACTCCGAGCGCGAGCCGCACTCAGCAGCGAAACCGCTGAAGAGGACGACCCACTTTACCGTTCCATTCCTTCTCTACAATTACTCCAGAGAACGGAAAGGGAGCCACCTGGAAACCTAACAGCTTGTCACTTTGAGTGGGTCATAGCAGGTCATGAGGAGGTCGACGTTGACAATGTCTCGTCCGCGACGGCGCATATCCGAAGATGGTTCAACGGGATCAATCATGTTGTTGACCGGAGATGTGCATTCGATGACACGGTGGAGGAATTCATACTTAGGCAGTAGTTTGACGAGAGACCAGGTACACTGGAAGGGATCGAGAGCCACAAGCGCTCCGGAGAGGAACGGGGGCGCAGGAGCGGTGTCACCACGAACGTTCTTCTGGTGCTCTTGGCAATTTTAAATAAAGGGCGGCGCGAGATCGCGGCACTCGTCGGCATGTGTGGCCGTGGCAGAAATAGGCGCGCACTGAGATTCATCCGGCTCGTACGAATGGATTCAGTTTCAGTTTATTATTCTTTAAGTACAACGAATTGGTAACAGGCAATATACAGACGAGGGTCCCAATGTCAAAGACTGCAACGGGACCCCCGGTTAATAATAACAATGTAGAGATGTATTAAAGAAGAGCAAGTAAACTAAAAGAAATACATACAATCGCGAAAATACAACATTGAAATATACGATCAATGAAAACAAATTGAATGTATACAAGCCTATAGTGCAAAACAAAAAAAAACTGTCAATACACACAATTGACAAATGTAGTGTAATGAATGACCTAAGCTTAGTTACACATATAAAACAGATTAACGGCATGACTAAATGTATGAAAGGATGAAGATTTGATGCTGGCGGGTAAACCATTCCACAGTTTTATAGCAGTGAATGATGATGTCATTTTTCCATAGTTAGAATGAACCATAGGTAGTAGAAAATTGGTGTTACGCGCAAACCTGGTATTATTGTTATTGATGAGTTGGCTGGAATCGATGAATTGGTATGAGAGCTGTTTAGTAAGTAATTTATATAAGATAACTATTAGATGATAGTTGAACAAGTTCGTTACAACAAGGATGTTATTTTCACGAAGTAGTAGGGTAGCACTCGTGAAAAACCCACTGCTAGTGATAATGCGTGTTGCTTGGTTTTGTAAGTGCTGAATAGACGTGATATGAAAGCTATATGTGTTTCCCCAGGGAAACAATACCATAATTGATAGGACTGTGAATGAAGGCAAAGTATAATGCTAATAATGCGTCTTTAGAGAAATATCTTCTTGACTTGATTATTGCTCTAATACCGAAGGCACAGTTTTGCTTAATGAAGGCAATATGTTGAGTAAACTTGAGGTTAGAATCTAATTTATAGCCTACAAAATGATACACAGTCAGACATGGGAATGTGATGACTATCTAGAGTTATCTCAGGCAAGCCAGGTATTATTCTTTGGCTAGAACGGAAAATCATAAATTGAGATTTTGAAAGATTGATAATTAAATGATTCGACGAGCATGGTCGAATATGATACAACAATATGGTCAAGCTCATTGTTTAGTTTAAGAATAAAGGCAGTTGAAGAATTGTCACGCATCGAGATAGTAGTATCGTCTGCATATAGTATGCTATGTGCCGACTTAAGACGCGTGGGTAAATCATTAATATGAATAGAGAATAGCAAGGGACCTAATATGGAGCCTTGTGATGCACCTTGGTTAATAACTTTAGTATCAGAATAAGCACCTCAAAAAAAAAATGTTTCATCTCTATCATGTAGGTAACTTTTTAGGAGGTTTAGTACTGGAGCGTCAATTCCCAGAGATTCCAGCTTAGTAAAAAGAATGCTATGATTAATTGTGTCAAAAGCTTTAGTGAAGTCCAAGAATAGCGAACCAACGAAGTTGCCCGTATCAATCGAGTGACGAATGTAGTCGCTTAGGGATAATAAAGCCAAGCCAGTCAAACTGCCAGCGCGAAAACCAAACTGAGAAGATTGCAACAAATTAAATTTGTTTAAGTAATGATTTAGGCGCTTACAAAATAATTTATCAACAACTTTACTAATCGACGATGGAATAGAAAAAGGACGATGGTTAAACACCTCCGTTTTATCACCTTTCTTAAGTACAGGAATAAACTTAGGCCTCATGAGCGAAGTGGGAAAAATACCACAGTTAAAAAATATTAATTTTAATACTAAGTGTATCAGAAATAAGTGGTGCAACAAGTTTTAGATGAAATACAGCAATGTTATCTAAGCCAGGGCTAGTATTCTTTAGAGCTAATGTCATTAAACATACCTCATCTGCAGTTACGGGAAAGAGAAAAAAAGAATGATTGCAGCGATAAATTAAATTAAATTATGGGGTTTTACGTGCCAAAACCACTTTTTGATTATGAGGCGCGCCGTGGTGGAGGACTCCGGAAATTTCGACCAGCTGGGGTTCTTTAACGTGCACCTAAATCTAAGTACAAGGGTGTTTTCGCATTTCGCCCCCTTTGAAATGCGGCCGCCGTGGCCAGCGACAAATGGGATAAGTAGTAGTCATATGACGACTGCTGTATATATTATAGAAGTAGTCACTGAAACTATTTGCTGGGCTAGAAGAATCGGCATGAGTTTTACTGTTGTAGTTTATTTTATCAATAGTATTACCGGACTTAGGTACGTTCATGAATGAATTAAGAAGTTGCCATTGTTTTTTGGTATTGTTCTTGTGTATTGTAAATTAATGTTCGTAATACTGTCGTTTAGACTTCTTTAGCAAGTTATTCAGAATGTTACAATAATTTTAATAGCGTACCGCTAAGTGTACATTAAAAGGTTTCTTTTTAGTTTTTTCTATTGGTTTTCCTTTTTTTCATACCAGTCAGTAAACCTCTCGTTACCCAAGGGTTACCGGGAAATTTAAATTTTTTTTTGCATCTGACGGTAGTGGTGTTAGTGCGAACGGCTTGTAAAAAGATGGAAAAACATTTTTCAAGAGCTCGATCGGGATCGCGCAGGGAGTTAATTACGGACCAATCAGTATTTGTTAAAGTGTTGACGAAACTTTATCGGTCAAACTTGGAGAAAAAGTAGCAAGGCTCGGACTGAGGTATTTCGCCCTGAAAGGAGACGAAAATTGGGAAATGGTCTGTGATCTGAGTATCTATGACACCAGAGTTTGGAGTTGGTGCAATGTTAGCTAGAACATGGTCAAGAAGTGTGTTGGTACCATGAGCAGAACACCTAGTAGGTGAGATAATTAATGATTCCAGTCCAAAACCAGCAGGTAAGCCTGAATATGCTGTAACATTTCCGTTGTCAACGTCAAGTAAGTTGATGTTAATATCACCGACAATTAGGACTCGCTTATTCTCAAGGGACTTTTTTCAGAACTGTGGAGGGTTCAAGCAGAAAATCAGGGATAGATGAAGAAGGGGAACGGTATACACAACCAAAAATAAAACTGTTACGATCATGAGAATACGTCTGTATGTCAGCTTCAATCCATACCAATTCACAGTGAATTACATTGAGAACAAGATCAAGCCTACGTTTATATTTCATATGAGGTGAAACAAATATGGCGGAACCACCGTATCGACCCGAAATGCGATGGAAGTGTTCTGCTTGGTATGGACAAAAACCGTATAAATTCCTATCCGCATTATCAATCCATGTTTCCGAAACGCAAATAAATGAAAACGATTGATTAAGTGAGTCAGTAAATGCAGAAATGGTATCATGGTTTTTGCGCAAACTTCGCGCATCATTATAAAGAACAGAGATATTAGAAGATGCACGGAATTGTTTGACTTCGGCAGGTGATAGAAAAGACGTGATGGAAAATATTCGGGGACGTGTGTGCAATCAGTCCGCAGGACAGGAAATGTGGCACTAAGCTACGCCTGCGCAAAGATGCGAAAGTCAGCCTCCGAGTTTATTCGGAAGACCCTTCTATCGGTTGACTTACGGGCTTTAATCTGGCAACTTTCCGTCCATAAAAACTGCCATCGGTTCTCTTTTTCAGTGCAAGGACCCTGCTGAATAAACGTTTGTTATCGACTGTGAGGTGTTTGTTAATGTAAATGGGATTATCTGTACTACTAGAAAAGCCAATCTTGGAGCATTGCAGACGAGCATTTCGACCCTTGCGAAGAAATTCATTCTTCTTGTCACGTGAACCAAAACGAACAATGATGTTCCTGGCCGACATCTTGCTGGCCACGCGATGAACTATGTCAATGTCTCCAGAAGAAATTGGGCACGCAATTGCATCGGCAACCTTCTTGAAGATCGCAGTGCGTTCCTCTCCTTGTGATGATGGAATGCCTTTAATTTCGATGTTATTCATTCTGCTGTATTGTTCCATATCTGCGACTCTCTTTGTTAATGCTTGATTCTGAGAAGTTAGCGCTTTGTTAGTAGTTACCAGTTCACTGAGTGTCGCTCTGAATGTGTCATACTGTTCGCTCATGAAGCACACGCTTTCAGCTAGAGAAGCAAGGTTGCCAATTCCCTGATCGACAAACCTCTTACCAATCATGGCAGCCAGATTTTCGACAAGTTCATCAAGCTTGTCGTTAAGCAGCGATTCCAGATGCTCAATATCTTTAGCGAGTTCAGCATTGGTGGGCATTGCAGAAAACAGACTAAAAACAAGAGACACACTTGTGAGCAGCAGCCGCAACGATAACATAGGACGCAGTGAAAGGTGTAAAAACTAACCTGTGGTAAAAATATCGAGTGCTTAGATTGCGTCCTGTTTTGTTGCAGCCGCTCCTCAGTAGTGAAGCTGGTGCCAAGATGGGCTCCTATACATGGTTCTCCAGCCGAGCCGTAGGTCCGAGTCCAGGAAGGCACAGTCAGCATGATGAGAGTGCGCAGTATACTTCTGCTAGGTAGCTGGCAGGATGAGGCCATCTGCGGTAAAAATATCGAGTGCTTAGATTGCGTCCTGTTTCGTTGTAGCCGCTGCTCAGTAGATTGTGTGCGTCGATTACGTCGATTGTATGCGACGGGCGGCGATTGTACAATAAGAAAAAGCGTGAACAACCCAGGGCGCTTTCGGTAGTGGTAATGAAGGCGAACAAGGCCGAATGGCAGCCCAATTTGTGTGGTTGGAGTCTACGTAGACTGCGAGCATGTCGCCGAGGGTACGGTTAGCGCGGTCCGTGAGGACATTGGTCTGCGGATGGTAAGCAGTAGTTTTGTGGTGCACAACGTGGCACTTTTTGAGGATGGCCTCGACGACTTCCGACAAGGCACGTCCGCGATCGCTGATCAACTCCTGTAGTGGGCCATGACGCAGTATGAATCGGCGAAGCAGGAATGAGGCAACATCGCGCGCTGTAGCCGCTGGGAGGGCGGCAGTTTTAGCGTATCGCGTGATGTGGTCAGTATCCACGATGGCCCAGTGATTACAAGCAGATATCAGGGGAAGTGGCCCATACAAATCAATGCCCACGCACCCGAACCGCCTGGTAGGGCCAGGTAACTGTTGCAGACCGGCTGGCGAGAGACGCGGTGAAGATTTCCAGTTCTGGCAATCGGGGCACGAGGGAACGAACGTAGCTGTACATCACGTGTCAGTAGTACCGCTGTCGAATGCGCTAGTAAGTTTTGATTACTCTTAAGTGTGCACTCTATGGATCAGAGAGGGCTGACGCGCATATTTGGTGCAACACCGCTGACATCAGTGTTGCACCTCTGTAGGGGCCGACGGGTCATAGTGACGCAAAATTGGAGGTAACAGCAAACGGGCGCAGAATTGCGAACGCCTCGTCGCTGTCTGACGGCCACAAAGTGAGCGGCCCGCTGCTTCCAAGAAGCTTCGTCAGGTCCGATGTGATGGTAGCGAAGTTTCGAATGAAGCGTTTAAAGTAGAAAGCACACCTACACAACTACGCAGGTCCTTGACGGATGCAGGTTTAGAGAATTCGGCAAAGGCGCGACGTTTGGTTGGATCGGGGAGAATTCTATCATTGGAGACAACGTAACGTAGTATGGTCAGCTGCCATGCTGCAAATCTGCACTTCCTTAAGTTTAGTTGTAGGCCGGCGTTTATACAGCACGTCAAAACACGCCTGAGGCTTTGAAAGTGCGTGGGGAAGTCCGGAGCGAAAAAAAAGCCGCGTTGTCAAGGTAGCACAAGCAAGTATTGCATTTAAAAAATTTAGAGAGACTGGTGACATCTCCTCCAATGACAGTAGGCTCTTGTATTACAGTCTTGTTGTAAGATTGCTAGGTGTCATTTTCATTAGAATTTTCTGCCATTTGACGAGATGTCTGGTTCAACAATCCGGGTTGCTCTACTTTTCTTGAATAGATCATCTCAATTGGCATAGGAATATGTAGTCTTTGTCGCTTTATGTTTCCTCCCACTCATTTCCCAATTTGTAATAAAGATGCATGAATGATCTTTATCTTTATATATTCTTGGTATAATATCTAGATCGTTTCTATTTATCTAAATATAGACTAACACTGCTCGCTATTTTATTGACTGAGAAGACAAGAGCACCATCATCCTGGTCGGCAGCTAGAAAGGAACCAGGAGGAAACATAGCAATGTCGATGTAATTCTAGATATATTCCTGCAGCATTCTCTAAGGTTCTTGTAGCCAGCAAAATCATATTTTGACGAAATGCAGGTAAGAAAACCACAGTGCGTTCGTCGAGATCAAGCACACCCCTTTAGGATACACATAGGCCCAGCCTACTTTACACCTGCATTCATTTTCTCGCGACGGTATGTATATGTATTGCATATAGAATGTCGTGCGTTCATCGTTTACAACCTTCTTTTCTGAAAGGGCCCAAAACATCAGCTTCGAGAAGCGTATGCCACGCTTGGCAAAACCTACAGAAGCTGCATGTAGAGCATCACCTGCCACGTTAAGCACTTTTCCAAATTGGGCGATGGATGGATCAAACACATAATACCCCAGGCGTAAAAATATTTGGAGGACACTTAAGCTTCGCTTTTTAGAGTGTACCGCGATAGCATTCAAAGATCCCTGACTGCTTCGCACGCTTCCGGGCAACTGGAGCGTATGTCACCGTAATGTTTACTACGAAACGCTGGCCGTGAACGCAACACACAAAGAATTTGGGTTAAAAGACGGCCCCTTTCGTGGGCCGCGTTGTGACGGAGGCGAGGGCCAGCTGGAGGTATTGCAAGTGACCGGGCGCGCCGCTCCGGGGCCCCCAAGGCGCCGGCGCGCGCAAATGGCAGACTGTCTGTGTTTTCTCGTATAGTCAAATTACAATCCGAGAGCTATGATGTCTGTAGGCTGTGTGTAAGTCATAGTTTACGATATTTCCCTCTATTTTTGCTTGAAAATAGAATTATTTATTTATTTAGTATCCCCAGTGGCCATTCAGGCATTACAGGGGGGGTGGGGAGGTACAGAAGAAAAACAACCATAAAAATTGCAGGTTTGAATAAATTTGTGTAAGTGAAATTTATAGATTATAATGCTCCGGCACAAAAGTACACAGCCACGTTGCACGCAGCCATGTCGGGCAGAGGCACGTCGCCGATGTCACATGTCACATGTGAAAAAAAAAAAAGTACCTAAAGCAAAATTATTACAGAGATTCATAATGGAAAGGCAAAGAACAAAGCGAATAATAAACAGA
This sequence comes from Dermacentor andersoni, assembly GCF_023375885.2. Classification (NCBI taxonomy): domain Eukaryota; kingdom Metazoa; phylum Arthropoda; class Arachnida; order Ixodida; family Ixodidae; genus Dermacentor; species Dermacentor andersoni. The sequence continues at coordinate 219,303,695 of NC_092815.1, forward strand.
AACAAAAACGCGGTGATTAAATTACAGTACAACAAGGTGAAAGAAGAGGCACTAAAAGAAAATAATTACTTCAGTAAATTACTTGCGTCACATAGAGGGCCTGGGTATGAGTGGTTCTAAAATATTTTTACCGAAATGACATCCGATGCCAGGCGCCGACGCCGACTTTTCTGCGGCACGCACTCCTTAAGGCTGATGCGTCGAAAACTAAAATGTGATCTTTGCAGGACCCCTCTAAGCAAAATAGCATGCCAAGAAACACTGTGTATTCGGCCTTTAATTAGTTGCAAATGAAAATCGTACTGTACTTTTTGAATTACGCTTGGCTCTAATGGGTTAAGTAGGCTCTAAACTCGACCATGACAAAATGGCAATTATAGGGGTCCATTTGTCTTCGCTTACGATCTAATGGCATGCGTTATATTTCTTCTTTGTGTTTAAGGAATGACTGCGAATAAATTTAATAAGCTAGAGACGCCATCTAAGTGCTCCCCAAAAGCGTCCGCCTCGTCTTCCAAGCTATATCTTTCGTCATTAACCAGGTGGAATGGGTGGGTTGATTGCCCGTTTAGACTTCTCAGACCATTTCACACTTCTGTTGCCTGTGTATAGAACATAATTGCCGAGAAAGACCTCGCCCAGCTGGCACGCTTCGCCTGTCGCCTCCTTTTGCCCTGGGATTTAATCTGTTTAAATGCGTCGAGATTTTCTACGTTAAGGTATCGACGCAGTTTGCTCCAAGCAATATTTTGCCTCCGCCGCGCATCTCTGCAGTCTTTATTACACCAACGAACCCATGTTTTACATGACTGGTCATTTGTTTTTAGATGACCTCTTCTGCAGCGTCAATAATAAAAGCACTGAATATGCTACTGCGTCGTCTAGGCTAAAATCGCGTATAAGATGTTGCGGTAGGTAAGTGGATTCTTTAACATGTTTCTGAACAGCCGAGTCAAGTTTCCAGTGAGGGACATGAGGAGGAGCTTCGTGTTGTGTTAGTAGGTTAAGATTAACCGGGAAGTAATCACATATCATTCTCAGTGAGGAAAAATAATGGAAGAGCCAAGTGCTATATCTATCGAGAAGTATGAATTAAGTGAAATAATACACAAATTAGGCTCTTTCTAATTAAACATGCACTCGCATGGTGTCACAAGAAATGTTTCTATAAGTCTACCACTCGAATCATTCCGGGAGGCTTCCCGTAGGCTGTTATGGGCAATAAAGTCCTCTTCGACAAAAGCGGTTCAGCAACTTCGTCCGTAAGGCCATAGTATTCTGTTTTGCTCAAGTGATAGTTTGAATGTATCTAGATAAAGCGGACGGCAAACAATTTATTAAAAACAAATTGCTCCCATTGCAACGGCCTCCAGGGACGTCCTAAGGAGCAAGTGTTGTTAAGCAACACTCTTGTCGACGACTATGGATACATCACCGGATGAAATGCAGTAGGCTGCCATGTACACCATCACAGTTCGCACAGGGGGGTGTGGCACTGTAGTTGCCGTAAGTTTGATTGGGCTCATTGCATTTCGCACAGGTCTGTCGGCCACGGCAGCTTTGCGAGCCATGGCAGAAACTTTAACACTTGAAGAATCTACGTCGGTTCGGGATATGTCCTCGTATCCATGACTTTGTTTACACTGTTTCGAGGGAGTCTGACAGTGTACTGATTTAAAGGCGAGGTTCAGGTGTGAAGTAGGGATTTCTTTTTTAGCGCGTTCGATCCTTGTTCCTTGAACTTTGATGAAGTTGTGACCCTTTCGTCCTCGCGAAGCTCTTCGTCGGTTAAGTTTAGGAGATCATCGTACAATATGGCTTCTCGGACTGTCTTCATGGAGCGGTGTGGAGTCACCCTGATAGGGACGTCATCGAATGCCACAAGGTTCGAGAATTTTCCATGTTGCTGAACGTTGTCGCTCACCATTTTTGTAACGTTATATGCAGGTCCTATTGTGCCAGTGAGACATGCTACAACAATAAATGGAGAGAGTGTTCTCACGGTCTTTTAATGATTTGGACCTTGCAGGACATGAAAACGAAGGAAGATTTCTTTTTACTGAGCGAAAATCACGGGGTTGAGGTGCACCGAATAAAACGCACATTTCTTGTTGCGAAAGCATGCATCAGTGCTGTGGAAGCAGATGTGGAAGTTGTTAGAACAAGGTGAGCGCGCTGATCAGCGAAGCAGCGCCGAAACAGGCGGGCTGCTCCACAGCCCACAGATAATAAGCACCGACGCGAGCTAAACACATTTAGCTGTCGAACGCAGTTATGCCTGACATATCCTAAAGTGAACCACGGAAGAAACCAATGTGAAACGTGGGACATATTTCTATAACTTGACTGCCGGATCCATCTTACGTACCTGTAAATAAACTCGGAAGGAGACGTCGAGCGACCTTTTTCCGCAGCCATAGACAAAGTGCGGAAAAAGATTGCGAACCTTCCAGTCTCACTGACAAGAGCCACAAATTACAAGTCCCATAGAGGTTTCCTTCTTCGTGTGGCAGGTAGAAGGCCCCGTCTGCATGCGGAAATGCAACCCGCTTGCTGTGCTTTGAAGTGCCACGTAATCCAACAGCATTCAACTAATTATTCCTCTTTGGCAGGTCAAAGCTGGATTATTTAGCTAGCTTGGCTCAGCCAGCAAAAGTGTTGTAGTATTTCTAATATGTGTTAGAAAACGCATGCATGAGAACGTCAATCGAAACTTATGACAAACACGGATTTGCGCGTCCATCTAACGTTAGAATACTATGTGTTCCTCACAATTTCCACTCGTTTAACAAGGTTCAAATACGTAGAGGCATTTGCATCATTTGCACTGTCGTAAAAGGGACCTTGTGCAAATCACAGGTACCTGGACTTCATCAACTTGATGGCGTACGACCTGGATTTTGTCCACCGTTGGCGTCCAAACACCAGTCATCACAGCCCTTTATTTCCCAAGCTGCTTAACAAGCATGATGAACGAACAACACACAGTGTGGTGAGTTGGCAGTGCGATGTTTCTCATTACATTTCCGCAGCGTACACGATTAAGGTGCTCAAATGGCGTGTAATGGCCTATGTATATCTATTTTGAAATTAATTATTCCATTTCGCCAAGACTTAATAAAAGCGGTCAATTGGCCTGTTTACAAGACTGCTTAATTAAAGCAGGTGACGCCTTCAAATGAATGGATGAATGGGCAAGTGAGCGCATTAGCCATGTATGCCACGAAATGTCACGGAATAAAAAAATTCATGTACTTGGGACAACTGCTTGAAAGTTGGTAAAATTTTCGGAACCGTTGCTGGTATTTTTCCGCTTTCTTTCTTGAGAACTGCGCACTGGTATGTCAACGTCCATGGCGAATCCTTGGGGGCCTAATTAAAGCTACCATATCTTCCTTTTTATTTGCTAAACCGTCAGAAGGCAGGGGCATTAGAGAATGGAGAGGTTAAAGAAGAACAACAAGGTAAGAAAGGCAAAGAATATCAGGAAATGATCGAAAAATACGCTTTATAAATATACAATGCGTTCTTGAAGCAATTATTGTCCCTTATAGCAGCTGTCTGCAAAAAAAAGGTGGTTTCACTTTTCGGAACTCCGAGATACGAATGACTTTGTGAAGGTGGCCTAATGGAGTCCAAATGAAATGCGATGTCAAAATAAGCCCATTTCGGTGTTGCGGATTGTGAGGTAATCAGTAAAAAGCTCTTGAACGAAGTGCTTTTCGGCTGCATGCTAAATCTTTGTGAGTCATGTTATATCTTCTATGGTAATTAGGGGGAATGAAGCCAGGAAAGTAATTTTAATCTATCTTTAACAGATTCCTCAAATTCTTATGATATAGACTCTATACTAAAGCAGCGCTATCATGTTTTGAGCGAAGGCATGTTGTCTACATTACAAGGTACAGGGAAGATGCTCGTGCGAAGTTGCGACAGCGATATCCGATTCACATTATCAGTATGTAAGCTATATGAATAGCCAAGGAAAGTTCAATTTTTATTATGAGGTACTTGTAAAATATCGCAAACGCTTGGAATTTATTACGGAGATTATAAGTGGACACCGTGTCTGGTGTTTTTGATGTGCACATATGTTTACATTTGCTAATATTGAGATCGATGCACCATATATATTACCAGTCGTTAAAGGGGTGAATGTCGGTGAGTCTTCCTTTCATCGGCGCAGGTTATTTCACGCGCCGTCGTTGAGAAGGAGGTTCGCACAGGAAGCTTGAAAAAGCTCATCATCATCGTCGTCGTGGTCGTCGTCATCATCGTCATCATCATCAGGAGCAGTGGCAGCAGCAGCAACAGCAGAAGCAGCCTCTTTTGTGTCTACTATGGGACGCAGGCCTTTCCCTGCGATCTCCAGTTACCCCTGTCCTGCGCCAACCGTTTCCAACTAGCCCCTGTTAATTTCCTACTTTCATCGCTCCACCTAGTCTTACGCCGTCCTCGACTGCGTTTCGCTTCTCTTGGTACCCATTCTGTAGCCCTAATGGTCCAACGGTTATCTGACCTGCCCAACTCCATTATTTTTTTCTTGATCTCATTAGAATATCGTCTATACCCGTTGGCTCTCTGATGCACACCGCTCTCTTTGTGTCTCTTAATGGTATGCCTAGCAATCTTCGTTCCATAGCTCTTTGCGCGGTCCTTAACTTGTTTTCAAGCTTCTTTGTCAGTCTCCGAATCTCTGTCGCATATGTCAGCATTCCTTAATTGCACTGGTTATGCACCTTCCTTTTCAATGATAATGGTAAGCTTCCAGTCAGGAGCTGACAATGTCTGCCGTATACGATCCAACCCATGTTTATTCTTCTATGAATTTCCTTCTCGTGATCAGGGTTCCTTGTGGTTAATCGACCTAGGTAAACGTACTCCTTCACAGACACTGGAGACTGACGGGCGATCCTGAACTCTTGTTTCTTTGCCCGGCTATTCGTCATTATCTTTATTTTCTGCACATTAATCTTCAACCCCACTCTTACACTCTCTTCGTTGAGATCCTCAATCATTTGTTGTAACTTGTCTGCATTGTTACTGAATAGCATAATGTCATCGGCAAACCGAAGGTTGCTGAGATATTCACCGTCGATGCTTACTCCTATGCCTTCCCAGTTTCATAGCTTGAATACTTCTTCCAAGCGCGCAGTGAATAGCATTAGAGAGAGTGTGTTTCCCTGTCTGGCCTTTTTATTTATAGATATATTCCTGCTTTTCTGGTGCAGAATTAAGGTAGCTGTAGATTCTCTGTAGATATCTTCCAAGGTATTTACGTAAGCATTGTGTACTCATTGATTGCCTAATGCCTCTTTGACGGCTGGTATCTCTACTGAATCAAATGCCTTTTCGTAATCTATTAAAGCCATATAGAGCGGCTTATTGTACTCTGTAGATTTCTCGGTAACCTGGGAATTGACGTGGATGTGATTCATTGTGGAGTATCCCTTCCTGAAGCCAGCGTGTTCTCTTCTTTGACTAATGTCTCGTGTTGCCCTTATTCTATTGGAGATTATTTTGCTAAATATTTTGTATAACACTGGGAGTAAGCTAATAGGCCTATAGTTTATAAATTCTTCAACCTCTCTCTTTTTGTGGATTAGCATAATTCTCGCATATTTCCAGTTGTCAGGGACCTTTGCAGTCGATAGACACTTCGTATAAGGAGCCGCCAGTTTTCCAAGCATTACATCATTCCAAGCATTATACCTTTGTTTTCCATCTTCTCCTGTCGCTATTCGCCGTTTCATATCTTGCAAGGCCCTTGTGACTTCATCTCTAGGTAAAGGAGTTTCTTTATCATGTTCATTGCTGTTTCTAATGGAGGTATCCTGACTGCTCTGGGTAATGTACAGGCCAGTATAGAATTCTTCCACTTCTTTTACTATATCTTCGAGATTACTGATCACATTACCCTGCTTATCTTTCAGCGCATAAGTCTGGTTTGTCCTATGCCAAGTTTCTTTCTCACCGGTTTCAGGCTGCGTTCATATCTTACGGTTTCTTCAGTCTTTCTCACGTTATAGTTTCGCATATCACTTATTTTCGTGTTGTTGACCAGTTTTGACAGCTTCCGCAAATTCTATCGCATGTCTTGAGTTGGACACTTTCATTCTTTTTCGTTTCTTTATTAGGTCCTTTGTGATTTGGGAGAGCTTGCCTACTGGTTGCCTTGGTGCTTTGCCTCCCACATTAATTGCTGCCCCTGAAGCCAGCATAGTTACGGTTTCCTTCATTAGCTGTATGTCATCATCATCTCTCTGTTCTAAGGCTGCACATTTGTTTGCAAGTACCAGTCTAAATTTCTTTGCTTTTACCCTTACGGCCTCTAGGTAGACCAGTTTCTTCTTGGCCAATTTTGCTCTTTCCCTCCTCAAATGTAAGTGAATCCTAGCCCTCACTAATCTATGCTAACTGCACTTTACCCCACCTATCACTCCTACGTCCTGCATTATGCTGGGATCAGGAGAAAGTAAGAAGTTAATTTAATTTTTTGTTTCACCGTTAGGGCTTGTCCAGGTCCACTTTCTGCTGCTGCGCTTCCCGAGAAAGCTGCTCATTATTCCAAGCTCATTCCATTCTGCGAATTCTAACAGCATCTGTCCTCTAGCGTTACTATAGTCGACGCCCTATGTCCGATTGCTTGTTCACCAGCCTGCTTTTTCAGCACTTCTGCATTGAAGTTGCCCATAACTACCGCATACTGAGTTTGCACTTTTCTCATCGCCAATTTAACGTCTGCATAAAACTGATGTACTTCCTCATCATCGTGACTGGATGGTGGAACTACGGTTGCACTACCTTTAATCTATACCGCCTATTAAGTTTGATTACGACTACAGTTACCCTCTCAATAATGCTGTGGAATTCGTCAATGTTGCCCGCTATGTCCTTGTGAATTAGGAATCCGACCCCATATTGCTTCTTTTCTAGGAGACCTCTATAGCAGAGGACATGTTCGTTTTTTCAGCAACGCCTAAGCCTCACCAGTTCTTTTAATCTCACTAAGGCCGATGATATCCCAAAATATGTCTGATAATTCATCAAACAGTCCTGGTAAGCTAGCTTCACTCGAGAGGGTTCGGGTGTTAAACGTTGCAAGGGTCAGTTTCCATTGGTACTGACCTAATAGGAGAAGCTTTCAGAGCGCTAATAAAAAAGGAAACGAACACAAACAGCTCAAAGCTAGGCACCACGCGTGATATCAAATTCGTTACATAATGTTTCAGCTAACTAACCCAGCAACATATTATACTATGTTACCACCGTGTAAATCATTATGACAATTAGCAAGACGTAACGGGCCGAATATTGTACCTTCAGGTACTGTAAAGTGGCCGGCACTGTCTTAAGGACACGTCATGCTGAAGTAATTAGGCACAGCTGTTGGAATCTCACATTCACCCAAGTACCCACGCCCTAGCCCACACAGGGGGCTGTGTGTGTGTGTTCTTGCTTGAATGGGTGTGTGAGTGCCTGCCTGAATGTTCAAAAATTGCACCTAAAAACTTCAATATGACGAGCTAACAACTAGCCAAAAAGGTATTCCTACTGCACTAAAATTGGGAACACGTGTCACTAGCTGCAACAAGCTGAAAACATGTAGTAAGAAAGAATTAGAACCAAAGTAAAAGTGTATTACCAATGGTATGGTACAGTATTTTGTGCAGTAGCAGTTAAGGGCATGCCTCACGAAATCTTTCCGTAAAGTACGTGGCCGATTAAAGAAGAGTCGTCAAGGACGTCGTTTAATTTGAGAGTAAGGCATGTGCTTTTTCTTTCCCCTGAATTCGTATCCGGAAGGCATGAAGTGATATTGAAAAGAAGCGTTTTGTTTGTGAAGGTTAGCAAGGTTTGAGATGAGCTTCGGAATAGTGTGGGATTCGTGACCCGTTTGTGCGGTGTTTTCTCATGTACGTGTAGAAAAGGGGATGTGTACTAATATTTGTGTACTAATGGTTGCTCAGCAGCTACGGTGTTAGGCTGCTGAGCACGAGGTCGTGGGATCGAATCCCGGCCATGGCGGCCGCATTTCGATGGAGGTGAAATGCGAAAACACCCGTGTACTTAGATTTAGGTGCACGTTAAAGATCCCCAGGTGCACGAAATTTCCGGAGTCCTCCACTACGGCGTGCCTCATAATGAGAAAGTGGTTTTGGCACGTAAAACACCATAATTTAATTATTTTAATATTTTACACGGTGCACTGGTAAGTGAAAGGTCAAAGGGAAACGCTTGTTACCTGATTTGTGGAGTGAACTGAAATTTGCGACCAATTAGAGGCAAAGCCAGTGTTTAGTGAGTGCTCGAACATCTCAGTTGAAGGATAAAGCTTTGTTTTTGAGACTTTTAGTTTTAAATATTTTTGAATCAGGAAAAAAAGTGGGCAATGACAGTGCCATATATACGGATTTTCCAAAACATTCTAGGTAATATCTTCAATTGCAACGGTGGTTGGTTCCTCGTAAGCATGTTCGCACTGTTCCTTTAATTCGCACGCTATTGCATATTCGATGTGCCTTATAGTCAATGTGCTCAATTTAGAATGTTCCCATTGTTTGGTTTTTATCATTGTACTTTCCAAAATTGTATGTAGAATTACATATGCGTCCTTGTCAAACATCCAGATTTTTGATAACAGCTTTGAGACACCAGGCAATCCTAGTTCTTGTATTCTGCTGCCTGTGTAATCCATGCACTTACTGTGATAGTTTCTGTATATCTGTAGTTTCTTTTTCTGACAGCATATGATCTTTATTATACTGATGAATAAACTTCAGCAAATTCCGCGTTTTAGCTGGTAATTTTCGCATGTGTACATGATGTTACGATGTTTATTTTTCTGCGAGTTCAATTTATTTGACTTATTTGATAAATACTGCCACCTTTCCGAGAAGGCCGTGGGCAGGAGTGGACAGTACATATGAAGAAATGATCAAAAATAAGAAGACAAGAACACTTTACACAGGGCTCGCACCACGCACTGAAAAGCAGCGAAAGACCGATAGTTTGCACGTCGCTTGCATACAAACCCGTGCTGCAGATATAAAATTGTACACTGATATATTGAAAGAGTGCTTGACAAGGAAAAATTTAATCAGAACAAGGACCATTCAAGCTGCGCATGCGCGTCGCTCGATGTGACAAACTGCTGTAATTCATCGCTTATAGAAGCATTTTGCGGGAGAACCATAGCATATGTCGCGAGATGATAAGTGTTGGCGAAAATTGAAGGCTGATGGAAGAATAATAAAGCACTTAAGAATGACTGCATGGTGGGTTTCTCGATGATGTGTGCACTGAGCCGGTTCCATTATCGAATAGTTCGAGGAAAGAATGAATTACTAAAGCAGTCGGTTCTGCAAGCGAATTCTTTAACTTTTTTCGAGTGATTTCCTCGTGTGGAACGACGAGTCACCTGTTGAATGTACAATATGCAACAGTATTTAAAGATTTCTTATACATTTTACTTAAACGCTGCACAACATCTGATTTTTCAATAAAGTTTTATTTTGTCATAACGTTTAGATTTGATGCACTTTCGGCACAAAAGCGCTGGCCTGGCCACGTGTTAAGGGGAGCACTTTTCTTTCGTAGGATACCCTTCCTTCAGGGAAGGGCATTCTTCAGATCCATCAGGAAGGGCATTTGTAGTCGGAATGGTTGCCGCATACCAAAGGTATTCAATGTGTTTCATTTTTGTGTACACCGGAAATTTCGTGTCACACGTCGTCCCCTACAAGCGTGCGTGTGCTAGGCCAACACCACCTAGGTGGCACAAGGCCTGTTTATTGCGATCTGTTGAAGTCATGCTACCTGGCTTGAAATTTACATTGCCAAGGCTGGCGTGACGAAAGAAGTGACGTCAAAATCACGACGCCTAACGCGCGAACATCCCTATTAGATTCTATGGCAGTCGGGGCAGGTAGCATGGCATAATGAATCGGAGTGAAAAGGCCTTGTGATATCTGGGTCGTGTTCGCTAGGCGAGGCGCCAGGACCTCTGTTGTTCTAGACCCCAAAGTTTCGGCGCTCGTCGCACCGGAGTCCCGGCAAAGGAGTTTCAGATTATCCTGAAGCTTTCAGCATCTCTTCTAGACCATCTTTTGATGGCGCCTTAAAGGCGCTTAGAATGAGATATTGTTGGACCAGGTAAAGGAGTTATTTCAGTCGTTCAAATCCTGTTTCTAGACCAGCTTTTGAAAAACGTTTTGAAAGCTTGTCTAAGGAAAACAATATGCAGCCTTTTGAAAATGAGCGCGTCTTATTCGGGTCTTCTTTTAGCAGTTATTATTGTCGCGGATACACGCTATAAAAGCGTTATCTACCTGTTTTGTGCTAGCTGGGATAATGAGTGCATTGGAGCATGGACGCGATCCACGCGCGACGCAGTTACGCTAGATGGAAAAAAAATGGATGCTTTACGCTCTTACGTTGCTGGCGCGGGAGGAGAACACGACCTTTCTCCCGTACGCGTAGCTCTAGCAGTGTGCAGCTCACCCTAGCTTTCCAAACCTACAGTTCGAGTTCACTGAAGCAAGTGTGCGGAGTTGCCCCTTCGACAAACTGCAGACCCCTTGCCTGCCACGCACTTGTGCACCCGCGCTGTGGCAAGAAGTGATCGCCGCGCTGCTGGGGGCCACGTTTAATGCGCTCAACTATGCAGAAGGCAAGATTTTAGCGATATTAGCGTCACCAGCGGGACGTATCGGACTTCCCAAGCCAGTGGCTGGCACGCTAGAAACCCCAGACTATATCGCCTCTTTAAACTTAGCTACCTTAGACCGAGTCGACCGAGCAGCTAACTGCCGCCATGTGTAGTGAAGGAAGAGAAGTAGCTTTGGCTCGGTGAGAAGTGCGCAGAAAGTCACGGTGGTAAATTTCCAGTGGTAAAGTGTCGCCTATTCTGCCTGTGGTGGCATCGCAATCCAGCAAGCACCATTTGCCGCCGCATCTGCGCCAAGGTTGCCGCGTGGCGTTCTCGTTCGTGACAAATGCAGCCTGCGGTTTCCGCTGACAGAATTTCTGGCGCTGTCAGATAAGGATTTCGTTCGCCTTCTTCGACATGTTTGATGACGCGCGAAATGTCTCGAAGATGATGTGCCACCGGAAATTTTCGCTCAAGAGTATCGGCTCTGAATACAACTCACCTTTGCTTCTCGTGCGCCATTGCGGCTTATAGTACTCATAGTCATCCCAAGAACGCACTCGGCAAGCAGATCTTGTACGGTTCAGTCACTGCTGTGAATCTTCGTCAAGTGCAGTTTAAATTCTTTGTGCGCAATGACTGATGCGCGTCGCACTTAATTAGGTATGCGAACTTCACTTCCAAAGCAATGGACATCATGACAAATTTGACGCACTGCAATGGGTCACATGGAGAAGTATTGAAACTAAGAGCGATAGAGTTCGGCTCGGAGAAGATGCTAATCCCACAGTTTTTCCCATGCAAATCCCACAGTTTTGCCCAATGGGTCGGCTTACCTAACCACAACACCGGCTCGTCGCAAGTCTCCAGCCTCCGAGCGAGCAAGGATAGATAACGACGCGCTAAGTGAGCCTATTAGAAATTGTCTGGAAACAAGAAGGTGGAAGAATTCAAGAATTCTGTGTCGTCGTTTCAAGAGCCGACCTGCAAATTAAACCGTGTCCGCAACACGAAGTTTTGGGAAATGGTCGGGAACGACGAGTGTCTTATGTTTCTTCGTGTTCAGACAGGCCCTGCTCCTTACGTTAAGCAAAGTTTGGGTACGGACTAGTTGGTATTCCATGGTATCAATCGTCACTTACAGCGGATACATAGACGAGGGACAGAAAGGACGACGAAGACAAGCGCTGACTTCCAACTGATCTTTATTTTGAGAAACAAACGTATATATACTGATACACCAAGACAAAAGCGCCATCTACAAAGCGTCAACCGATTTTTGAAGAAACCACTATCTTAGCTAGGCATTCTAATGAATGTACCAGACTTATCACTGAAGCAGCATTGATTGCCGATGGCGCTTCAGTTAGTAAGCCATCAATTGCATTACCCGCCAAAGAATCGGTTTTTCTGAGGTCGCACATGTGCTCTCGTTCATCTTAGGTCATGAATTTTGAATGCATACTCATGTCGGGTTGACGCTTTGTAGGTGGCGCTTTTTTCTTGGTGTCTCAGCATATATACTTTTGTTTCTCAAAATAAAAACCAGTTGGAAGTGAGCGCTTGTCTTCCTCGTCCTTTTTGTCCCTCGCTTGCGTATGCGCTGTAAGTGACGATTCATACCTTAAGTTAAGTTTTCAGGCACAGTCTAGCCGGGTCTTTCTCTCAGTGTTCCTTCTTGCTTGGTGAAGCTATCATCTGGAACCACAGTACCAGATAGCGTGCGCGACATTCCTTTACTATGCATGCTGCTGGCAAACATAAAGACACATTTGACTTTGCTGCCAGAGCCTACGACTGAACCGAGAACATTGGCAGTTTAAAAGCTAATAAGCTGCCTGCTTGATGAACTTGCAGAAGCTTCGGGCGTGAACGAAGAAGCAGCTGTTCCTTTTGAGTTTTTTAAGGAGCAAGTTCGCCTCATATTGGCTAAATGTAGGCAATATAGTCCATAACGTCCGGTTTTTGCAACTATTCTACGTCCGGTATCAAGACATACGTATCACTTGGCCAGAAGTGAGTGTAGGCTTATATTGCCTCATCCAACTTCTCTGTTTCAAAGCAAAAAGGAGAAGACCATGCAGAAGAGTAACGAACATTTACTTTCATACGTAAGAGAAAGATCTAAACTGATGAGATCACACGAAGAAACTAACTCTCATGATCGGCGAGATTCATGTGAAGCCTGTATTTATGGTTCAATCACTGCTTTCATTGAATTAGGATATAATTTATATTTTACTGGTCAGCAAGGTCATAAGCTGAAGCTTTGCATGGGTATACCAACAGCAATATTGTGAAAATCGAAAAAAAATGGCACTATCCACAAAAGCCATCACACAGAACACAATCATCCTAAATAATTATGCGAATGTTGGCAAAAAATTGTCACCTAAATATTATGTATCCGCAAGCGCCTGAGAAAAGTCAGACTGTCTTTAACGACGTGGACCCGACAAGCATACTAAAATGCACAAGAAACAACTGGATAAACTACAAGGACAGATGAACTTGCTTCAAATACGTGGATATGTAACCCTCTTGAGCAATGCTTGATGGCCGACCGCGAATGAAAATTACCTCCTTGGAAACTGTGAGAAAACTGTACTTATTAAAAAGATAATCTTGCTTGAACTCTAGTTATAAAATTCTTACGTGGATGTTGCGAGTATAGAAAGATTATATATACAATATATATACAAGATGAGTCAGAGTAGTTAAGATTGCTGACCCCCAACAAAACGCAGCCAGCCAGCGTCTCCGATCTTCGTCTTCCTCTGTCTTCTTTCATCTTTCCGTAACAGGAGCCCTGGGTGGCGAAGCGCCGTCTCGTTGCATGGTAGGCGAAGAATTGCGAGCGAAGTATGGCTTCAGCCGCGAAACGTGCACGACGTCAACAGGCATCTGACTTGAGGGTGCATCAAAGTGTAGCGGCGAAATCTCGCAATTTACGTCGTTACCATGGCGTAGGACTTCATAAGGCCCTGTGTAGCGAGATAGAAGCTTCTGGAGAGGCCAACCCGAAGATATGGTGACAAAAGGAGCACCCAAGCACCGGGTCCGAACTTACTATCGCGATGGCAGTGGTCGTAACGCGCTTTTTGTATATGCTGCGAAGCTAATAAACGAGATTAGGCGACTTGGCGTGTCGTGTGAGCGCGATCGATGACTTCACGAGCGTACTCAGTTGCAACACGTTGCACAGAAGGGAGGATGGTGTCAAACGGCAGTGTGGGGTCGCGACCATACAAGAGATAAAAGGGTGAATATCCTCCTGTGTCATGTCGGGACGAGTTATGGGCGAACATCACGTAAGCCAACGTGGTGTCCCAGTCAAGGTGATCGTTGGAGACGTACACCGACAGCATCTCTGTGATTGTTCGGTTCAGACGTTCCGTAAGACAGTTTATTTGTGGCTGGGAAACGGTGGACAGTTTGTTCTCAGTGGCAAAAAGCGGAGGAAGTTGTCGACAACTCCAGATAAGGACAAGCGGCCGCGGTCTGTAAACTGTCAAGGTGCACCGTGGTGGAGAATGACGTCATGGAAAAGAAAATCGGCAACGTCGGTTGCCCAACTAGTCAGCAACGCCTTTGTTGTCGCGTAGCTTGTAGCGTAATCAGTAGCGACGGCGATGCCCTCATTTCCTCTATTCGTCGTCCGAAAAGGGCCAATTACGTCAGGGCCAATGCGAAAGAACGGTTGAGAGGGAACTTCAATAGGATGAGGTCTTCCGACAGGTACCAGGAGAGGTTTCTTCCGGCACTGACACAATTGGTAAGTTGCGACATAACGACGCACAAAGTGGTAGAGACCCGGCCAGAAGAACCGGCGTCGTACGCGGTCGTATGTGCGCAAAACTCCAAGGTGTCCCGCTGTCGGTGCATCGTGAAGATGTTCTATAATGACGGATCGCAGATGACGAGGAAGGACAAGAAGCAACTCAGGGCCGCCAGGGGTGATACTGCGGCGGTAGAGGATGCCGGCATGCAGCACGAACCTGCGGCACGTGCGCTCGGTGCGGCCAGATTGCATTCCGGCGATGATGGACTATAAGTATGCCTAGCGTTATGGTTCAGCGCGCATATCGGTCATGTCAGTCAAAGCCGTCACGCAGGTCACAGGATCATGGGAAACAGGATCGGGATATTTCACGGGGCGACGCGAGAGACAGTCGGCGTCCTTATGGAGGCGGCCAGCCTTGTAATGAACACTAAATGAAAATTCCTGGAGCCGCAAAGCCCTGCCACCAAGCCGTTCAGTCGGGTCCCGAAAAGAAGAGAGCCACCACAGTGCATGATGGTCTGTGACGACCGAAAACGTGCGACCGTACAAATATGGCCGGAACTTGGCCACAGCACAAACTAAAGCCAAGCACTCCTGCTCGGTGATGGAGTAATTTCTCTCGGCAGGGGACAGCAGGCGGCTGGCGTAAGCTATCACGCACTCGGTACCATACTGTTGTTTGGAAAAAACAGCGCCGATGCTATGGTCGCTTGCGTCAGTGTGGGCCTCGGTAGGCGCACATGGATCAATGCGGACAAGTGTGGGAGGGGTGGCGAGAAATCCGAGGAGAGCGGCATACGCGTGAGCCTGCTCCGGGCCCCATGAGAATGGCGTGTTCTTCTTAGAAAATCTGTCAAAGGCCGAGCAACGTATGTGAAGTTTTTTTTGACGAAACGGCGAAAGTAAGAACACAGGTTGACGAAGCAGAGCACGTCATAAGAAGAACGTGGCAGAGGGGAACTGCGTATGACGCGAAGTTTTTCCGGATCTGGTTGGACACCGGATGCGTCAAAGAGGTGTCCCAACACGGTGATCTGACGGCACCCGAATTGACACTTCGTGGAGTTCAGTTGAAGGCCGGCTTTTCCGAAGACCGCAAGAATTGCAGCGAGTCGGGTAAGGTGGCTGCCGAACGTGGGAGAAAGAACAATAACGTCGTCGAGCTAACAAAGACAGGTGGTCCATTTGTAGCCGCGCAGAAGAGAGTACATCACACGTTCAAATGTCGCAGGAGCATTGCCTAGGCCATAGGGCAAGAGTTTGAGCTGATATGGACTATCCGGCGTGATGAAGGCCATCTTCTCGCGGTCCATTTCATCAACTGAAATCTGCCGGTAGCCGGATTGGAGATCGACGGGCGAGAAGCATTTAGATCCATGCAAGTAGTCCAAGGCTTCATCGATGAGTGGTAGTCAGTAGACGTCTTTTCGCGTGATGTTGTTTAAGTGGCGATAATCGACGCAAGAACGCCAGGTACTATCTTTCATTTTCATAAGGACGAGAGGTGAAGCACAAGAACTTGCTTCTGGTTGGATGACTCGACGTTCAGCATGCGATACCCGATAGGGACGCCGGCGAATAGGATTCGTGTCTCCAGTGTTTATACGGTGGTGAGCAACAGATGTTTGGCCTAAAGGCCTGTCGCCGAAATCAAAGATGTCAGTCTACAATTCAAGCAGGAGACCTATGTCCGTGCCCTGTGCAGAGATGAGGTCAGCTGCAATCATTTTCGCGAAGTCATCCGTTAAGGAACCAGAGTTGTGAGCTGCAATTGGCGCTAATAAGGCACTATCGGCATTCAGACTCTCAATGCCAAATGCGGAACCACTAGAAACGCTGGCCAAGAACATGCCGGTCGGAATCACTCGAGGGCACAGGCTGAAATTCAGAAGCGGTAGAACGATGTCGTTATTACTAACCGTGACCAACGTATGTGGAAGAGCAACGTTAAGGTTGAAAAGCACGTCGATGATGGGGCGAAGCGCATATTCAGCGTCAGGAACCTGTGGCTGGACGGTCAAAGTGACATAAGTAACTGCTTCAGGTGAGAGACGCACATCGTGAAGTGAGCACGATTGCGGTGGGGTGGTGCTCCGAGCATCGGCGAGTTGAGGCAGTTCCACCTGAAGAACGCCGGTCGCGCAGTCAATGAAAGCAGAATGAGTGGAAAAAAAGTCCAATCCAAGGATAATGGCGTGAGGGCAGTTGTCGATCACAGCAAAGAGAACAGAAGTAGGGCGGCCGACTATAATGAACGGCGCAGTACACATTCACAGAAAAACCAGCACGGCGCCGTCGGCCACATGAAGCACTCCTGCAGCTGCTGGGGTGAGGACCTTCTTTAAACGTCTACGCAGGCAAGCACTCAGCACAGATACACGGGCTCGATTGTCGACGAGTGCTTGGACAGGTAAGCCGTCTATTTTAACGTGTATTACTCTTCTCCTTGTGGGCGCAGACAGATGATTCTGAGTAGTAGGCAATGCTGCACCAGCTCCGAGGGCTGCATTTCTTAGTTTTCGGAAAGGGTGTGGGAAAACGCCACAGCGGACGAAAGGCGACGTGGCTGCGGCGAATAGGAAGATGGACGACGTGTTTGGGGTGAACAAGACTGGTGCCCGCGTGGCGATGGTGAGCGACTGTACCATGTGCTCCTAGCCGGAGCTGTCGGCGCTGTTAGACTTGGTGGTGGACAAAACATTGCGGGCATTTGCATTAGAACGGCTCAGGTTGGTCGGCCTGTGAGGTGTAGAGGCCCGCGAGTGGCGACAGTATCGGGCAACATGAGCAATGCGGCGACAGGTGAAACAGATCGGCTGGTTGTCCACAGTTCTTCACTTAGTTGGGTTGCGATAACGCAACGAGAAGCATCGGGGTGGAGCGAAAATAGTAGAAGGGCGTTCGTGAGCACTGGGATCGGTGACAGCACAGACAGAATGTAATCCAATTTTTTCAAGTTCCTGGTGAACGATGGCTTGTAAGAGGGGAAGCGAAAAAAGTGGTAGGATCAAGACAACGCGAACATAAAAGTTCTGGCGCCATCGCATCCACTTCACATCGAACGATTGGCACCAAGTCCTCTGATGGCGATGCATGCTGGTGGGCGGGTTGATCTTCACACGTCGATGTTGCGGCAGTATTTGGAAGTCTCTAGAATGGGTGCAAAACGCGTCGGCTTTTGTCCCACTAGAATTGTCGGCACTCTTTATTGATAGCATTAACTTCTGCTTTTGCACACGAGCAGAATAAAGGCGTCGTCAGCAATGCCCTTAAGCACGTGCCCGACCTTCTAGGCTTCTGTCATGTCATGATCGGCTTTACGACAAAGTGCCAGCACGTCCTGTACGTACGAGACATAGGACTCCGTGGGGGATTGGGCATGAAAGGTCAGTTCCTGCTTTGCGGCAATTTTACGGCTAGCTGGTTTGCCAAACAACTCTGTCAGCTTCTCTTTTGCATTGGTCTAAGCTGGTTAGCTCCTCTTCGTGGTTTTCGTACCACACCTTTGCCGTGCCTCTTAGGTAGAACAAGTCAGCTAGCATTTGCGTTGGGACTCATCCGTTGACTCCACTTACGCGTTCGTACATATCCACCCGCTCTTCGACGTCGGCGCCACCGGTCACGCAGAAAGTTCCATGATACTTGGATTGCACAACCATAACCGAAGGTGACAGCGATGTTGCGGGTGATGGAGACGATAGAGGCGGCAACAACGTTGATCCCGCATGCTCACCGTGATTCATGGTGCAGGCGGTGACGCGACGTCCACTGCGGAGCTCCGTTTACAGCCGTGGTACCCCGCACCTCCCACCAATATGTTACGGGGATGTTCGAGTACAGAAAGACTATTTACAATATGTATACAGGATGAGTCAGATTACTTAAGATGGCTGACGGCCAACAACACGCAGCAGCCAGCGTCTCCGATATTCTTCATCCTCTCTCTGCTTTCATCCTTCCGTAACAAAATATATGCGAAAGCTGGAAATTATACTCAGATGAAGCAGAAAAGATGTGCACTATGTTGTGTATGGTTTCAATTCCGTCAGTTTGAGGTTAGGGAGTTTGTCTTGCTGTTGTTTTGTGGCCTTGTTTAGGCGACTACAGCAAAGTGGAGGACGATTTCACACGCTGCTGTATGGGCCAATAACCGGAAACGAAGGACGCAGGTTGGTTCTGCGAAGAGGGGACGCGAAAAAAGTCCAAGCGTGCAAAGAAATTGGATTAGTGGCTGCGCCGTAGAAGAGACAACAGATCTCCACCTTCGCTCGGAACAAAAGGGCAGACGGTCCTAGCTGAAGGGGAACGTTCGGGGAGACGGGCGTGAAGATAAAAGGTAGGGGTGCTTGAGGTCACCGCCACCACTAATGGCAATGCGCTTCCCACACGCCCCGCCGACCATCCCGGTCACGAAAATTGGCAGACCCTACACTGCCCAGCCGGTTTGAGTGTCAGTGTTTGGCATCCGCGTGCGCCTTTTGAGAATGCCTGTGAAAAGGGCTGTAGCTTTATGACCACTTCACCGGCTATGACGAATGAATGCTTTTGTGTGCGATCGCCAGCGGGTCCCAAATATGGTGTTTGGATTTCAGGCGAATTGGCCCACATCTGCACGGGGTACACTTTTCTGAGTACTGGTACGGCAGTCCACTGTCGGGAAGACATGCAGTCAACAAGCCGTGGTTTCATGGAAACCTCGCTGCTTTCGTGGCGGCCGCTTGCAGGAGAAAAGGGGAGGAAACCAAGGGCCGATACTTCGAGCCTAACGTAGGGGAGAGGGAGATGATACCTGTCTTGAGCAGTCCTATCCCCTGGCATGTTGTAAAGTGTGCCACTGTTTCCAGCATTGCCGTGTGCGGCAAGGTGGTTGTGGTTTTGGTTGCAATGATGGGAACTCGTATGTGTGATTGGTCGGTTGGCGACTCGTTTGTGATACTGAGGGTTTAATAAGTCAA
Source organism: Dermacentor andersoni (assembly GCF_023375885.2). Classification (NCBI taxonomy): domain Eukaryota; kingdom Metazoa; phylum Arthropoda; class Arachnida; order Ixodida; family Ixodidae; genus Dermacentor; species Dermacentor andersoni. The sequence goes on from NC_092815.1 coordinate 219,323,085, forward strand.
GATTTGCTTGTGTGGGAGAGAGCGGAGTTCGGGCTTGGACTGACTCGCCGTTTGAATAAAGCCTCTCTTTACCGGACAACGGCTCTTTCCTTCGCGCTGCAACCGTGCACTCTAACCATGGAGGGGCGTTCATTTCGTACCTGAAACACCTTTCGTCATTAACTAGTACTGAAGCTACCGAAGGCTAAAGGGAAATAAAATTAAGTTCTCCATTTGTCTCTACAGCGCTCGAGACACGAGGCGTGCTCCTGGGTATCAACCAGTGTACGTCAACAACTAATTTTATAGATGTCATTGTAAACTGGTGGAAAGTTGTCAGCGTATTAAGGCCCATTAAGGGCAGCCGAATTAATGACACTCTGCAAAATCCGGCCGGTTATGTCGAAGACGAACCGATGCATTTGATGGACACCGTTGTTGATTGATTTGAGGCATCTAATAGCATGACAAGCGGCTATGTATTGTAGGAGACACATTTTACATTACGTCACACATGCTGTGTAGTCGCTGAACTAAGACGGTGCTGTTTCAGTGAGTTTCACTTTAAGCATGTTTGTCTCAGAAAATGCGAGTCAAATACAGTCAAAGATCGTTTAGGCAGCTACAGAGGGCTCGCTGGTGCTGTGCCTTATTTCTGTTAAGTAGCTATTCGAAGGAAAGTAAAAGCCCAGGCTTCAGAAGCTGCTAACACTTCCGCGTTCGGAAGATTCCATTGACATTGACGGACCTGTACAAGGCAGGCAAGAAAACATGGCTTTCAGCGGATCCGTGATGATCGCCGATCACGACACCGCCGCAAAAAATTACGTTCGATGTTGTTTGATGTTGCCTATGTCACTAGCTACTGTGCGCATGTCGTCTTAAAGAAGCTGTCGTGCGAATTATGCTGCACTGCTCTTGTTCAGGCAGCCAGAAACTTGGAATCAGAACATATCCAGAAAATAAAAAAATGATGCAGATGCGACTTACTGATGTAAAAGTTCTGCGAAAACCCGCAAGGTAGAAATAAGTAATTAGTAAAGGCTAAATGAGACAGGCACCCTATCGTAGCAATTGCTACAACAGAAACCTGTACGGGTCCCTCGAAAAAAAAAGCTTTGCAGCTGAAGAAAAATTCATCCTGGTCCGTGACTCATACCCTGCACCACCACCTTTGCGGGGCAGCCGCAACCATCTGAGCTAACCAGGCTACTAGAAGATGGCAGGGCGAACTCGAACCTAACAACTCAAAGCAAAGGCAAGAGATTTCACGTAATAGTTCTGCGGAAACCCCCAAGGTGCAAAGAAATAATTACCAAAGGGAAAATGATACGTGCACCCAAGCGTAGCAATTTCTACAATGGAAACCTGTACATGTTCCTCGAAAGAAAAACCTCGACCTGAAGAAAAGTTCACCCTGTTCCGTGATTCGTACCCGGTACCGCCGCCATTCCGGAGTAGCCACTGTACTATCTGAGCTAACCAGGCTGCTAGCAGATGGGTGGGCGAACTCGAACTTAACAACGCGAAGCAAAGACAAGAGCTTTGACTTAATGGTTCTGCAGGAACCTGCAAGGTGGATGTATTTAATTAATTATAAAGGAAAACTGAGACATGCACTCAATCGTAGCAATTGCTGGAACGGAAAGCCTTAGGGGTTCTTTGAAAGAGAAGCCTCGCAGTTGAAGGAAAATTTGTCCTGGTCTGGGACTCGAACTCGGGACAGCCACTCTACGACGTGGACAAAGCAGGTGGCTCGCAGATGGCAAGGCGAAGTCGAACTTATCAACAACTTAAAGCAAAGGCAGGAGTTTTGACGTAATAGTTCTGAGGAAAGCCGCAACGTGGGGATGAGTAATTATTAAATGGAAAATGAGACATGCGCCCAACTATAGTAATTGCTACAACGAAAACCCATGTGGGTTCCTCGAAAGAAAAGCCTTGCAGTTGAAGAAAAATTTATCCTGGTCAAGGCGTCCCCTACGCCCGTCCTTCACCTAAGCGCCCTCTCTGCTCTTGACCCAAAATCTACGAATGTTTACAGCCCATTCATCGCCGAGGATCTGACACCCTCTCAGCGATCCTAGCTTCTGACCACCCTGTAGCACTTGGGAACTTCTTTTGACGTCGCACAAACATTCTTAAGGTGCACATCAACAGTCGAACACCACATCACCGCTGCACCAACGTCTGTATCGCGTATCCACTGTGGAACGCCGCGTCATAGCCGATCAGGTCGACGATATGCTCAGACGAGGCGTGATTAAAGCTTCACGAAGCCATTGGGCTTATTCTGTGGTACTTCTCACAAAAAAAAAAGACGGTTCCATACGCTTCTGTGTAGATTTTCGGCGCATTATGAAGATGACACTGAAAGTTGTTTACCCACTGCTGGGCATTGAAGATACTCTGGACTACTTACAAGGAGCCATGTTCTCTTCATTGTACTTGCTGTGAGCCTACTGGCAGGTCCCGATAGCGGACGCCCATCGCCCAAATGCTGCTTCTGTTACGCCAGGTGGCCTACATGAGTACATTGTCATGCCTTTCGGTCTTTGCAATGTGCCTGCTAGATTTGAAACGATGCGGTCTTAAATTGAAGCTATTCCTATTTTACCTTTTTGGACATCGTGGTGTTCGCCCCTGATTTCACAACATACGTGCGCCTCCTTCATCACGTGCTGAGTTCCTTAAGAAATGCCGATCTGCTGTTTAATCTCAAGAAATGTCGCTTTGCCGCACGTTGGTTGACGATCCTTGGACACAAGGTAATCGAGGATCCCGAAAACTTGCGGGTCGTCTCTGCGTTTCCTAAGCCCACTACAGTGGGTTTTCATCGGTTTATTTTCTTATTTCCGGCGCTTCGTTCGAAATTTTCATCGGTACCATCTCCGCTCACGCTACTGCTTCGTGGCCCCAAAGACCCCTCATCGTGGTCCCCTGCCTGCGACCACGCGTTCACCACCTTGCGCCGTCGTCTCACGATGGCACCTATTCTTCGACATTTTGACCTTCAAGTGCCTACTGAAGTACATATCGACGCGAGTGGTGTACGTCTAGATGCTGTTCTCGCACAGCGTCATCCTGGTCAGGCAGAATAAGTCGTGGCTTATGTGAGCCACACGCTGACCAAGCGGAGGGAAATTACAGCGTCACGGAAAAGGAGTGCTTGGCCATCGTCTGGGCGCTTGGCAAGTTGGGCCCTTATTTATATGGCAGCTCTTTTGACATCGTGGCCGACCACCATGCGCTGTGTTGGCTTTCGAACTTAAAAGACCCATCTGGCCGCCTCGTACGCTGGGCCCTGCGGTTCCAGGAGTACGACATACGCGTGATGTATCGTTCCGGGCGGAAGCATTCAGACACTGACGCGCTTTCCCGTTCACCACTCTCTCTAGAGGCCGCTCGTGAGTCCCCCTGTGAGCGCACTTGACTCTGACACTATTGTTGCCGAACAGCACAATGACCCCTAAATCAGCACCCATTTTCGACTTTCTCTCAGATGCCTCAACAGTTCCAGCCTCTCGAACACCTCGGCGCCAAGTTGCTCAATTTGCCATCCGTGATCCGCTCCTGTATCGTCGCCACTATGCACAAGAGAGACGTACGTGGTGGCTCGTCACCCAGGAGGCGTTGAAATCAGAGATCTGTTCCTCTTTCCACTTGGATCCCCATTGTGGCCACGCCGGCGTTTTCAAGGCGTATGAGCGACTTCGGCAGGGCTACTATTCGTGTGGAACCTTCGTTCGGAACTTCGTCCACTCCGCCGCACCTCCCAGCCGGTGAACTACAACACGTGTCATGCCCTTCGCAACCTTTTTATCGTGTCGGTGTCGATTTATATTGTTCATTTCGTTTGTGCACCTCTCGACAACCGATGGATTATAGTTTCCGTCGACCACTTAACACGTTATGCAGAAAATGCTGCTCTCCCAGTTGCTACAGCGCAGGAACTCGCAACTTTTATACTGCGCCGTTTTGAAACAGAACAGCGCGATTTTGACGGGGACAAGCAGTGAGAAACGACGTGGACGAGCGCTGTCCGTGTCGTTTCTCCCTGCTTGTCCCCGCCAAAACCGTGCTGTTCTGTTTCAAATATGGCTTACAAACTCGCCCAAACGTCCGTTTTGACAAACAACGGAGGCGTACAAAAACAAAGCTCACTATAGTTGTTCAGAAACTTTGGTGATGGGAATTCATCGTGTTTCCTTTCATTATTTTATTTTTTACCACAGGTAGGAGTTAGGCAATGAAATAACTAGATCTTGGTGGCGCAACTTAACGCCCCATTCCAAAGCAGACGATCATAGCATCCATACAGCCATCAATGTATAGGTCGCAACGCATCAAATTATCATCCATCATGCATCACCGCTCTTGACGCATCTGGCCTCAAACGCAGCTTTGACAGATATGTGAAACCATTGCCTTTTCTTCGAGTTGATGAATTCGACTTCGCCCTGCGATCTGCTAGCTGCCTGCTTCGCTCAGATGGTCGAGTGGCTGCCCCGAAAAGGCGGTGGCCCCGGGCTCAAGTCCTGGACGAGGAGGAATTTTTCTTTAATTACTCGGCTCTTCTTTCGAGGAGCCCGTGTGTGTTTCCTTTGTGGCAATAATTTACGTCTGGGTTGATGTCTCACATTCTATTTATTAATTACTTATCTTCACCTTGCCGGTGGATACTATTACGTCGACCTCTTGCCTTTGCTTCAGCTTGATGAATTCGACTTCGCCCCGCCATCTGCTAGCTGCCTGCTTGGCTCAGATAGTAGAGCGGCTACCCTGAAAAGGCGGTGGTGCTGGGTTCATGTTCTGGACGAGGAGGAATTTTTCATTTTCTCAGCGGCTTTTCTTTCGAGGAACCCGTGTGGGTTTGCTCTGTAGCCATTATTTGCGTATGGGTTGATGTCTCACTTTCTGTTTATTAATTACTTATCTCCACCTTCACGGTGGAGACTATTATGTCAACCCAGCAACGCCTTTGCTTCGAGTTGATGAATTCAACTTCTCCCTGCCATCTGGTAGCTGCCTGCTTAGCTCACATGGTAGAGTGGCTGCCCTGAAAAGGCGGTGGTCCTGGGTCAAGTTCTGGACAAGGAGAAATTTTTCATTAACTGCGCGGCTTTTCTTTCGAGGAACCCGTGTGGGTTTCCTTTGGAGCAATTCTTTGCGTATGGGTTGATGTCTCACTTTCTGTTTATTAATAACTTATCTCCACCTTGACGGTGGAGACTGTTACGTCAACCTCTTGCCTTTGCTTCGAGGTGATGAATTTTACTTCGCCCTGCCATCTGCTTGCTGCCAGGTTAGCTCTGATGATAGAGCGGCTGCTCCGGAAAGGCAGTGGTCTCGGGTTCATGGCCTGGACAAAGACGAATTTTTCTTCAACTGCGAGGCTTTGCTCGTGAGGAAAACGTGTGCGTTTTCTTTGTAACAATTAGCTACGTCTGGGCGGATGCCTCATTTTCCCTTTGGTTATTGATGATGACCTTTGAAATGTTTAGTTGGCAGTGGAAAATCAACGTCCAATTCGTGAATTACCAATCGCACAACTGTATTTGGGTCACAGTTCAGTATTCTTTGTAAGGAAAGTGAGTGGCCTGTCAGCGTAAAGTATAGCAGTCTCATCAGTGTGAACGAAATGGTTCAGAATGAGGTAAGCAATTATTGAGATCCTGCATGAAAACTAATAGGGGGCAGCGAATGCATCCTTGGGGAACACCTTTTTCAAGAGATAGTTAGATAGCGTTGCATTACTAAAAAGGTTTGCTCACTGTTAGACAGATTTCAGTTATGCCTAATGGGGGCCCAATAATACGGATGGAAATAAGTTTATCAAATAGAATGCAATGTCCTGTTAAGCGCTTCCGTTAGTTTAATGCATATTCAGCTGTATCGATGGCTTGCTTAATTTTCTCACCAAAGGGGATTAGTACAAGGCCTGTGGAGTAGCCAGCCTTAAATCCGAATTGGTTAGACGACAATATAACAAATATCGATTCCCACCTATTGAATCGCTTTTCAGTGCATGCACCTTACTGAGAAAGGTAGTGTCAAAATTGGTCGACAGTTAGAAGTGCAGGTTTATTGCCGCCTCTTATGCACCTGAATTCTTTTTACTCTTTAGTTGATCAGGAAACGTCCCCGTCTTGGATACCAGAGTTAGGATATGCGAAAAAGGAATTGATATAAAGTGCGATATCGTTTTACGTTAACGAAAATAATTTCACCAACACCTTCACTGGTTACATTTAGATAATTGATTATGTTGAGAGCTTTATTCGCATCTGTAGGGAAAAATTAAAGGATTGACTGCAATGTTCGAATGATTCTTCAAGTAGCAACGTTCTCATTTGTGCTAGTCGGTGCATCCTAAACATAACTTGAAGCAACCTTAAGAAGACGAGGACAAGAACCAAAGAACAAACTCGCTGCTTCAAGTCATGTTTTTTTAGGTGTGACCGCTGGACCAGATGTATTAGCTGCAGAATAACCCGTCGAATGCGTTTAGTGTACCTGAATTGAGTAAGAAAAAAGAAAAATTTATTTCACTTCTAATACTTGCGTTGTTTCTACTTAGAAGAATTGTTGCTCATTGTTTATTCTCAGGTGTCAGCGGTGCAGCACTGGGCCGATCTGGGCATGCCGCACGAGAAGATGGTGCTCGGCATTCCTCTTTATGCTCGCGTCTACCGACTCGCGCACCAGTCGGAAAATGGCTGGGACAGCAGGGCACTGGCAGTGACCGTCCTTCCTTTCAACAAGGTGCGCGCTCGGTTTCCCTGAATATGTTTGCTGAAGCACAGGTCGGTTTGTGTTGTCTCTATATTATGTACGTTGCCTCGGCCGCGTTAGGCAGGTATGCAATATAGCTATATGATTTTATGCGACGCTCGAGGCGTTCTCGCCGCTGCAGCGCCGTCTCGCCCTTGGGCGGTGGACGCGCGGCTGCCACGTGAACGAGTGTCGTAACCACGGTGCAGCAAGAAGAGCCTCCAACCGTAGTTGTTTTGTTCCGCCAAGTCCTGCCGCCAAGGGACAGCGGACGTCTTGGTTTTGGAGCGCAGCTCTTAGGCGCCCGTTCCTGCTGGGGGCGGAGCGAACACCGTGAAGGATGAAAGCGAACGCGGAGTGCAGCGGCAGATGATAGACGAGGATAACGAAGAGGGCGCGAGGAAGAAAGTAGAAAAGGAGGGTGCACCCAAATCATGAGGCGGAAAGCGTGAACTTGGGTATGACCCACTACAGAGACCGCTGATGCGCACTCCAAAAGAAGTTTAGCCTTCAAAACACTTTTAAATTACAAAAGGCGCGTGTAATTTTCTCCTATATAATAAAGACAAGTCAACAATATTGCAATGTGCGCGTTTTCTTTATTACATTGAAATGATAATGTGGCTCGTGCCACAAAACCTGGCAGCAAGCAAACCTGGGCGTCGCACTAGTCGGATAGTTGAAACTGCAATCATGTGAAAGGCCCCTCTGAAAATCGCTTTGGCACGTGCGACTGGACTGACTTTCATCGCTCCAGTCGCATCATGTGAAACAGCCTTAACGCACATCCGCAGTGGCGTCTCTGCTCGCCCACTTCGACCGCTTGGCCCGCTAGCCGTAGACCTGCTGAACTATAACTGCTTATTATTGTTTTAATCCTGCAAAGTTCTTCAACTATGCCTTTGTTCTTTTCTTATTTTTTGCTGCGCCATACCAGCCGTACAACTAAGGCGTCCCTCGAGCACAGCATATAATTTGTAGACAACGCCAGTGGTTCAGCAAGACGGACAAAATGTTGCTACCTGCTTCCCTTATGGCTTTTCGCTGTGCTTTTTTGTTAATAGCTCTGCTTTCAAATCGGGAAACGTTACTGTGGTACACTGGCCGTACATAGTGGTTCTCCTTTTATTATCGCTAACAAAATTTGCAAAAACCTGTGCTATAGAGCAGATAACTATTGAATGAGCTGCATTACTCGGAAAGGCGGGCATAATTACTATCAAAATCAACATGCAAGATTGTCTAATTAAAAAAAAATTCACTGCTCAACTTTTAGACTAATAGCTCACGTATTGCATTGCACTAATTAAAGCCTCTTTAACGACCATTCATATCGGCGGAAAACGAGCTAAAGTTCACTTATTACCAAATATGAAATAATACCTTTCCCAATGTAACGCATTACGAGGCGATAGCCTAGTGGCTACCATGCCCACCTCCCAATCGCACAATGCTGCAGTTACAAGGGTTCGAGTCTTGGTGGCAATGGCCGTGAAGAAAGGATGTAAAGGAGGCTGTGAGTTATATGAATAAAAAAAAGAAAGCTTTGTGTGCTGAAGCTCAAAGTGAGGCGCCGGCCTGAGGACAAGGGTCGTCGCCAGCATAACAGCGGGCGGCAAAGGCCAACCAAGTTTCTAGCACCTTACATCTGCCAGTGTAAAACGTATAGTGGCAAGTGTGCCTGGTGGGGCATGATCAATAGATGTGTTTCTCACTCTTAACTCAGACTGTGACACGCAACAAAAGCTCGCGCTTACGACTACCTCTCATTATCGTCATTATGAAAATATAAACTTATAAATGCGCCTGTACCTAACAATCTTTTGGCGTTTATCTCCTTTTTCCTGAGGCTATAAGTCATTTAAATAAAACAGGAGTGTAGAAGATAATGGTGCAGTTTGATCCTTCATATAATGCGACGACACACCATGACGAACGGCCAATAAAGAAATATCTTTTTTCGAATCTTAGAACGTAGATACGCAGTTTTGTTTTTCATAGCGAGGAGAGCTACTTTACTGCATAGAACAAAAACAACTCAAACAACTTACAAATAGAAATGCAACCCTGTATCGTGAATGAAGGCGCACGAGATTCACTGCACAATGGAGTTTGCACTATAGGTTTCATGCCTAACACGTTTTCAGCAGTTTCTGCTCTCGTAAAGAATGAATATACGAACAGCTGTAGCAATGCCAACGTTCACAGGAAGGACTGGCGTTGAAATCGGGACATATCTCACTGCTGTTTCGTGCATTTCGTGCGTGTTGAACTTGAGACACAAATTTGAGTAAAATGATGGTTTTTATAACCCTTTAGGTATGCCATTATAGTTGGCGACCTAAAATCAGTATTTTGCTGTCCTCCAACGTTACGGTTTCAAATCGCATTATACGTATTATTTTGGAAACGTTTAATAATCCCTCAGTAGCTTATTGCGTATGAGGTGTATATTGTCAAGTGGTAGTGACGGTAAAGAACGAGTCCAACAACGGGCGGTCCAAGAAAGTCCAAGAAAGAGCGAGTCCAACAAACGGGCGGTAGCTCGGAACAGAGAGCAGGGAGAACAAGATGGTGGTGTTCGAGCGCCGGTCTCGTGCCCTCCGCTTTTGATGATGATCGGTATGTCATTCTCTTCCTTTCTTCATTACAATTGCCTCCGTCGAGAAAGGTGGAGCCATCCTGGCGATCTAACAGGTGGGTACAAGAGGGTCGAAGTACGGCTTGAGGCGGTCTACGTGAACAACATCACGTCCACATCGACGACGGTCGCCTTGCAGCGTAAGAGGTTCAATGACAGTTTACGGGGGAAGTACGCTCGACGATGCGGTAGGGACCATGATAATTTGGGAGCAGTTTGGACGACAAGCCAGGGGCGCAGGGTGGTACAAGCAGCCACACAAGTGCTCCAGGAGCGAATGTTGCGGCAGGAGAGTGATCATCATCGCGGGCGTTTTTCTGGCGTTGTTGGTCGGCTGTAGTAAAGCGCTTGGCTAGTTGTCGGCAGTCTTCAGCGTAACGGGCCGCTGCTGACACGGGCGTGCACTCTGAGGTATCTGGTGCGTATGGCAGCAATGTGTCGATAGTGTGCGTCGGCTGGCGACCGTGCAAAAGGAAGAAGGGGGAAAACCCGGTTGTGACTTGCGTAGCGGTGTTATACGCGTATGTCGCAAATGGAAGAACCAGGTCCCAGTTTGATTGATCAGATGCAACATGTGTCGCAAGCATGTCGCCCAGAGTCCGATTAAACCGCTCAGTGAGACCGTTCGTCTGAGGGTGGTAGGCAGTACACGTCCGATGTACAATGTTGCACTGGTGGATAAGTGCTTGAATGGCATCGGAGAGAAATACGCGGCCACGGTCACTGAGGAGTTCGCGAGGAGGACCGTGCCGAAGCACAAAACGCTTGAGGATGAAAGAGGTGACGTCCTGTGCTGTCGCCGTGGGAAGAGCAGCGGTTTCGGCGTATCGTGTAAGGTGGTCGACAGCAATGATAGCCCATCGGTTTCCCGCTGTGGTCAAAGGTAAAGGTCCATAAAGGTCAATTCCAACGCGGTCGAATGGGCGTTCTGGGCATGGAAGGGGCTGCAATGAACCTGCGGCAGGATGCGGTGGTTTTTTTCATCGCTGACACTCGTGGCAGCCGCGAATGAACTTGCGGACAAAGCGAAACATTCCGCGCCAGTAGTACCTTTTCCGTAAGCGTTCATAGGTCTTGAAGACACCACCGTGAGGACACTGCGGGTCGGAGTGAAATGAAGCGCAGATTGTAGAGCGAAGCGTTCGAGGGATAACGAGGAGCCACTTCCTACCATCTGGCGAGTAGTTGCGCCGGTACAAGAGGCCATCACGGATGCTGAAGTGCGAAGCTTGGCGTCGCAGTGTTCGAGTGGTCGAAAGAGTGGGTGCCCCGGATAAAACGTCAAGAAGCGAAGCGATCCAGGGATCGTGGCGCTGTGCAGAGGAGATGGTGGCGACGCCAAGAGCTGACAATGGATGGTCTATAGTGGATATGGACGCAGTTTCGGTGGATAGTGGTGACCGCGACAGTGCATCAGCGTCGGCATGCTTGCGTCCCGAACGATATATAACGCGGATGTCAAACTCTTGAAGTCGAAGAGCCCAGCGGGCAAGGCGACCTGACGGATCCTTCAACGAAGACAACCAACATAATGCATGATGGTTCGTAACTACATCAAACGTGCGGCCATATAAGTAAGGGCGGAACTTGACAAGCGCCCAGACTATTGCCAAGCATTCTTTCTCGGTGACGCTATAGTTTGATTCAGCCTTGGTGAGCGTTCTGCTGGCGTATGCGACGACATACTCTGCGAACCCAGGCTTTCGTTGCGCGAGAACAGCACCGAGGCCGACACCGCTGGCGTCCGTGTGCACCTCAGTTGCGGCTGTAGGATCGTAGTGGCGCCGTATAGGTGGTGACGTCAGGAGACGGCGAAGGGTGGAGAAGGCTTGGTCACACTCAGAAGACCATGACGAGATATTGGAGGCGCTGCTTAGTAGTTGGGTCAAAGGCGCAATTATAGAGGCGAAGTTGCGCACAAACCGACGAAAGTAGGAGCACAACCCTATGAAGCTTCGTAACTGCTTTAGAGTCGTCGGTTTGGGGAACTCAGTCACGGCACGTAATTTAGCTGGGTCCGGAAGCACACCATCCTTTGATACAACATGACCAAGAATTGTAAGTTTTCGAGCAGCAAAACGGCACTTCTTGAGATTTAGTTGCAGCTGAGCGGTTTTCAGACACGTCAGGACATGGTTGAGGCGTTCGAGATGGGTTGCGAAATCTGGCGCAAAGACAACAATGTCGTTGAGATAGCAGAGACACATGTGCCACTTCAAACCCCGCAGAACCGAGTCCATCATGCGTTCGAAGCTGGCAGGTGCATTGCAAAGGCCGAAGGGCATGACATTGAATTCATATAGACAGTCAGGCGTGACGAAGGCTGTCTTTGAACGGTCGGCCTCTGCTAAAGGCACCTGCCAATACCCGGAACGCAAATCTAACGACGAAAAAAACTCGGCACCTTGTAGGCAATCAAGGGCATCGTCAATTCTGGGTAAAGGGTACACGCCTTTTCGAGTGACTTTGTTTAGGCGCCGGTAATCCACGCAGAAGCGAATCGATCCATCCTTTTTTCTAACGAGAACCACAGGGGATGCCCACGGACTTTGTGAAGGGCGAATAACGTCGCGTTTAAGCATATCGTCAACCTGGTCGGTAATAACTTGACGTTCCGCGGTGGAGACGCGGTAAGGGCGTTGTCGCACTGGCGAGTTGGAGCCGGTGTCGATGTTGTGAACAATGGTAGAAGTTCGGCCAAGGGCACGTTGGGCAACATCGAAGGAGTCGCGGAACTGGTAGAGCAGCTGGAGAAGAGCAGAGCGTTCAAATGGGGACAGTCCGTCTGCGATCGACGAATCGAATAGGTCGGCAGCTGGAACATCAGAAGGGGTAAGAGCACTGATGACGTCGAGGTCGAGTCGAGCTGAATCTTTCTGCACGGAAAAAATTTAGCCGATATCAATGGGTTGCACGCATCCAAGGGATTCACATTTAAGCAGTCTGATGGGATATGGAAGAGGATTTGTGAGGCAGAGAGCGCTTGTTCCATTCGAAATAGAGAGGGTCGAATAAGGCAAAAGAAGTGGCTTCCGATTTAGAAGAAGGCGTGATGGTTCAAAGAATGCAGCTTCATCACATATGCTGTTGCAGAATACGGGGAGCAAAACAGCTGCTGTCGGCGGAATTTCTGTGTCTTCTGTGACGACTATTTTGTGTGCGGCTTGATGAGCGGGGTAGTAGGACTGGTCACACAACGGGAAGAGCTCAAGTTCAGATCTGGCACAATCAATAACGGCGTGATTATACGATAGAAAGTCCCAGCCAAGTATAATGTCGTGCGAGCAAGAGGAAAGGAAGATAAACTCGACAATGTAGTGCTCTTTAGCTATAATAAGTCGAGCAGTGCAGGCAGCTATAGGCCGAACAGGGTCTCCATTCGCTGTACGTAAGGGCATCATCTCAAGAGGCGTGGTCACCTTCCGAAGCTTGCGGCAAAGTGTGGCGTCTATAACAGAAACGGCAGCACCGGTATCGACAAGAGCATATGCACGGATGCCTTCTACGAAAACTTCGACAATATTCGACGGCAAAGTTCGAGGACTTGAGCATTTCGACAGCGCAGTTCTTGCCTCACGAACTGCGGAGGCTAGTTTCCCTCATTTTCAGGGCCTGGTCGACGACGCATGGGCGACAAGGAGCGACGACGGGGTGAAGGTGAGCTACGAGACGTGGGTTGCGGATAGTCACGTGAAGACGTGCTTGTTTGGGGACCCGGACCTTCATAACGAGAGCGGGGACGATCTATGTAGTTCGGTGAACGGGCGTCTGAGTATCCTGGCGCGCGACGGCGGCAGAATCGGGCGATATGACCAGGGCCACCGCATGCAAAACAGATCGGCCGGTTGTCGCGCGTTCGCCAGGGATTTGCAGGGATGGGAGCAGACCATGTCACGGACGGCTGAATCGGGGCTGCAGCATATGACACACCATGGGGTGGTGAGGGCTGTTGAAGCTGCTGCCGCTTTACTACCTCAGCGTAACTAAGAGGCGCGGCGACAGGTTGCTGCTGAATGGGCACCGGCATGGCCTCGGAAATCTGCTCTTGAATGACGTGTCGAAGCACAGGAGCCAACGGGATCGGTCGCTGCGGTTGCTGCTGTTGTGGGAGCTCCTGACACTGAGCAAACGGCAGGAGAGACAACTGACGGGCCACCTCCTCACGCACAAATTCTTTCATTTGTGCGATAAGGTATGACTGGTCAGACATGATGTCCAGTGCAGCGAGCGGTTGATTGTACGTCTGAGATGAACGTCGGGTGAGAGCCCGCTGCCTTGTCAACTTGTCATAGCTGTGGTAAAGAGTTACAACTTCAGACAGTGCCAGGAGACTTCGCAAGAAGCATCTGAAAGACATCGTCGTCGACGCCCTTCATAATGTGCTGTATTTTGGCACTTTCGCTCATTGAGGCATCGGCGAGCCTGCAGAGATCGAGTACGTCCTCAATATAGGCGGTAAAAGTTTCATTCGGTTCCTGTGCCCGTGTGCGCAGCCGTTGCTCGGCGCGTAACTTCCGCACGGCAGGGCGACCGAAAACGGCAGATATTGCCTCCTTGAAAGCAGACCAGTTTTCAAATTCCGATTCGTGGTTCGTATACCTCAGCTTCGCCACGCCAGCCAAGTAAAAGTTCGCGGTACTCAACTTAGCAGCGTCATCCCACTTGTTGGGTCCACTAACTTTTTCGTAGGACGACAGCCAGTCCTCGACGTCCTGGTCTTCCGTACCCGAAAATACCGGGGGGTCTCGCTGGCGAACGGGGCCGGGACAAACGGCGGCCGGGAGAGGTGGCGGCTGTTGGGCTGCGTCAGCTTGCATGGTCGAGTGCAACGTGCGGGATCGGAGTTCCAGGGTGCCGACGATGTGCGTACCCAGCACCTCCACCAAATGTAAGGAAGTTTATTGAGCCAGTCCAACAAACGGGCGGTAGCTCGGAACAGTGAGCAGGGAGAACAAGATGGTGGTGTTCGAGCGCCGGTCTCGTGCCCTCCGCTTTTGATGATGATCGGTATGTCATTCTCTTCCTTTCTTCATTACAACAGTAGAAATACTGTGAAAGACGAAGCTAACTTTTATTAGGTGAACCGGTGCCTATAAAAACAGGCTACACTGAAAGAACTGCGAAAGCGGCGAACACAGTCGGTGGTCGTCGAAGTCTGATTTAAGGGTCAAGTGCGTCGGCTCTTATACAAGAGTTCCAGAGTAGTCGCTGTGCCCGCGTTACTTTCAGAACGTTCTACACCCCTCGCGTCGTGCATACATGCAATCAGATTACACATTGTTTGGCGACAACATGCAGCGGTTAGAACAATCGATAACATTGCAGAAATTTCCGGTACATGCAGGCAGGTCCCGTGCTGAGCAATAACATTTGTTAGAAGGTGAAAAGCACTCACCCGAAAAAGATAAGCAAGTCTGCGTGTCAATACTAGCTTGCTTTACTGTAGTGAAAAAGTCATTACTGCTCGGGCGAGAGGCTTCTGGAAGAACGACGCAGAAGTAAAACATCCGGCAATCTGGAATAGTTTACACGGATCAAAAAGCGAAAAGTAATAACAAACACATTGCTGCATCTTATAGTGCGCATTGGTTTATGCGATTGAAAGTGTAATGTCTATGTACTCTTTCACTATTGTGAAGTATATTTGTCAGCGATAGAGAGGTGCTAAGCGAAAAAGCACAATGAAGTTATGTACAGTATTGGCTCTATGTATGGGTCAAGTACGTATATTAAGGCCCTAAGCTCACAACATGAACGTAGGTGCTGCGCACCACTAAGGCAACTCACAAGCAGAACCGGTTTTCGTGACAAAAAGGCCATCCAGGTGTACCTGCATGAAAAAATGTTTGGTCCTGCTGTTAAGCGGGTACGAGCGAGTTCGCTTATGTAATCAGTCAGGACGATTCACCACGATCCTCTAAATTCTTCTGAAAGTTCGTATATGAAGGCGAAAGTGTATTTAAAGGAAATACAGCGCGCTCCCGTCGAGCGAAAAATGATGAATAAGAAGCAGTGTTCAAGAGCAAGAAATTACACTCGAATGTCATTAAAGACAGGGCGATGTTCCTACCCCGGTGACCAGCGGAAATGTACATCGACAAAATGTCATCTAGCGTGTAATTGATACTTCCTTAAGATCACTGCCTGTTTATATTTTATGTAGCACGAGCGAGTACTGTAAACGATGGCATTGGAGAGAAAGCGGTGAGCTAAGTTCATGAAAAATTACTCGAGGTTCGCCAGTATGGAACGTCAACTCGGTGTTGAAGAAAGCCTCCGACTTTGGTCGTTCCGCTGACCAGGAAGGCTTGAGTGGTAGCTTACAGATAGGAGTATTTCGTAACCACAGAGAAAGATATACGCTTTGTGGAAACAAGCAGAAGGAAAGAGCCAAGTTAGTTAAAAAATAACATAATGACAGCGCTCGTATGATATACCAAAAGACTGAAGAAGAGAATCAGGTTAGATGGACGGCTTTTTCAAGTTCTGGCAGAGCTAATATGGGGCGAGGAAACGGCATACAAAGGAGCATAATTCTAACCAAAATGAATCAGCGTGGTCATGCTTGCGTGACACTGCACGCTCACCTGATCTACGAGGTCAGGGAGTCGTGCCATGATGGCTTACACTGGGTGTGCCTGAGAACAAAAACTAGTGCATCAGAAATATCGAGTGGACCTTTCTATGGTACAAAATCACATCCTGAAACAAAGAACCTTGCAAAAAGAGGCGCCATCAGATTGACTACTGTGGCTCTTTTTGATCTTGTTTAGTCAGCGTTTTCTTCAACGCCTATTTCTCAGAGAACTAGTTGAAGTTACGCTTATTTGCATCGTAATGGCGGTCATTCTCTACGAAAAGTGAAATCATTTCATTTAGGGGTGCCCTAGTACTCTGTGTAGATTACATAGGGTGAAGTAGCAAGAATGCATTAATAAACGAATACAATTCGAAAACACGTTCACTCATTAGTGCAGTGTAGCTAAATCTAAGCACCTATTTGGAGGACGCAAGTAATGAAGAGACTGTAAAAAAGTAGCCTTGTAGGCCTGTAGTAAATTGAATGGACCATTCGTGCTTTGACACCTGGGTAAGGTTATTCCTGAAGGCAGAAAATGTAGTGTACAAGTCTTCCAGTTCGCTCTCGCAGTGATCAAATACCGCAAGGGATGCTATGACGCCACGGCGACATGCGACTGTACGCCAACAAAGAGAGACAATTTTTTAAAGTGAAGCTCTCTTTGCCCTTTGCTTCGACTTAACTGCTGCTCATGCCTTGCACGCCGCGTCGGGGGTGGTTCACTGCGTGTGAGAGAGGAGAAGCGGACCTTTACATTCGACCTTTCCATGCTGTCGCATGTGCATCATGCGCTCTGACGCTCCCTAGGCGTTGTGACATTCACCTCTTTATATCTGTGATTGTCGATGACTCCCCGCACAAGCATTCCACAAACTACAGCACTTACACTTCTCCTAGCGTGCAAGTCCTGAGGAGAGGTAGATAGAATCAACGTTACTACGTTGGATAGAATGATAGAGAGGGGGCAACGAGAAGACTCTGGGCGTTCGTACAGCCGGTGCAGTCGCGAAACGAGCGAATGACAGTCTTGCCACTCGCATTTCCCATACGGGGGGAAGATCGGGACAGAGAAAAGGCGAAATGAGAAGTTAAAGAAATGTTATTTCTGAAAAGTAAAGATCATGCATATTTGTCAAGCAGACAACGGGGACTGGGGGTGCATAGTCAAAGGCGCATTTGACAACGGTGTGTTCTAGGCGACACTACGGAAGCGTTCGCCCGTCAAATCAACACTCATTTGTCCGCCGCGGTGCTATGCTAGCGTCGACGTCGTGGGTTCGTTCCCAGCCGTGGCAGCCTGATTCAGACGGGAGTGAAATACAATTAAACATTCATGCAATTAAAGTTAGGTGCACGTTAAAGAACATCAGGGTATTAAAATTTTTCCGGAGTCCACCACCATGGCGGGGCTCATTGTCCGATTTTTGTTTTTGCACGTATAGCCCCATAATACTGCCTACACTTCTGCCGCGATACCATGTACCATGTGAGGCAACGACAACGCTCAACACTCTCATAGGCTATAAACAATGCAGCACGACAACGAATCAAGCAGACGCGTATCGTTGTACGTTCTGCGTATTACGCAGTAAAGCAGCAGTGGTGCACGCAAGGTAACATTTTCCTTCAACTCACTACTCTCGTATTGCACTAAATGATTAGAAATGACACATTCGCAGTCAATATCACCGCTAATTGTCGCCAGTGAAAGCGAACAGCACAGTAGCTTCGCTTATATCGGTTGCACTAGTGCGTGGGATGCGCATAAATAGTTTCATCATCATCATCATAATCATCATCATCATCATCATAGTCATCAACACCACCAACACCATCGTCATCAGCCTATTTTATGTCCACTGCAGGACGACGGCATCTCCCAGCGAGTTCCAATTAGCCCTGTCTTGCGCCAAGCGATTCCAACAAGCGCCCACGAATTTCCCAATTTCATCGCTCCACCTAGTCTTCTATCGTCATCGACTGCATTTCTCTTCTCTTGGTATCCATTCTGCTGCCCTAATAGTCCAACGGATGTCTAACCTGCGCATTACATGACCTACCCAGCACCATTTTTTTCCCTTGATATGAAATAGAATATCGACTATGCCCGTTCGCTCCCTGATCCAAACCACTCTCTCTCTCTTAACGCTATGCCTAGCATTCTTCGTTCCATCGCTTTTAGCGTGGTCCTTAACTTCTCTACATTCTTTGTCAGTCTCCAAGTCTCTGCCGCATAAGTCAGCACCGGTATAATTCACTGATTGCACACCTTCTTTTTCAATGATAATGGCAAACTTCCAGTCAGGAGCTAACAATGTCTACCATAGGCGATCCAACCCATTTTTCTTCTTCTATGAATTTCGTTCTCATGATCATAAGAAGCCAACAAACACTGACACCAAGGGAGCTTTAGACTCTATTCGCTATTCTAAATTTCAAGCTATGGACAACAACACGTAGCTTGGTGTCTTAGCTTTTTCTTCTTTTTCCTTTTTCTTTCGTTTTTTTCTTACAGCCGGCGTGTCAGACGCCTTTGACACGCCGGCTAACACTCGGGCGTTGACACGTGATTGACAGACGGCCGGGTCACTGGCCTTGTGCACAGCGCTCCTTCATTCTACATTCGACACGCTAACACACCTTCGCTCATTGCCGCACCCACCCGCCTTACACTCTCTCCACTTTTGAAGAATCATACCTATATATACTGTGGCGAGGAAACCATATGTCGCCTTGAAGAAGACAAGCCCACTTGTCGAAACGTTGGCTTCTGCTTTGACCTTGTCCTCGTTTCGCTCATCGTCTTGAATTTCCATCTCCCGCCTTCCCCGTGCTTTCCCTTTCTTTATAGTCTAAAGGTGTTTATTTGGCAGAGCTCGGAGCAGCGCAACGTCGACGGGCTTCCACTCACGAGAGCCGTTGCTGAGCAGGAGCGCTCGACCCACTAGCGTTTAGAGCCAGTAGCGCTGAACCCACAAGCGTCTCTCTTCGCTACAATCACCCCCCGGTAGCGAGAAGGGAGCCGTCCGGCGACCTAACAGCTCGTCACTATGAGCGGGCCGTAGTAATGCTTTAAACGGTCGACATGGACAATGTCTCGTCCACGGCGGCGCATGTCCGAAGATGGCTCAACTGGTACTATGACATAGTTCACAGGAGATGCGCGTTCGAGAACACGATAAGGGCCTTCATACTTAGGGACCAGTTTTGATGAGGGGCCAGGGGCAGTTAAAGGAACTGAAAGCCACACGAATGCTTCCGGATCGAAGGTGACCGTGGCAGTGGCGTCACTGCGAGTGCTCCTCTGGCGCTCTTGATCATCGGAAGTAAAGGCCCGTGCGAGGTCGCGGCACTCTTCTGCATGTCTGACCGTGGCAGAAATAGGCACGCACTCGGATGCATCCGGCCGGTACGGAAGAATGGTGTCGATGGTGTGCGAAGGGTGTCGACCATGTAGCAAGAAATAGGGTGAAAATCCTGTGGTGCTCTGCGTAGCGGTATTATAGGCGTAGGTGACGAATGGCAGAACGGAGTCCCAGTTCATGTGGTAGGAGGCAACGTACATTAAAAGCATGTCGCCGAGAGTACAGTTGAAGCGTTCTGTGAGGACATTCGTTTGTGGGTGGTACGCCGTAGTCGTACGATGAACAACGTGGCACTCTTTGAGAATCGCTTCAACTACTTCCGACAGGAAGACGCGATCGCTGAGCAGTTCTTGAGGTGGACCATGCCGCGGGATGAATCGGCGGAGCAGGAATGATGCAACATCGCGTGCTGTAGCTGCTGGGAGAGCGGCGGTTTCAGCGTATCGTGTAAGGTGATCTACTGCCACAATGGCCCAGCGGTTACCAGCCGACGTCAGGGGAAGTGGCCCATACAAATCGATGCCAACGCGCCCGAACGGCCGGGTAGGGCAGGGTAGAGGCTGCAGACCAGCTGGCGAGTGGTGGGGTGAAGATTTTCGGCACTGGCAGTCGGGGCATGAGCGAACGAACTTTTGAATGTAGTTTTACATTCCTCGCCAGTAGTAGCGTCGTCGGAGGCACTGGTAGGTTTTGAAAAGTCCCGAGTGAGCACACTGTGGATCAGAGTGGAACGATGCGCAGATTTCAGAACGCAGGCTTCGAGGTACAACTAATAACCACTGGCGGCCGTCAGAGGTGTAATTGCGTCGGTGAAGCAGGCCGTCGCGAATGACGAAATGGCGAGCTTGACGGCGCAATACACGAGTGGTTGGCTGCGATGACGGATCAGCAAGGCAGTCTATGATGGAGGCGATCCAGGTGTCTTTGCGCTGCTCAGAAGCGATGTTCCCAATGTCGACGAAAGAAACGTCAAGCTGGGATATTGCGCAGCAGGCGTTGTCGTCTGGCAAGGGAGAACGTGAGAGGGCTTCAGCATCAGCATGCTGGCGTCCGTTGCGGTACAGTACGCGGATATCGTAATCCTGTAAGCGAAGCGCCCAGCGGGCGAGACGGTCTGAGGGATCCTTCAATGACGACAGCCAGCATAGTGCATGGTGGTCCGTGACGACATCAAATTATAGACCATACAAATAGGGCCGGAACTTGGTAAACGCCCAGATGATCGCCAGGCATTCTTTTTCCGTGACGGTGTAATTGGTGCCGGCTTTAGTAAGCATACGGCTTGCATATGCCGCAACATATTCAGGAAAGCCTTCATTGCGCTGCGCTAGGACAGCGCCGAGGTGAACACCGCTGGCATCTGTGTGTACCTCAATAGGTACTGTTGGGTCATAGTGGCGCAAAATGGGAGGAGACGTCAGCAAACGACGGAGCTTAGTGAACGCCTCGTCGCACTCGGACGACCACGAATGGAGAGGTCCGTTGCTGCCAAGGAGCTTTGTCAGGCGATATGATGGCGTCGAAATTGCGAATGAAGCGCCTGAAGTAGGAACACAAACCTACAAAACTGCGCAGTTCTTTGACGGACGTCGGTTTAGGAAATTTAGCTACTGCACGAAGTTTGTCTGGATCTGGGCGAATTCCATCCTTCGAGACGACGTAACCTAGTATCGCGAGCTGCCGCACTGCAAATCGGCACTTTTTTAGGTTCAGTTGGAGGCCAGCGTTTGCTAAGCACGTCAAAACACACCGTAGGCGTTGAAGGTGCATGGTGAAGTCAGAGGCAAAAACAACAACGTCGTCGAAATAACGCAAGCACGTGTGCCACTTCGAACCGCGGAGAACTGTGTCCATCATCCGTTGAAAGGTTGCTGGCGCATTACAAAGTCCAAACGGCATGACGTTAAATTCGTATAAGCCGTCGGGTGTGACAAAGGCTGTCTTCGGCCTATCGACGTCAGCCATGGGTACTTGCCAATAGCCGGAGCGTAAATCTAGAGATGAAAAGAATTCTGCTCCGTGTAGGCTATCGATGGCGTCATCGATTCGCGGCAGCGGGTATACATCTTTGCGAGTGATCTTGTTCAGGCGCCGATAGTCTACACAGAACCGTACTGAGCCGTCTTTTTTCGTAACAAGGACGACAGGGGATGCCCATGGACTGTTCGAGGGTCGGATAACTTCGCGGCGAAGCCTATCGGCCACTTGCTCAATAATCACACGACGTTCTGTGGCAGAGACGCGATATGGTCGTTGCCGCCATGGCGGTTGGGAGCCAGTGTCAATATGGTGCGTGACAGCAGACGCCCGGCCCAGGGAAGGTTGCCCGACATCAAATTCTTCTAAGGTGCGCAGAAGCTGCGAACGCTGAGATGGGGTGAGGCCATCGGCAATAGATGAATCGAACACACCTGTGGGCAAAGGGTTCGACGTAGAGAGAGAACCGAGCGTGTTGTAACTGGCACAGGACGTGTCTTCGGGAACATCCGTAATTTGTACGGCGTCGATTACTTCCACGTGGGCAAGACATTCGCCTTGAAGCAGCATCACAGGGTATGAGAAGGAGTTACAGACAAAAATAGCTGTGGACCCCTGTTTGAAGTTCACAGTCGCAAAAGGCAGCAGCAGACCTTTTCGAGTATAAAAGTGGCCTGACGGAGAAAGTAGTGCGATGGCGTCAGAGAGGCTGCTGCAATGCATTGACACAATCACTGACGGGTTGGGAGGAACGTTTGTGTCGTGCCTGACGAGTAGTTTGTTCGCAAAAGAAGCATTATCGGCAAGCGTCATACTTGAGATCGGCGACAGTTCTAGTTCGGGCCGGTGCGCAATGAATGACGGCATCGTGGCGGGCGAGAAAGTCCCACCCCAGGATAACTTCGTGGGAGCACGAGGAAATCACAATGAATTCGACGGCGTATACAACGTCCTCGATGAGAACGCGAGCGGTGCACGCCGCAATCGGGTGAATACGCTGTGCGCCTGCTGTTCGGAGGGCGAGTCCAGCAACGGGCGTCGTAACCTTTCAAAGGAAGCGACAAAGCTTTGCGTCCATAACTGATACAGCGGCTCCAGTATCCACGAGGGCATATGTGAGCACACTGTCAACTAACACGTCTATCACATTGGTCGAGCTACGTTGAGGATTTCCGCGTTTCGACGGCGTCGCAGCCCTTGCCTCATGGACTGCGACGATTAGTTTTCCTCATCCCGAAGCAAACGTTGTTCGGCACGCTGCTTGCGAACAGCAGGGCGACCAAATACATCGGCGAGGGAAGTCCTAAATTCCGACCATGTCTGGAACTCTGCTTGATGGTTGTTATACCACAGGCTGGCCACTCCAGCGAGGCAGAACAGAACATGGCTCAGTTTGGCCGCTTCGTCCCACTTGTTATGGTCGCCTACCCTGTCGTACGCCGTGAGCCATTCATCCACGTCAGTGTCGTCCGCTCCAGTGTAGATAGGAGGGTCGCGATGACGAGGCACCCCGGGACACGCAGTGGGTGCCGAAGGAGGCGTTTGCTGGGAGGCGTCTTGGGGCATGGTAGATGGTAGGGTACGGGACCGGAGTTCCAGGATGATCGTCTGAGGGTACCCCGCACACTCCACCAATTCTAAAGGTGTTTATTTGGCAGAGCTCGGAGCAGCGCAACGTCGACGGGCAGGGCAGTCACAGCTTCCAAGCATGAGAGCCGTTGCTGAGCAGGAACGCTCGACCCACTAGCGTTTAGAGCCAGTAGCGCAGAACCCACTAGCGTCTCTCTTCGCTACAATAGGTATCTTCCTACTTTGCTTGAGTATAATTAAGGTGGCTGTGGAATCTCTAGATATTCTCCAAGGTGTTTGTGTAAGTGGTCGGTACTCCTTGATTACGTAATGCCTCTGTGACTGCTGGTATCTATACTGAATGAAATGGCTTTTCGTAATCTATGAAAGCCATTTAGAGAGGTTTATTGTATCGGCGGATTTTTCGATTACCTGATTAATAGCAAGGATGTGATCCATGGTAGAGTATCCCTTCCTGAAGCCAGCCTGTTCCCTTGGGTGACTAAACTCTAGTATTGCCCTCATTCTATTGGAGATTATTTTGGTGGATATTTTATATAATATTGGGAATAAGCTAATGGGCCTATAGTTTTCCAATTCTCTGGCGTCTCCGTTTTTGTGAATTAGTATAATGTTTTCATTCTTCCAGTTTTCTGAGACCCTTGTAGTCGATAGACACGTCATATATAGACTTGCCAGTTTTCCAAGCATTATGTCTCCTCCATCTTTGATTAAATGTACTATTCTTTTATCTTCTCCGGCCGATTTCCCCCGTTTCATGTCTTGCAAGGCTCTTCTGACCTCATCGCTAGTTGTAAGAGGAGTCTCCGCAACCTGCTCTTTACTGCGT
The DNA here is from genome assembly GCF_023375885.2 of Dermacentor andersoni. Lineage (NCBI taxonomy): Eukaryota > Metazoa > Arthropoda > Arachnida > Ixodida > Ixodidae > Dermacentor > Dermacentor andersoni. The sequence continues at coordinate 219,346,820 of NC_092815.1, forward strand.
GGAACCGAGTTATCGTGGCTCCTCTGGGTACTGTACAGATCAGTAAAGAATTCTTCCGCTATTTTTACAATACGTTCGAGGTCCCTGATGATATTACCTTGCTTATCTTTCAGTGCATTCGTCTTTGTTTGTCATATGCCAAGTTTCCTTCTCACTGATTTCAGGCTGGGTTCCTTCTTTACGGGATCTTCAGCGTTTCTAACGTTATGGTTTACAATATCACTTATCTCTGCCCTGTTGATCAATTTTGAGAGTTCCGCGTATTCTGCCTTATCTCTTGAATTGAACACTCTCATTCTTTGTCGTTTCTTTATTAGGTTCCACAATTGCTACCTCTGAAACTAGTATCGTTACGGTTTTATTCATTACCTGTACGTCATCTTCACCTCTGTGTTTTAAGGCTGCATATTTGTTGGCAAGTACCAGCCTGAGTTTGTCTGCTTTAACCCTTACTGCCTCTAGGTTGACCTGTTTCTTCTTGACCAATTTTAATCTTATTCTCCTTAAATTGAGTTGAATGTATTATCACGGCACTTTACCCTGCCTATCACTTATGCATCCTGCACTATGCTGGCATCGGCAGAAAGTATGAAATCAATTTCATTTCTTGTTTCACCATTAGGGCTTTTCCCGGTCCTCTCTCGGTTGCTGCGCTTCCTGGAAAAGGTATCCATTATTCGAAGCTTATTTCCTTTTGTGAATTCTATCAACATCTCTCCTCTAGCATTCCTAGAATCGACGCCGTAGTTGCCAAATTCTTGTTCTCCAGCCTGCTATTTCCCCACTTTTACATTAACGTTGCCTATTGCTACAGTATACTGAGTTTGCACTTTTCTCATCGCTAAGTCAACATCATCATAAAATTGATCTACTTCATCATCATTGTGACTGGATGTAGGAGTGTAGGCTTGAACTGTCTTTATACCTCTAAGTAAATTTGATTACGACTACTACTACCCTTTCAATAATGCTATAGAATTCGTCAATGTTGCCCGCAATGTCTTTATGGATTAGGAATCCTACCCCGTATTGCTTATTATCTGACAGACCTCTATAGCAGAGGACAGAGCCGTTAGTCAGCACTCTATAAGCCTCACCAGTTTTTATAATTTCGCTGAGGCCAATGATATCCGAAAAAACGCTTTATAGTTCGTCAAAGAGTCCTACTGAGCTAGCCTCACTCTACAGTGTTCGGGCGTTAAATCTTCACAGGGTCAGTTTCTGTTGGCGGCCTGTCCGGACCCTAAGATTCTTAGCATCTTTTGCGACGTTACAGGTCTGACCCCCGTCTTGGTCAGGTGCTCCGCAGTTGCTAGGGACTGAGGACTATGGTTTAGTTGTGGGAGTTATTTGGGAAGGGGGTCGCCGTATAAGGCACCAGGGAGGCCAATTCCAGTGCTCGTGAGGGAGTGACTTTATTTAAGCTTAGTGGGCCTTCCTAATTTAGTTGTACGTGGATTAGTACAGCTCCACTCGCTCTCTGCATCTTTTGCCGGTGTCAGGCGTCACTCGAAGCTTGCAGATGTGGAGTACTGGAGGAGGTGAAATCAACGGTCACCGCCGTGATAATAAAAAAGAAGAGAGAGAGAGAAAGAAAAACTTCACTGAACGTATAAAATCTTTTATACGTAAAAAACGTCTCTACAGGAAATCCAAAATCAAGAAAGGGGCTGACAGATGGACTAGCACAGTGTGGTATAAAGTTTGTAAACACGGATACGGTGCCTCAGAAAGGCTGGCCAACGTTTCGATAGGAGGACTTATCTTCGTCAAAGGCGGCCTCGTCATCCTCGGCGTGTTAGTTTTAAAGGGTTAGTGCAGTGACGCAACGTGCGGGTGTTGTCGCTGGCGGCTGGTTTTAAAGGGAGAGACTTGAGAGGTAATGAGCGCTGTCGTCCGACGTCTGTGAGCTTCGTTCCCAAGACGAGGGTACAAGATCGGGAGAGTGGGAACGCGGGGAGAAAAGAAAAGAAAGACACGCAGAGAAAGAAAACCAGGGCAACACTAAGACAAAAAAAGAGAGAAAGAACAAGAAAGAAAAAAATTAAAGAAAGACGAGGGCATGGGAGGGCGTTGGGGAGGCGAGAGGTTAGGGGGCATTGAGGGGTGTGGTTGGCGGTATCTCTTTGTGGCATTAGAAGAGCCGGTCAGGCGGTCATTGCGCGAGTAACACAAAAGGCAAAGAAAAACGTGTTGAAACAGTGACTTGAGTAGCATAGCAGCAATAGGTGGAGAAATTTTGAAGTAGTTCAGATGGTGACGAGGAGTCTGCGGTGCAATGTATGGGATGACTGAAAGGCAGCGGCATGGACTTTCAAGGGTAATTGCCACAGTCGCTCAACTTAGGTGTCGTTACGGCGGCATCCAGAAGTGGCGATACCCTGGGTTGAGGCGCCGAAAAAGGCATATTGACTTCGGAATGTGTTGGTGAGCGTGTTTCAAAAAATATATAAAAGAAGGAAAAGACAGGGGGGGGGGGAACCGAAACCGGAATAACAAATAGGAGTGTGACGTGCGCAGAAGTGGGTGGGGGCAAGTGTACACGGGAGAAGGGGGTCGTACAGTTGATATTATTGCGATATCATCGAGCGATGCTCAAGAGACGAGGCGCCGCGAGAACGACGAAGAAGTTGGTCGGTGCCCTTCGCACGAGCGAGTGTCATCCTGGCTGCCTGGCTCCAGTGTAAATAGCGTGTAAATAGCATCTTTCGTCTGTGTCTTTCCACACGTAACATCTCTGGTGGAGGTGCGGGATGCGGGGTGCGGGTCTTTCTACACGTAACAATATAAACATAAAATCCTTAAAGAGTATATTAAATTGAGCAGTAGGCAGGAAAAAAAATTTTGTTCTTTTTCGATATGGAAGGGTAGGTGTGGTTAAGAATTAAGCTTAGCTGGTGGCTTAATGTGTTTTGTGTCTTCGTTGATGATATGAGAATTTCAGATTTAAGTTACCGCTTTTAAAGATTCTAAGTTGACTTCTCTAAGATGACTTCTCGGGCCTGGGCGGCCCGAGAAGTCACCCGTCATCGCCTCACAGTCTCGCAGGCTTGTCAAAAGCGACGCTACCACCTTCCGCACGAGACTCGCCATTTTTCACCTGGTTCCCTTATACTTCTCTGGACGCCTTCACGTCGCGTAGGCTTGTCAGAAAAACTACTTTCCCGGTATTCTGGTCCGTACCAGATCTTACGCCAACTGTGCGACATGACATACGAGATCGCCCCAGTTGGTGAGCCTTCAGTGCCTTCCAACGTCACCAGCGATGTTGTTCACGTCGTCAGGCTCAAGCCCTATGTCCCTCCATAAAGTGAGGCTCTATAACTTGCACCGGGACGGAGCTACTCCGCCGGGAGGGTGGTGTTACGGTGAAGAGAAAGAAGAAGTTGAATTAGGGTAGAGGAAGACGAAGTCTGACAGTTGCCTGAACGCCACATACCTCAGTTGTAAATATACATTATTTTACACTCGTGGGCCGGCTTTCTTCCTGCAAAAATATGTTCTTAAAGATGGCGCTCAATAATGAATACTACTTCCGCATTGCACAAAACGGTGAAGAAATGGGGTATTCCTGGTCAACATACCTCGACTTATTGTTAATCAAAGCAAACAGCACAGGAACTTCACTTACTTCGATTGCCATAGTGCATGGGATGCACATAAATTGTCTAAACTATCAATTAGGTACTCAAAAAGGTCGCTCCATAATGAAATACTACTGCCGTATTGCACTCAACGCTGAAGAAATTAAGCATTTGCCGTCAACGTCAACGCCAATTATCGTCAGTCAAAGCGAACAGCAAAAAAAGTTTCGCTTACATTGTTTGCCACAGTGCGTGGCATGCGCATAAATTGTCTAGACTATCAATTTAGGTGCTCAAAAGTGTCGCTCCTTAATGAAATACTACTGCTGTTTTGCACAGAAGGCTGAAGAAATTAGTCATTTCCCGTCAACATCAGCGCTAATTATCGCCAATCAAAGCGAACAGCACAGGACCTTCGCTTACATCGATTACCACAGTGCGCAGGATGCACACAAATTGTTGAACTATAAATTTAGGTATTTAAAAATGTCCCTCAATAATGAAATACTACTCCGGTATTGCACTCAACGTTGAAGCAATGAAGGATTCGCAGTCAACACCACGACTACTTATCGCGAATCAAAGTGAAAGCACGGAGAGTTTCGCCTACATCGTTTACCACAGTGCGTGGAAAGCGCAAAAATTGCATAGACTAATAATATATGTTCGTAAAGATGGCGCTCAATAATGAAATACTACTTCCGTATTGCACTCAGCACTGAAGAAATTAAGTGTTCGCAGTCAACGTCACCGCTACTTATCGCTAATCAGAGCGAACAGCAGAAAGAGCTTCGCTTACATTGTTTACCACAGTGCGTGGAATGCGCATAAATTGTGTAGACAATCAAGTTGGGTGCTCAAAAATTTCGCTCCATAATGAAATACTACTGCCGTATTGCACTCAACGCTGAAAAAATTAAGCATTCGGCGTCAACGTCAACCAATGATTATCGTCAGTCAAAGCGAACAGCACAGAAAGTCTCGCTTACATTGTTTGCCACAGTGCATGGGATGGGCATAAATTGTCTTGACTATCAATTTAGGTGCTCAAAAATGTCACTCCATAATGAGATACTACTGCTGTATTGCACTCAAGGCTCAAGAAATTAAGCATTCGCAGTCAACATCACCACTACTTATCGCCAATCAAAGCGAACAGCACAGAGAGTTTCGCGTACATCGTTTACCACAGTGTGTGTGATGCACATAAATTGTCTAGACTATCAATTTAGGCGCTCAGAAATGTCCCTCCTAATAAAATACCACTGCCGCATTGCACCCGACGCCGAAGAAATTAAGCATTCACCGTCTACAGCACCGCTAATTATCATCAGCAAAGCAAACAGCGCAGAGAGTTTCGCGTACATCGTTGACCACAGTGCGTGGGATGTGCTTAAATTGCATAGACTATGAATATATATACGTACTTAAACATTGCGCTCAATAATGAAAAACAACTTCCGTATTGCAGTTAACGCTGAAAAATTAAGTGTTAGCCGGCAACATCACCGCTACTTATCGCAAACAGAGCGAACAGCGGAAAGAGTTTCGCGTACATTGTTTGCCACAGTGCGTGGGATGCGCATAAATTTTCTAGACTATCAATTTAGAAGCTCCAAAATGTCACTCAATAATGAAATACTACTTCCATATTGGACTCAACACCGAAGAAATTAAGCATTCGCCGTCGACATCACCGCTAATTCTCGTCAGTCAAAGCGAACAGCACAGAAAGCTTCGCTTACATCGGTTACCATAGTGCGTGGGATGGGCATATTTTGTTTAGACCATCAATTTGGGTGCTCAGAAATGTCGCTGGATAATGAAATACCATCCCCTATTGCACTCAACGCAAACGAAATGAAACATTCGCCGTCAACCCCGCAGCTAATTATCATCAGTCATAGCGCAGAACACGGAAAGCTTCCCTTGCATTGGTTACCACAGTGCGTGGGATGTGCATATATTATACGGTTCTATGTAGAGAGCAACCTTAGGTCCGTTGCCGAAGGAAAACTGGAAAGGCGCACAGCTTATGCTGGAATTTATGGACGTGTTAACCGCAAAGGCTGCTTCATGAAGCTTTATAGGCAATGATAAATGTTCGAAAGCACTTGTTTAAGGTAACACTGTTTGTAATGCCCAATTGGTATGTTCATCGTGGCCGTTTTCTTCAGGTCAGCAGGCTGCTGAAAAGTTCGCTCCGAAGTTATGTAGACGCATAAACCGGTTGAATATTGTCGGCTGAAATGCCTATCCATGGCCCGAAGAGTAACTACTATCCGCCTTGCGGGTTTACGCAGAGCTATTACGTCATACTTTATGTATATCCAAATAACTTTGCATGCCGAAATTGGCGAAATGGCTGCTGCAGCAATAAAACAGGTCCCGAAATAATCATCTTCTATATGTACTGGCCGATAGTCGATAGCAGTGCCCGAGCGTGAAATAACTGACGTGGTGATTTTGCCAAGAAAACCAACACTGCGTGAAGTTCGACGATTATACTGCTGGCGGAACTGGCAGTATGACACACACCTCATGGCTGACTTTTCCATATCTGTCCCCATTAGAGGTCTTGCACTTTATGTAAAGTCCGCTTTCCGTCGAAGTGACCGGCACCATGAATTGTGCGGATCATGGCAGGCGCAATGAAGATGGCGCAAAAGAGCATAGGTTCCTGAATGTGTCTGGTGGTATAGCAATGTGGTCGACTAGGTTGAATTCGGCCGGGGCGTCTCCAGTGACAAGGCTGTGAAGAAATGCGCTCCATTCAGGGCCTTTTTATTGAACGGTAGCATGCGCTTGAGCGGCGCGTGTGACAGCGCACAAAAATTGAGGTACCTGAGCTACCCCATACAGCTGTCCAGGCAATTGTCATATAGAAAAGTCAAATTAGACCAAGTCCATGAACATGCACATAAATCTGTGAGATGGTTTCACACTCTCAGTCAACTAAGACACAGTACGGTTATCCGTAACTAGGAGGACCATCATTCTGATTAGGTGCTGACGAAGTTTCGCTGATAATCAAATGTACCACGATAACATCCCGCACAACACTGCGAAGCTGGCGTTCGTATAGTGTCAGGGATCAGCTAGCATAGGCATTATAACGCTTTATCTACCTGAAATTGTTACAACATTGCTCATAAGGCTTCACCGGAAGCACCAGTGAAAGCTGTCGTTGCTGCAGTTTTACATCTAGTTAACAAGCAGCAGTGGCTGTGAGGGCTGAACTGTAATCTGAAAGGAACTTTCGCATTCTGCGGACCCGTGAAGTGTGGAAGAGATTACAAAGGGTCGTTCTCTGGAAGCACTAAAGGACTTCCTTTTCGTTTCAAGAGGTTGGTATAGGGCACGTGGCCGCAGGTCTTCCTGCATCTGGGCGACGGCCTTTGCTTGATATGATGAACCTGAGAAATTTGATGCAAGAGAAACAGAAGGCGCATTTATCGATTTGAGCCTTAAGCCCACTAGTATGCAGCAACTAGAGTCTTTCTTGCAGCCAGTCTGCAAACGTGGGGAATGGCTATGCCTAAACAAGAATAACATGTAGACATACTCCTGCGTGCATATGTGCAGGCGAGGCAGAACGGCTTGGAATAGCATTCCCTTAGCACGCTCAAATATGCACAATCAATTCTTTTATCCAAACAGTGTTCTTGCCCAGTGCAACTTCCTTGATGATTGATAAATGATGTTTTCTCTTAATATTGTGTTCGCCGGCTACCTTGCGAGCAGACACACTTGATTGCTGCAAAAGCTAAGTAGACACATCCAGCAATGTCCTCAGTTATGTCATCTGAACTGGTAGGGGCTGTACAACCTTGATCGTATGGTCATTACGTCGAATGTAATTCCAACACCAGTGCTTTTTCCACTGCGAGACATCACGAGTGAGAACGCCGATGGGTCCGATGAGAGGATGATTTTCTGCGGGAATTTTTGAGGAGTCACTTATCTGAAAGAATGCATCTGTAAGAGCCACGGCTGCACGGCACAGTATTGGACAGCAAGCCAATGCGATGTTGCATTCCAGTAAAATGACCAATGTCACCATTATGGCGCGAAAAGACGACGTTGTTCTCAGTCAGTGTGTCAGCGATCACAGCTGCGGTTCAGGGGAGAGCTGGCTGCCTCGGCGAACTTTTGGAAGCTCGGCATGAATGGTTACAGGCGCCGCAGTGCAGACTTGTGCCGGGGCAGTGCGACTGTCCAACGGCGCCGTCCTTGCAGATGAAGCTTGCCAGCGGGTCACTTCTGATGAAGAAACGGGTTCTCGTTGTAGACAACCTTCTCTGGTTGTGTCTGCCGGCGCAAAAAGATTTAAGCTGGATAGAATGATGGTACTGGTCATTCGCCGGACTAGACGCTGAGTGGCACCCGTTGCTGTAAATTGTAGCTGATGGACTCTTATGGCTAAAGGATAATGCAAGCTCGTACAGCCGAAAACCGGTTTTCACCCGGAATAATGGGAAGGACGTTCTCCAAACCTGTTGCCTCATTCACACAACAGTGATAGAGCCAATAGTTACCTTGAGGTCTCACATGACTATTAGCGCTGACCTCCTCCAACGATGGCAAAAGAAAATTATTTGATCACATGGCCACTGCTGAAGAAAGTATGGCTGTAGAAAGCAGTGACAAGTTTCATTCAGAGTGGTCGATGATGTTTGGAGTCTTCAAGTTAAACAGCCATACTGCGAGGTGCGTGCGGCTGTCGTGCACCAGGTAGGAGTGACAATGGTTTTCGTGATAACCTGTTGCTCTGAAAAGAACATTCCGCGACGAAATACCCTAACTCTTTACGTTTGTAACAGACTGCTCGTGCGATGCATTTGCCGCTCCGAAATGAGATTATTATGCAGAAATGACTTCGTATTTCCTTTCCTGCTGTTCATTCCGCAATTCAATTATAAGCTGTCGGCTGCGCTGTTGCAGCAGATGGCGAAGCTGGTGGCTCAAAATCGTACTGCTAGTGTTCACGTTTGGTTTTTTTAGATGATTGGGGTATGCCTCTGTGGAAGTAGCGCTGACATTACACTTGCCCTATCTTGAGCTTGCACCTGTCTAGGCTTGTACATGTGGACATCAAGTCACGCTATGTGGACGGCCTGTTTGTCACAATGGTGGCAATGAGATGTGGCTCTTTATGACCTTTTAGAAGGTAATCAATCTTCTAGACGTCGGTAAGGATGAAGGTAAGCTGTCAGTGACACCCAGCTTTGTGTAAGCGTACTTCTGTAAGTCCTTGTCTAGGCTTTTTCTAATCTATATGACGCATTCCAGCTGCTTGATGAGGGTCAACTCTAACGGAAATGCCTCCTTCAGGCCGGTGCTCCATGTTTGCGATGGTTAGTTAAAAATTTCGAAAGGGAGGTACCAGTTCCTGTGCTGTGCCTTCTAGTTTGCTTGGGCCAATGAGACGGGTGGCAGCGTCATTCCATGCGACAAGGTGCTTTACACAGCAGACGTCACTGACCCAGATACTAACGTTTTGTGTTGGAGAGTCATCAAGGCAGGCAATCGACGACGACAGGCCTGGTACTGTGTCAACTTCAGGTGAGGGGTGTGGCAGCTCTTCGAACAGAAGTTCCAGAATTGTGACCGGCGCAGGATAAAGTTTCAAACTTTAACTACCGGCGGTAGCCACCCTATCCCCGCGTGACATTGGCGGTCTCACGACAATGGTGAATAGCGACTGGCGGACACTGAATAGCTCTTCCTTAGAACCGGCACTGTCTATCTCGCATCGGGTCAATTCTTCGCACATAAGGTCGAATCTGAGCCGCGATACGGTCGATGAGTCAAGCTGATCCCAAATAATTCCTGGCATGATGGACCGCAAAGCGAGGCTAGGCGCACAGATTAGGCGAGTGAGCGCTACGCGTGGGATTCACCTCAGTTGTGGGCTGGATGTCGAACCTCTCAAAACTCTTGCAATAACGGGCGCACTTTTCTTTTGACAAGGAGTAAAGACAAACGAGCTGCAAATAACAGGAATATCTTCAGGCATGAGTACAATGACGAATGGCGTTGAAAAGGCGTACTGGTCGCACTTCTTGCGCTGTCGTGGTTGAGTGGCTTGGTAGAGAGTCGTAGTCGACAGCGCTAGGCTTCGTATGAAGGCAGAATGGCCCGCAATGTATTACACGCTTTAATGAGGATTGTGGTACACAAGATTGCAAAACGCCTGCTCAAAGGACCAACGTCAGCGGCTACAGCCTGAATGACATGTTAATCGCGGGAAGACAGCAAGACAAAACGAGGCTCCCTGAAACGGAAGGAGTGGCTGACGATCTCGGCTCGGCTACTGGCTTTGCCGGACACGTTGCACCATCTGCAGCAACGCACACCAAATAGACCACGCACATCACTCAGACTAAATGAGCGAACCTGCGTGCTTTGAATAAATAGTTTCTAGTAACGCTCCTTCTTGTTCTGTATATTCTTGATATGTTTTCGTATTTTGTATACTAAAATGAGATTGAAGTGGACAACAAGTAACTGATCAAGTTTACTGGCGCACGGTAATTATTATTCATTTAGTCATTGTATTTATTCGAACATACCTTACATGGCCCAATGGGCATTGAGTAAGGGGGACGTAGTGCAAGTTATATAAACAATGGGTGGCGAAATTCTACAAAAACACACAGAAATATAATAAGCAAGCAATCTATGCTACAACAGAGCAAAGGGAACACTATCGAAAATATGATACATTCGGGGAGGGAGCGCTGGTTAAATAAGTCAGTAACGGGTAACACAAAAAGATAACGTCAAAAGCGTACATAAGAATAAACGTTTGAATCATGAAAAATAACTGATAAGATAGCACTTGTAAAATATTTTTGACGGGAACACCATGTGCACAAGTGTGTGTGTAGCTGCGCGGTCAGCCGAGCAAGCCAAGAGTCACTGCACGTGATGATTTAGGAAGATCAAGGGTTAGCTGGTGATACGAGAAATAAGTGACGGCTGAAATTTCACTTGTTAGCTTCCGCAATTATTCTATGGGCTATTATATAGCCGTATGACACGTAGAAGCGCCGATGAGTTAAATGCGCCAGTATGGCCGTAAATGCGCGTGAAGCTTATGTTATTGTGCATGATACGTGACGTCTGGGATGACGTTTCTGTGCCTAAAAGATTTTGGTTATACTGATAAACGTATGTAAGAAATATGCGCAATTATGGCTATGTCACGGCGTTACTTAACTGTGCTAGAGAAAGGGTGATTTTAACTTGCGTTACGCTTGAGTGGTGTTTATGGTTTTGATAATTAGAGCTAGTGTCTCCATTTTGAATACCTTCTCACATGGTAGTTAAATAGCTTTTATAGAGGTATCAGATTGATGAGGAAAATTTGAGTTGTGGACGGACGAACCTTTGGAAAGCAAGCTTAGAAATAACAGAAGGCGAGTTTCGAAGGTTTCGACTTAAATACCCCAATGACATGGCTGTTTTGGCGCACACGTCAGTAATATGGGGAGTCCAGGAAAGGTTTGGAGTTAGGGTGGTGCCGAGATACTTAAATGAAGAGACCTCATATAGTGTGCTACTTGTTATACCGTAGGAAAACTTAGAATTGGAGCGGTTTTTGCTAGAAGACATTACTTTGCATTTCGCTGCACTTAGATTCATTAGCCATTTGTCACACCAATCGTTACTTAAGTTGAGGTCATGTTGAAGATATTGGTGATCTGTAGAACTGGTAATGCTGATATTGCACTGTGCCAATTGGTGTGTCAATGGATAAAGGCTAGATTGAAAACGCAAAGTTATGAAGCTCGGCAGCTCTGCCAAGTTGTGCACACGAATGCGCACAGCTTAGTGCAGTGCGCAGTGAGGCCAGTTCTGCATAAGTATTGCGTATCATATTTCAGAGACAGTATGCCTTTTCTGGGTGAATAACTTGGCTTTTTTTATTTACTGCCTTCAGTTTTCAGTTCTGGGCTCTGTTTTTGTCGGCTCCCAATTTTACCACATATGTCATATTACTTTTCATTAGCCCCTCTCATCAATTAAGATAATGAATCATTTCCGAGGTGAAGTATGATAAAAAATATGAAATCAGAACAGTCCAGTAAACCCTCTTTTAATTTGCTCCATAGATCAGGTTTTATTTCAGACCACCCACAATGTGGAGACTGCGTAAAAAAAGTGTTTCAATTGAAATTTAGGTAAAGCTAACTGCATGTGTCGTAAAGCCCGCATATTACTATTTTTTGTAAGTGATCCCTTTACAGAAAACGTTTAAAAGTTTTCGCACAGACAGCATTCATCATTACACATATTACTCAACACAAATCGTCTGCATTGATTATGATGGCATTCCCTGTCGTTCTGATTATGCCAGGTGTGCCAGTTACTGAAGAGAGGGGCCGTGACCGTCATGGACAAGACGGCTTATGCGCCACACGCATACTTAGGGGACATTTGGATATCTTACGAGAGCGTCGAGAGCACCGTGCTGAAGGTAAGTTGAATCGCTATTTTATCGCCATCTAAACACATTGCGTTGCGTGGTTTTACGTGGCTGCGCGCTGTTCAATCCTCCATCCTGTATAGCACTATTTATCGGAAACTGCGGCATACAGGTGGCCACCTTATTAGATCCTCACAAAAGGCTCTCAGTAAATAATGATAAGATAGGGTGCAGCACTACAAAAAATTATGGGGTTTTACGTGCCAAAACCACTTTCTGATCATGAGGCACGCCGTAGTGGAGGACTCCGTCAATTTCGACCACCTGGGATTCCTTATCGTGCACCCGAATCTATGTACAGGGCTGTTTTTGCATTCTGCCCCCACTGAAATGCGGCAGCCGCGGCCGGGATTCGATGCCGCGACCTCGTGCTTAGCAACCCAACACCATAGCCACTCTGCAACCACGGCGGATAGGGTGCAGGATGCGTGCGTGCGTGCGTGTGTGTGCGTGCGTGCGTTCGTGTGTGTGTGCGTGTGTGCGTGTGCGTGTGTATGCGCGTGCGCGCGTGCGTGTGTGTGTGTGTGTGTGTGTGTGTGTGTGTGCGTGTGTGTGTGCGTGGGTGCGCGCGTGCGACGAAGACTGGTCGTCCGACCGAAGCTTCACGACAAACATATGCCATAGGTTCGTCTCCTTTTGTTTCTTTTTTGAGTGTCATATATATATATATATATATATATATATACATATATATATATATATATATATATATATATATATATATATATATATATATATATATATCTTTCTGTCAGATTGGAAACGAACGCGTAGTCTAGTCATGTATACTTCAGAGCGAAACACGCACGGACGTGGACAGAAAGGAGGGGAGACAGCGCTTGTTTATTGCAGCGATGGTTTATTACACGTGATTTGAAAGTCATTTAACCGCACAACATTAAAATAAGAGGGTCACATAACCACATCAACACAGAAATTTCAAGTCACACATGTTGCTAACGCGACAAGAACTCCACTTCTTTTTTACCTATAATGCAACCGATGAGCAATTGATACAAGTATTCCCCCAGAGTTTAATCCCTAGCGCTGCTAGTATTTCCCTGGTGAGTTGGTCACAAATAGGGTTTCTTTCCTTTTTTATTCAAAATACACCAGCCTGTACAACCACATGTGGCCAACTCAGCGATGAACGCTTGTCTGTGTAATTGTGCCAACTATGAGCTTGTATGTTCCTTCTCCTCTTTGAATCCCCTTTCGCCTTCCTCAAAGCAGGGTAGGCTACCGGGCTCAGCCTGGTTAACCTCCCTGCCTTTCCCTGATGATTTCTTTCTCTCTCGGGCAAGCGCAAGAGTAGGGCTAATCAGAGGCTTGCATCCGCAGCGAGCGCTATGTGCATCAATATTGCTAGACAAAGCAGTTTTCCAACGGTACGTCAGCGCTAACGCAATCCATAGGTGAGGCACTTGCCCGTCTGACACACGTACTCGTTCCCGGAAAACAGGGTCACACCCCTGGTCACAAGGTGCGAACTGATTTCCGTTTCTTAAGTGATATATGTATACATATATATATATATATATATATATATATATATATATATATATATATATATATATATATATATATTGCCACGACCTCGATACAGCTGACAGCCACTCGATGCGATTCGGTGCCACATGCTAGGCATGTTGGGTGGCTGCCAGAAGAAGCGAACGACGAAGGTACCAGGACAGCGATATATAAACAGATCTATAGCGTCGACCGAAATCTTTTGTGGCTTTTTCTGTGACAAACTGGTGGGGGTGCTGGGTACGCGTCTATGTACTCTGACCCCCAGGAACTGGAAGCGGACAGCCTACGCAAAAGCCGACGGCTTCAAAGACTGCCTCCAAAATACGGCCTGCAAGATCTGCCGAGGATGTCCACCACAACCGCAAGCCAGACACAGGAGACATACGGTACGGGACAGCCTCCTCCGTCGCTGGTTCTCCGCATCCCACGCTGGCCGCGGCCGTTTCATGGTGAGCCTTTTGAGGACGTGGAAGACTGGCTCGACGACTTCGATCGTGAGGCTGTCGTCAATTATTGGGACGAGCAGAAAAAGTTAAGGAACGTCTACTTCGCCCTAGAGGGCTCTGCCCGAACATGGTTCGCTAACCACGAGCCATCCATCACCACCTAGCAAGAATTTCAACGGCAGATACGCGATACGTACAGCAGCCCCGCAAGAAAAGAGCGAGCAGAGCGAGCCCTTCAGAATAGGGTTCAAAGGCCGAACGAAAGCATAGCCATGTTCGTAGACGATATGTCGCGGCTTTTCAAGCGTGCTGACCCTGGCATAACAGAGGCGAAGAAAGTACGCCTGCTGATGCGTGCAGTGAAAGAACAGCTGTTTGCTGGACTGATGCGAAGGCCTCCAGCTACAGTAGCTGAGTTCGTCAGTGAGGCGACAACAATGGAGCGAGCCCTTCAGCAACGCTTCTCGGAGCAACCAAATTAGCAAGGGATCATAATCTCTCTCCTTGCCCTATGACACCGATGCGCTTGGAGAGCTTGTACGTAGTGTCGTGCGTGAGGAGCTAGATCGACTACAGGGAGTGCGATTTCAACCGACCGTAACATCCCTCACAGATATCGTCCGCGAAGAAGTCCGCCAGGCGGCACAGCCATTCACTACTTATGCGCAAGTAGTGACGCTACCTGCGCAACCCGGGAACCATCGTAACCCGCCTTCTTCTGAAGAACCACTGTGCCACCTCCAGGGCCAAGCTTCACGTACAAATGTGTACGGGTCCACAAGCCCCCGAATCAATAGGCGAAAGTCAGAGCACACCTGACTATCAGCCACTCTGCTTCCACTGTGGCGAAGCGGGCCACTTGTACCGTGCCTGCTACTGCCCAAAAATAGGACTCCAGTGCTATCACCCTGGTGCTCGTCGCCCACGTGAGGGAGAGCGCCCGAGAGAAATCCAGCAATATCTGGCCAGTCAACCTTTGTCGCCGTACACGCAGTTCCCACCGGTTGAACAATCCCTGCCAACGACCCGATCTCCGTCTCCCCAGAGAGGCCAGTTACGATCACCACCTCCTCGACGAGCGGCGTCATGTAGCCGCTACACTACGTTCTCCGCTTCCGTGGGCAACCGGCCCATGAGCCCAAGTCGGGGAAACTAAGAACAGCGACCTCCGGGGGTTGGGCTGCTGTCCAACGTACTTCGAATGATCCTCCGCTGCGACACCCCGACGACGGCGTCGACGACGACGACGATAACGACGACGAAAACAACGACTGACTTTATATACATGGTGCGTTTATCGAATATGGTGACAGTGTGTATGAGCAGAAGGATGGCATCGCTATTGGTTCTTGTATAGCTCCCGTGCTTTCCGACTTATTTTTGAGTGTGGGAGACAGGAAACTTGCCGCCTTGTTTGGAGAAACTAACATAACTACATGTTTCAGATATGTTGACGATTACTTGGTGTGCATGAAAGAAAACCAAACCGACCCATTTAGCGTAGAAACTGTCATCAGCATGTTCTAAAAAGCGCATGAAGGTTTGGAGTTCACGTACGAGACTCCTACCGATGGTCGATTGCAGTACCTTGATATAAACATTAGGCTCAGAGGCTCCCACATCTGCTGGTGCTACAAAACCAGAGGAGAAAAAGAAATTCTGAGGTATGACTCTTGCCATCCTAAATTCATAAAAAGAGGCATCGCCAAGGCTTGCATCAGTCAAGCAATTGAAAAATCATGCCGCCATGCTGTGAGGGAGAGCATCGATTTGCAAGTAAGCCGCTTAAGAAACAGTGGGTACCCGAACAGCATGGTGGTGCAAATCTGTGAAAACTTGTTGCCCGAAATCAGAGCCAACAGGAAAAGGCAGAAAACACAGAAAAAAAAATGAAAAAAACGCGTGGTGTTGCCTTACATCCATGGCTTGTCACATAGAATAAGAAAGACAGCCCAACGCCATGATGTTCAAGTTCTGTTCTCCGCCCCGCAAAAACTAAAAGGCATGTGCAAGAGGGTGAACGCAGGACCCACAGAGGCCAACCCCAGTGCTACGGTCTGTCAGACTAAGCACGTGAAAAAGTACGTGCAATGCGCTACATCAGTTGTTTACAAAATCCCACTAGATTGCGGGAAAGTATACATTGGACAAACTGGACGTTGTCTAAATGATAGATTACGGGAGCACAAATACACGTGCCAACTTCTGACAGCACCTAGCAACTTGGCCGCACATTGCAAACAATGCAAATGCTCCCCGCTACTAGAAAGCACCACAGTCATTGGAACATCAAAAACAAAAACGGAGCGAGAAATATGGGAGGCGCTTGCGATAGCTAAAGAAAAAGAGATGTGCGTAAGCACTCCGTCTATCGCGCTTATCAAAGCTGAGGTCGAGTTTGCCAGTGCGAACGGGTGCATGTGAACGATGTATGCCTGACCCAAACTATGATCACATGTCGTCACCTTGTCATATCTTTTTATATGTAACCCCCCCCCCCCCCCCGCACCATATCTCCTTGTATATAAGCGCGTTCTTTAACAGTAATAAACAGTTGGTAGTTTGCGCTGCGTCCGTCCAAGTCCTCTCCTTCCTTAATATCGTGTTTGTAAATCTGAGCGCAATATAACCATGTACGTTCGACACCTTCCTTCGAAAACCGTGAGCCTGTTTCAGCCGACATACTTGTTTTTGTAGATAACCACCCGGTAACAGCTCTTGTCGATACTGGTGCTGATTATTCTGTCATGAGCAGAAAACTGGTTACTGCACTTCGCAAGGTGACGACACCGTAGCCAGGACCTAAGCTCCGTACAGCCGGTGGTCATGTTCTCACGCCGATCGGCAAATGCACTGCGAGGGTACAAGTTTGTGAGGTCACATTTGTCAGTTCATTTATTATACTGGCAGAGTGCTCTAGGCAGGTCATACTCGGCATGGACTTTCTTCGGGAGTACGGCGCAATCATAAACGCTCGCGAGTTGCTTGTCACCTTTTTTAGCGAACGCGCAACTCATTCAGACGACTACCACCCACAGTTCACAGTGTTACGTGTTTCGGGTGACTGTGCTACTTTACCACCCCAGAGTACAGCGTTGATCACCGTAGAAACAGATGACGATCCTCCCCATTTCGGAATCGCTGAAGGCAATTTGTCAGTCTTGTTGGCTCGACAGGCTTGCGTAGCCCGCGGCATCTTGCAGCTGTCGTCACGGACTGCTCAGATTTTAGTGACCAATTTCAGCCGTGAACACCTACACTTCGCGCCAGGAACTGCCATCGCGTATTTGGAGCCAGTCAGTGACTTTCCCGCTTGTTTAACTGTAGGACACAATGATGGAGATCCTAACTGTGAGGTACCAGCCAAAAGCAATATTTATGTGAATTCTAGATTATCAGGTGAACAGCAGGCTAGCATTCGAAGCCTTTTACAGTCTTTTAGACCCGTGCGCCAACGTGCCTACCGTGTTTCTCGTAAAGAGCAAGACGCCATCCGAAATCATGTCCAACAAATGCTTACCGACGGAAAACAGCCTTCCACCAGTCCGTGGGCGTCGCCTGTGGTTCTGGTGAAAAACAAAGACGGCACACTGCGCTCTTGCGTTGACTATCGCAAGCTTAACAACGTTACGAAGAAGGATGTTTATCCCCTTCCCCGCATCGATGACTCTTTGGACCGCCTTCGACATTCTCGATACTTCTCTTCGGTGGACCTTCGCCGCGGCTACTGGCAAATAGAGGTTGATGAGCGTGACCGTGAGAAAACCGCATTTATTACGCCTGATGGACTTTACGAATTCAAAGTCCTCCCTTTCGGATTGTGCTCAGCGCCTGCTACTTTTCAGCGCATGATGGACACGGTTCTATCAGGTCTCAAGTGGCAGTCATGCCTGGTCTATTTACATGATATCGTTGTGTTTTCAGAAACTTTTGAGCAGCACCTCCAGCGCTTACAAGCAGTTCTTGACGCAATTCGTACTGCTGGCCTGTCTTTAAAGCCTGAAAAATGCCATTTCGGGTATGACGAACTCAAATTTTTAGGCCATGTCGTCGGCTACGAGGACATTCGACCAGACCCCGACAAAACTATTGCTGTTGCTTCGTTTCCAACACCTTCGAACAAACACGAACTCCGCCGTTTTCTAGGGCTTTCCACATATTATCGACGCTTCGTGGCAAACTTCTCGCGGATAGCCCAACCCTTGCAACGGCTGACTAAGGATATTGTTCCGTTTGTCTGGGAGCAGGACCAAGAAGAAGCCTTCTGTGAACTCCAGAAACGTCTGCGCACACCCCCTGTTCTAGGACACTTTGACGAAGACAGTGACACCGAGTTGCACACGGATGCCAGCAACGTTGGCCTTGGTGCCGTCCTTGTACAGTGGGAAGATGGAGCCGAACGCGTCATTGCGTACGCAAGCCGCACTTTGTCTCCAGCTGAAAGGAACTATTCCACTACGGAGAAGGAATGCTTGGCCGTTGTGTGGGCAATTCCTAAGTTACGACCATATTTGTACGGCCGATCGTTTCGAGTTGTGACAGATCACAATTCATTGTGCTGGCTCGCCAATCTGAAGCATCCATCTGGCCGTCTTGCACGCTGGAGTCTCCGCTTGCAAGAATACGATATGACGATAGTGTTCAAGGCCGCGCGTAAACACACCGACGCCGACTGCCTGCCACGTGCTCCACTTCAACCGTCGCCATGCGACTTTGATGAAGAGGACGCATTTCTGTCCATTATATCAGTATCAGACATCAGCAAGCAACAGCGCGATGACTCAGAACTCCGGCCTCTCATCGAGTACCATGAGAACCGTCTACCAGAGCCGCCTCGTATGTTCATCCGCAAGTTATCCTCGTTTTTTCTCTGCGATGACGTTCTCTACAAATCAGCAGATTCCCTTTCGGTCTGTACTTCGCTTACAGCTTAATCCAATTCGGCAACTCTAACGACGTTTCTAACATTAGTTCCTCCACAGTTGAATTCTCTAAAACTATTATGGGTACCTGGCCACTGTGGCTTACATGAAAATGGAATTGCAGACTCATTAGCGCGAGCATCCTTGAGTGGACCTATAATGCCGGTTATTCCAGTAGTGCCGCACATATGAGCAATTAGATATAGAAAATATTCAATTCATGGAGATGTCAATGGATTAATAACAACATGGACAGAATATCAGCACCTAAAATTTCCGTGGGAAATCTAGTGGTGCCCATCAAGACAATCAGAATTCGTGATTACGATATTACGCTGCCGTGTCCCTCCTGGTCTGACGTTATTACCGCTGTGTCCATACTGCCAAGAAATAGAATTATTAGATCACTATCTTTTGGTATGTGGGCGATACAAATTGTTTATCCATTATCCATCCAAATTGTACCTTGCCATCTATCGTGCCGAGGAGGCACGATAGATGGCAAGGTACCGAATACGCCGCCAACAACGCATCAACTCCAGCCGGTACAACCATCGCCGTAGTGAAGCTCATTATCAGCCCGGTGACAAGGAGTGGGTATGGACCCCAGTGCGACGCCGTGGACTGTCGGAAAAGCTTCTGTGCCGGTACTTCGGCCCTTACGAAATACTTCGTCGTATAAGCGACGTCACTTACGAAGTGAAATCCGCTGGACACGAGAGCCCAAGACGGCGCAACTCCATGGAAGTTGTTCATGTTGTCCGCATGAAACCCTACCAGGAGAGGTCATGAAAAAAAAAGTGAGAGCCCACAGGAACCTCTAATTCCTCTCACGCATAGGGCCGATGCGGCAAGGAGGAGGATAGTGCCGCGACAAGCTTGGTGACATTCAAGTGGCGCGCCCTTTGTATTGGACACTGTGCACGCCATACTGTGATGTTGTTCACCCACAACAGGCAGCGATCTTCGTGGCACGGGCAGCCAGTTGCACCCGGCTCACATGCGCAACGCGCACGAGGTGTCACGCGAGGAGAAAGAGGAAGTGGCTCGAGGGCAGTTTTGAGAGCGCGACTGCAGGTTCGCCCTTCATAAATATTGTTGTTTTATTAACATCGTTACAATATACATACATATATATATATATATATATATATATATATATATATACATATATTGCTACGGCATGAGCCAGGCGAGGTGAAGAGGAGGAAGACAGGAGCTGGTGCAGCCACAGGCCGCCATCTTGACTTTACCATCAATCTTGTCCCTTGAATAAAGCCGGTTTAACATTAACCGTAACGGTTTTGTGGTGGAGGTGCTAGGTACTTCGACCAAGACGACGGAGCTGCTGCAGCAAGTGCCACGCCAGAGCCGACGCCTGGCTCGACTGCCTCCAACACCACTTGAGATCCCGATGTCCCACAGCAGCGACCAACAGCCTTCTCTGGCTGCTCCAGTGCGAACAACCGGCGCCTGGATGCATCAGATGGAGCCCCACCCTTTTTCTGGAAAATTCGGCGAGGACGTGGAGGAATCGCTCACCCACTACAAGCATGTGAGCAAGTACAACGGCTGGAACTCCACGACTCAGCTCGACAATGTGGTTCTGTTCCTCACAGACACTGCGCTAGTGTAGTTCGAGAACCATGAAGATACGTTCAGAACGTGGGACAGCTTCGTTACTCACCTCACAGAGTGCTTCGGCGATTCCACCACGAAAAGGAAGCGGGCGGAGCAGACATTGCTGCAGCGCGCTCAAGTCCCAGGTGAGACCTGTACTACGTATATCGTGGCGATCCTGAAGCTTTGCAAGGCTGTCAATCCTCGAATGTCCGAAGAGGACAAGGTTGCACACCTTCTCAAAGGCATAGCCGAGGATGTTTACAATTATTTAATCGGAAAGGAGAGTCTCGCCTCGGTCGTCGACCTCATCAAGCATTGCCGCACATTTGAGGCCGCACATTTGGCCGTATCACGCCAAAGTTTGGCATGCTAGCAAACGTCATAACGGTGGCAAGCGTTGACGAAAACCACAACTACAGTTTTCAATTTGACCCTGCGCCACTATAAGGCAAATTGTCCGCGAGGAACTTGAACGGCACACCAAAGGGGCGGATGTTGAACAGCATGGTTGCGCTTCCAACCAACCTCAAGAACATGTATCTGCTGTGTAAGCATTGTCTGCCATGCCACGCGTTGCAGACTGTCGAGTCGATCAGCTGCGACAGCACCGACGTACCTTTCCCGACGACATGACGCACGATCAACGTACTCGTCGAGCTACAACCGCGAATCGGAATTTGGAAGATCGCGTTTATTATTCGCAGCGTGCCAGGGTTGACTCCGAGGTATACAACGTCGGTCGCGCATCGCCTGTATGTTACAGCTGTGACGCCTCAGGACACATTGCTCGTTTTTGTCGCCGGCGCCGACAGACAACAACATATGGCCCACCACCAACTTGGCCTAAATTTGGACGTGATAGTTATGACGACCGTTGGCCGATAGACCCTGCAAACACCACAGGCGCGCCACCTTGGAATACCTTCCGTCAGTATAGTAGAAGGAGTGGCTCGCCAGCTTCAGACCGCAGCCTGACGCCCCCAACCAGTCGCCAACGCCGTTCAGCGTCACCACGGCGACGTGCTACGTCTCCACCGCCGTCGGGAAACTAGCCGGCGCGGCCGATGGAGGTAAGGTCACCGGACAGTCTGCGTCTCTACGAAATACTCCTCTGCCTGTTATGATGGTGAAGAGCAAAGTGCGTGTGTTAATTGATAGTATACTTGCAATAGCATTAGTGGATACTGGTGCTAGCGTTTCCGTCATGAGTGTGACTTTCAAAGAGAGGCTGGGTCGGAAAGTTATGTTCCCGTGGAATGATGGTGTGACGTTTCGTGGTGTCAGTGGAGAGTGCCTAGTTTCCCTAGGTATTTGTCTTGCAAGTGTTTTATTCGGAGGAGAAGAGCTTAAAACAGAATTTCTCATACTACCGCAATACACTCATGATGTGATTCTCGGGATTGACTTTCTTCAGGATTGCGGTGCATCCGTTAACTTTGGCACAGGCGAAATTACTTTGAATAGCGCACTTCTCGCCAACCTTGCCGACACATCCTTACCAATGACAAACTATTGTGTTGATTCGAACTATTTGCTGCTACCGCTTTGGTTGCTGTCACGTATCCCTGTCAATTTCGCTGGTGCCGACCTTTCATCGTTTAACGCGCAAGTCGAGCCACTTAAGTCGAGTTGCGCAAAGAAAGATATACTTGTTCCACGCTCTGTCGTGAGAGTAGTGAATGGCACCTCAAATTTGTGAGCTTTCAGTTGTTCTTGTGTCCCTGCTGTTCTGACGCGCGATATGAAGCTCGCTGAATTTGACGAGATTACTTACATCTCCACTACAGTTCTAGGCGTGGAGGCGCAGTCTCATACTAGCGATCCCCAACGAACCATTTCTGAAGAGCAGATCCTACGAATGATCCACAAGGCACTGCCCTCACATGAGCGCCGCGCTCTCGCACAAATTTTGTAGGCACATCTTTCTGTGTTCGATTTCACACAAGGCGACAAGCAGGCTTCACTCCCGCGTTCTCGTGCTCGCCACAGAATTGACACCGGATCTGCGCACCCCATTCGGCAAAACCCTTACCGCGTTTTTTCAACAGAGAGGACAGTTATTGCTGAACAGGTGAAAGACATGCTGCGCGAAAGTGTTGTTCAAGAGTCTTGTAGTACGTTGGCAGCACTAGTAATCTTAGTAAAGGAGAAGGATGGATGGTGGCCGTTTTGCGTTGTTTGCAGGAAACTGAATGCGGTCACCAAAAAGTATGCGTATCCGCTTCCTAGAATTGATGATGTCATCGATTATCTACATTCCGCTGCCTACTTTTCATCACTGGATTTGCGATCAGGATATTGGCAGATACCCATGCACCCAGACGATAAGGAGAAAACGGCCTTCGTGACACCAGACGGTCTTTATGAATTTAACGTTATGCCTTTCGGCCTTTGTAACGCGCCAGTAACATTCGAACGATTCATGGATACTATCCTCCGAGGACTTAAATGGGAAATTTGGTTGTGCTACCTCGATGATGTGGTGATTTTTGGCAGCACATTGAGTGAGCATAACAGCCGTCTCAATCTTGTTCTGGATTGTGTGAAACAAGCCGGCTTGACCCTAAATTCCAAGAAATGTCGTTCCAGAGAAACCGAGACGTTAGTACTTGGGTATCTGGTCGACAAAAACCATGTGAGGCCAGATCCACCGAAGATTGAGGCAGTCAGCTCCTTCGAAGCACCGAAGTCAGTGCGGGAGTTGAGGAGTTTCTTAGGCCTGTGCTCGTATTTTGCTCCAAGATTCGCCGACGTGGTGTACCCCCTAACATGTCTTCTCTAAAAAGCTGTCCCTTTTAACTGGAAATCGGCTTGCGACGACGCGTTCCGTCAGCTAAAATTTCTACTAACGTCTGGGCGCATATTGCGTGACATCGATGCATCCGCACCTACGGAAGTGCACGCTCGGAAGTGGCATCGGCAAGTTCCGATCTTCCACCGCTTCCGATCTTCCACCACTTCCACCGATGCCGATGCCCCGGAAGTGGCATCGGCATCGGTGCCGTACTTGTGCAACGTCATCAAGGAGCTGAACACGTTGTGGCTTATGCTAGTCGCTCTTTGACTAAGGCGGAACCCAATTACACTGTGACTGAGCAAGAATGCTTGGCAGCTGTTCTCGCTGTCCACAAATTTCGGCCCTATATCTACGGACGCCCGTTCACTATCATTACTGACCACCACGCGTTGTGCTGGTTGGTGAATCTCCATGACCCGAGTGAACGACTGGTACGTTAGGCTCTTCGACTGCAGGAGTACGACTTCGTTATTTCCTGGAAGTCCGGGCGTCGCCACGCAGATGCGGATTGTCTCTCCCGCCTTCCTCTGACGACGACGGAGTGTGATGAAGACAATTTTGACGACTGTTTTGCTCCCATTTCTTCTACATTTCCAGAATCGATGACTTTCAAAGCAGAGCAGGAAAATGACATTAGTTTGGAACCTCTGTGTGTGGCCGAATCGCGTCCTGGAGCCACCGGTCGATTTTGTGCCCGTGACGGCCTGCTTCACAAGACCAATTATTCGGCTAAAGGCGCACGTTTCTTCTGGTGGTGCCGCAGAGTCTGCGAACGGACATACTGAGAGCCATGCACGACGATGTGACCTCTGGCCATCTAGGATTCATCAGAACTTTGAACCAGGCACAGGAGCGTTTTTACTGTCCCAGAATGCGGGACACAGTCAAGCACTACGTCGCCCAGTTGCGAACAATGTCAACGCTGCAAGCGCCCTACGACCGCTCCTCCAGGTCTTCTCCAACCTCTGTGGGTATTGATCTTCTGGGCCCATTTCCCCGATCATCTAACGACAACCAATGTGTGATGGTATGTGTCGACCATCTGACCCGTTACGCGGAAAGGGCGGCTGCACCATCTTCAACAGCTACGCCCGTTGGAATGATTTTGCTTCGATTCATTATTCTTCTACATGGTCCCCCCCCCCGTGTGATCATTACCGATCGCGGTCGTCAGTTCGTTGCGGACGCCGTAGAAGAACTGCTTCGTCTCTGCAGTTTGCAGTTCTGTCATTCAACGCCGTATCACCCTCAGACAAATGGGCTTGTAGAACGTACGAACAGAACTCTAACTAACATGCTGGCAATGTACTATCGGCCAAAAAAGTAAACGGACCATGGCTTAGGTGGCCGGAGCGGCTGCGGGGCCACACCGGGGCGCTGCTATCTCGCTCCGCGCGCTGACGGCGAGAGTGTCCCGGGTGACGCCAGACTTCGCCCTCACTCTCGCGCGGTGCCTTGTCACGCTTGATAAATTTCTAGTGCGCCGTTCGGTTGCTTCTACTGCTGGCAGTCGCGACGAAGAAAACCGTGCATCGCCGGTAGTCCAGCACATGGCGCTGTCGCACAGGGGCCGGCGGCAGCCGGACAACAAACCGCGGCACTGAGAAGGAACGGAGACCCGTTCTGATTGTTGTTTTGTTTATATTCACCGTATCTTTTATATTAGTGCATGTCGCCGGTGTCCACCGCTGCTCGATTTTAGGTAACATCGCGCAACTAGCCGCAACGGTGGCTACCGCGACACGCGCTCTTTCACGTCATCGCGATAACTTAGAGTTGGAAGCGCTGCGTGGACGTCCGAAGCTATAGCGGCGGCGCTCTCGATTCCTAAGCGAGTAAGTCAAGTCATCGTGGTCGACGGCAACTTTTCATTGCAATGAGGACCCCTTCAAGCCACGGAATGTTTCCATGAATAAACTTTCATGACTGACTATAGTTATTCCTATTCGTCTTCCCAATTGTCTCTTCCTGGCCGTGGTTTTGTAAAGTTTCATTACGGCCTACGCGTTGTAGTATCTAATTAAAGCAGTTTTCAGAGGCGTCGCTGATGTTAATGTTAAACGTACTACTGGAGACAATGACGGAAAAGTGATCTCGACATATGAGCCGTGCCCGCAGTAAACCTTGCCGCCTGCGACTATCGCAGGCGGCAAGGTTATATATATATATATATATATATATATATATATATATATATATATATATATATATATATATATATATATATATATATATATATATATATATATATATATAGATATATATCGGGCTCGTCGTATGCCTGCGACGAGCCCGACCAGCACTGCCCTCCGGCAGGAACCTCTGCGATGCACCACCTTGGCGCTGCAGTCGTGCCCGACTGCGCCTCGACAGAGAGATACGCAAGCTGCCTTGCGCAGACGCCGGCTCACCGGCTGTTACCATTTGCTTATCCCCAGGCGGTGGGAAGCGCATGACGACCACCGCTTCTGCGTCTACCCAGCACCTGGCGGTGCATTAGAAACCGAAACCCAACCAGTGTCCAAACCGGTGACCTGCTGCATCACAAGCATGCATCAGGTCACTGCTGCTACTGTAACACGGCAGCCTACGCAACTCCAGATGACGAGACAAAAACTCAGCGACCCTCCGATGCCGCAGCATCACACCGCTGCAGCTACACCCGGGAAGGTTTTGGCAGATGGGGTCGTCGCCTTCCTCGCTGTACACCACGCATGCGAGCCATTTTCGCTACCATGGGTCTCGGACTCTGCGTCGGCATCCGACACCGTACCATCAATTTCAGAGGCAGTGACTGCTTTCTGTCCTCAGCAATCGTTGTCGTGGCTTTCACGCTCTTCAACGATTAGGAGCTGTGAGGCAGCGGCTCCTCTCGTTCTAGACGTTCTACCATTCCAGACTCACGACAGGACCATGGGCCGCGGAAACCAGATACTTCCTAACCTTCCGGTGCCACATCTGCAGTTCGCAGGGCAGCCATTGGCCGAAGGCGCGACCCTTCGCGCGATCCTCATCGACATCTTGCTCAATGAAGACGAAGCGACCAACACAGCTGACACCAACATGAGTCACACCGTTCGCGTTCCGCTTCCAGTGGTGCTGTTCTTCCCTTCCAGGGTGTTGGCCAAGGATGGAGTAGCTGAGTTTTTTCTGTTATTGATTGTCAACTGTTCAACTGTTTTGCTAGTCTCATTACTATTTAGCTAATCAGAACACGCAGATGCCCTTTTCTTCACCAGGGCCAGGGGCCTCCCCCGGTCCGCTTCTATTCATCCGCAGGAGTTACCTCTGAATTTGTTTGTACGCAACAGCGTCACATAATTTCCTGAGTCTCTTGTTCCAACCAATGACGGAGTCATACGGATGAAGAATCCAAAAGCAATTCAGGAGGAATCGCGATCGGCGACACCCCGTTTCCAGAACATCACTGAGGTCCGACAGTTTGGCAGAGGTGGTATCCTCTGCTTTTCTGCAGACCAGTGCTGTGTACAAGACCTTTTAAAGTGTTCGCTGTATGCCGCCAATCCGGTGAGCGCATATAATCCTCTCCACTTGGCATGTGTGGAAGGGCTTGTCCGTGGCGTCGACGTTAACATGACACCGGCAGAAGTATTAGAGACGTTTTGACCGGCGGGTGTAATTTCAGTTTATTGGTGTGCACGTGTGGTCGAGAGAAACAGAATCCTCACTGAGTCGGTCATAGCCACATCTTTCCAATAATGCTTGAAATAGCCTGTCCGATTATGCCATCATGCTCCCAGGTACGCGTATTTGTATATTGTAATAAATTTAAATTCGATCTTAAAGCACATTTGGCTTCTTATTCTGAAGAGCATGAAGACACCAAGGCTATGAAAGCTTGTGCCGTAATTGAAAGAATATACAAAAACGTGGAATTTAGTGTTACATCTGCAAACAAGCATCTTGTAACCCTTGGTGGAATACAGACTGCACGCGAGACCACCGGCGCCGACAGGCAGCTCGGAAGCAGCTCCTCTACAACCAGTGCCCCAAAAATTGGTCTGATTACGAGTTTCACGCTGCTGTATTTAAATGCACGGTCGCTCAAGCTAAAGAAGAGTACGATAGGATTTCCTTTCTAAATCTAAAACCAAAAATCTTTCTTTCAATATATGAGATATCGGAAAACTTTGCCATCGCCAACTAATATTGATTATATCAATCTGCCTCCCGATGAAATGAGAAAATTTCTTGAACTCCTTGCTAAAGTCTTCGAGAGTAGATTCACGTCATCGATCTCCTATAATTTGCAAAAATTAGCCCAATCATCAGTTTACTGAAGTTACATTGCCTGAATTAGCCCAAGTGATTCGAAACTTACCCTTCTCAGCCCCTGGTCCTGATGGAATTACCGTTCGCGTGATAAAAATTTTATTCGATCGACCTCCTAGAGACCTTCTAAACGTTATAAACTATTCCTTACACAAAGCCTGGATACCTTACGATTGGAAAGTAGCTCAAGTAATCCCGATACCTAAAAACAAGGAGTAGGTTATTTCTCTTACTTCTAATATAGTCAAGCTCATAGAGACGGTATTACATTGCAGAATGACTATCTGAATGACGGATAATTTAATATTAGGTCCAAATCAAATAAGCTTCAGAGCTAATTGCTCAATATGGTGTGCCCGTACTGATTTAGAGAGCCGCATCGAACTTGCCCGGAAAGAGCGAATATGCTGCTTTGGTGAAATTAGATATAGCTAAAGCTTATAACAGCGCTGAACATTCAATTTTACTGGATATTCCGCAGCGTCATAATTTCCCAAATTATATTACTGCGTGGTTCGCAGAGTTATTGTGATCAAGAATTTCCCAAATTATATTACTGCGTGGTTCGCAGAGTTATTGTGATCAAGATAACTTTATTGCTTGAAGAACGGAGTTTCCTCGTCTAAATTCAGACCGACCCGAGGCGTTCCCCAAGGAGATGTCCTAACTTCAATTTTATTTAATATATTATTGAGCTCCATCCCCACTTGTCAGGACGTGCACGTTTACTTGTATGCAGATGAAATTGCATACGTCGCGGCCGACACTGATATTAACACTTTATAACAAAAATTACAAAGTTGCATGAGTATGCTAGAGGTATGGCTTCAGACAATTTATATCTGATTAACTGTAAGCTAAAGCGCAATTACAGTGTTCCCAGTCACAGATACGGTTTCAATTTCTATAGCTTATAAGCAAGAACCCATTCTACAGGTTGAGTGTCTAAAATATTTGGGAATCACATATAATAGAAAACTCAACTGGAGTCCACACATAGAAAGTGTAGCGGGGAAGGCACAGCGTGTGATAGGTATTCTGCGCACAACAGTGACCGTCAATATGGATTACGTAGGGACTCACTGTTGATGATTCATAAAATGTATATGCGCCCCACATCAAAATTTGGGTGTGTTTTGTTCTCAGGCGGCCCTGCTTATAAAATGACGCATCTGGTTCTTTTGGATCGTGAGGCCCTACGGCGGTGTCTGGGACTCCCCAGCTTCGTGGCTATTAATGTTATCTATCAAGAAGCGCGCTTTCAAACATTGCCCTGCAGATTTCGCATCTTAATCACTCAAGCATTTCTGAAATTTTACAGCTTTCCGCTTACACGATCTGAATACGACTTTACTGATGATCCAAATTCATTGTTCCATGCTCATTGGCCTCGCTTTCCCACTCCACAGGTTATATTTGTACAAAAACAATTAGAGAGCCTGAATGTGAAGATTCGAGAGGTAATTCCGTCAACCGAATCAAATCAAAATATCAAGATGAATTTTGATGACGTTTTCCTCCCAGACTCTAAGTTTCAATCAGCCGCTTTTTTAAACAACCTGTTGCAAGATTACCTAGCACATGTACAAACAATTAACGTAATAGCTACAGACACTTCAGTGAACAAAGAAAAGGCGGACATAGGCATTTTATCACTTCCGCTTGGCTGGTCATTCTCCTTGAGACGGCCAGATTTCACACCCGTTTTTGAAGCCGGACATTTAGCAGTGATTTTAGCGCTTCGAAAAATTCCTTCAAACTTCCCGGGTGTAGCTGCAGCGGTGTGATGGTGCGGCATCGAAGGTCGCCGAGTTTTTGTGTCGTCATCTGGACTTGCGTAGGCTGCCGTGTTACAGTAGCGGCGGTGACCTGCTGCATGCTTGTGATGCAGCAGGTCACGGTTTGGACACCGATTGGGTTTCTGTTTGTAATGCACCGCCCGGTGCTGGGTCGACACAGAAGCGGTGGTCGTCATGCGCTTCCCACCGTCTGGGGACAAGCAAATGGTAACAGCCGGTGAGCCGGCGTCTGCGGAAGGCAGCTTGCGTATCTCTCTGTCGAGGCGCAGTCGGGCATGACTGCAGCGCCAAGGTGGTGCACCTTAGAGGTTCCTGCGGGAGGGCAGTGCTGGTCGGGCTCGTCGGGACGTTAATCGAGTGCCCCGACATATCCTAAGAAGCCAATAAACACTGATCCCAAAGACAACATAGGGGAAATTACTCCTACATAATAAATGAAATAACGAAATGATGTGTTAATGGAAATGAAAGTGGATCCACATTATCCACTCAAAGCGGATCCACTTACGGGCCCCCTCGGTTAACGCCCTTTCTTCTCGTGTATTACATAATGAGGGTCTCGTATCCGGCAACGTTGATGCCTTCAGGTAGCACTTGTGGGTTTACTAACCGGTTGCCTTCATCCAAAAAGATCATGTTCTCGGGATGCCTGCGGCAGGAAGGATGTTGCACATCCCGCGCGAAGGTTTTTGAGTGCTGGCGCTGGCTAACACTCTCGGGGTTTTACTAGGAAACATCAACACCCGAGAAAGTGGATGGGGTAACTCAGTCGGTTGGGCATCGCACGCGTAATGCGAAGGCTGTGGGATCGTTCGCCACCTGCGGCAAGATATTTTTTCATCAACTTTCACTCCCAATAATTTATCGTTTTTTTTCTTTGATTTATTAACCACAAGTAATTTCCGCTATGTTGTCCTTGTCAGTGTTTTTTGGCTTCTAATGATTTGACTGTATGTATGTATGTATGTATGTATGTATGTATGTATGTATGTATGTATGTATGTATGTATGTATGTATGTATGTATGTATGTATGTACGTATGTATATATATATTGTCACGGCTCACTTGAGACAAGAGCGGAGAGTGGTATTTTATCTAGACAATTAGAACAAGCGTTCAGTTTTTGCTTCTTCTCTAGCACCCTCACTTGCACGCACGAGGTCGTCGTCCTCGTCGTCAGCGTGGTTGGGCACAGATGGCGTCGCGGCATTTGCCCCCCCCTTCAAAGGAGCATCGTCCCGATGCTCGGCGGGTAGCACCCGATGTCCAGCCGACCAGCAAGTGCCCATGTCATTCAGCAAAATAAGGTTTCATGCGCACCACGTGCACAGTCTCAGGCAGGTCCTGACGGCGCCTCGAGCAGGATTGGCTGTCAGGAATGACTTCATAGTTGACGTCGCTAAGGCGTCGTAGAACCTTGTACGGTCCGAAGTATCGGCGCAGAAGTTTCTCCGCGAGGCCTCGGCGGCGTACTGGAGCCCAAACCCAGACTCTTTGGCCGGGCTGGTAGACGACGCATCGATGGCGTTGATTGTAACGTCGCGCATCACGGTCTTGCTGGCTAGTTATGCGAAGGCGCGCAAGCTGTCTTGCTTCTTCGGCGCGCTCTATAAAATCTGCGGCGTCAGTCTCGGAATCGCTGGAATCATGAGGAAGCATAGCATCCAGCATTGTAGTCACTTCTCGACCGTGGAGGAGACGGAATGGCGTCATTCTTGTTGTTTCTTGCCGAGCCGTATTATTAGCAAAGGTTACGTAGGGTAATATTTGGTCCCAGTTCTTGTGTTCCACATCGACATACATGCACAGCATGTCTGCGAGAGTCTTGTTGAGGCGCTCCGTAAGTCCATTGCTTTGCGGGTGATAAGCTGTCGTCCTTCTGTGTGCCGTGCCACTGAGCGTGAGTACAGTTCGCAAAAGTTCGGCCGTGAACGCGGTTCCCCTGTCGGTTACGATGACCGCTGGAGCCCCGTGCCTGAGGACGACGTTTTTGATGAAGAACTGCGCGGCTTCGGCTGCTGTGCTGCTCGGAAGTGCCTTGGTTTCTGCATAACGCGTAAGGTAATCTGTTGCAACTATGATTCACTTATTTCCTGCAGTTGATATTGGGAAGGGGCCCAAAAGGTCCATCCCAATTTGTGCAAACGGTGTTTCCGGCACTTGAACGGGATGTAATAGTCCGGCAGGTTTAGTAGGTGGCACTTTTCGTCGCTGACAGCCAAGGCACGTTCGAACGTAGTGCTTCACCTGTGTTGCGAGCCGTGGCCAGTAGTATTTCTCTTTGATCCGTGCTAATGTTCTTCTGTAGCCTAGGTGGCCCGAGGTAGCTTCATCGTGACAGGCCTGCAAGATTTCACTGCGGAGAGTTTGAGGGATGACCAGTAGATATCGCTTCCCTGTTGAATTGAAGTTCCTCTTAAAAAGAACACTGTTGCGTATGCAGAATGATGACAAGTTCCTTGAGAACAATCTGGGCTTGTTTGTGGTGCGACCTTGTAAGAAATCAATTAGTGAAGCGAGCTCCTGGTCCTCTTGCTGTTGTTGAGAGATGGTAGCCGCACCAACAACTCCTAAAAAGCCTGCGGATTCGTCATCATCTCGGCCTGACAACTCGATCGGTGATCTGGAGAGGCAGTCAGCGTCTAAGTGCTGCCTTCCCGATTTATAGACCACTGTCATGTCATACTCTTGAAGCCGTAGGCTCCAGCGTGCCAAACGTGCAGATGGATCTTTCATGTTGGTCAACCAACAGAGAGAATGGTGGTCACTTATGACTTGAAATGGGCGGCCATATATGTACGGGCGGAACTTGGTAACGGCCCATACTACAGCCAAGCATTCCTTCTCTGTGGTAGAATAGTTCGACTCGGCACGTGACAGTGTTCTACTCGCGTAAGCGATGACTCGCTCAGCGCCGTCTTGCCGCTGAACAAGTACGGCACCTAGACCGACATTGCTGGCGTCGGTGTGGATCATTGTCGGCGCATCCACGTCAGAGTGGGCAAGAACAGGTGGAGTTTGTAGACGGTGCCGCAACTCGTTAAATGCCGCCTCCTGCTCCTCGCCCCACACAAACGTGACATCTTCTCTGGTTAGGCAGGTGAGCGGTGAGGCGATGCGTGCGAAACCCGCAATAAATCGCCGGTAATATGAGCATAGGCCCAGGAAGCGTCTGACTGCCTTCTTGTCCGTAGGCCTTGAAAACCTTGCGACGGCTGCGATTTCCTCAGGATCAGGTCTGACACCTGTGTGACTTACAATGTGGCCCAAAAACTGTAGTTCTTCATAGCCAAAGTGGCACTTTTCAGGTTTTAAGGTAAGCCCAGCGGACCGTATGGCTTCAAGAACTGACCGTAGCCGACTGAGATGTTCATCAAATGTGGCAGAATAAACAATCACATCGTCTAGGTACACTAAGCAAGTCTTCCACTTAAGGTCTGAGAGAACAGTATCCATTAGCCTTTGGAACGTGGCTGGGGCAGAACACAAACCAAAAGGGAGAACTTTGAATTCATAGAGCCCATCAGGCGTCACAAACGCAGTCTTTTCGCGGTCCCGCTCATCGACCTTTATTTGCCAGTATCCACTCTTTAAGTCCATCGATGAGAAGTAACGTGCATGCCGTAGCCTGTCGAGGGAATCGTCGATGCGTGGTAAGGGATACACGTCTTTTTTCGTAACCCGATTGAGCTTGCGATAATCGATACAAAACCTCAGGCTGCCATCCTTCTCCTTAACGAGTACCACGGGCGATGCCCAAGGACTTTTTGACGGCTGGATGACATCATCTTCTAGCATTTTCTTGACTTGCTGCTGTATTGCTTCAGGCTCTTTCTCAGCTACGCGATACGGATGCTGTCGGATGGGTAATGGTGTTTCCTCCGTAATGATGCGGTGTTTCGTCAGTGGTGTTTGACGCACTCGGGACATTGTAGAGAAGCAGTCCTTAAAATGGTCAATCAGTTCTCTGAGCCTTTGTTTCTGCTGCGGCGCTAAACGTGGGTCAACGTCGACGACGGGTGTAGATGGCATCGTATCGGTGGTTGATTCCTCTTTTACAGCAAAGCAGTGTTGGACGTGGTCAATTTCGTGAAAGTACGCCATAGCGGTGCCTTTACTCATGTGCCTGCGTTCATTGGTAAAATTTGTCAGTAGTACGTCTGTGCGACCGCCGATTAGGCTGACGATGCCCCGAGCGATGGCAATACCTTGATGGAACAGAAGTGCAGTTAGTTGTTCAGCTACACCGTCCTTGTCAAACTGTTCTCCGCAACTTACGGAAACAAGACTGCATGATAGTGGTGGTATGCAGACGTCGTCGTCGGCTACACGTAACGATGTACGTCGGCGCTCTTCTTCTTGGCTCGTGTCTGTACTAGTCGACAAGGTTATCTCGCCGTCCCGTATGTTAACCACGGCGCCGTACTCCAGCAAGAAATCCATTCGAAGGATGAGTGATCTGCAGCACTCCTTTAAAATCATAAAAGTGGCGACAAAAGCTGTATTTCCTATCTGGAGCCGTGCAGTACATTTTCCTGTAGGTATCATTATCTGGCCCCCGGCATTTCGAATATAAGGGCCCGTCCATTGCATTTTGACGTTCTTAAGCCGGTCTGCCAACTGCTCACTCATTATCGAAAAGTCTGCGCCAGTATCGACTAAAGCTGTCACGTCGTGCCCATCAATTATTAAGGGTAGGTCGGCACTTACAAATTGATCGGCGTCCCGTTTCTGCGGGTTGCTCTGCTCGTTTCTCAGTAATATTGGGGGATTTTCGGCGGTTCGACGACTTGCAACCTTCCCCCCGGAGGTCGCTGATTTCAGTTTCCCCGCCGTTGGCTTGGGGAGTGGCCTCCTACCACGTCGGCGAAACTGCGACGGTTCGGCGAAGAATAACGTAATGGAGACGGCGAGCGCGACCGAAGATTAGCTGAGCTGCCTTGTTCCCGAGTGACAGTGTCGTCGAAGCGTGGATGTCTCTCTTGAAACTGGCGCGGAGTGGCAGGTGACATTTCCTGGATGCCACCCTGGCGATGTGGGCAAAAACGATAAATGTGCCCTGGTTCACCACAGTGAAAACACAATGGTCGGCGATCAGCAGTGCGCCATACGTCGGTCCTGCGAAGCTGTGGTCACCTGAGATGCTCCCTCTGTATCCAGGCAGCAACAGGTGGCCGCTGGTGGTACTGCTGTACCGGCATGGTAGAAAGCGGGCGACGGACAGCGTCTGCGTAGCTATATGCGCGTGGCTCGAAGCGCGGCCCGGGACTCGGTTCAGGGAGTGGCTCAGGAGGTGCTAATGCTTGCCGAATTTCTTGGCGAAGAACTTCAGCGACCGAAGCAACAGTAAACTCCTTCGGTGTCACAGTTTGCTTCGCAATCTCCTCGCGCAGAATGTCCCTTATCAGTTGACGCAGCGAGGTCTCGTCTGTCACTGTGAGTACTGCGGCTCCTGCAGGCGCATCGTTAGTCAGGCGTTCGTATTGCCGACAACGCTGCTGGAGCGCCCGCTCGATTGCTGTGGCTTCCTTAATGAATTCTTCCACTGTTGTAGGCGGGTTACGCACGAGACCAGCGAATAGCTGTTCTTTGACGCCGCGCATGAGATGGCTCAGCTTCTTGAAATCCGGCATGTTGGGACCCGCGCGGCGAAACAAACGAGACATGTCCTCGGCAAACATGGAGACACTTTCATTGGGCTTCTGAATGCGCAACTCGAGAAGGCGTTGTGCGTTATCTCGGCTATCAGTGCTTCCGAAGGTGTCAAGTAGCCGACAGCAAAATTCGTCCCACGTTGTCAAATGTGCTTCGCGGTTTTGGAACCACGTCCTTGCGCTACCTTCAAGAGCGAAGTACACATTGGAAAGCTTCTGGTCGGACGCCACTGATTGACCTTAGCTACGCGTTCGTACTGGTCCAGCCAGTCTTCGGCGTCTTCGTACGTGTCACCGTGGAAGCTTGTGGGGACTAGATTGTTTTGGATAGTCACCTGTGTTGGACTCGCAATCGCCATTTCCTGAGTCGGTGAGGTCGCTGACGAAGTTCGTTGCAAGAGACCGAATTCCGGGCACAGACCTTGTAGGCGACGGCTTGCGCGGTGCACAGGTGTCTCGACGCGTGGATGATGTCTTGAAGGGCTGGACGGAGGGCTACTCGCAGGAGTCGTCCCTACCATTAGGCGATGATTCGATACCCAGCACGTCCACCAGTGTCACGGCTCACTTGAGACAAGAGCGGAGAGCGGTATTTTATCTAGACAATTAGAACAAGCGTTCAGTTTTTGCTTCTTCTTCTCTAGCACCCTCACTTGCACGCACGAGGTCGTCGTCCTCGTCGTCAGCGTGGTTGGGCACAGATGGCGTCGCGGCAATATATATATATATATATTGTTACGGTTAATGTTAAACCGGCTGTATTCAAGGGAAGAGATTGATGGTAAAGTCAAGATGGCGTCCTGAGGCTGCACAAGCTCACGTCTTCCTCCTCTTCTCCTCGCCTGGCTCATGCCGTAGCAATCGCCGGTTGCCACACGAAGCCCGCTGGGCAAGTCCAAATCACTCGGAAAGTGTAGGGTGAAACCGCTTAAGACGGGCAGCATGTACTAACTGGGTCCGGCTAGACCGACGACCAGCCGACGTCAAGCGTGCCACCACGTACGTCAAGTCACTCAAGCGATCTACAATGACGAATGGGCCCGTGTACTGGGGTAAAAACTTTTCGCATAAGCCACGTTTACGTTGCGGAGTCCACAACCACACAAAGTCTCCTTTGGCGTACGAGGCAGACTGCTGTCGGCTGTCATAGCACTCTTTCGATCGGTGTTACGATGCCACAGTATGAAGGCGAGCGATACGCCTGGCTTCTTCGGCAAGACAAAGCGTCTTGGCAACAGAGTACCCGCTGTGAAAGTCAAACGGTAGTATAGTGTCAATGCAGCTTAGCGGTGAACGTGCGTAAAGGAGATATAAAAAGGACTGTAATCGGTCGTCTCATGCTTTGCAGTATTATAAGCATAGGTGATGAAGGGGAGTACGTCATCCCAGTCCTTGTGATCGGAAGATACGTACATCGCCAGCATATTACTTAGAGTTCTTTTCGTACGTTCTACAAGCCCATTTGTCTGAGGGTGATAAGGCGTTGAATGACGGAACTGCGAACTGGAGAGACGAAGCAGTTCTTCTACGGCATCTGCAACGAACTGACGACCGCGATCGCTAACGATCACACGGGGGGGACCATGTCGAAGAATTATGAATTGAAGTGAAAACAATGCAACGGACGCAGCTGTTGAAGATGGTACTGCCGCCGTTTCCGCGTAACGGGTCAGATGGTCGACACGTACGATCACCCATCGGTTGTCATTAGATGATCGGCGAAATGGGCCCACAAGGTCAATACCCACTTGTTCAAATGGCAGGCGAGGCGGCGGCAGAGGTTGGAAAAGACCTGGCCGAGCCGTCGTAGGGCGCTTGTAGCGTTGACATTGTTCGCAACTGGCGACGTAGTGCCTGACTGTGTCCCACATTCTGGGCCAGTAAAAACGCTCCTGTGTCCGGTTCAAAGTTCTGATGAATCCTAGATGGCCAGGGGTCACATCGTCGTGCATGGCTCTCAGTATGTCCGTTCGCAGACTCCGCGGCACCACCAGAAGGAAGCGTGCGCCTTTAGCCGAATAATTGGTCTTGTAAAGCAGGCCGTCACGGACACAAAATCGACCGGTGGCTCCAGGACACGATGCGGCTACAAACAGAGGTGCCAAACTAATGTCAGTTTCCTGCTCTGCTTTGAAAGTCATCGAGGCTGGGAGTGTAGAAGAAATGGCAGCAAAACAGTCGTCAAAATTGTCTTCGTCACACTCCGTCGTCGTCAGAGAAAGGCGGGAGATACAGTCCGCATCTGCCCGCACTTGTACAAAATAACGAAGTCGTACTCCTGCAGGCGAAGAGCCCAACGTGCCAGTCGTCCACTCGTGTCACGGAGATTCACCAACCAGTAATGATACCAACCAGTAATGATGGTCAGTAATGATAGCGAACGGACGTCCGTAGATATAGGGCCGAAATTTGTGCGCAGCGAAAACAGCTGCCAAGCCTTCTTGCTCCGTGACAGTGTAATTGCGTTCCGCCTTAGTCAAAGAGCGACTAGCATAAGCCACAACGTGTTCAGCTCCTTGACGTCGCACAAGTACGGCACCGATGCCGAAGCCACTTCCGTGGCATCGGCATCGGTGAAAGTGGTGGAAGATCGGAAGCGGTGGAAGATTGGAAGTGGCATCGGCAAGTGCCGATGTCACTTCCGAGCGTGCACTTCCGTAGGGGCGGATGCATCGAAGTGACGCAATATGCGCCCAGACGTTAGTAGAAATTTTAGCTGACGGAACGCGTCGTTGCAAGCCGATGTCCAGTTGAAAGGGACGGCTTTTTGGAGAAGACATGTTAGGGGGTACACCACATGGCGAATCTTGGAACGAAGCGACGAAAGTACGAGCACAGGCCCAAGAAACTCCTCAACTCCCGCACTGACTTCGGTGCCATGAAGGAGCTTACTGCCTCAATCTTCCGTAGATCTGGCCTCACACAGTTTTTGTCGACCAGATGCCCAAGTACTAACGTCTCGGTTTCTCCGAAACGACATTTCTTGGAATTTAGGATCAAGCCGACTTGTTTGACACAATCCAGAACAAGATTGAGACGACTGTTATGCTGACTCAATGTGCTGCCAAAAATCACCACATCATCGAGGCAGCACAAACAAGTTTCCCATTTATGTCCTCGGAGGATAGTATTCATGAATCGTTCGAATGTTGCTGGCGCGTTACAAAGGCCGAAAGGCATAACGTTAAGTTCATAAAGACCGTCTGGTGTCACGAAGGCCGTTTTCTCCTTATCGTCTGGGTGCATGCGTAGTACCTTCATCGCAAATCCAGTGATGAAAAGCAGGCAGCGGAATGTAGACAATCGATGGCATCATCAATTCTATGAAGCGGAGACGCATAATTTTTGGTGACCACATTGAGTTTCCTGTAATCAACGCAAAACCGCCACGATCCATCCTTCACCTTTACTAAGATTGCTGGTGCTGCCCACGGACTAGAAGACGATTGAACAACACTTTCCTGCACCATGTCTTTCATATGTTCAGCAATAACTGTCCTCTCTGTTGAAGAAACGCGGTAAGGGTTTTGCCGAATGGGGTGCGCAGATCCGGTGTCAATTCTGTGGCGAGCACGAGAACGCGGGAGTGAAGCCTGCTTGTCGCCTTGTGTGAAATCGAACACAGAAAGATGTCCCACAAAGCTTGTGCGAGAGCGCGGCGCTCATGTGAGTGCAGTGCCTTGATCATCATTCGTAGGATCTGCTCTTAAGAAATGCTTCGTTGGGGATCGCTAGTATGAGACTGCTCCTCCTCGCCTAGAACTGTAATGGAGCTGTAAGTAATCCCGTCAAATTCAGCCAGCTTCATATCACGCGGGAGAACGGCAGGGACGCAAGAACAACTTAAAGCCCACAAATTTGAGGTGCCATTCACTACTCTCACGATAGAGCGTGGTGCAAGTACATCTTTCTTTGCGCAACTCGACTTAAGTGGCTCGACTTGGGCGTTAAACGATGAAAGGTCGGCAGCAGCGAAATTGACAGGGATACGTGACAGCGACCAAGGCGGTAGCAGCAAATCGTTCGAAACAACACAATAGTTTGCCATTGGTAAGGATGTGTCGGCAAGGGTGGCGTGAAGCGCCCTATTCAAAGTAATTTCGCCTGTGCCAAAGTTAACGGATGCACCACAATCCTGAAGAAAGTCAATCCCGAGAATCACATCATGAGTGTATCGCGGTAGTACGAGAAATTCTGTTTTAAGATCTTCTCCGAATAAAACACTTGCAACACAAATACCAAGGGGAACTAGGCACTCTTCACTGACACCACAAACCGTCACACCTTCATTCCACAGGAACATAACTTTCCGACCCAGCCTCTCTTTGAAAGTCACACTCATGACGGAAACGGTAGCACCAGTATCCACTAATGCTGTTGCAGGTATACTATCAATTAACGCACGCACTTTGTTCTTCACCATCATAATAGGCAGAGGAGTATTTCGCAGAGACGCAGACTGTCCGGCGACCTTACCTCCATCGGCCGCGCCGGCTAGTTTCCCGACGGCGGTGGAGACGTAGCACGTCACCGTGGTGACGCTGAACGGCGTTAGCGACTGGTTGGGGGCGTCAGGCTGCGGTCTGAAGCTGGCGAGCCACTCCTTCTACTATACTGACGGAAGGTATTCCAAGGTGGCGCGCCTGTGGTGTTTGCAGGGTCTATCGGCCAACGTTCGTCCTAACTATCACGTCCAAAATTAGGCCATGTTGGTGGTGGGCCATATGTTGTTGTCTGTCGGCGCCGGCGACAAAAACGAGCAATGTGTCCTGAGGCGCCACAGCTGTAACATACAGGCGTTGCGCGACCGACGTTGTATGCCTCGGAGTCAACCCTGGCACGCTGCGAATAATAAAGGCGAACTTCCGAATTCCGATTCGCGGTGGTAGGTCGACGAGTTCATTGATCGTGCGTCATGTCGTCGGGCAAGGTACGTCGGTGCTCTCGCAGCTGATCGACTCGACAGTCTGCAACGCCTGGCATGGCAGATAATGCTGACACAGCAGATGCATGTTCTTGAGGTTGGTTGGAAGCGCAACCAAGCTGTCCAACATCCGCCCCTTTGGTGTGTCGTTCAAGTTCCTCGGGGACGATTTGCCTTATAGTTGCTGCAAGGTCAAATTGAAAACTGTAGTTGTCATTTTCGTCAACGCTTGCCACTATTGTGACATTTGCTAGCATGCCAAACTTTGGCGTGATACGACGCAGCTTCAAGGCTTCAAATGTGCGGCAATGCTTGATGAGGTCGACGACCGAGGCGAGACTGTCCTTTGCGATTAAATAATTGTAAACATCCTCGGCTATGCCTTTGAGAAGGTGTGCAACCTTGTCCTCTTCGGACATTCAAGAATTGACAGTCTTGCAAAGCTTCAGGATCGCCTGTACAAACGTAGTACAGGTCTCACCTGAGACTTGAGCGCGCTGAAGCAATGTCTGCTCCGCCGGCTTCCTTTTCGTGATGGAATCGCCAAAGCACTCTGTGAGGTGAGTAACGAAGCGGTCCCACGTTGTGAACGTATCTTTATGGTTCTCGAACCACACTAGCGTAGTGTCTGTGAGGAACAGGACCACATTGTCGAGCTCAGTCGTGGAGTTCCAGCCGTTGTACTTGCTCACACGCTTGTAGTGGGTGAGCCATTCCTCCACGTCCTCGCCGAATTTTCCAGAGAAAGGGTGGGGCTCCATCTGGTGCATCCAGACGCCGGTTGTTCGCAGTGGAGCAGCCAGAGAAGGTTGTTGGTCGCTGCTGTGGGACATCGGGATCTCAAGTGGTGTTGGAGGCAGTCGAGCGAGGCGTCGGCTCCGGCGTGGCACTTGCTGCAGCAGCTCCGTCGTCTTGGTCGAAGTACCCAGCACCTCCACCACAAAACTGTTACGGTTAATGTTAAACCGGCTTTATTCAAGGTACGAGATTGATGGTAAAGTCAAGATGGCGTCCTGAGGCTGCACCAGCTCACGTCTTCCTCCTCTTCTGCTCGCCTGGCTCATGCTGTAGCAATATATATGTGTATATATATATATTGTAACGATGTTAATAAAGCAACGATATTTATTACGGACGACCTTGTGCCCACAAGAAAATGTCACTGCGGTCGTGAAGAAATCCCCGGCAGTCGCGTTCTCAAAACTGGCCTCGAACCGTCTTCCTCATTCTCCTCGCGTGACACCTCGTGCACGTGGCGAAGGCGAGCCGGGTCCAACTGGCTGCCCGTGTCACCAAGATCGCTGCCTGTTGTTGCTGAACAACACCACGGTACGGCGTGCACAGTGTCCAATACAAAGGGCGCGCCATTTGAATGTCATCAAGTTTGTCGCCGCATTATCCTCCTCTTTGCCACATCTGCCCGATGCGTGAGAGGAAGTAGAGGTGCCTGTGGGCTCTCACTTTTTTTTGCGTGACCTCTCCTGGTAGGGTTTCATGCGGACAATATGCACAACTTCCGTGGAGTTGCGCCGTCTTGGGCTCTCGTGTCCAGCGGATTTCATTTCGCAAGTGACGTCGCTTATACGACCAAGTATTTTTGTAAGGGCCGAAGTATCGGCACAGAAGCTTTTCAGACAGTCCACGGCGTCACACTGGGATCCATACTCACACCTTGTCACCGGGCTGGTAATGAGCTTCACTACGGCGATGGTTGTACCGTCTGGAGTCGATGTGTTGTTGGCGGCGTATTCGGTACTTTGCCATCTATCGTGCCTCCTCGGCTCGTTGCAAGAAATCGTCTAGGTCAGATAAGTGATTGTTTTCTTCATCTAACGGCAACATAGCATCTGAAGTTGTGGTTACTGCTCGGCTGAACACAAGTTCAAACGGGGCGACTCGTGTTGTTTCTTGAACGGCCATATCATATGCGAAGATCACGTGATGTACGGCAAAATTTCGTGCCACAGCCTATGTTCAACGTCGACATACATCGAAAGCATGTCAGTCAGTGTTCTGTTGAGGCGTTCAGTTAAACCGTTTGTCTGAGGGTGGTACGCCGTAGTTCTCCTATGATCAGCATGTGTCATTTGCAACAAGCATTGCATTAGGTCAGCAGTAAAGGCCGTTCCACGATCGGTAGTAACAACTGTGGGGGCGCCATGCCTGAGCACGATATTGTGGACAAAGGATTTTGCAACTTCAGCAGCCGTTGCATTGTACAGGGAATCAATTTCTGCGCAACGGGTCAGATAGTCCGTGGCCACAACAATACACTTTTTGCCTAAAGATGATGTCGGGAAGAGTCCAAGGAAGCCCATACCGACTTCCTGGAATGGGGTTTTTGGTGGCTCTATTGGCTGGAGGAGGCCTGCCGGTTTTACGGGTGGAGTCTTGCGCCTTTGACACTCGCGACAAATCTTGACATAGTGCTGCACTGATGATAATAACTTGGGCCAGTAGTATTTCACACGAATCCTGGCGACTGTACGGCTCACGCCTATGTGTCCAGACGTCGGTTCATCGTGACATGCATGCAAAATTTCTTCTCGCATAGATGTGGGTACGACAAGTAAAAACTTTGTCTCCCTGTTCTCGATTTTTTTCTTGTAGAGAACACTTCCTCGCAGACAGAACGAGGATAGCCCTCTAGAGAAAATACGCGGGAGTTCAATGTCGAGTCCCTCCATGCGCTGTATAAGTGGAAGCAATTCCGGGTCATCTGGCTGTTGTTGAGCAATTTGTAACGCGTCAACAATGCCAAGAAACGGGAACTCCTCTTCTGACACAGTTGTCTCGACG
The DNA here is from genome assembly GCF_023375885.2 of Dermacentor andersoni. Taxonomy (NCBI): domain Eukaryota; kingdom Metazoa; phylum Arthropoda; class Arachnida; order Ixodida; family Ixodidae; genus Dermacentor; species Dermacentor andersoni. The sequence goes on from NC_092815.1 coordinate 219,389,690, forward strand.
GGTGCGCGGGACAAGCAGTTGGCATTTGTGTGTTTCCTCCCGGAACGGTATACGACAGTAGTGTCATACTCTTGAAGCCTAAGGCTCCATTTTGCTAGTCGTCCGGATGGATCCTTCAGGTTCGCCAGCCAGCAAAGCGAATGGTGATCACTGACTTCTCTGAATGGTCTACCATAGAGGTAGGGCCGAAATTTACATATTGCTCAAATGACTGCAAGGCACTCTTTCTCGGTTGCGGAGTAGTTTGCCTCTGCTGTCGAAAGTTTACGGCTGACATAAGCAATTACTTTCTCGTGGCCGTTATTCCACTGCACTAGTACGGCACCGAGGCCGACGTTACTCGCATCTGTATGAACTTCAGTGTGGGCTGTCTCATCAAAATGGGCAAGGATTGGAGAAGCTTGCAGGTGTTTCCTTAGCTCTTCAAATGCGTCTTGTTCGCTTTTCCACATGAAAGGTTGATCTAATGTCAGTATTGTAAGGGGCTCAGCAATCTTTGAAAAGTTTTCCACGAATCTTCTGTACTATGCGCATAAACCCAAGAAACGTCGCACTGACTTTTTGTCTGTGGGTGTCGGTAACCTCACAAGAGCTGCTGTTTTTTCGGTATCTGGCCGAACACTTTCAGCACTGATGACGTGTGCGAGAAACCGGAGTTCATCGAAGCCGAATTGACATTTTTGTGGCCTAATTGTCAAGTCTGCTGCGCGAATAGCTTCTTATAATAGTCGCAGGACGCTCTAGATGTTGGTCAAATGTGGTGGAGAATACGACCACATCATCCAAATACACTAAGCATGACTGCCATTTCAATCCTGCGAGCACAGAGTCCATCATTCGCTGGAACGTTGCGGGCGCGGAACAGAGGCCGAATGGAAGTACTTTCAATTCGTAGAGGCCATCAGGGGTTACGAATGCTGTCTTTTCCCGGTCCCGTTCATCCACCTCTATTCGCCAATATCCACTCTTGAGATCCAGGGAGGAGAAAAACTTTGCACATCGGAGCCGATCTAACGTGTCGTCGATACGCGGAAGGGGGTACACATCCCCATTGGTTACGCTGTTCAGTTTACGGTAGTCGACGCAGGATCGAAGTGTTATCTTTTTTCTTAACGAGCACTACGGGAGACGCCCATGGACTGCTGGAGGGCTGAATAACGTCATCAGAAAGCATCTCCTCTACTTGCTTCTTGATAATCTCCCTTTCTTTTGGTGAAACTCGATTCGGGTGCTGGCATACCGGTCTGGTGGCGTCCTCTGTTATAATTCTTTGCTTTGCAACAGACATGCGCCGTATCTTCGAGGAAGTGGAGAAGCAGTCGGAAAAATCCTTGATGAGGGCATATATCTGTTTCTTTTAGGCTTCCGGGAGTCTCGGGTTGACGGTAATTGATCTGTCGACACTGCAGGTCCCTGGCAGGGCAGTTGACGTTGTCGTTAGGCTGCATAATTCGGTCGCTACACGGAACTCGTACAAATAGGCAATAGCTGTTCCTTTTGCAATGTGCTGGAATTCATTTCTGAAATTCGTAAGTGCGACATTTGCACGGCCGTTGCTTAAGTGAATAAGCCCTCGAGCCACACAAATACCTTTGTTGAAGAGGAACTCTATGTTTCCATCCACTATGCCTTCGCGGTCGTAAAATGTTTCATTCTCCACAAGAACCATTACACTGCAGCGTGGCGGCACAGTTATATCATCATCAACGACGCGCAGTGCAGCAAGACGTCGCTCCTCCGATGCTTCCATGGGTGTAGCTTGTTCTGTTGAGAAAGACACACTGGACCTGCGTAGGTTAATATAGCACCGTTAGCTTGTAAAAAATCCATTCCCAATATAAGTTTCCGTGAACATTATGGCAGTACAATAAAGTCAGAAACGTAAGTGAAGCCTTTTATCGTAAGTCTTGCGGTGCATCGGACAAGGGGCGTAAAAAGATGACCGCTTGCCATGCGTATCTGCGCTCCAGTCCACCGCGTCACAACTTTTTTCAGGTGTTTCACCATCTTGAAGCTTATTACCGAATAATCAGCGCCGGTATCGACTAAGGCATTCAGCTCGCATCCATCTATTATCAACCGCAAGTCTGATGTAATCGTTTCGTTCCTGCACCTGTTTATTTGAATTATCTCGTCATCGCACTGGAACCGCATTGGAGGATCTTCCTAACTCTGGTTATCAGCGGCCTCACCTCCACAGGCGGCTTGCTTCAGTTTTCCTGGTGTGGGCTTGGTGAACGACGCCTATGCAATCTTGAAGTCGCGCGTGTGGTAGGCGATCAGTAGCGCATGGGCGCACGGTGACCGTGGTTGGTGTTGGCGAGGAGCAGTTGGGCTTTGGCGCGTGGACAAGTATTCTTCAATCTCTGCTGGCCGCTGACCATTTCGAAGGCATGGTTCACTTAAGACAAAACCCCTTAATCCAGCTTGACGGTACGGGCAGAACCTATACAGGTGACCCGCTTCTCCGCAGCGAAACCACAGAGGCCTGCGCTTGTGGTCATGCCAGACGACACTTTTCCGGGGCCTCTGTTCCACAAAATGAGGTGCACTACGTGCTGAAGGCTGATAGGAAGCCGGTGGCTCCAGTAGACGAGGTGCACTGCGTACTGTTGGCGGGTAGAGAACGGTCGTCGCAACTGCTCCACTACTGTGTACCGTGGGTTGCCTGTGTACGTCGGCGTACGTTGGGGTGCGCCGCGTCAGCAGTGGCTCACGCTCTGGATCCCGTATGATGTTCCTCAGTTCGTCCCGGACAACGTCGACGATAGATAGTGCAGCTGGAGCCTGAGGTGTCTGCAACTTGTTGAGCTCTTCCCTGATCACTGACCGGACGAGCTCCCGCAGGGCTTCCAGGTCGTTTGGCAGTCCTCCAGGGAAGACATGGGCAAGTGTGCAGGCTGCTTCACGGTTGTATTGCCGAGCCCACTGTTCCAGCGTCTTTTCGATGGTCGTTGCTTCGCAACTGAACTCGGCGACCGTGCGCGATGGGTTGCGGACGAGAACTGAGAAACGTTCCTGCTTTACTCCACGCATGAGATGGCGCAGCTTGTATTTATTCATGGTGGGATCAGCACGCTTGAACAGGCGGGACATGTCCTCGATGTACATCGCCACGTTCTCGTTTGTGAGCTGGTTCCTGGCTTGAGGTGCAATTTCCGCCTTTTCATTACGATCCGTGCTGGCGTATGTTGCTAGCAGTTGTCGTCGAAATTCCTCCCAAGTGAACAAAGAGGGTTCGTGGTTTTCATACCACGTTTTTGCGAAGCCCTCCAAAGCGAAATATAGGTTACGGAGCTTGTCTCTCATTCAATTCATTAGAGCTTCCATGTCTTCCATGTCTTCGAACGAGTAACCGTGGAATGTTGGCGACTTGCGAGGTTGGCTTACGACTAGGTGTGCCGGTGTTACCTGGGTAGTCATTGTGGCGGCGTCCATTGTCTGAGTTTCTCTTGGCATGGTGAGGAGAGGACCGAATTCGGGAGAGTCACCTCGAAGACGGCGGCTGGTCCGCTGGCGTACAGGTGTCAGTTCCACGGGATGGACTCGCTAGTTGTCGGGGCTACGCTGACTTTCGTTCGTGGGGCTTCGACTCATACCCCGCACCTCCACCAGAAATGTAGCAATGTTAATAAAGCAACGATATTTATTAAGGGCGAACTTGTGCCCACAAGTAAAGTCACTGCGGTCGTGATGAAATCCCCGGCAGTCACGTTCTCAAAACTGGCCTCGAACTGTCTTCCTCTTTCTCCTCGCGTGACACCTCGTGCGCGTGGCGAACGCGAGCCGGGTCCAACTGGCTGCCCGTGCCACGTAGATCGCTGCCTGTTGTTGCTGAACAACACCATGGTGCGGCGTGCACAGTGTCCAATACAAAAGGCGCGCCACTTAAATAGTATTGTCAGGATTAATTGGTCCGAACGCCCCAGAAAACTGTCGTGCTATGTGATAAGCACCGTAGGTACCAACAAGTGCTTTCTGGTAAGCCTACGGCAGCTTTACCATCGCCCCCCCTCCCCATTCGTCTGTACCTGCGGATTGTACAATCAGTCCTGTACAATGTTCATGAGTGTCTAGCCTCTTGAAGTTGCTCAAAACATTGTAATGCAAAGAAAAAAGCTATTCCTGCTGTTCTACGCGTTAAAGTAATAATCTTGTAATTAGGTTGAATGCTGTGCAGCGTGGTTTACGCTCGTCTTGAAAAGCTGCGCAATTTGAACACGGATGGACAGAACAAACAGAAGGACGAGGGCTGATTCGCAACTAATACTTTATCGAAAACACGTACACTTACATCAAGCAAGCAAGGTATCAAGCAATGTATTATAAAAAGAAGAGAAAGCACACTGCACCTCTGCGATAATTTGCTATTGGCACGTGTACATTGTTTGTCTTTACCGCCTCACAAATGTTATCGTACAGCGCAGGACGTGCCTGCATGTATCGGAAGTTTCTGGAATATTATCGCTGCTTCCATCCGCTGCCGGTGACTGAACCTTTTGTAATCTGATCGCATTTGTGCACGACGTGAATAATGTAGAACTTTGTAGAAGGCACGCTGGTCCCAGCGATTACTCTGGAACATTCGATGACTGATCTATAAAAGCCGACGCGCTTGACCCGCTGATCAGATTTTCGACGATCGCCCACCGTGTTCGCCGCTATCGTTGTGCTATAAGTGTAGCCTGTTTTTGTGGGCACAGGTTCGCCCAATAAAAGTTAGTTTTGTCTTTCGCAGTATTGCTTCTGTGTTCTTCAACGTCGACACCACGTGACATCTGGTGCAAGTGCTTTTAGTTCATGTACCGGACGCCCCGACATGCCGTGATCCAAGCCCGGAGCGCAAAGAGAACACCAACATAGTCTCGGACCATCGGACAAGCCGCCGCCTTCAACAACTGCCCCCGGAGCACGGACTTTTGCCTGAGATGACCGGGAAGATCGCCACCAAGTCCACCCCAATGGCAGCCCCAGCGTCCCCCATCGTGCTGCAGGAGCCCAGGAAGCCTCCGACGTTCCGCGGTTCAAGGTTCTAGGACCCGGAAAGCTGGCTTGAGACATACGAGAGGGTCGCTGCTTTTAACAACTGGAACAGCGACGACAAACTGCGACATGTCTTTCTCGCATTGGAAGACGCTGCCAGGATGTGGTTCGAGAACCGAGAGGCCAGCTTAACGACTTGGGAGCTGTTCCGAAGCGGCTTCCTGCAGAGATTCGCAAGCGTCGTACACCGCGAACGAGCCCAAGCGCTATTAGAAACGCGGGTGCAGCTACCTAATGAGACAACCGCGATCTTCACGGAGGAAATGAGCAGTCTATTCCGCCACGCCGACCCTGAAATCCCCGAGGAGAAGAAAGTCCGCCTGCTCATGCGTGGTGTGAAGGAGGAACGTTTTGCCGGAATGGTACGAAGCCCACCGAAGACCATCGACGAGTTTCTTCGCAAGGCCACCAGCATCGAGAGGACACTCGACATGCGAAACCGGCAATTCGACCGCCACAGGAACTCGACAAAGTACGCCGGAGTTCAGTCACTGGCCACAGAAGACCTGCGCGAAACTATCCGAGCGCTCGTACGGGAGGAGCTACAGAAGCTGTTCCCATCATCACAGTCTTAAGTGGCTTCGATTGCCGACTCCGTACGTGAGCAGCTTCAACAACAACTCGCAGTAGCCCCTGAATCGCCGCAACCTCAGCCGCAAGCGATGACATACGCCGCTGTAGCCCGCCGTCACGTTCCCCCTCCGCGCCCACGGCAGGGCCCAGTGACGACACAGTTCCGTCGTCCAACACCTCCGCCGCCAGCACGCCAAGCCGTCACCTAACACTGCGTTCGAAGGAAGACTCATGTTTGGCGCGCCCCGACCGCCGTCCGCTTTGCTATCACTGCGCAGAAGCCGTGAACATCTACCGACGGTGCCCATACCGGGAGATGGGACTCCGAGGGTTCGCCGTTAACGCGTCGAGACCACAGATTGGCGAACGACCTCGCGATATCGCCGACTACTTCGCCCCTACTCAGCGGAGCCCTCGATGATCGTCCCGTTCGCCGTCACCAGGCCGCTACCTGTCGCCGCAGCCCAGCCAGGGGCCGCTCTGCGAGCCCATATCTGGAAAACTAAAAGCAGCAAGTGATGGAGGTGCGGTTGCTGTTCGTCGAACTGACGAAGATCCTCCGCAGCCGACGAAGACTGCGAAGAGACCATCTCGACGACATAATAATGACACGCTGCCGTCCCGACGAAGCCAGGAAGCCAAGACTAAACCGGCGAAAGACGACTTGACGACGCGACGTTGCAACTTCCGTTCAACACGACGCAGCCGTGCTCCGACGTCAAGACCTAACTGCAACGCCAGACAGAGGACCACCGACCTCGACGTGCTTCTCGACGGCCACGCAGTTACCGTTTTAGTGGACACAGGGGCTGATTACTCCGTCATGAGTGGACACATCGCCGACCAACTGAAGAATGTTAAGACTACATGGGAAGGCCCTCAAATTCGGACCGCTGGAGGGCACCTCATAACGCCCACTGGAATGTGCACGGCAACAATTACAATTCACCATCGGACTTACCCTGCCACCTTCGTTATCCTCCAACAGCGTTCACGCTACGTCATTCTCGGCATGGACTTCCTGAACCAACACGGCGTAATCATCGACCTGAATTCGAAGCAATAACGCTGTCGGAAGATCAAGCGATACCGCCGGAGAGCCTTCCTAGTCACCGTGCCTTGAGTGTGCTCGAAGATCAAGTGAGCATCGCGCCTCGCTCCAGCATTGTTATTTCGGTCGGCACTGAAACACCTGCTGACGTAGAAGGCGTCATCGAACACGACCAACGTCTACTGCTGGATCGCGAAATTTGCTTCGCGAGACTGCACGGAGGAAACACGAAAGTGTTGCTGACAAACTTCAGCCAGGAGTTCAAGCACATCAACAAGGGCACGACGATCGCATACATCGAAGAAATTCTGGAAACCAGCAATGCGTTTGTTGTTTCGGATTCTGGCGCATCTACACCGAAGACCGTAGTTCCCGAACCAGACTTCGACATAAATTCATGTCTCCCCGTGATTAAGCAACAACAGCTCAGAAGTTTACTTCGACGATACAAAGAGTGCTTGTCGACGTACTCAAGGATTCGACAAACGCCATTCGCAAAGCATCGCATAATAACCGAAGAGTGCGCTCGACCACTCCGCCAGAGCCCTTATCGAGTTTGTAAGCGAGAACGTGAGGCTATAAGGCACCAAGTCGACGAAATGCTGCGTGACGACATCATCCAGCAGTCAAAACGCCCGTGGGCATCTCCTGTAGCTTTAGTGAAGAAAAAGGACGGAAGCCTACGTTTCTGCGTCGATTATAGTCGTCTGAACAAGATCAGCAAAGAAGGACGTATACCCTCTCCCGCGAATAGACGACGCATTGGATTGGCTCTGCAACGCTAAATACTGCTCGTCGATGGACCTCAATTCTGGCTATTGGCAAAAAGAATTCGCGAAACACATCGCGAAAAGACCGCCTTCATCATCCCAGACGGCCTCTATGAGTTCAAGATTATGCCATTCGGACTGTGCTCGGCGCCAGCAACGTTTCAGCGCATGATGGACACGGTTTTAGCAGGATTCAAGTGGCAGACCTGTCTCGTATACATGGATGACGTCGTCGTCTTCACCGGAAATTTCGACGATCACCTTAGGCGGCTTGCAACTGTACTAGAGGCCTGCAGGTCAGCAGGGCTTACTCTGAAGCCGGAAAAGTGCGGCTTCGCTTACGACGAACTTCTGTTTCTAGGCCACGTCATCAGCAAATCTGGAGTCCGCCCTGACTCGCAGAAGACAGCTGCCATCGCAAAGTTCCCGCAGCCCATCGACAAGAAGGCAGTGCGTTGATTACTTGGCATGTGTGCCTACTACAGGCGCTTTGTCAAGGACTTTTCACGCATCGTGGAGCCGCTAACACATCTAACCAAATGTGATGTCGAGTTCAAGTGGGAAACGCCCCAGGTCGATGCATTCCATTAACTCAAAGGACGCATGCAGTTGCCGCCGGTACTTGCACACTTCGACGAGGACGCCGATACCGAAATCCTCACTGATGCCAGTAGCGTAGGCATCGGTGCCGTCCTAGTCCAGAGGAAAGACGTACTTGAACGGGTGATATCTTATGCTAGCCGGTCGCTGTCAAAAGCGGAAGGCAATTATTCCACGACTGAAAAGGAATGCCTCGCCATCATTTGGGCTACAGAAAAATTCCGCCCTTATCTATATGGGAGGCCATTCATAGTGGTCAGCGGCCCTCACGCGTTGTGTTGGCTAGCTAACTTAAAGGACCCTTCAGGACGGCTGGCGCGGTGGAGCCTCAGACTAAAATACATCACTTTAAGCTACAAGTCCGCACGAAAACACTCAGATGCCGATTGCCTATCACGCGTCCACATCGACCCACCGCCGCAAGATGACGAGGATGACGACGCCTTCCTTGGGATAATAAGCGCGGAAGACTTCACTAAACAGCAACGAGCAGACCCGGAGCTAAAAGGCCTCGTCTATTATTTGCAAGGGCACACCCATGTTGTCTCTAAGGCAATTAGCGCGGATTGTATTTGTTCACGCTTCAAAACAACCTATTCGTGAAGAGGAACTTCTCACCAGTCCGCGCCAAGTACCTCCTTATTGTTCCGTCGGCGCTGCGTCCAGAAGTACTGCACGCCCTACATGATGATCCGACCGCGGGGCACCTTGGTTTCTCCCGCACGCTATCGAGGATATAAGAAAGGTATTACTGGCCGCGCCTAACCGCCGATGTCGCCCGTTACGTCAAGACATGTCGAGACTGTCAGCGACGCAAGACACCAACGACAAGGCAAGCGGGATTACTACAGCCGATCAAGCCTTCTTACCTACCTTTTCAGCAGATCGGTATGGATTTGTTGGGACCGTTTCCGACATCAACTTCCGGAAATAAGTGGATCGTCGTGGCGACGGACTATCTCACCCGCTTCACTGAAGGTAAAGCTCTACCGAAAGGCAGCGCAGCCGAAGTGGCGAAATTTTTCGTCGAGAACATCCTGCTACGACATGGTGCTCCAGAAGTTCTCATCACCGACAGTGGAACGGCTTTTGCAGCAGAGCTCCTCCAAGCCATTCTGCAATACAGCCAGACAAGCCACAGGAGGACAACTGCCTACCACCCGCAGACGAATGGTCTCACGCAGCGCCTGAAAAAGACCCTCGCCGACATGCTAGCAATGTACGTCGACGTTGAACACAAGACCTGCGATGCCGTCCTGCCGTACGTAATTTACGCCTACAACACGGCGGTGCAAGAAACAACACAGATCACGCCGTTTAAGCTGGTTTACGGCAGGAACCCGTCGACGACATTCGACGTCATGCTGCCGCACGTCACTGACGAAGAGAATCTTGACGTCGCTACCTATCTCCAGCGCTCCGAAGAAGCCTGACAGCTCACCCGCCTACGGATCAAGAACCAGCAGCGTACCGACAGCCGACACTACAACCTCCGACGACGCTTCGTCGAGCCCGGCGACCGTGTTTGGGTATGGACCCCGATACGCCGACGAGGACTCAGCGAGAAACTATTGCGACGCTATTTCGGACCCTATATGCTCACTCGACATATTGGCGCACTGGACTATGAGGTCGTGCCAGACGGCATTTCGCATTCACAGCGGCGCCGCGCACTAGCGGAAGTAGTCCACGTGGTGCGTCTTGAACCCATTTACGGACGCTGACAAACTTTCCTTAATTTGTTGTTTTCCTTGCTACGAGTGCTTTTCTTTATTACTTTAGTTTATTTGCAGCATCGTTCGATGCTTTTTAAGAGGGGGGTATTGGCACGTGTACATTGTTTGTCTTTACCGCCTAACAAATGTTATCGTACAGCGCAGGACGCGCCTGCATGTATCGGACGTTTCTGGAATGTTATCGCTGCTTCCATCCGCTGCCGGTGACCGAACCTTGTGTAATCTGATCGCATGTGTGCTTGACGTGAATAATCTAGAACACTGTAGAAGGCACGCGGGTCCCAGCGATTACTGCGGTACATTCAACGACTGATCTATAAGGGCTGACGCGCTTAACCCGCTGATCAGATTTTCGACGATCGCCGACCGTGCTCGCCGCTAACGTTGTGGTATAAGTGTAGCCTGTTTTTGTGGGCACAGCTTCGCCTAATAATAATTAGTTTTGTCTTTCACAGTATTGCTTCTGGGTTTTTCAACGTCACCACCACGTGACACTGTCATCTGATGACACACCTAGACGGCAAGGCTAATGATGGGTTGAAAGATTACCTCCTCGAGCCATATAAGTCACGCAAGCGCCGTCGACAATATTCTTGTGATTAGATTGGTGATGTGGGCGAGAGGGCAAAGCTGTACAGCGGAGATCAAACCATAATAAACAGCCATGCTACCTTACGTTGATAGCATGTCCCGCTGTTTCAAAAGCATGGGCAACAGATATGGCCTAGAGGTTTTGTTTGTGGCACCTCAATATGTTGTCCGTATCTACAGTTGGGTTCAAAGCAGGGCCATCAGCTCAGGTACCTGTAAGAGTTGTACTGTGAAGCATTCGATCCTGCTTTCAAATTGCAGAAAAGTTGAGGTGCGTATTCTGCCTTTGTCGTGTGGCAAAGTTTACAAGGCCGCTGCGTAAACCTGCGCCTGATGGAGCCAAAGATTAGGCGCGCAGTATTAAGAGGAAGCTTTAGCTCGGGCCCAACTCCGACGCGGCCTATTCAAATTCATGTAAAACGCAAAAACGTTTTTATGAGATAACCCCTGGACCGATTTTAATGACATTTGTTGCATTTGAAAGAGAAAGTTAAATTCTAGTGCCTGTTGCAAGCGGAATTTCGATTTAGGGCTTGAGTTTTCTTAAATCGATTTTCAAATATTTGACCGTTTGAAAAAAATGGAAGCACGAAGTTTACAAATTCATAGGTCTGCATCAAGAACTGATATCGCGGTTCTGTAAACGGCATCCATTAGATCATTCAAAGCGGACAAATTAATTATGTCATTTTACATCTTGCGTGAATTTGTTACGTCGGTTACAACGGTATTGCAAAAGTTGTATTTCCCTATGATTAAATATTTTTTATATTCATGTGTAACACATCACTTTTGTCCGCTTTAGATGTACTATTAGATGCAAGTCACAGAATTGTATTATCATGTTTAGTGGTTGAGTTACAGAGTTGTAAACGTGATAGTTTCGTTTTTTGAAAATTTTCGATTTTTGGCAATTTTTAATAAAAAATTCACAACCTAGCTCAAAAATTCGAAACCAACAGTCACTAGATTTTAAGTTTTTCTTTTAAATGCAACAAACCTCGTCAAATTTGGTGCAGTGGTTGCCGAGAAAAACGAATTCTCCTTTTACATGTATTTAGATAGGAGCACTCGAGCTAGAGCTTGCTCTTAACACACCTTCCTACTTGGCCCTTGCCTGTAAGAACTGTTTATCACATCATCATCATCAGCAGCAGCAGCATCATCATCATCATCCCTGTTACGCCCACTGCAGGGCAAAGGCCTCTCCCATACTTCTCCAACAACCCGGTCATGTACTAATTGTGGCCATGTCGTCCCTGCAAACTTCTTAATCTCATCCGCCCACCTAACTTTCTTCCGCCCCCTGCGACGCTTCCCTTCCCTTGGAATCCAGTCCGTAACGCTTAATAACCATCGGTGATCTTCCCTCCTCATTACATCTCCTGCCCATGCCCATTTCATTTTCTTGATTTCAACTAAGATGTCATTAACTCGCGTTTGTTCCCTCACCCAATCTGCTCTTTTCCTATCCCTTAACGTTACACCCGTCATTCTTCTTTCCATAGCTCGTTTATCTGTTTATCGCAAGTGCTGTCTAATGAAACAAATTACTATCTAGTTATATTTGATTGGGGCGCGAAATACAATTCGTGAAAAGGGGAAAGAAAAGAGAAGATAGTGAAGCGCCGAACTAGCAACAGCTCAATGAGATCCTCAAAAACATGCAAAAGAAAGACAACTTCCGCGCGTGTCCAGAGAGCCAGGGTGTGACATAGAACTACGTGGTCATGACGCATATCTTGAAGAAAGCAGATTTCTGCAGACTACAACATGATATGTGCATCGCTGGCACAATCAGAACCTTTCCTTTAATTATAGAACGCTTACACTCCGACAGTTTGGTCCTTACTTTTGCCAAGAATCAATTCTTGCTCAAAGCACGGCGCACAACGACAGGCTTTACAATGCGCAGGAAGATACGCATTGTCACACTTACCAATGCTCCCTTAGTCTGTCAGCGCCAAAAAGGCGGTTTGGCGCTTCTCTGCCTTCCTTTTTTCTGTTTCCTTATCACGAAATTTACTTCGCGCAATAATAAAAAATATCTAGGTAATCTATGCACCAACTTGCCCTAGAAGAGGTTTCTTGGAAACAGGATATGTCTAAACAGTGTGTTCATTTTGCAGTTCTCTAGTTTTGTTACAGCTCTAGAACAGTATTTGTTTGAGTGAATGAGTGCTGTGCACACGCATACATATATATATATATATATATATATGGAGAGACAGAGAGAGAGAGAGAGAGAGCTCTAACAAACCTAGAGAACCGCAATACGATCACGGTGTTTAGCTATATTTGGCTTCAAGAGGGAGATTGCGTGTCTTATACATGTTGAGCCAGTTGTTGCTTAGATTATCTGCGTATTTTTGATACACACACACACACACATATATTTATATTTATATATATATATATACATATCTCTCTCTCTCTCTCTCTCTCTCTCTCTCTCTCTCTCTCTCTATATATATATATATATATATATATATATATATATATATATATATATATATATATATATATATATATATATTGACACGTGTACATATCTTTATCGGGTGACGACGTTTCGTCGCTTAACAAATGTTATCGCACAGCGTGGGACGCGCTTGCATGTATCCGAAGTTTCTGGAAAGTTATCGATGCTTCTATCCGCTGTCTGTTGTCACCGAACTATGTGTTATCTGATTTCATCGCGTGACGCGAATGGTGTAGAACTTTATGGAAGGCACGCAGGTCCCAACGATTAGTCTGGAACATTCGATGACTGCTGTATAAAAGCCGACGCGTTGCACCCGCTGATCAGATTGTCGACGATCGCCGACAGTGTTCGCCGCTATCGTTGTGCTATATGTGTAGCCTGTTTTGTGGGCACAGGTTCGCCCAATAAAAGTAACTTTTGTCGTTCACAGTATTGCTACTGTGTTCTTCAACGTCACCACCACTTGACAATATATATATATATATATTGTCGCAGTACAACGCGGACAGTAGACAGGGAGACGTTCAAGAGCCGCAGGACAACTTGTTCATATACACAACTGGCCAGAGACACGTCTTCTTCGTCCTCGCCGAAATCCCGCTGACCCACTAAACGAAGTCCGTTAATGTCCCTATCTTCGTTGTCGTCGGCATAGAAGAATAGACGCGTCATTTGTCCCTCCCTAAAAGAGCATCGTCCCGATGCTAGGCCAGAAGTGCCACTTGCGGAATTAAGGGTCTCTGGCATAGTTATTCCCTCACATACGGCTTCATACGGACAACATGCACATGTTCAGGATGGTGCGTGCGGCGCCGCGTGCGATTGGGACTATCGGGGACAACCTCGTACGTGACGTCACTGAGTCGGCGCAATACTCGATATGGTCCGACGTATCGCCTTAACAGCTTCTCGGAGAGGCCTCGTTTTCGTTTGGGTGTCCAAACGCACACCCTATCGCCGACGTCATAGATTACTATTCGACGGTGAAGATCATAGCACCCTGCGTCGTAGTCTTGCTGCTGGCAGATCCGTAAGCGCGCGATTTGCCGAGCCTCTTCTGCGCGTTGCGTAAACACAGCGGCGTCCGTATCAGTGTCGTCAAAGTAATGTGGAAGCATCGCATCCAACATCGTTTGTACATCCCGCCCATGAACAAGGGTGAACGGATTCATGCGCGTCGTCTCTTGTTTCGCGGTGTTATATGCGAAGCTGATATACGGTAGGATGTCGCCCTAATTTTTATGTTCAACATCCACGTACATGGAGAGCATGTCTTCAATTGTTTTGTTCATTCATTTTGTTAATCCGTTGGTTTGTGGATAGTAGGCGGTTGATTTCTGATGCGCCGTTCCACTTAGCAGCAAGACGTCATCTAAAAGCGCAGCTGTGAATGCCGTTCCTCGGTCTGTTATTACGATGGTTGGTGGGCCGTGTCGCAACACAATGTGCTCAATAAAAAAGCGCGCCACCTCTGCCAATGTGCTTCTCTGGATTGAGTGATGTTTCACGGTGGTGTTAAGTCTCGGCCAGTACTACCTCTGCTTCACTCTGGCCAACGTTCTCGTGTAGCCTAAGTGACCAGAAGTCACCTCGTTGTGACAGGCTTGAAGTACTCCCGTACGAAGAGCTCCAGGAATGACGAGCAGACAGGGGGACCCGGTCGAAGAAAAGTTTCTTTTGTAGAGGACTGTGGCCCGCAAAAAACAACAACAGGCCTCTTGCGAAAACTCTAGGTGGTTTCGCAGATCTGCCCTCTAAGTAATTTATGAGCTCAAGCAACTCAGGGTCGTACCGTTGTTGTTGGGCGATGATGGATGTGTCCAGAACACAAAGAAATGCCGAGTATTCTTCGGGTGGAGGAGACGACTCTATCGGCGATCGAGACAGGGAGTCAGCATCCGTATGTCGTTACCCCGACTTATACTTCACAGTCATGTCAAACTCCTGGAGCCGTAGGCTCCAACGCGCCAGTCGTCCCGAAGGGCCTTTAAGGTTTGTCAACCAACACAGTGAATGGTGGTCGCTGATAACTGTGAAGTGGCGGCCCTACAAATGTAGGCGAAATTTCATAACAGCCCATACCACGGCGAGGCATTCCTTCTCAGTTGCGGAGTAATTAGCCTCTTTGCTTGAGAGTGTTCTGCTTGCATAGGCAAGTACTCATTCTCAGCCCTCCTGCCACTGCAGAAGAACAGCTCCCAAGCCAACGTTGCTGGCATCAGTGTGGAACAATGTAGGAGCGGTCTCGTCAAAGTGAGCAAGCACTGGAGGTGTCTGCGGACGTTCCCGCAAGTCAGTGAATGCACCTTGCTCTTCGTCGCCCCATACAAAAGCAACGTCGTCTCTCGCCGGGTGAGTTAACGGCGACGCAATGCGAGCAAAGTCCGCAATAAACCGGCAGTAATAGGCCCAGAGGCCCAGAAAGCACCTGACAGCCTTTTTATCGGTTGGTACTGGAAACTGAGCTACGGCCGCAACTTTCTCAGGATCAGGGCGAACACCTGCGTGGCTGACGACGTGACCGAGAAACTGTAATTCCCCGAAGCCAAAGTGGCACTTCTCCGGCTTAAGGGCGAGGGCGGCGGACCGGATGGACTGCAGAACCGCTTCAAGCCGTTCGAGGTGTTCTTCAAAAGTTGCGGAGAACACGATGACGTCGTCCAGGTACACTAAGCAGGTACACTAACCAGCCGGCCTCCTGCAACCCGTCCAGGTTCCTCGAAGACCATTTGACCAAATCGGAATGGATATATTGGGTCCGCTTCCTACTTCTACTGCAGGGAATGGCTTTGTTATCGTAGCAACCGACTATCTCACACGTTACGCTGAAACAAAGACAATCCAGAGAAGCACAGCGGCAGAGGTGGCGCGCTTTTTCATTGAGCACATTGTGTTTGCGATGTCAGCAATGACGCGAAATGTGGCCGGCGCCTCCGCAGTGAAAACAGAGTGGGCGCCCATCGACGGTGCGCCATGCGTCGGTTCTCCGAAATTGCGGCCGTCCCGTAGTGTCGTTTTGCGGCGTTGAACAAGGCGCTGTGAACGGCGGCTGGTGGTATGACTGTAGCTGCGTGACGGGTGCGCGCCTCAAAGCTTCCTCTTGCGGCGGCGACCAAGGAGTGACTGTCGGAGGCTGGTGGTACGGCGGTGCGGTTGTAACGGGTGGTGGATATCGGACAGCGGCTACGTAGGTCATGGGACGCTGGTGATCTTGAAGATCGGCTGCCGGTAACGCCTGCCTGATTTCGTCACGCACCACTCTGGCGATTGACGCTACGGGTCTATCCACTGTCGGTGTCAGAATCTTGAATTTCTTCTCTGACGAGTTCTCTGATCAATTCCCGCAAGGGGTTCTGTTACTCGCCAGTCACTGAGGTGGCATTGATTGTGGTGCTGGTGGACAGTCGATCGTATTGTCTGCATCTCTGATGAAGGGCCCGCTCAATAGCCGTAGCCTCTTTGATAAAGTCAGCGACGGTGACTGGTGGATTACGCACAAGTCCCGCGAACAACTGCTCTTTTACACCTCGCATGAGGTAGCGCAACTTTCTTTCTTCAGTCATGTTCGGGTCGGCTCTACCAAAGAGGTGGGCCATGTCCTTGGCGAACATTCTGATCGACTCATTAGGTCGTTGTACGTAGCTCCATCATCTGATGGGCATGGTCGCGTCGGTGGGCACTCGCAAAAGTATCTGTGATTTTCTGACGAAAGTTATTCCACGTCGTTAGGCTAGCTTCGCGGTTTTCGTACCAAGTACGGCCGCTGTCGTCAAGGGCGAAATAGACGTGGGAGAGCTTTCGCTGCTCCGTCCATTGATTAATCTGCGCTACGCGTTCATATTTGTCAAGCCAGTCTTCAATGTCTTTGAAGACTGCTTCGCGATAGCGATCGGGAACCACATGATGCAGAACGGTTACTTGCTGTGGACTGGAAAACCGGCTGCTTTGGGGTGCTTGCGTTGGGCTGGTTTCGGCCATTGCGAGATGTGTGGAGCTCCTAGAAAGAGGTGTTTGAAGAGAAGAGAACTCCGGGGCAAAGCCTAGCAGTCGACGACTAAAGCGATGCACGGGTTTTGTAACTGGTGATAACGCGTCCGGGCTGGAGGAGCTACTCCCAGAAGGACTCCCGAGCTTCAGGCGTGGTCAGTACCTAGCACCTCCACCAGTGTCGCAGTACAACGCGAACAGTATACAGGGAGACGTTCAAGAGGCGCAGGACAACTTGTTCAAATACAAAACAGGCCAGAGAGACACGTCTTTTTCGTCCTCGCCGAAATTCCACTGACCCACTAGACGAAGTCCGTTAATGTCCCTATCTTCGTTGTCGTCGGCATAGAAGAATAGACGCGCCAATATATATATATATTGTGAGCATTATTCATACGCTTCATATTCTCACCTGTACATACTCATCATCACCGTTTTGGGGCTTGGTGGTGGGGCTCTCACTCGAGCGAATAAAGAAGAGACTGGCTGACTAAACCTCGTCTCACAAGTGGTGGAGTGTGCTGTCCGGTTCCTTCGCCCTCTCGCTCCAGGTCTCTCTCCAGCTTCACCTACGCTACATCCCTGGAGCTCCGCTCGGGTCGCCGCCTCTACCAACTGCACTCAACCATGTCGCAAGACCAGCAGACCAGTACCACGACATCCACCTTGCCTACTTCTGCGGGAACTCCTTCTTGGACAGTCACCACCCCTCAGAAGGATCCACCGGTATTTGCTGGGCTTCCAGGCGACGACGTTGAAGACTGGTTGGAGCTATACGAGCGCGTGAGTGACTTTAACCACTGGAACGAATCAGCAAAACTTGCTCATGTCGCCTTCTACCTAACCGGAGTTGCGAAAACGTGGTTTTCCAATCATGAGCTCGATTTGGTCAACTGGAGCATCTTTAAACACCATCTACGCCAGATTTTCGCGAACTCGTCTGTCCGCTCCGATATCGCTAAGAAGAAGCTTGCCGAGCGTGTACAGCACTCAGGCGAGTCCTACACTTCGTACATAGAGGACGTCCTCGCCCTCTGCCGCCGCGTGAACACCTCGATGGCAGAGAGTGACCGTGTACGCCACCTGCTCAAGGGTATTGGGACTGCGGCATTCAATGCTCTTGTAGTGCTGAATCCCACTACCGTCGCCGACATCATCACTACGTGTCAGCGTCTCGATGACCTTCATATGCTCCGCTTACGCCCTGACACATCTGATTTCCAGGCGTCCAACGACAGCGAGCTACGTGCTTTGATTCGCTCCATCGTCCGTGAGGAACTGTACGCCCAAGCTTCGTCAAACCGTCCTGAGGTCCATCTGACGCCCCCTGGTGGCGGCCTACGCCATATCGTGAGGGAAGAGATAGCTGCCGTGACCTGCCCGCAAATCACGAGCCCGCACCCTATCCATACGCCCACGTACGCTCAGGTTGCCTCTATAGCGCCACCCTCCCAACAGCCACCACAACAGGCACCTGCACCGCACATGTCCCTGAATCCTATCACTGCAAAACCATCGCCTGTTCCGTCTTATAACGCATGGAGCCCACCTCGACCGGTTTGTTACTACTGCGGCATCCGTGGCCACATTTCCAGGTTTTGCCGACGCCGTCACCAAGATGAAAGACGTGGCTATGACGGCTTTGAAAGGGATCAGTTTTCTGGCCCTGTACCACGACGTCGGCGTTCTGACTACGATTATTATCCACGACGTTCCCCATCTCCACAGGACTTCAACACTGCCGGTTCATTGCGTTTCCCGCGTCGTCGCTCTCCATCACCGATGCGGCGCTCTTCTTCCCCTCTACGACCGGCTACTTCGTCCCCCGATCACCGCCCGGAAAACTAAATGGTGCAGCTTCAGGAGGGAAAGCTGCATCTTTTGGACAACGTGAAACTCCTCCGGAGCGCCCGTCAAATGTACTTCTGGTGTGTGTTGAAGGTGTCCGAATCGAAGCCTTGGTTGACACAGGTGCATCGCTTTCCGTTATTAGTGCTGACTTGTGTTCTCGATTGCGAAAAGTGAAGACACCGTATAATGGCCCTCCCCTTCGTTGTGCTAATGCCGTTCTTGTTCAGCCCTCCAGTGTTTGCACTGCGCGCGTTTTCATTGATGGCATCCTCCACCACATTCAGTTCGTCGTGCTATCTTCGTGCACTTACGCGATGATTTTGGGATGGGACTTCCTGTCCTCCGCCTCAGCTTTCATCTCTTGCCGTCAGCGAACTATTCATATGACAGACACTGAATCTTCATCCGCTGTCAATGATCATAGCCTGCGTTTTGTCACGTCTACCGACTGTTTCATTCCCGCGGGCAATGAGCATATTCTGACGCTGACTTCCGACACTATTATTAATGGTGATGTGTTCCTTGCACCGAGCGGTTACTGCATTTCTGGTGGGCTTAGCCTTACTCCTAGCCTAGTTCGGTTTCAGGGCGGTAGAGCGTTAGTCCCTGTTCGTAACCCTACTTCTTCGCCAGTTGTGCTCTCCCAGGGCTCTACTGTGACGTGCTTTACTGACACTGAACCTCTTTCGCTGGTACCGCTTCACACCGAATCACCACCTTTGTCTACCACAACTGATTATCACACTGCTGCCGCTGCTTTAACGGCCGCGATAAATCCCGATTTGACCGCTGCGCAGAAAGAAGACCTTCTGGCACTCCTGCACAAACACAGAGCCTTATTTGACGTCCACTCCAAGCTTCTGGGGCGCACTTCCGTCGCAGTACATCGCATCGAAACCGAAGGCAGTTCGGTTGTACGCCGCCGCCCGTATCGCGTGTCTTCCGCAGAACGGAAAATCATTGCGGATAACGTTGATGACATGCTAAAAAGAGACATCATTCGGCCATCCTCCAGTTCTTGGTCGTCTCCTGTCGTGCTGGTTCGCAAGAAAGACGGCTCTGTACGATTCTGCGTTGATTATCGAGCCCTTAATAAGATAACGCGCAAAGACGTATATCCGATGCCAAGAATTGACGATGCCATTGACTCCTTCCAAGGTGCAGAATATTTCTCTAGTCTAGACCTCCGATCCGGATACTGGCAAATCCCCATGCACGAAGCGGACAAGGACAAGACAGCCTTTGCCACACCAGACGGACTTTATGAGTTCAACGTCATGCCATTTGGTTTATGTAATGCCCCTGCAACATTTGAACGCATGATCGACACAGTTTTACGTGGCCTTAAGTGGAAGACCTGTCTGTGCTATTTAGATGACATCGTTATTTTTTCTACAACTTTTCGTCAGCACCTTCAGCGCTTGGACGAAGTTTTCACATGCATTTCCAACGCTGGACTCCAACTCAACACAAAGAAATGCCATTTTGCCAGAAAGAACATCAAAGTGTTGGGCCATCTTATCAGCAAAGATGGCGTTCGACCAGATCCCGAAAAGGTTGCTGCCGTGCTTCGCTTCCCTCGCCCTGAAAATCAAAAGCAGTTAAGAAGTTTCTTGGGCCTGGCATCCTACTTCCGCCGCTTCATCAGTCATTTTGCGGCCGTGGCGTCGCCGCTCCACAAGTTGCTCACGTCGGGCACTGCTTTCCCTTGGACAGATGAATGCGAACTTTCTTTTCAAGCCCTGAAGCAGGCATTAACCACCGACCCTGTCCTCTGTCACTTCGATGAGAACGCACCAACTTGCTTGCACACCGACGCTAGTGGCCATGGGATCGGTGCTGTACTTTTACAGCGTGATACCACCTCACGAGAGAGAGTTGTTGCCTATGCCAGTCGCGCACTAACACCTGCCGAAAAGAATTACTCGATCACAGAACAGGAATGTCTCGCAGTAGTTTGGGCGATCCAAAAATTTCGACCATATCTTTACGGACGCCATTTCACGGTCATAACTGACCACCACGCCTTATGCTGGTTGTCGTCCATCAAAAACTTGTCCGGACGACTTGGTCGCTGGGTGGTACGCTTACAAGAGTACGATTTTGACGTTGTCTACAAGTCTGGGAAAAAGCATCAAGATGCCGACGCTCTCTCTCGCTGCCCGCTGCCACTATTAGCTTCGAGTACACCTCCCCATTGCTCGCCACTTGATGATGAGACTAAGTCGTCACTCCCGTTATTACCATTATTACCTCTATCGGTTACTGACACGTTATCTTCCAATCGCGTCACTCACCTCGCCTCGTGTCAACGTTCTGACCCCTACTGCAACAGCATCATCCAACGCCTGTGCGGAACTACATCTGCACCAAATGCCAGATTACGTCGACAACTGCGACTATTTAAGCTTGACAACGATGTGCTGTACCGCTACATATACAACTCCGACGGACACCGCTGGGTACCTATTCTTCCCCGTTCGATGCGCACACAAGTCCTTGAAGCCTTGCACGACGACCCATCTGCTGGCCATTTGGGATTCCACAAAACATACCACCGCGTTAGGAGCCGTTTCTTTTGGCCAGGCATGTCTACCTTTGTGGCCAAGTACGTCGCTTCTTGCGTTCAGTGTCAACGGCGGAAACGACCGACTTCGCCTCCTGCTGGGCTTTTACAGCCCATTCCATGTCCCGAGACACCGTTTGCCATCGTTGGGATAGACCTAGTCGGCCCTCTGCCCATAACGCCGGCGGGTCATCGATGGGTCGTGACAGCTGTTGACCAGCTCACACGTTACGCAGAGACCGCTCCTCTACGCTCTAGTTCGGCCTCCGACGTTGCCACCTTCTTTCTAGATGCCATTGTGCTGCGCCATGGTGCACCTCGCGTACTGTTAAGCGACCGCGGCAAGACTTTCATGTCAACAATGCTAGCAGAAGTACTCGGAGCTTGTGGCACAGTTCATAAGACAACATCCGCATATCACCCACAAACAAATGGCTTAACCGAGCGATTTCATCGCACACTAATAGATATGATATCAATGTATATCGGGCCAAACCACGACAATTGGGACAAACTTTTACCTTTCGTGACTTTTGCTCACAACACCGCTATCCAACGAACTTCGGGATACTCACCTTTCTACCTAGTTTACGGCCGTTCACCGACATTCACCATCGACGCCGCTTTCTTCAATGCCCCAACTAACACCTCGGCCAGTATACCCGAACAGTTCGTCTCGAGACTTGAGGAATGCCGTCAACGTGCTCGCTTCAACACAGAAGTCAGTCAGCTAGATCGCAAGCAACGTTACGACATCTCTCGTCGCGACGTCTCCTTTCGTCCTGGAGAGGAAGTGCTCCTTTGGACGCCCATTCGTACACCCGGTTTGTGCGAGAAGTTTGAATCCCGCTTTCTTGGACCCTATATTATTAACGAACAAACATCCCCCGTGAACTATCGCGTTACTCCCGTAGACGTTTCTTCCGACCATCGTTGTCGTGGTTCGGAGATCGTTCACGTTTCGCGCCTAAAACGCTTCGTTCAGCGTTCCCCTCCTGGCTAAGTCGCAGCCTGGCTGGCCGCTTGCGCGTGCCGGGAAATTAGTGTGAGCATTATTCATACGCTCCATATTCTCACCTGTACATACTCATCATCACCGTTTTGGGGCTTGGTGGTGGGGCTCTCACTCGAGCGAATAAAGAAGAGACTGGCTGCCTAAACCTCGTCTCACAATATATACATATACATATATATATATATATATATATATATATATATATATATATATATTCAAGGCGGTCCAAGAAATATGACCGAAACTCTCAAAAATGAAAGCACTCCAATATTTGCGCGCTGTCTTCGGCATTACTTTTTCCGTCACAGCACATATCTTAAAGTAAGTACAGCGGCAATAATTACGGAGGTAATTATAAAAGTGGAACGAATACTCTTTTAAACATTTACCATCATTGTTTGCTTTCCTCTCACTAACGAACCTATAGAGAGACTGGAGGGGTGCAATAGCGAATCACGCAGAGTGGTGCTGTTGTAATACTTAAGGGTTGTCTTTGATGAACAATCAGGAAGCCAGTGCCGTCTTATGTATATGCTGTAGTTTCTTAAAACGGAAGCCTTAGACGGCTTATGGGACGAAAAATCTGATGTCCGGCGTTATGCCCCCCGGCGTAATTGCACAAAAATGCATCGCACCAAAATTCACACGGAGTCGAAATCACTACTTGTGGTCTTAATTAAGGCGAATTAAGACCTTCGACCTTTGGTGGGAGTCGAACCACTAACCTTTAGTGTTAATTAGCGCCAATTAGGCCATCATTCTTGTTATAAGAAAACGTGCAGCCGTGGAGCAGGAGCGTCGGCACGAACAGTGGTGTTAATTAGGGTAGAGTTCGCTATTGTACTAGAACCCACGATCTCTGGCTGGAATCGAACCCTTGACTTATGGTGGAAGTCGTGCCTACGCCTTCTGTTCTGAATTATGGCGGAGTTAAATAAGGCACAGTTAATTATTATTGGGCATTGTAACGTATCGGGCAGTTAATTAGTATCGGACATTAGTAACGGACATCACGCGGATACAGCTAAGAAACTTCCTAAAGCCGTCGCCGAGCATTTCAACCAACCAGGTCATAACTTTGATGAAAAAAAATTCTACATCGTACACGAAAATTTACGTTCTGAACAAGAAAGCAAATACAGAGAATCATAGCTTATCCACAAGTTCAAGACATTGCAACTAATAGGCATAAACATTGCAAAGAAACCTTTAGAATCTATTCGCTATGATAAATTTCAAGCTGTAAGCAACACTTGGTTTGGTTGCTTTGTGTTTTTTTTTTTCATTTTTCTTTTTTTGGTTTCGCTTTTTTTCGTCTGTTGCTTTTTCTTATCTTTTTTTTCATTTTCCTTTTCCTTTTTTCTTCGCCTTTCTTGCCTTTTTTCCTTATATTTTATTATTTATTCCACTCCAGTATTTTTATATATTACTTTTTAACGAGCACCTGTTTCTGCCGCTCCTCCTATTATCTCTTTCACAGACAGGATAGCCCACGACCATCAGCGAAACAGATAGTAGAGAGGTGCTGTGCATGCTGTTGACACGCCGACTGAGACACGGCCGTTGACGCGTGACAGACAGACGGCCGTGTCACCGGCCTTGTGCGTAGCACTCCTTTATTCTCAATTCTACACCCTCACCGTTAGCACACCTTCAGTCGTAACACTCAGGGCGATGACAGGGGCGAGAAAAGTCCACGGTAATAGAAAACCTGATCTGCCAGTCTAGCGCATACTTTACTCGCCGTAAGCTGAAGGGTAATAGCTGGTGCTCGCTTGCCTTCCAGAAATTACTACACAGTTCATGTCGCGCATAAAATATGATTATTAAAGGTTCGGCAAGAACATAGACGGCAGATAGAATCATCACACCTTGCTGGTGAAGAAGCGCACTGACACGGACACAGTGAAGACACACAAGAAAAGACCACACTCTCTCCACTCGCAACTATTTTATTTTAGAACACATACTTCATATTTATATACCTGCGCACCCTCAGGCGTCAAAGATGATCAAGGCAAGATTAAAGGCATTTTTCAAAAATCATTTGCCCGCGCATACTCGGGCGTCAAAGAAATGGCACCTATCTATCATGGTGTGCAATCCTATCGTAATTTGTTGCAACCCTAAGAGCCATTTTTATTGCAGAATTTTTTTTTCTTCCCTTTTAGTGTGTTTCCAAAAAGGCAACCTCACCATGGCTTAGATGTACAGATGACTGACGGATACAACCCTCTCCCCTCTTGTGAATATGAAAGGAACGATAACATTTGAGTAAGTTTAAAACATTAGGGCGCGTCTTGCGCCCAGCGATAACATTAAATTGTTAGCTGCCGGGTGCAATGCAGTCACCGGAAAAGGATAAATAAACGTGTCGATGCTCTCCTCATAAAAAGCACCGTCCCGTTGCTACAAACGTGAGCGCAAAAAAACCTAAAGCACATGTACTAAAGAGAAATAACCAACAAATAATGAAAGTCAGAGAGTTCGTAAGGGCTGGTAGAAGGGTTTATGGCGTACAACATGGATTACTTCAAATCCCGAGCGGCGCCGCTGCGATTGCGTAATGTCGTTGGCCACGAGCGGGTGATCCAGTGTGCCAACACGTCGGAAGAATTTATAGGGTCGGAAATAGCGTCGCAAAAGTTCCTCATTAAACATCGTGGACGTTTCGGGGCCTGAAAACAAACACAGTCGCCGGCCTGGTGTTCCGCGTAGCTTCGCTGAAGATCGTAGTACCGACGGCGGGTCAATAGGGGCGCCTGACAGGCAGTCGGCCTCACAATATTTCCGTCCGGATTTATAGACCACGGTGATGTAGAATTCCTGAAGTGTGAGACTTCATCATTCTGAGGGACATGAACGATCCTTTTAAGTTTGCTAACCAACGCAAAGCGTGGTGGTCGCTTACCATTTTGAAGTTCGGGCCGTATATGTAAGTTCGAAATTGCGTCATTCCCCAGCTGATCGCAAGACACTGCTGTTTCGTTTGTGGGGTAATTCGCTTTTGCTTTCAGCAGTGACCGGCTAGCGTTAGCTATTTCGCTTTCGACTCCGTCCTGCCTTTGAATTAGCACGGCAGCTAGGCCTACGCTACTTGCGTCGGCATGAATTTCAGCCTCGGCGTTTACGTCAAACTGTGGAAGCACTGTTGGTGGCCACAGTCGTAGCTTCAGCTCCTGAATTGCGTCGATGTGCCGTGCTACTCATTTCAACTCGGCGTCGGATATTGTGCGATGGGTCAATGGCTCGGCAATGCCTCTAAAGTCACTAACAAAACGCGTGTAACTGGCATACAGGCCACGCACTTTGCGCAGTGCCTTCTTGTCGATGGCGGGCGGGAGCTTAGCGACCGCAGCTTTCTCCTGTGGGTCGGGATGGACTCCAGACTTGCTGCTGACGTTGCCTAGGAATAGAGGTTCTGGGTAAGCAAAACAGCATTTTTGTTTCGGCTTCAGAGTTGAAATGACTTGATCGCCTCTAATACTATCTGAAGTCGGCTCAGGTGATCGTCGGAATTTGAGGCAAAGGATACAATATTATGCAAACATACAAGACAAGTGTGACACTTCAGTTCTGAAGACTTGCCCATGGCGCTCTGAAATGTTGCAGGCGCAGAGCAAAGTCCTAACGGCATGACCTTAAGCTCGAAAAGGCCGACTGGTGTGAGAAACTCGGTCTTTTGTTGATTGCTCTCATCGACCTGAATTTGCCACAAACCAGTCTTGAGACCCATCGATGCAAAGTACTCAGCATTGCAGAGCCGGTCTACAGCGCGTTGTGTATCCTCGGGAGAGGGTATAGGTCCTTCTGTGTTATTTTGCCCAAACTGCAATATTCGATGCAGAACGGCTGAGTCTTTCTTCTTCACTACGACCACAAAAGAAGCCCACAGACTCTTCGATGGCTGGATAGTTTCGTTCCGCGGCTTTTCATCACCTGCTGCTTCAGAGTTTCTCATTCCCGCGTCGAAACTCTATGCGGGCTCTGACGCAGTAGCCGAGCGCATTCTTCTTTGATGATGCGATGTTTAGCAACTGCTGTTTGTTAAACCCTTGATGTCGACAATAAGCTGTCCTTGTGTGGCTGGAGGAATGAGCTGTTCTTGCTTATTCCTTGGAAGACTGAATAATATAGAAAGTTGGTTCAGGGAGATGCGCCATTATTGTAGATTCCGTTTAATCTGAGAGGACAAATGCGTAGTTCACAGCGGCAAATTCGTCGATGTATGCGATCTTTGTGCCCTTGTTCAAGTGTTTATACCCATGTCTTAAGTTCGTCACCATTACCTATGCTTTTCCTCGAAGTAACTGACCATACCCCTCGCGACACCGATTGCAGGGTCGAACAGCAAGTATTAGCGGTACTCGACGATGGCTTCCATGTCTTGGCCTGCTTCTGCGCCGACGAAATTGATGATGCTGGTGCGAGGCGGAATGATGACTTCGTCTTCAAGTACACTCATGGCATGTTGACTGGAAGTGCTCCCTAGCGGTACCGCATGGTGTGTTGACAGCGTTATCGACTTCGAGTTTAGGTCAATGACCGCGCCGTGTTCATTGAGAAAGTCCATGTCTAGAAGCACGTTTCCCGAGCATAATGTCGGCGCGAGGAGAACGATGTTCGCAGGGTAGGCCCTGTCATGAACGCTCATTCTTGGCCTGCAGATTCCAGTCAGCTCTATCAGGCGTCTTCCAGTTGTCCGGATTTGAGTGCCTTCCCAAGGAGTCTTTGCTTCCCTCAACTTGGCCACGAACTGTCCACTGACGAGACAGAGTAGTCGGCTCCTGTGTGGACTAGGGCGGTGATGTTTTGCCGATAAATCAGGACGTCAATGTCGGTGGCTCGAGACGTTGTGTTGTGTTTTCGCGATGGCCGGATCAAGGCTGACTCGGGTCGTCGGGCTTTCTTGAGGCGGCATCTGCTTTGCTTCGAGGCTGCGTCTGGATCACCTCGTTTTGTTGCGGCATCGTGTAGGTGGTTTTTGCAACGTCGTCATAGGCGGCGGAGGATCTTTGGCATCACGAAGAGCAGCAACCGCACATGCATCGTTTGCTGCTTTGAGTTTTCCGGATACGGGTCCTGGGCCACGCCAGGCTCCTCCAGAACTCCGAGTGATTACGGAACCTCTTCTTTGGTGATGTCAGCGATTGAGGCCACCTGAGGCTGTGACCGTCGAATGAGCTTTTGCAGTTCCTCGCGAACGACCACTGTGCTGGTCTCGTACAGCTCGTTGGTTCGAAGTGCTTGAACATAGGCATAGTTTGCGATCATCGTTGGGCGGTTCTATTGGCTTACCCGCATATTGAGCGTCTTCTCAATATATGTGGCCTCGAAAATGAATTCAGCAACGGTCTCCTGCGGGGTGCGTACCAATCCGACGAAAAGCTCTTGCCTCACAAACCGCCTCGGAGGGAACTGTTTTCTTTTGTGACATATCGGGGTTGGCAGGCCGGCAGGCGACTCAGTTCTCTCGTGAAAATTGTGATGGTCTCATGGGGTAGCTGAACTAAGGTTTCCAGCACGGATACGGTTATTTGTTCTCGCACGATACTCGAAAAAGTTTTCAAGAAGGTGCTGCAGAAAAGGTCCCACATCGTAAGCGTTTGCTCGGGATCTCGGGATCTCAAACTAGGTTCGAGAGGCGGCGTACAAAGAAAAGTAAACATGGCGCAGGTTGTCTTCGTAGTTGCAGCTGTTGAAATGAAACCGGTTCCGGCAAAGATTCCAATGATCGCCGATCGTACTCGCTGCTGTCATTGTGCTTTGAGTGTAGCCGGTTGTCCTAGCACAGGTTCGCCCAATAATGAGTTAGTTTCCAGTACACAGTTCTTGCTACTCTGTTCTTCACAGATTACTACGTGATATCTGTCGACAATAACATGTCGAGTACTTCACGTTCACCTTTCTTTTACAACAGCAAATCTCGAGGACAATGACAACAGAAAAAAGGATAAACAAGTACACATGTCAATATATTCGTGCAAAACAAATATTTAGCTAAAAGGATGTCTTAATCCAATGGGTACTACGCATAATGCATCACACAAAAATCTAGCCTTTACCGGACGCCACTATACTACATACTCCGACTTCTTCGGCTTGTCCACAATCTGTCCTAAAGTGCTCAAGCTGTCTGTAAACCCTGGAAGATGCCCACGATACTTTATAAAAAACGCTGCGAATTTCCCAATGACGTACAAACAAAGTCACCGAAGGAAAGCAATATTTCACAATTCCCCATGCATGTTTCTATGGATGTATCGGCTAAGGCAAGCGTATATGAAGTGTGTTTTTCATGATGCAATACTATTGAAAAGAGAGCCCATTTGTGCAACATAATGTGATTGACAACAATGACAATAACTTACAGAAAACAACCTAGTGAATATTTTTAAAAACTTACACAACGTTCTTGTCGTTATGCTTATGCACACACCTGCACACCTTTACTGTGCGCCATTTTGCCGTGTTCTGGTCTTTTATTGTATTGCAACATATAAATTCCATGACACAATCGTCGTGAAATACGTCATGTTGGGCTCCTTCAGTATTATTGTGTTCTTATTGGAACACACATGCCTGAGTATGTTTTGTTCCATGAAAGAGGTTTCACAGAAATCACTCTATGTCAAGCCACTAAAGTAGCCATTGCACGTACGGGGAAAGATACGGGGAAAAGATATAGCGAAGAGCCCACATAGGCCTCTGTTGCTGAAAAGGCAAACTGCAGGAAAGCGTCTCATGTACGGCTATGAAGCTGCTTCATCCTGACAGCTGGCAATGAAACTACTCCAATCCTGAAATAGATGAGGAAAATGAGATATTGCCATGATCAGAAAGAGCACGCCACAGCTGCCGGCAAGATTATGTTGGATTACTTGCGCTACTACATTGAGCTTTGTATACCTTGAGCTTACATTAGCGCTAAACTAAGCATGCCAAATTTTTAGTGTGATGAAGCTCTTCTCTTTACAAGCCAAAGCATTTACCCAACTCGGGCACCTATGCCCTTAAGCCATGAAATGTTTACTCACCACTTATGTCCGAACCAAAACTGAATGGCTTCTGAGACAAGTTATTTTAGTTTATAGGATGCATAATAATTAGTGCTACTGACATTGAATACCAAAATAGTATCTTTATTCAGAATAGACAAATCTAAAACATACTTTTCTCACAGACTTGGGTTGATCAGCCAGCTTTTGTTTTGAAGCGAAAGCTTTACTGACCGCGAACTTGCGATTTCGCTGTGGTCGTGCTCTGAGGGGGCACATAACGTCACACCGCTTTCCTCGTCACACAGCGTTCCTCGTTGTTGCGTTCGTCTCCGCTCGCTTCGCCAGCTGCGTCGCATGCCTGATAACATGTCGGAGGAATAAAAAGGGGAGCTAGGGTGCGCCACAACCACAGTTGAGGCGGCACTATAGACGGCGACAATCTTGATAAGCAGGAGGTGGCCTGGAATCGACATCGGAAATAGATGAAAAGGAAACGAATCGCCCAGGAAACCGACGAACAGCGCGTCGAACAACTGGCTAAATGCCTCAACATGGCTAGACAACCACACTAACCTGGACTTGCAATCAAGATTAACCAAGGCTCACCATGCTATGCCTTAGCTTTCGCTAAGTATATCCTGGCCCCCATAGCCTAGCTAAGCCACTGCCATTTTTTTCTTTTTGACCAGCAGCAGAAATTGGGTTCTTATTGATATTCGTGCAAAGTCGGGTGAAGCTATGAAGTGTGATGTTGTTCTCAGTTGGAGAGAGCAATCTTTTGCGTAAATTTGCCATCTGGATATCAAAACTGAAGATTTGTACTCACTGGCGTAGCAGCAAAAGAATGAAAGAAGAAACAAGTCGAGGCGTCCAGCGCACAGAGCCGGCTGTTCAATAATAACGCTCTACAAGCACCGGATATATATATATATATATATATATATATATATATATATATATATATATATATATATATATAGAATAGTACTTGCACGGGAGATACAGTAGCAGTCTCAGAAAAAAAACAAAAACAAAGCCACTGAGCAAGGATGCCGTTAAACCGCTCATCTCTCAAAGAGGCAGAATAGGCGGTGTGACACACTAGGTATCAAAGTACTTTTTCGGCTCTCTATACGGTAATTGATCGCGCGTGAAGCGATCGAATGCAACCCTTGAATGGGTTGCATGCATGGGAACCCATGATGGGCGTTGACATCGTCACCAAAGGTGGAGGGTGATGATGCCACACGCGCGTTTGTCAGGTCTAAATGCCCACGACATAGGAACCACTGTGGTGAGCACCTTTTATCCGCTCTATGACCTACGCGGATACGAAGCGAAAAATTCTCAAATTGAATAATAGCGCAATCACCTCAAGCTCACAGAGGCCAGCGAAGTGATAGCGCGGGATTCGACAAAAACGCTTCTTTAACGGAGTGCTTGTTAATTGCCAGTGCGCTTGTCACTTCTTGTGTTCTACGAGAGCCTAACTGCGAACAAATTATGCAGATACGTGACGACCGAAATTAGAGGCACCCATTCAGTCAGGCCCCGCAGGGGCGTCTGCGTCAGCAGGCGTTTGGTGCGTTGCGACACCACGCACCCGAGCACACGAGGGTGGACCCCCCGCGTGTAGCCGTGCGCGGCTTAGCCGTGTCCGGGGAAAGGGGGATCCTGGGAGTTGAGCCGATGCCGGGTGTTCGGACCTTTAAGGCCCCCCGGCGGAGGCAACACGCCTCTTTGGCCTCTGCTTTACGTAGACGGCACCCCCGGACTGACCCACCCGGGGGAAATCGGCAGTCGCCTTTTCCTGTCTCTCTCTACCCTCATCTTCGTCTTTCTCTTCTACTTTTAATCTTTCCTGTCCTCTCATCTTTTCCATGCACTTCGACTTTTCCTGGCGGCAAGGGTTAACCTTGTGTGGCTGTTGTACCTTGGGGATACCATATTGGGTTATAGTAACGGCATACTGCTGGAGCTGTGCAGACTTGTTTACATATTCTGCCACGTCCCCTTGTTGGGCTCCATGGTGGGTGGCAGACGCCGTTGCCGAACAAATCACTTTTTCTATGGGATCCTCGAACCCGTTTTTCTCCGATCGTGCCTCGAAAACGGTACGCACCGACGCAACCTCTCTATGCATTCCAAAAAGCAAAGAAACTTTACCGAAATTCCACGTCCTTCACTGCAAACAATTATCTACAAAAACTAGAACAATTTCACCATTTCTTGTGGCCAAGTGCCTAAAAGAGACCGTTGGAGCTGGCTATAAGGTAACAAAGATGGCAAGTGGGGATTTGCTCCTCGAGCTAATAGACAAGGAACAGTTCAAGAAACTCGCACACCTCGTAGCCTTTGGTAACATCTCTGTTTCTGTGAGAGCACATCGAACCATGCATACAGTGAAAGATGTAGTATCAGATGAAGACCTAATGACATTGAATGAAGAAGAACTCCTGGATGGATGGAAGAACCAAGGTGTAATCCATGTGCAGCGCATGAAAATCAGACGAAATGAGAATGAAATCCCAGCAAAGCATTTAATACTCACTTTCAGCTCAGCTACTCTACCCGAGACTCTTGAAACCGGCTATGTAAAACTTCATCTTCGACCTTACATTCCGAACCCGTGACGTTGCTTCAAATGTCAGAGATTTGGTCACGCAAGCCAGAGTTGCCGACGACAACTTATGTGTGTAAAGTGCGCCCCAACCGGTCACTCTGCTGACGACTGCAATAATGAGGTACATTGTGCGAACTGCGACGGCAGTCACCCTCCATACTCCAGAGCTTGTCCAGCCTGGAAGAAAGAAAAGGAAATAATTACTATAAAATTTTAGGAGAACATAACATTCCGTGAAGCACGACCAAGGGTTTCCTCGTTATTTTCACTGAAAACAACTTTCGCTGAAGTGGTGCGACGGGGGGCGGCACAACAACAGCTTCTGGCGGTAGCCCGGACCACGCCTTGCGTGCCGAGGCTAGCGCCACCCGCCCCTAGGGTGGGAGCAGCCAGCGCTGCCCTGCCATCTCTCAAGCTGTCCACACCAGTGGCCTCTTCAAGCTCCGGAAGCAGCCAGGGCACCGCAGAGGCCACGGGGATCTTGTCGACCTCCGGCCCGGTGGGGACGAAGACTTCATCGCTTATGATGAAGTCTACGCGACACACACATCGCTCTCTGGAGTGGGTGTCCAGTCCCTCGCAAGAGGCTATGGACACCGGTCCAAACCAAACGGCGCAGGTAGCCTCGAAGGAGCGGCGAGGTTCTTTCGACCGCTCCAAAAAAGGCAAAATACCAATTACAGGGCCTAACAAAGGTTCTGTAAAGTAATGTCACTTTTGAGACACACAGCACAATTTCTTTTTATACATGGATGACGTCATACAGTGGAATTTTAGAGGACTATTAAGAAACCTAGATGACGTCCAAGAAATCCTCTGTAAGTTTAAACCTAAAGTGCTGTGTGTTCAGGAAACGCATCTAACTTCTAAGGACACTAACTTCCTCCGGCAATACATGACTTTCAGGAAAGACCGCGAGGATGCTTTCGCGTCATCTGGCGGTGTAGCCATCATTGCTGATAGAAGTGTAGCGTGTCAGCAATTGAAGCTCCAAACGACCATTGAGGCCGTGGCCGTTCGAGCCGTGCTTTTAAATAAACTCATTACCATATGCTCTTTGTACATACCACCACATTATCAGCTTCACAGACGCGAATTAGAATCATAATATATGAGCTCCCAGAGCCCTATCTGATCCTCGGTGATATTAATGCACACAGTAGTTTGTGGGGCGATTCACGCTGTGATGCGCGAGGTCACGTCATTGAACAGGTGCTTTTTTCCTCTGGAACATGTCTCTTGAACACGAAGAAGCCCACATATTTTAACCTGGCCAACAAGTCATACTCTGCCATAGATCTTAGCATTTTGTCGCCGACGCTTTTACCTTATTTTAAATGGAATGTTTAACAACCCGTATGGGAGTGACCACTTCCCAATAATCCTAACTACGCCGAAACAAGATCAACTTCCCCCGCAGGTCCCTCGGTGGAAGGTTGACTCAGCCGATTGGGAAAAATACCGAACTCTTACACACATGACTTGGACTGAGATGTCCGGTATAACCATAGAGGACGCTGTTGCATATTTTACAGCTTTTATACTTGATGCCGCATGTAAATGTATTACTCAAGCGAGCGGCATGGGTTCCAAACTGCGTGTTCCCTGGTGGAACGATGCATGCAGGCAAGCACGGAGGAACCTGAATAAAGCGTGGGCGATATTTCGCGATTCTCCAACAGCTGAAAACCTGGAAAACATTAAACATGTCAAATCCCAGGCAAGGAGAACGCGCCGACAAGCAAGACGAGTGAGTTGGGCGAAGTTTATATAAAGCATCAACTCGTACACAGATGAGAGAAAAGTGTGGAATAGAGTGAAAAAAGTTAATGGGCAACGAACGTAGTCCCTGCCTTTAGTAAATAGCCACGGAGAAAGCCTGGAAGATCAAGCCAACTTTCTTGGCACACACTTTGAACACATATCCAGCTCCTCACACTACTCCGAAACATTCCTAAAGTACAAAACACGAATAGAGAAGCAAAAGCTAGAAAGGAAATGTGCGAAAAGTGCGCCCTACAATGAACCATTCTGCATAGCAGAACTGCAGGCAGCACTGAACTGCTCTAATACATCAGCCCCAGGTTCAGACCGCGTAATATATGAGATGTTAAAACAACTACCATCGGAAACACAGAAAACTCTCCTTTCCCTTTATAACGTTATATGGTTTTCCGGTGAGATTCCCTCTGCTTGGAAGGAGGCTATAATAATTCCAATATTGAAGCACGGAAAGGATCCTTCCTCTTTATCAAGTTACAGGCCTATGACATTAACAGGTTGCCTCTGCAAAGTATTCGAAAAAATGATTAACTGTCGCCTACTACACTTCCTCAAATCAAACAAATTGCTCGACCCATACCAGTGCGGGTTTCGGGTGGGTCGATCCACCACTGACCACCTCATACGTATCGAGGCACGTGTCCGTCAAGCTTTTGTCCATAAGCAGTTTTTCTTATCAGTATTCTTAGATATGGAGAAGGCCTATGATACAACATGGCGGTCTGGGATATTGAGAGACCTCTCACAGTTAGGTATACACGGAAATATGTTCAAAGTTATTGAAAGTTATCTGTCGAATCGGACATTTCGTGTTGGAGTGGGCAATGTTCTGTCACGGAAATTTGTACAGGAAACTGCAGTGCCACAGGGCGGGGTGCTCAGCCGCACGCTCTTTATAGTAAAAATGAATTCTCTTCGTCTACACATACCACGTAACATCTTCTATTCCACATATGTTGACGATGTGCAGATAGGTTTTCAATCAAGTTCTCTTGCAATCTGTGAGCGACAGGTTCAGCTTGGTCTTAACAGGGTCTCCAAATGGGCTGATGAGAACGGGTTCAGACTGAACCCACAAAAAAGCACCAGTGTCACTTTCTCTAGAAAAAGAGGCCTGCACCCTGATCCTGAAATTGTGTTGCGTGGTAAGCGTCTGCCTGTAAACACGGAACATAAATTTTTAGGCATAATTTTGGACGCGAAACTAACCTTTGTACAGCACATAAAATATATTAACAACAAATGTATGAAAACAATGAATATCTTAAAGGTGCTCTCACGCACAACCTGGGGCAGTGATAGAAGATGTCTCATGAACTTGTATAAAAGCCTTATATGCACACGACTAGACTTTGGAGCCATAGTTTACCAGTCGGCTACTCCAACTGCTCTGAAGATGCTAGACCCTGTCCACCACTTAGGCATTCGCTTGTCCACAGGCGCCTTTAGAGCAAGCCCAGTGGAAAGCCTTTACGTTGAATCGGATGAGTGGTCGCTTCATCTGCAGAGAACATATTCGTCTTTCATGTATTTTCTGAGAGTGAACGCAAACAGTGAGCAGCCCGCGTTTTCCACCATAAACTATTTGTCCAGTTGTCAACTGTTTCGCAACCGACCCACAGTGGCAAAGCCTTTCTCACTGCGTGTCAGAGACATGGCTGAAGAAACAAGGGTTCCACTGCTTGAATACCACCTTATGTCCCCTGCTATACGGCCCCCGCCGTGGCAGTGACAACCAATAGACTGTGATATATCTTTCTTGGCTCTTACAAAGCGTGCGCCTGTCCCGCATATACGAATTTATTTCCTCGAATTACAGCACAAATACTCCTCTCCTGAATTCTTTACAGACGCATCGAAGTGTAATTCTGGCGTATCTTACGCAGCGGTCGGTCCATCCTGTTCGGCTGCCGGTGTTCTGCACCCTAACACAAGTATTTTCACAGCAGAGGCCCGCGCGATATTGGCCGCCATTAAACACAATAAAGAATTTAATATCCCAAAGGCATTTATATACACAGACTCTTTGAGCGTCGTAAATGCTTTGAAAACTGTCAAGAAACATCAAAGCCCTGTAATTATTTCTCTTTACTCAGCATTACTGACCACCTATGCGTCCAAGCAGCATATCGTGTTATGCTGGGTGCTGGGGCACCGAGAGAAGAGGGAAATGTGTTAGCTGATCAGCTAGCCACATCCGTCCACGCGAATGCTGCAGACACTTCCACGGCTTTCCCTGTAATGGACCTCAAGCCCTCAATAAGAAAAAAGCTAAGAGATTTCTGGCAGCGCTTGTGGAATAAAGAAAAAGCTAATAAATTACATGTTATCAAGCCGTATTTTGGCAACTGACCGCCGGTATCAAAGAACCGCCATACAGAAGCAACACTTTGCAGACTCAGGATAGGACACACATACAGCACACACGCATACCTCTTGTCCGGTGGCGATCCACCCACGTGTGATAAATGTGGTTAGCCACTCACCGTGCTTCACATCCTGCTGTAATGCACTGAATTAGACGCTAATAGGAAAAAGCATTTCCCATTACCCCACCGGCAACAAATTCCACTTCATCCTCTAATGATCATAGGTATAGAACCTCTCGTTAAATATCGATCGTTGTTAAAATTTTTAAAGATGTACGCAGTTTTTATGTTACATCACCAGGAAATTCTTATCACGGCCTCTTTACTGAGGTTTCTACTGCGGTAACTGCATTAAAGGAAAGCACCTGCCCCCCAGCCTTTGGGCTCAAAAGCCTTCCGGAGGCATAGGTGCTATTTCCATATTCTGGCATTTTAGCGCCATGATCACTTATCACGCGTACTATATCCATAGACAACTGCATGTATCACTATCATAATTTTATACTATATATCATTTCATGCTTCTATGATACGGATTGATTTAGGCCACTTTACAGCCATGTTACATCCCACCATCGCAAATCACAAATCAGCGCTTAACAAAACATTATCAGTCATGGCGCTCTTTGGCCATACCTGGCACTTGCGCCACTAAACAATACACATTTATTCAGTCATTCCATTCACTCAGGAATCGCTTAGAGCGTGCGAATAGGAGAGCCATGATGGGAAAGAGTGCCAAACGCTTTCTTAAAGTCTATCAACTCTGCTAATGCAATTAGGCAGAACCCAGTCGGTGGTTTAAATTCAATTGTAACCGTATTGGTTAGGGGAATGTTGACGCGGGCAAACCGTTGCCACCTCCCCTTTCTGCTGATTACTCAAGTTGATTTAAAGACTGCCTGGATCCCATTTCTTTCAGTCTAGGCTGTAATCACTGAACTAAGAGACCAGTGCGACTCTGCAGGATGCAAGGTTAGGCTGGGCCGTTACAAATTGATGTTCGAATGGTGAGAATCGATTGGTCATATGCAGGGACAGGTGTCTTAGGCTGTAACTAAGGAAAAGTAGAAGAGTTAGGCGCTGTTTACTTTTAGTTTTTTCAAAAGTGTTGTTCTTCAAACTCTTGATTTCACTGTGTAAATACTTTCGCTGCGATATATCTCGAAGTTTTGCTACATCCAAACTGCCTTCTGCTTCATCAGCGCCAATTATCACCTTGAAGTGACTTGATCAACTTCAAGGAGAAATAACAAGCGTTCTTGAGGCTGTATGACATATCGCATTCGGTTACACTTTGTTCTTGAGATCGCGGTAACGGTCGCTCTTACATCGACGCTGTCAGCCCTAGATTATTGCCGGTGCCTAGACGTAGGCCCGTTTGCCGCGTAAGCGCCACGAGTGCAAAGAGCACATCGGGCGAAGAGTCGCGCCAAGCCTCACAGTTCGGAAGATCCTCGCCGGTCATAAGGGCTGCACTGGCTGACGTTCAACTACGGAAACATCTGAACCGCCGTTTTCCAGTGCGACGTGGTACCGACACGAGCAGCATGCGGTTACGCTTCGTTCTACTTCAGATCGCCAAGACGGTCGCTCTTGGATCGCCGCTGTCCGCCTAGGATGACCACCGCTGCCTAGCAGCAGGCGTGTCTGCCAAGCAAGGGTTGCGAGTGCAAAGAGCGCATCGTGCTTTGGACTTATGTGCCGCGCCAAGCCGCACAGTGTGGAACAGCCTCGACGGTTAGAGGGCAGCACGGGCTGATCCTCAACTGCAAAAGCAGCTGCACCGCCATTTTGCAGTGCTAATTGGTGCGGACACGAACAGCCTGCGGTTACGCTTCGTTTTTCTTCAGGTTGGTGTATCATAGTATACCCTTACTAAGGGGAAGAGGCGTCGTTAGTTGTCGGCAGCATCAGCCTTGATTCTTAATTCTTGTGGCCTTCAAACTGTTCAGTTTGCTTGGTTTCTTGTCGAAAGTTCGGTTGCGTGCTTACTCGTTCTTTTATCAGGTTATCTTAAGGTAAACGCCGGACCTGGTGACAGAGAAGCAGATTGAAAAATTTATGAAAGCTGCCGATGTTATCTCAGCCATAGAGAACAACCAGCAACTGTTGCTAAGCCAGGTCGCACCTATGCATGGTCAGGAGACCAAGCTTGAACGGAAGCAAGATACTTTCACCACTAAACAAAGGGCAAGAGAAGAGGCGTTGTTGCCTCTAAACTGCACGCGCAGCGCGTTCACTCTCGTATTGATTATATGGCAAAATAGCTATCTAGCCTGAATACTGACACGTCTACTTATTTATCTCTATCCGGCGACCACGTTTCACCACCTAACAAATCTTATCTCACAGCGCAAGACACGCCTGCATGTATCGGAAGTTTCTCGAAAGTTAAATTATGGGGTTATACGTGCCAAAACCACTTTCTGATTATGAGGCACGCCATAGTGGAGGGCTCCCGAAATTTCCACCACCTGGGGTTCTTTAAGGTGCACCGAAATCTAAGTGCACGGGTGTTTTCGCATTTCGCCCCCATCCAAATGCGGCCGCCGTGGCCGGGATTCGATCCCGCGACCTCGTGCTCAGCAGCCCAACATCACAGCCACTGAGAAACCACGGCAGGTAGTTTCTTGAAAGTTATCGATGGTTCTATCCGCTGTCTGTTGTTATCGAACCTTGCGTAAGCTGATTGCATAGTGTGACGCGAATGGTGTAGACCTTTGAAGAAGACACGCGGGTCCAACCAATTGGTCTGGAAGATTAGACGACTGATATATAAAAGCCGACCCGCTTGACCCACTGATCAAATTTTCACGACAGCCGACTGTGTTCCACGCTGTCGCCGTTCTTTAAGTGTAGCCTGTTCTTGTGGGCACAGGTTCGCCCAATGAAATTTTGTTTCGTCTTTCACAGTATTGCTACTGTGTTCTTTTTACGTCACTACCACGTGACACCTGGTGGAGGTACTTTTCGGTC
Source organism: Dermacentor andersoni (assembly GCF_023375885.2). Taxonomy (NCBI): domain Eukaryota; kingdom Metazoa; phylum Arthropoda; class Arachnida; order Ixodida; family Ixodidae; genus Dermacentor; species Dermacentor andersoni. The sequence goes on from NC_092815.1 coordinate 219,428,712, forward strand.
ATGTACCGGACGGTCCCGACAAGCCGCGATCCAAGCCCGAACCTCAAAAAGAATACCAATGTAGTCGCGCGCCATCGAGCAAGCAGCCGTCTACAACAGCTGCCCCAGGAGCACGGACTTATGCCGGAGACGACCAAGAAGATTGTGGCCAAGACAACCACAATGGCAGCTCCAGTGTAAACGGTCGTGCTTCAACAACCCAGAGAGCCCCGTACATCCGTGAAGCTAGGTTTGAGGATCTAGAATCCTGGCTGGAAACCTCTGAAAGGATCATGACCTTCAACAACTAGATCTCTGACCATAAGCTACGACATTTGTACTTCTCCTTGAAAGATGCCGCTAGGACATGGTTCGAGAACCGGGAGTCCACCCTTACAACATGGGACCTGTTCCGCAGTAACTTCCTGAGGACGTTCTCGAGCGTTGTGTGAAAAAGGGCCGAAGTTCTGCTGTGCACTTGAGGCCAACTACCCAATGAGACCGTCGCCTTCTTCACGGAAGAGATGACCCGTCTTTTCCGGGATGCCAACCCGTAAATGTCCGTAGAGAAAGAAGTGCGTTTCTTAATGCGAGGCGTAAAGCAAGAACTCTTCGCCGGACTGTTTCGAAACCCACCGAAGGCCGTAGCTGAGTTCTTGGCAGAGAAGACGATGATTGAGAACACTCTAGAAATGCACTCTAGGAAACACGCTAGGATGCGCGCTAGGGAACATAACCGCAAAGTGCTCCCGACGCAGTGCGCCATCAAAGCACTGGCCTCCGGTGATCTCCAAGAGACCATTATGGCGATTGTTCGCGATGAAATGCACAAGATGTTTCCTCCTTCGCAACCTCAGCCACTGTCGTCGTCCAAGAGGAACTTGAGGAACAGGTGGTTGAACGACGCGTTGAACCACCTGCTTGCAGGAACTACTCAACGGTTGAGTTCATTATTAAGGAATGCCGGATTTTGAGCTGGCGAAGAACAAAGGCATCGTACAACGCTTCGACCGACTTCCGAATGCGGCTGCTACTTCCTCCTGCAATGACTCTCCGGCGTCAGATTCGCCTAGAACGCGAAGCTTGACGCCGGTCATCCATTACGAACTTGAAGCTATGGCTGCAAGTTCTCACCGCCCCCATACGCATGACAACATGACCATCTCGCTTATTCAAGCTGTACTCCGCCAAGAAATTGCAAACATGGACATCCGGTCTGCCATGCGCCATTGTCTCACCCCTGCCGCTCCTGTCATTGCCTCTGCTGCACCTCGACAGTCGCTCCCGAATCGAGATCGGAACTCCTTTGAGTGGCGAACACCGGATGACAGGCGAATTTGCTTTGCTCGTTCCCGGGTCGGTCACATCTCCCGCCACTGCCGTAGTAGCTGCTGGTGGTCTTCGCCTTGACCATTTGCTGATAGCCGCTTCGACCGAGACCGTTGGCCTCTATCGCCCCTTTCAGAATCATATCATGCCGGTCTTCCACCTCGGAGAACCAGCACTAGCCGCTCGCCCTCGCCGCAACGCCGTCTCACATCTCATCATCTCTCATCCCCGTTCAACACGGGCCGCTTCTCTGGAAATTAAGCATTTCAGCCCCGTAGGTGCGGCTGTATTAACGACTTGGACTGCAAAACCTCTGCTGACCCCTAATGCCCGACCGAACCTTGTTGAAATGTTTGTTAATGATGTACCCGTTCAAGCCCTCATCGTTACTGGCACTCAGGTGTCGGTAATGCGATCAGAGCTTCGTAGCCGTCTCCGTAACGTCCCGACAGCTGCCGAGTCGCCTGCCGTCCGAGTAGCTAATGGCAGTACAACAGCCGTGATGGGAATGTGCACGGCCCGTGTTACAATTGCCGGCCGTCCAGTGTTAGTCCTATTCACCGCACTGGCCGTGTCTCTTGACGAAGTGATTCTTGTAATGACTTTCTGACTTCCCATTCAGCACTTATTGACAGTGCAACCGGCACCCTTCGCCTTGAACTGCCCCATTACTTTGCTGACCCGACCGACGACCACAAGTCCCGACTTCGTTCTACTGAATTTGTTCGACTGCAACTTGATTCTGCGACTTACGTCCTCTTCCCGCCTTCTCCACCACTTCGAGATGGTCCTTACGTGATGTCGCCACTTTGTGACGTCCTCGTGGCCCGTCATATAGCGCTACAAAGCTCAGTTGTAACTTCATCAAAACTTCTTTCTGGGCGAGTTGGTGCATACTTGACATAAAAATTGTAACGCCCGAACCACGATTCGACACTGATGATGTTTCTGCCCCTCCTACTTGACCCAACGACCAGTTTACACCAATAATAGCTAATGATTTACGACCTACTTACGCCGACGCCCTTCGCCGCATTCTGATGTCCGATGAAGACATCTTTGATTTTGGTAATCGCCCGCTAAGTCGAACCCGTGTCGTCACGCATCCAATCCACACTGGTGACGCCCCTCCTATACACCAGCGGCCCAACCGTGGTCTGCGGCTGAACGCCATGTGATCCAAACGGAGGTGGACAAAATGCTCTCCAAAGATATTATCGAGCCTTCCCGCAGTCCGTGGGCGTCACCTGTCATTCTGGTTAAAAAGGAAAACACCTGGACATTTTGTATAGTTTACCGTCAGCTTATAAAATCACCAAAAAGGACGTGTATCCGCTTCCACGTATTGATGACGCGCTGGACAGCTTACACGATACCAGTTATTTTTCCTCGATTGATTTGTGCTCTGGCTACTGGCAAATCGCAGTGGATGACAGAGATCGCGAAAAGACCGCCTTCGTCACCCGAGATGGTCTCTACCAATTTAAACTGATGCCCTTCGGACTGTGCAATGCCCCTGGTATACCTTCGAGCGCATGATTGACTGTCGTCTGCGCGGATTCAAATAGACCACGTGCCTCTGCTACCTTCATGACGTCATTGTTTTTTCAACGACCTTTGAGAACAACCTCCACCGACTCTCAGCTATCCTTGCTGTTTTTCGACGAGCTGGCCTCCAACTCAATTCTGCAAAATGCCACTTCGGGCATCGCCAAATGCGAGTATATGGTCACTTGGATGACGCTGCGGGCATCCAGCCTGATCCTGTTAAAGTTCATGCCGTTGGTGAGTTTCCGCTTCCACGTTCTTCTATCGATGTCCTAAGTTTCCTAGGACTGTCTTCCTATTTTCCGCGATTTATCCAGAACTTTGCTGAAATCGCTCGTCCTCTCAAACACCTCCTCATAAAGGACACCAGCTTTTGTTGGGGACCCGAACAGGCTGCAGCGTTTTCAACGATTATCAGTCCCCTTATCAATCCACCCGTGTTGGGTCATTTTGATCCGCCTGCCTACATAGAAGTTCGCAGTGATGCAAGCTGCCATGGCATTTGCGCTATCTTATCCCAACGACAGCGGGACGCCAATAGCGTGATCGCATACGCTAGCCGTCTTCTTTCAGCGCCAGAGCGCAACTACTTCATAACAGAATGTGCATGCTTGGCCCTTGTTTAGTAAATTGCTAAGTTCCGCCTTTACCCGTTTGGTCAATATTTCACCGTCGCGACAGACGATCATGCCTTATGTTGGCTATCATCACTCAGGGATCCGACAGGGCGTCTTGGCCGCTGGGCTTTACGCTTGAAAGAGTACACCTTTTCCGTGTCCTACAAATCTGGGCGTCTACATAAAGACGCCGACTGCATCTCCCGCTATCCTGTCAACCCTCCTGATGGCACCAAAACCAATACAGATAGCTGCGTTTTGTCGATCTCCGACTTCTCACGCATCGCTAACGAGCAGCGTCGTGACCCATCATGGCGAACCATCAACGAACGCCTTAGCTCGGAGCAACAGGACGTTTCCCTCCGTATGATTGTTCTCCAGGACGGGATTTATACCAACGCAATATGAGCCCCTATGGTGCGAAACTGCTTTTCGTCGTTCGAAAGCACCTGCGATCGACAATTCTCTCGCAGTTGCACGATGTGCCCAGCGCTGGCTATTTGGGTGTCTCCCGTACGTACGACCGTGTGCGCAGGCGATTTTTCTGGCCTGGGTAATATCGCGCTGTTAGAAGTTACGTCGCTGCCTACGAACTTTGCCAACGCCGCAAGAAGCCTCCATTGTTTCCCGCTTGGCACCTTCAGTCTATAGATGTCCCCAGTGAGCCATTTTACCGCGTCGGCCTAGACGTCCTTGGCCCATTTCAAACTTGGTCCTCGGGCAACAAGTGGGTGGCCGTTGAGACGGACTATACCACGCGGTATGCCATAACACGGGCCCTTACTACGAGCTGCGCAACTGATGTGGCTGATTTTCTCTTTCATGAGGTGATCGTACATCATGATGCCCCACGTCAGCTACTCGCCGATAGGGGCCGCTGTTTTGTTTCTAAGGTTGTCGATGACCTTCTTCGCTCTTGCTCCACGTCCGACAAGTTCACGACGGCCCACCACCCACACACAAACGGACTTACCGAGCGTGTCAACCGTACACTCACGGACATGCTTTCCATGTACGTGTCCGGTGATCACAGGGATTGGGACTGCACCTTACCCTTCGTGATATTTGCGTACAATTCGTCGCGTCACGATATGACTGGTTATTATCCGTTCTATCTACTCTATGGTCATGACCTACTCCTGCCTTTTGACTTGCTGCTCCATTCCGATACCAAGACTATCACGTTCTATGCTCACGACGCCATTGTTCGCGCGGCCATAGCACGTCTCATTAGCTGTGACCGTCTTCTGGCGTCTCAGACTAGCCAAAAGCACCGTTACGACAATCGTCGTCGGGACGTTCATTTCAGCCTTGGGTCCCTTGTCCTGCTTTGGTTACCCTCCCGTCATGTCGGCCTTTGCGAAAAACTGCTCCCGCGATATGTCGCGCCATACAGAGTTCTTCGCCGAGTCACCAGCCTCACATGTGAAATATCACCTGTGAATTCGATGTCTTCTACCCACCAAGAACAGATATCGTGCACGTTTTGCGACTAAAGTCCTATAACTCGCGCACTGATTCAACACCCTAGAAAGCATCGAGAGAATGCTTCTGCCGCCGGGGGCTAATGTTACGTACGAGGTTGTGCCGCTGTGGGCGAAAGGACGTTGTGAGGTAAAGAGGAGGTTGAAGTGTCTCAACGATCGCTAGATGGTGGTACCCTAACTACTGAGCTATAACCTCGTAACTGTATATATTGTAAATACATATATGTTATTGTACCAACACACACACACACACACGCACACACACACACACACACACACACGCACACACACACACACACACACACACATATATATATATATATCATCAGTCTGGTTACGCCCACTGCAGGGCAAAGGCCTCTCCCATACTTCCCCAACTACCCCTGTTATGTACTAATTGTGGCCATGTTGTCCCTGCCAACTTCTTAATCTCATCCACCCACCTAACTTTCTGCCGCCCTCTGCTACGCTTCCCTTCCCTTGGAATCCATTCCGTACCTCTTAATGACCATCGGTTATCTTCCCTCCTCATTACGTGGCCTGCCCATGCCCATTTCTTTTTCTTGATTTCAACTAAGATATCATTAACTCGCGTTTGTTCCCTCCCCCAATCAGCTCTTTTCTTGTCCCTTAACGTTACACCTATCATTCTTCTTTCCATAGCTCGTTGCGTCGTCCTCAATTTAAGTATAACCCTTTTCGTAAGCCTCCAGGTTTCTGCCCCGTACGTGAGTATTGGTAAGACACAGCTGTTATAAACTTTTTTCTCAAGGGATAATGGCAACCCGCTGTTCATGATCTGAGAATGCCTGCCAAACGCGCCCCAGCCCATTCTAATTCTTCTGATTATTTCAGTCTCATGATCCGGATCCGCAGTCACTACCTGTCCTAAGTAGATGTATTCCCTTTCCACTTCCAGTGCCTCACTACCTATCGTAAACTGCTGTTCTCTTCCGAGACTGTTAAACATTACTTTAGTTTTCTGCAAATTAATTTTTAGACCCACCCTTTGGCTTTGCCTCTCCAGGTCAGTGAGCATGCATTGCAGCTGGTCCCCTGAGTTACTAAGCAAGGCAATATCATCAGCGAATCGCAAGTTACTAAGGTATTCTCCATTAACTCTTATCCCCAACTCTTCCCAATCCAGGTCTCTGAATACCTCCTGTAAACGCGCTGTGAATAGCATTGGAGAGATCGTATCTCCCGGCCTGACGCCTTTCTTTACGGCAAGCTGAAAAGCCCAGTTGCCATCGCGTGGCACGTACCCAGTTCGTTCGCCGGCATGCGCCCTACCTGCTGGTGCTGAGTTTGTCGCTGCTGCTCTGCGTTCCGAATAAACCCCCTTTATAATTGGTGGAGGAGCGGGGTACAACCAGAATTCTGGAACTTCGTAATCGGACACCGCAGCCCGTCTTCATAATGCCGGAAGCAGGACCACCACAACCACAACCCGCTGCCCCGGTGACTACCGTGGTCTGCCGCGGCGCGTTGCGGCAACGCGACCCACCCATCTTCAGTGGTACCGAAGACCAGGACGTAGAAGACTGGCTCGCTGACTACGGCCGGGTGAGCATCCACAACCACTGGGCCGACACCAAAAAATTAATTACGTGTCGTTTTATTTGAGCGGTGTCACCAGCTTGTGGCACCGCAACCACGAACTTGATCTGAAGACGTGGACGGCCTTCAAGACTAGCGTGACAGATGTATTTGGGCGCCCAGCGGTTCGCAAGCTTCGAGCCGAGCAACGTTTGCGTGGCCGTGCGCAACAGTGCGGGGAGACATTCACCAGCTATATAGAAGATGTTGTCGACCTCTGCAACCGCGTTGACGTCGCAATGGCTGATGCCGAGAAAATCCGCCATATATTGAAAGGCATTGAAGACGACGCCTTCCAGATGCTGTTGGCGAAAAATCATTCGGCAGTCTCTGAACTCGTCAGGATGTGTCAAAGCTTCGACGAACTGCGCAAACAACGCGTAGCCACCCGCCAATCTACACCTCAGGCCACTTCAATGTCGAGCTTGGCTGCTGCCCCGGATAACACTTCGCTGCTGCTACAGATCAAGGAGTTCGTCCGTGAAGAGGTGGCTCGTCAGCTTTCCTTGATTCCATTTGCACACGGCCAGCCGAGTACTCCGTTGGCACCCGCTCTCCAATCTGTCATCAAGGAGCAGGTAGTCGACCACATTTCGCCTTCTCTTCAGCAGGCTCCGACGGCCGCTCCTCTGACGTACCCCGAAGTCGCAATGAGGCCTGCGCCACAGACCTACGGCCCCCCTCGCCCACCTTTGCGCCCACCCGTATCCCCTCCAGTCCGTCCACTGGTGCACTATGCACGACCTCAAGACCATTGGCGCACGGAAGACAACCGCCCGATTTGTTTTTATTGTGGCCGTGCTGGACACGTGGCACGTCACTGTCGCCTGCTTACACCGAACGTCCCCAACAATGTGCGTCCGTATGCGCCACGTTTCCAACAACGCCGCAACTATTCGGACGCCTTTGAATATCCTTCTGCCGTCGACACCGCATTCTCCGCCGCTCGCCGTTCACCTTCTCCTCGCCGCCGCTCGCATTCCCCCATGCGCCGGCGGCGGAGCCCTTTGCGCCAGGAAAACTAAATATCGCAGTTCAGGAGGCGAGAATTGCGGTGCCAGCGAAATGTATAAGGCCTCACACTTCCCCGAAAAACGTTTTTGAAGTCGCAATAGAAGGAACGTTGACGCTAGCACTTCTCGACACCGGCGCTGCACTTTCAGCGATAGATGCCCGTATTTGCAGCAAGATAGGAAAAGTGACGACACTGCTTTCTGAACTGTCTCTTCCAACTGCCAACGCGCAGCACGTCGAGCCATCCGGAACCTGCACTGCATGTGTCGTAATTCAGGAGGCCCTCTATATCATAGAATTCATCGTGTTGCCGTCGTGCTCACACGACGTCATATTAGGTTGGGACTTTATCTCCACACATCATGCGATCATTGACTGGGCCCGCGCTGAAATCGAGATGTTTCAGTTTTCGACCGATATTATCACTGACCATAAGGACCATTGTCACGAAATCGCTGTTTCAGAAGACACCGGTATACCTGCCTGGTCTTCCACTCTTGTCAGTATCTCTTGCGAATCTGCAGATAACGGCACAGTACTCTTCGCTCCGTCCGAACTCTTAGTTCGCCGCCGTTCACTACCACTGCCGTTCACCGTCCTCGAGTTCAAAGCTGGCGCTTCTCTCATGTGCGTCTCAAACCGATCGGCTGAACCAATTACTTTACGCCGCCGTGAAAGCCTTGGCAGAGGAGAGCCACTGACCTCATCTTCAATATTTGACACGATGGACGACTCCACTTATCTTGCTGCTCTCGAGGCATCGCCTCCTCAGTCACTGCCGCGTTCTTTTACGCCAGCTATTGCCAGTGACCTTACGACGACGCAGCGCGACGAACTTGTTCGCTTGCTACAAGGCTTCTCTTCGTCTTTTGACTGCCAAGCAACATCACTCGGCCGCACAACGACTGTTTCGCACACTATCGACACTGGGAGCCATGCACCAATTCGACAGCGTCCCTACCGAGTATCGGCGACTTAAAGACGCCTTATTAATGACCAGGTGAACTATAGGCTCAATCGCGTTGTCATCCAGCCTTCTAGCAGTCCTTGGGTATCACCAGTCGTCCTAGTTAAAAAGAAAGACGGCACCATACGATTTTGCGTCGATTATCGAAGGCTTAACAATATTACCCGAAAGGATGTATACCCGTTGCCACGTATTGACGGCGCACTTGACTGTTTGCAACGAGCGGAGTTTTTTCCTCCTTAGATCTCCGCTCTGGCTACTGGCAGGTGTCCATGGCTGACGCTGACTGTTCCAAAACCGCGTTTGTAACACCAGACGGTTTGTATAAGTTCACTGTAATGCCGTTCGGTCTGTGCAACGCGCCCGCTACCTTCGAACGCATGATGAACGGCATCCTATGCGGCATACAGTGGCAGTGGCATACATGCCTCTGCTACCTCGACGTCGTTTTCGTCTTTTCTCCTGATTTTCCGACCCATCTTCGGCGTTTACATCAAGTTTCGACCTGTCTCCGGAATGCTGGTCTCCAGCTTAACTTAAAAAAGCGCCTATTTTCAGCTCGAAAACTGACTGTATTAGGCCACGTTGTCTCCAAAGAAGGCATTCTTCCTGATCCTGCTAAACATCACGCCGTATCCCAATTTCCGAAGCCCACTAACTTGAAAGCACTACGCAGCTTCATTGGCCTATGCTCTTATTTTCGACATTTCGTTCGCAATTTCGCTACTGTGATCACACCACTAAACGAACTTCTCCAAAGCGACAATGAACTTTCTGCTTGGTTGGAAGCCTCTGATGATGCCTTTATGTCTCTTCATCACCTGCCCACGTCTCCGCAAATCTTGCGCCATTTTGATCCAAGTGCACCTAGAGAACTTCACACTGACGCCAGTGGTGTCGGCCTTGGTGCAATGCTCGCACAACGCAAGAACACTAATGCCGAATACGTAGTCGCCTATGCTAGTCGTGCCCTCACGAAACCTGAGGGCAATCACTCAGTAAGAGAAAAAGAGTGCCTGGCTATGGTAAGGGCTCTTCAAAAATTTCGTCCATATCTCTACGGTCGACGCTTTGACGTGGTGACGGATCATCACGCTCTTTGCTGGTTGTCCAACGTAAAAGACCCGTCGGGTCGCCTCGCTCGGTGGGCCCTCCGAATCCAGGAATATGATATCCGTGTCGTCTATCGCTCTCGACGCAAACACGCTGACGCCGATGCCATCTCGCACTCCCCAGTTACTTCAGACAGCAGCACTTCTACCGACAGACATGTCGTCTCACCACTTAACATCCTGGACATGGCATCGGAGCAACGAAAAGACCCATCGATCGTCATGATATTTGACGTTTTGTCAAATCCTCCGGCAACTTCGGCCCCTCGAGCGTTACGCCGACAGGCGCATCATTTCACAATCCGGGACGGACGCAACTACCAGAATGACGGCCGCAAATGGCTCTTAGTAGTGCCTCGCCACCTACGACAAGAGTTCTTCCGCTTTTCATTCTGACCCGCAATGTGGTCACGGCGGAGTGTCAAAAACTTGCACACGGCTTCGCCTACAATATTATTGGCGAGGGTTGTACACCTTCGTCCACAAATGCGTACGCTCCTGTATTGCCTGCCAGCGACGCACATGTGTCCCGCATCTCTACACCGCACCTCTCCAACCACTTCCCTGCCCAGCTCAGCCATTTGACCGCGTCGGCATTGATATATGCGGGCCGCTTCCATCTACTGGCGCTTCCAACCGATGGATTGTTGTCGCCGTAGATCATTTGACACGGTATGCTGACACCGCCGCTTTGCCTACCGCATCAGCAAAAGACATCGCCTCGTTCATTCTAAACAGCTTCGTTCTCCGCCATGGCGTACCTCGTGAACTGTTGAGCGATCGGGGCCGCTTATTCCTCTCGGATGTCCTGCAGTCACTCCTATCTGAATGCCAAATTATTCACCGCACTACTACTGCTTATCATCCACAGACCAATGGCTTAACAGAACGATTCAACAGAACTCTTGGTGACATGCGATCAATGTATGTTGCATCTGACCACTCCAACTGGGATCTTGTACTTCCGTTCGTCACTTACGCATATAAAACAGCCTCTCAAGCCACTACCGGATTCTCACCATTCTTTCTGCTTTACGGCCGCCATTCCTCCAGCACCATTGATACGGTCCTCCCGTACCGGTCGGACCCTGCTCAATGCTCACCTGTTTCTGAGGTTGCTCAGCACGCCGAGAAACGTCGACAACTGGCCCGTTCTTTGACGTCCGCTCAACAGTGCCGCCAAAAAGAACGCCATGACCTCAATCCTGCCCCTCACTCCTTCCCCGTCGACTCACTCGTGTGGCTTTGAGTACCGCCTTTTGCTGCTCCTGGCCTTTCGTCCAAGCTCCTCCCGAAGTACTACGGATCCAACCGCGTGGTTGCACAAACACCACCAGTGAACTACGTGGTCGAACCCGTATCGCCACCTTCCGATCTGCGTCGTCGGGGGCGTGAGACTGTGCACATTGACCGGCTGAAGAGTATTACGATCCGCCCACCTCTTCCTAGGTCGCCAGGATGGCTACTCTTCAATTCCGGGGGTGATTGTGACGAAGAAAATCGGCAGGCTGAAAAACCCCCTTGCCATCGCGTGGCACGTACCCAGTTCGTTCGCTGGCTGCGCCCTACCTGCGCTGGTGCTGAGTTTGTCGCCGCTGCTCTACGAGCCGAATAAACCCCCCTTTACAATATATATGTATTGTACTGTAAAATAGGGAGCAGTGGGGCTGTGGCTAGGAGGGAGACAACGACGACGAGAAAGAACAACCTTGTTTCGGTGCTCGGTCGGCTACACTACCTCTCGCTGCTCCAACGTTCTAGTCCCAAACGCTTACTGCTAAAAGTGCTTCGCGACATTTGGTGGAGGTGCTGGACTTTTTGCAAACCTGGAACTCCGAGGCCGGACGATCCCTGTCACATCTCCCATGCCTGAGGAGACTAGTCCTACCGTGCCACCCATGCCACCGCCTCCAGTCGTCTGTCCTGGTGCGCCACGCCAACGGGATCCTCCCATATTCAAAGGCACTGACGATCATTACTTAGAGGACTGGCTGTCATCATTCAACCGAGTGAATGCCCACAACAAATGGTCTGAAGCTGACAAGCTTGGTTACGTACCATTCTACCTTTCCGGGGTCGCCCATCTTTGATCCCACAACCATGAGGCTGACTTTTCCACCTGGACAGCATTCCGGACGGCACTTCAAGAAGTATTTGGTCGCCCTGCTATGCGCAAACTTCGGACTGAACAACAGCTTCGCTGTCGTGCCCAACAAAAAGGCGAAACTTTTACGAGCTACATTGAAGATGTAGTTGACATCTGCCGGCGTATCGACCCAGATATGACCGAAGCTGACAAGGTCAAGAACACCTTGAAAGGCATAGAAGATGACGCCTTCCAAATGCTCTTGGCAAGGAATCCTCAGACAGTCAACGACCTCATAACGCTTTGCCAGAGCTATGATGAGCTGCGCAAACAACGGCTTTCTACGCGCCAAGCACTCGCTCCGGACGTCGCGCTTTCAGCTCTGAGTGATGGTGTCACTTCTACTCCTTGCAGTTCAGAAATTTTCGACAGAATCAAGCAATTTGTACGAGAAGAAGTGGCGCACCAACTCTCTCTTCTGCCAGTCGCTCCAGCCTCAGAGCCGTGCTTGACTCCAGATCTCCGTCACATGATACAAGAACAAGTCGCTAACGCAGTACCACTTGCACATCAACCGCCTCCTACGCCTGTGCCACTTACGTACGCTGCCGTTGTCGCTAATCCAAGGCCTCCTTCTGCAGGTAATCAATCCAGACTTACCAGCGCCTTTCCCTCACCTCCGCAAGCAGCTGCAACATATTCTCCTGCCCCGCCTCCCCCCCCCCCCCGAGCAGCTACTGGCCGCCACAGCAGCCCGTGCGCCCACCTCGCCAATATTTCCAACAGTCTCCGCCCGCCGTTCTCAATCCATGGCGCACCCATGATAATCGGCCTATCTGTTATTCGTGCGGCCTACCTGGGCATGTAGCACGGCTTTGCCGCCGGCGTGGATGGTATCCTTCGAATTCTCCGAGGGCACAAAGTAACGGTTTCGACTCTCCGTCCCGTTGTGCTACTGCCGCTCAGCCCTTCGAAGCCTCGTCTCCTCTTTCCCGACCCTACAATACCCGTCGGTCTCCGTCTCCCCGTCGGCGTTCTCTGTCGCCACTTATCCGTCGTCCTGAAGCTATCCGAGAGGAAAACTAAGGACCGCAGTTCCGGAGGCAAGAACTGCGATCTCAGCGAACTCCTCAAGACCTAATTTATTTCCTGCGAACGTCGTTGAAGTTTATGCAGAAGACATTGCCGTTCATGCGCTTGTAGACACGTTAGCAGCAATATCGGTGATTTCGGACAAACTTCGTCTTACCCTAGAAAAGTCGCGCCGACTTATTCAGCCATTTCATTACGTACAGCAAGCGCTGCGCCGATTGAACCCTTAGGGAAGTGTACCGTGCGTGTTGTTATAAGCGGCGCTTTATAGCATATTGAGTTCGTTGTTCTGCCTCGCTGCTCCCATGCCATAATTTTAGGATGGGACTTTCTGTCCTCTCATCATGCCGTTATAGATTGTGCCCGTGCTGAACTCGCGCTGTCACCATTCGGCACCAACGTTTTTGAAGATACTGATGACACTTCCGGTCGTGTGTTCGTCACCGCCGACACCGAGATTCCTCCATACTCTGCCGCACTTGTACGCGTTTCCTGCGTTGGGTTTCCCGACTCCACAGTTCTTTTCACGCCGTCTAAGCTTGTTGCTCGCCGCCATCCTTTCTTGCTTCCTTTTGCCCGTCTTGCCATTCGACAAGGTTCGAGCGTACTTTCTGTATCGAACCTGTTTCCTTGCCCTGCTAGGCTGCTCCACAATGAGTGTCTTGGTTATGTCGACGAAATGACCATAACCAAGCTTCCTTTAAGATGTGCCTGACGACCCGGCTTCTCCTCCGGTTGACGCTCTGGCCCTTCAAGTTTCTCCTCCCACGCCGCCGTGTGACCCAACATTTTACCAGTGCATTGATCCCAACCTCACTCCAGCGCAGCACACCCAGATCGTCCATCTTCTAGACTGCTTTCGCACGTCATTCGACCTACAACAATCTCGCTTAGGCCGTACTCCCACTGTTGTCCATCACATCGACACCCGCAACCATGCGCCTTTACGCCACAGGCCGTATCGTGTATCCGCCACGGAGCGTAGCGTGATCGCTGAGCAAGCTGCAGACATGCTCCAACGCGGTGTCATACAACCTTCGCACAGTCCCTGGGCTTCTCCTGTAGTGCTGGTAAAAAAGAAAGATGGCACAATTCGCTTTTGCGTGGACTACCGGCGACTTAATAAAATCACACGCAAGGACGTTTATCCGCTACCCCGTATGTATGTATGCTTTATTTCCAAAAAAACTAAATACAGCTTTGCGGGGGTAAAGTGGGGAAAAAAGCTGCTCGTAGCAGCTTGACTAGCCCCAAATACCCTTAAAAATACAAAAAGAAAATAAGGGAGCAGCAGCGCGGAAATACAGTTTTCCCAAGTACACACATATTCAAGCATTACAACATATCATGCACGCGCATCGCAAATCAGGCGAGGAAAGAAAAATACAACAAAAGGAAGATGTGAGCAAGCAAGCAAAAACACGAAATCTCACTGCACTTCAAAAGCACACAGGCATTGTACAACTCACATATGAGAGAAAAAATCAAGAATATCAGGAGGAGAACAAGTTGCAATATCAATTTTATTAACAATAAGATCGTTTAATAACCGAGGTAGTCTGGAGCACAGCATTTGTGATCCATAGTTTGTGCGCGATTTTGGTACGTGCCAGCACTCTGGCTTTCTTGTGCTGTATGGAGTTTCGTGTAGTTTGAAGTTAGCCATAGAAGTAATGTAGTTGATGTTCTTTTTCTGTTCATTTTTATACGCAAGCACTAAACGATACTTTAAAAGGGCCTGTACTTTCGGTGTCTAAAGTTTATGAAAGAAATAGGCTGAAGGGAAATCGTATGGTTTAGTGCAAATAGCGTGAAGAGCCTTCTTTTGCAGTATGTACAGCCTGTTGATATTTGTGTCAGAAGTGGTAGCCCAGACGGAACAACAATAACTTAAATGGCTGAGAAAAAGTGAATTATATAACAAGCACTTAATAAAGCGAGGAAGATAGTTCAAGGAATAAAATATTCCAGTGATTTGTGAAAGCTTACTAGCAAGAAAATCTATATGGCTCTGCCACGTCATAGTATGATCAAAAAATACACCTAGCGATTTTACCGAGTGTACAAGTTCAATTTTAGAATTGTTCATTAGCAAATCTTGCTCTAGAGTAATTTGCGTGTTCTTAGCGCGAAATAACACCGCCTTAGTTTTTTGTGAATTGATAGTCAAACCGTTGTCAGATGACCATGTGTATAGTTTATTCAAAACTGCATTAGCTCTTAGCTCTTATAATCAATTCGGCAGGGCGGTTAGATGAAAAGAATAACGTAGTGTCATCAGCATAGATTACGTAACGCGTATCAACATCAATGTTTACTAAATCATTAATAAAGATATTAAAGAGGAGGGGCCCTAAAATACTGCCCTGGGGTACACCTACATTGACCGATCGAACTTCAGATTTAAAGCTATTTACTTGTACAAACTGCTTTCTATGACCAAGATACGACCTAATCAAGTCAAGTGCATTGCCGCGTATACCGTAGTGGTTTAACTTACTAAGCAAGAGATCATGATTTATAGAATCGAAGGCTTTTGAAAAATCGACAAATACTCCCAATGTTAGCAAACGTTTCTCAAAATTATTTAGAATTAATTCTTTCTGTTCAAGCAAAGCTAGCTGTGTTGACATATTTTTCCGGAAAGCGTACTGATGCTTAGTTATCAAGTTGTGCTTGTCCAGAAAGTCTGATATTCTGCAAAAAATTATTTTTTCCAAGCACTTCGAAAATATAGGGAGAATAGACACAGGTCTATAATTAGGTAGGGCAGTTTTGTAACCTTTCTTGAACAATGCAACTACTTTTGCCATCTGCATTTTATACGGGAACACACCGGCAGAAAGGCATATATTATAAATATGGGCTAGTACTGGAGCGATAATATCTATTACAAATTTCACAGGCTTGATTTTAATGTTATCAGCATCGCAGGAATTGCTATTGTTTAGTACGGAGAACAGTAAAATTACTTCTGAAGTGTTTGTGGGACGCAAAAGAATTGAATGCACACAGTTCGTTGTAATGAAACAGCAGGCGTTTTCATTCACATTGCGTTTAGGTAGATTAGTGAAGTAATTATTAAAACAGTCGGCCAACTTCTCGTCAGGTATGTCCGCTCCATCAGAAATTATTCACAGCCCTGCCGCTGAATTGGGCACTCTATTCAGCAAAGAATTAAGCCAATGCCATATCTTATTGCTGTCATGGCTGCAAGATGCGAAGGATTGCTTATAAAATGCAGTTTTCGCAGCACGTAATTCCTTAGTTAAGCCATTTCGAAAAGATTTAAACGCTCTTAAATCATCAGGATCCCGAGATATGATGAATTTATTGAATAACCTAGCCTTTTCTTTTATCTTTTTAAATAATTGAACAGTATAACCCAGGGTTTACGTATCCTTGATAGAGCGGACACTTTAGGAACGGAAGGAAAATGTTTAACATAATAAGAAATGAACGTTTCCAGAAAAGCCCCGTAAGCACGATCAGCACTTGTAGCAGCAACAACACTGTCCCACACTACGTGACTTAAGTCATCGCGAAAACACTCTAGCCGTTCTTCAGTTATAATTTGCGAAAAGCAAACTCGTTCTGGTGATCTTTTATCTTTCCGTTTGACAGTGAGGAATACAGGCGTGTGATCACTCAAGATGTATGAAATAGTGCAACATTGAACACTGTTTGATCCGTAGTTAGTAATGAACAAGTCAAGGCATGTGGAGGTATCACAGGTAATTCTGGTAGGAGTATTGATAACATTGGAACACCCATACGTTTTTAAAAGCAATTCAAAATCACGTGTGATATTGCAGTCAACCATCATGTTTATATTGAAATCGCCACCACAAATCAATTTATACTGTAATTCAACAATGTATTTCAATAATTTCTCAAAAAAGAGAAAAAAGCCTTGGAGATTACCTCGCGGTGGTCTGTAGATAACAGAATAAACGGTGCGCGCATGTAACACAGACAATACCTCGTAGTCATCGTTAACACAAGAAAACTCTTGAACACAGTTTACATTAAATGAATCGCACACGATTAGGCTAACCCCGCCACCGCGTGAGTTCATTCTTGATCTTGCAAAGCACTCGTACTTTGGCGGACACCAGGGGACCGTACAATCACTGTACCACGTTTCAGAAAGCATTATGAAATGAAAACGTAAGTTTAGGCTGCTGAAAAAAGTGTCAAGTTCATCCTTTTTAATTTTCACTGACTGGTAGTTAATATGTACGCATCTAATCAATCCACCATTCTGTGAGCTTGTATTATCATGAAGATCCGACGAACGCATTTTATTCGAGTGTCCCAACACCATTTTAACTGCAACTTACTTTCACTCCTATGCTCAAAAAACGATCTTATCCAGATCAGCAGGCGACTTTATCAAGTGTGCGCGATCGCCCTCACTCTTTCTTAGGAACACTTTTCCAGCGCGGTGCCATGCAAAGCGGAAATTATTTACACGCGCCCATTCTTTCGCAGCTCTTAGGAGCATTCGATTCTGCGCAGTCAGGTTTTCCGTGATAAACGTTCCATGCTGAGCACCTGACAAAACTCTCGTTTTGTTCAGCCATTGTTACCTTGTTGACTGGTTGGAAAAGCGTACGATAATGCCGGGAGGCCTGTCGCCTCTGGTCTGAAGCCGGTGAATCGAGGTAACAGTTTGTTCAGTCAAAGGGGCAAGTTGCAGTTTTGAGGCAATGACATTCATTTTATCTATAAGACACTCGTTGTTGTCTTGATTAACACCGTGAACCTCAATATTTAGTTTCCTGCTGTGGTACTCAAGTTCATTTATCGAGGAGCGCACTGAAAGCAATTCTGCGCTCATGTTTTGCTCCTCTACTTTGCAAACTTTGTTCTTGAGCGCCTTTAGGTCATTGTCATGCTTCGCAACGAAGCATGACACGACGCGCTTGACTGCCTCCAAGGCGCCGAATTCTACTCATCCTTAGACTTACGATCCGGGTACTGGCAAGTGCCAGTGGGTGAGTCAGACCATCCGAACACGGCCTTCATCACACCTGACGGTTTATTTGAATTCACCGTGATGCCATTTGGCCTGTGTAATGCGCCTGCCACATTTGAAAGAATGATGGACAACATCTTGCGCGGCCTCAAATGGCAGATATGCCTGTGTTATCTGGACGACATCGTTATCTTTTCACCGGACTTTCCTTCCCACTTACTTCGACTTGAACGCGTCCTAAAGTGCATCGCCGATGCTGGCCTCCAGCTTAACTTGAAGAAGTGTCACTTCGCTGCCCGGCAGCTGGTCATCCTCGGCCATGTCGTATCGAAAGAAGGTGTACTCCCTGATCCGGCGAAACTACAAGCTGTTGCCCAGTTTCCCCGACCAACGACTTTGAAAGAACTGCACAGCTTCATTGGATTAGCGCCATACTTTCGCCGTTTCATCCGCTACCCACTACCAATCGCTACCCACACCCACTACCAATCGCGCATTACGTCGCCAAGCACATCACTTCTCCATTCGCGACGGGCTCTTGTACCGTCGCAACTACCTCCCGGACGGTCGCAAATGGTTGCTTGTCATCCCGCGACACCTGCGTTCGGATATTTGCGCTGCGTTCCACGACGATCCCCAGTGCGCGCATGCAGGGGTACTGAAGACATACGCGCGTCTACGCCTTTGTTACTACTGGCGGGGGATGTATCGATTCATCCATCATTAAGTCCGCTCCTGTCTGGTTTGCCAACGCCGTAAAGATCTCCCTCGTCGTTCAACCGCCCCATTGCTGCCTTTGCCTTGCCCAGCACGTGCTTTTGATCGAGTAGGTATCGACATTTATGGACCTCTGCCAACCACATCAGATGGCAATCGCTGGGTAATCGTGGCCATCGACCATCTTACGCGCTATGCGGAAACTTCCCCTTTCTCCAGCGCTTCTGCACGTGACGTCGCCCGGTTTCTGCTGCGCCACATCATCCTTCGCCACGGAGCTCCCAGGGAATTACTCAGTGACAGAGGCCGCGTCTTCCTCTCCGACGTCATCGAGGCTCTCCTCAAAGAATGCCGCATCATTCATCGCACCACTACTGCTTATCATTCGCAGACTAATGGCATGACCGAGCGCTTTAATAGCACCCTTGGTGACATGCTGGCCATGTACGTTGCATCCGACCAAACCAAATGGGACCATGTTCTACCTTTTCTGACCTACGCTTACAACACGGCCGCGCAGACTACCACGGGACTTTCGCCCTTCTTTCTCCTGTACGGACGCGAACCTTTTTCCAGAATGGATACTATCCTTCCGTACCGCCCTGACTCCATGGAAACAACTACCCTATCCGAAGCTGCTGCACACGCAGAAGAGTGTCGCAAGCTTTCCCGTATATTTACGTCAGAAGACCAGCAACGCCAGAAGCACCATCGACAAAGTTTCAATGCTCCTGTATTCTATGCTCCTGGCTCGCTAGTGTGGCTTTGGGTTCCAGCCTCTACCAGTGGACTGTCACCGAAGTCGCGTCGAAATACCGCGTGATCAACCAAACGTCTCCAGTCAACTATATTGTGGAACCCCTCGAGCTACCTTTGGATCATCGCCGTCGTGGACGTGAAATTGTGCATGCCCAGCGTCTCAAGCCCTACTATGATCCGCCTGTGCTGTCCTACCCGTAGGTCGCCGGGACGGCTTCCTTTTCCGCGGAGGCGATAAATGTACTGTAAAATAGGGAGCAGTGGGGCTGTGGCTAGGAGAGAGACAACGACGACGAGAAAGAACAACGTTGTTTCGGTGCTCGGTCGGCTACACTACCTCTCGCTGCTCCAACGTTCTAGTCGCGAACGCTTACTGCTCAAAGTGCTTCGCGACAATATATATATATATATATATATAATTGTCTGCTTTAGTAAGTCCTCGTTGAATTTACCCCTTTTGCTTGTAACCACTCCCCTCTATAATGCCGTAATGGCCCTGAGGATATGCTAAATAAATGAATAATGAAGACCCTCGCCGACATGTTAGCAACGTACGTAGACGTCAGACACTAGCCCTGGGATGCCGTTTTGCCGTGCGTAACGTTCGCTTACAACACGGCGATGTAAGAAACAACACAGATCACGCCATTGAAGCTGATTTACGGCAGGAACCCGACGACGACGACTCTCGACGCAATGCTGCCGCACATCACCGACGAAGAGAATCTTGACGTCGCCACCTATCTCCAGCGCGCCGAAGAAGCCGGCCAGTTCGCCCGCCTACGGATCAAGAACCAGCAGCGTATCGATAGTCGACGCTGCGACCTTTGACGATGCTACGTCGAGTACCATCCCGGTGATTGTGTTTGGGTTTGGACGTCGATCCACCGCCATGACTCAGTAAGAAAGTATTGTGACGCTATTTCGCACCATACAAGATCATCCAACGTATTGGCGAACTGGACTATGAGGTTGTGCCAGACGGCATTTCGCATTCACAGCGGCGGCGCGCACGATCTTAAGTGGTCCACTGGGTGCGCCTTAAGCCCTTTTACGCACGCTGATAAACTTCCTTTTTTTTGTTGTTTCTTTCATACAGGTGTTTTGTTTATTACTTTCGTTTGTCTGCAGCATCGGGTCAATACATTGTTTTTAGAGGGGGGTATTGACAGGTGTGCTTGTTTATCTCTATCGGGCGACCACGTTTCACCGCCTTACTAATGTTATCTCAGAGCGCAGGACACGCCTGCATGTATCGGAATTTTCTCGAAAGTTATCGATGGTTCTATCCGCTGTATGTTGTTACCGAACCTCGTGTAATCTGATTTCATCGCGTGACGCGACTGGTGTTGAACTTTGTAGGAGACACGCGGGTCTCAGCGAGTAGTCTGGAACATTCGACGACTGATGTACAAAAGCCGACGGGCTTGACCCACTCATCAGATTTTGACGATCGCCGATTGCGTTCGCCGCTGTCGCCGTTCTTTAACTGTTGCCTGTTTTGGGGGGCATAGGCTCGCCCAATAAAAGTTAGTTTCGTCTTCCACAGTATTGCTACTGTGTTCTGTATATGTCACTACCACGTGGCAATACGGGTTATTATGAACGCAAAAAATGGCACTATATCGTATGATTTTGTAATGTGTGACATTGCTGACACTGAATATGAATCATGAAACCAAGCTAAATCGAAAATGTCGAAAACCTTTGATGATTTTCTAGGTGTGAGACTAATTGATTGCGTTAGATTTCATGCGCACAGTATTGGACGTTTCAATATAAGCAAGCTATGCCCGCTTGTTTCTTGCTTCGGTTTCTATGAAAACCAAGCAAAATATCTTGTCGCAGGGTCGCTAGCTGAATGGAGCAGGTTATGCTATCAGTAAAGAGTTCTTGGCACGTGTGGATGCAGGTAGAAAGCAACTTCTTTCATACGCCGAACAATAGAAGCGCCCTTTTAAGGTACATTTCAACCGTCTTTCTATTTCATTAAGTTGTGCAGATAGCGACGAAGTCATAAAAATGCAACTCGTAGCTAGAAGGGCCAAAGAAGCTTGGAACCCCAGCAGTGATGGAGATAAATTGTCGCTGTAATAAAAAATAAACTTGTTGAGGGGGATGCTGCCATAATGAACCGTAGAGCACTTTGAGGTCATAATAAACATGAGGCGGTGCGTGTAATCTGCAAAGGCGTAATGGTGCAGGCGCTAACTTCGGAAATGGGGTTCTGTGCTTCAAACAGGATATCTTGTCGGGGTAGGAGGTTCAAAGACCGGCAGGCCGGTTGGCATTGGGAGCCCACGGCAGAACCACAAATGACGTATTGCAGGGTGAGAATGTTGGGCTTCGTTTTTAGTCAGGGAAGCGCAAAGCAAGATTACTTTTGAAGAAAGACTCAGGAACATGCATGCTGGCTAAAGGGCACAATTATCTGTACCTGAAGGCGTTGAAACAGAATGAAGGAAGTACAAAAAATTTTTCAACCAAGTACAGAGTAATTGAAACTGTACATAGACAACCTAGAGTAATCGGAAAGAAAACGAGAGAAACATAGACTTAATAGGATCCAAATAACGGATACGAAAGGGACCATTGCGATTTACAAGAATGAAAAGGAAGAACATTAGAAGAGAAAATGTGTACGACAACACAAAAGGCAGGGCCTTGTTATTTGAGGCTCGAGCTGGTTGCCTAAGGACAAAGACGAACTGGAGCAAATACTTGCAAGTAGATGAGGCATGTGTATGCTGCAGAAAAAAATCCGGAGCCCACTCAGCATATCCTAATGGAGTGCAAAGACATTCACCCAGAGAGAACAGTAGGCAACGTACACCTTGTAGAAGGGCTTGTATTTAAAGTTGAAGGAAACATCAACAGGTCAGCACTCAAGATAAGAAAAAATAATTTTATAATACTGGTGGCGAAAAATTAAGGAGATTGATATGACAGCATAAGTTACAGGCAATGATTGCTGTACAAGGGAGATAGAGAAGTTTAGTGGACGAGAAAACAGATTAAGGAGATGTAAACAAAAGTGCTACAATGAAGACCATGTATAGAATACCTGATTAACTTAAGCAGCTTGTCACATTCTCGATTGAAAGGGGACGCCAAAAAAGATGGAGGGCACGTTAATCGTCGCCTTTAAAGGGACACTAAAGGCAAATACTAATTCAAGTTAAAGTGATAGATTAGTTCACGAGAACGTCTAAGGCGTTAATATTATCGGGAACAGAGCCTTACTAATCGAGAAATTCAGGTAAATGCAGGACATGATTAGGCACTTCCCCAGGACATTCAAGCACTTGGCCGATGACGAAAGCACTCCTCAGGAAAATTCTGTCACTAGTGCTCAACTACTCGTTGCAAAAAACCATCGTTGTACTAAAGGATCAAATAACATGCTATTTGTCCAGTTCTATTTCATATTTAGAAAACGAACTCATTGAAATTACCGTTGACAACGACGCGGGCGGTCGAAACGTTTCCTTTTCGCTCGACCCTTCGCCGCTCAGGCTTTCGTGTTTGGCTACTTTCCTGATCGTGTAGTGCTGCGCTGGTTTGGTGGCTCGCGAAACTCCCTCAAACTGCAAGTAGCAGAGAATTCCACTTCCGTGTGATGTCAAGGGATGAGCGAACGGTTCGCGCCACTTGACCAAAAAAGCAGCTGCAGCGGGGAATCCACCGCTCTTTCCTGGCTCGGTACCGCCGTCTGTCGGGCGCTGTTTTGCACACCGACGGCAGCAAAGGGTGGTGATGGCGTATGCAACGTGACCACTCCCCCGGTACGTTGGCGGGAAATTTGAATTTGGAAAAACGTAAATTAAGTCTTTTCTTGGCACAAAAGAAGCATTGCAATGTTTATGGAATGGTATGTAAACAGTCCACGCCAACTTAGTATTTACCTTTAGTGACCCTTTAAGAGTGGAGCGCGATATCATTAAGAAATCCCGGACTGCTTCTGACGCTTCCCGGCAACTGCATCTTTGCGACCTTAATGTTTACCAGGAAGCGGTGACGGCGAACGCCGTGCGTCAAGGCGAGCGAGCGAGCTTTCTGGTAGAAACGCAGCTTCTTGTGCGGGCCACGAGGGCTATCTGGATGGTGTTTCTGCAGGGAAGTGAGCGCAGCACGCCGCTCTTTGAGCGGTTGAAATGCGGGAGCAGGAGTTTGTGTTTGAATTTCCGAGTAGCAGAATTATGCTTGCTTCTATAGTCAAATCACAGTCAGGCGGTATCATATCTGAACGTTGTGTTTAGGTGGTACTTTACGATTTTCCTGACGCATCCGATTTAGTTTATTTGAATTAGTTCAGTGACGCCCCTGCGCCACGTTGACGACCTGGTGGTTGTGGTTCGGAATGATGTTTAGCTAAACGACATCTGACGCAAGACACCGGCACCGAGTTTCATGCGATACTGTGCCCTTAACGCTATTGCCTTCATGAATCATCATCATCATCATCATCATCATCATCATCGGAAACAAGGTTCAGAGAATCAAGTCGCAATGCGCATGCGTGCTTTTCTCATTGAACGCGTTCAGAGGGGGTAGCGATGCGCCTGCCTTGACAAAGACTTAGCGGCTGCGGAGTTTTACAATGTGTAAGAGCTTCGTAACGGCAAAAGGCCACTGCGTCACCTTTTAACGCTGAAGAGAGGCAAACGCGCTCAGGTGGCGCGTTGTTCGACAGGCCAACAGTGCCGGCGCACGTGAAACTCGCCTCGCCATATCATGCGCCATCTACGCCAAGAAGACACTCGCAATTAAGGCATGTTTCTCCCAAATGCGCGATTTGTGCAATGCCAGCCAGGAGCCACAGGACATCGACCAGCGTTTGAGCGCCCTACTGCGGAGCCGAGTCGCCCAATGCTGGGCTGCCGAAGACTTATGGAAAATACGAGTAATGCCTGCTTTGCAGGACGGCCAAGGAGACCCAATAGGCATCAACGTAATTGCGCGTAGAATACGATGTGACTAAGGTACGAATTAAATGAATAGGAAACATGACTAAAAGGCAGGTTAGCGGCATATAATCAAAGTTTACTCATCGAATAATTGGAATTACTACGTACGTCGACCGTGTCTTCATTACAGTTGGTCGATATTATCTATCTTTTACGAGAACCCCATTCAGAATAATAAAAAAATATATTGCTATAAATGCCCTAGCACTAACATTTTTCTGGTATGGCGACGTGTTGTTTCGTGCCTCTGAAACATACCTGCCTTCTGTATTCAGTGACCGATGTGACGAAAGCACACATGGAGGGCCGCAATGAATGGAATGAGAAGAGACATAGACTGCCGTTTGTCCAAAAGGACGCAACATTGCTCAGTGACCTATAGCCACCTAGCTGGTTTTTCAATTAGGCAGCAGACAGGTATCCTTCGACTTTGATATATTATTGTGACGTGCGTGATGCACAAGCATGAACATTTCCTGGGATAATGGGTTAGATAGGGTTCAAATAAAAAGTTGTCGAAAACGTATTTACTGGTACCATATTTTATTACACGCTTCAACAGAGATTCAAGCGTGCACCTGGCGGGCCCTGTGTACTCGGCTACAAGAAATGATTTACAAGAAACATAGCATGACGTCGTATTACAAATATTGGTCGGCTTCGGGCAGGTTGAGCAACAAAGAGGAATGTTTATTGTGTTGGTAGGTTTTACCCGCTAGCCTGATTATATATTTATCATAACCTCTAGTTTCTTCTTAATTTCTGTCCCAAACTAATTGTCTGTAATTTTCTATACAAAGGTCCTTAAATCAACAGTTCCTATCATTAGTGTTCTAGTGTGCTTGGCAAATACATCCTGTATCGCAACCGCAATGCATGACGATGAATAAAACGAGAAGAAGGCGAAAGCAAGAGCCGACGTTTCGACAAGTGGACTTGTCTTCTTCAAAGTGACATAAGCTTTCCTCGCCGCAGTATATATACGGTGGCGAGGAAAGCATATGTCGCCTTGAGGAAGACAAGTACACTTGTCGAAACGTTGGCTCCTGCTTTGACCTTGTTCTTGTTTTGCTCATCGTCTTTAATTTCCATCTCCCGCCTTCCCCGTGTTTTCCGTGAACCGAAATGCATGTATCTTCCAGAATTGCCGCGATTGCTTCAAAACCTTAGCTATAGATTTCTAGGAGAACCGAAAAAAAAGGCACAAATAAGTTGTTAAAGTGTCTTCTGGTGCCTTAAGTTTTCAGCTGTTTTTCGGATACTCGCATAAAAAAAAAAGCTTTAGCCACACTATTTCAGCTAACGGTATGCAAAAGAACAGAACATAATTCTAAATTATTGGGGCGGTGATGATGAAGAATAAAAATTGTAAATTATTAGACTACCAAATTTACAAGAGGGAGTATAGGATTTGGCTCTTTCGGGTTATCAAAGTTCCTTGCTGTCCCACAACAATGTTACAACCATAACCGTCTCATATGTGATGTTTCTCTCTCGCAGTGTCTATGGGCGGATTCAATGGGTCTTGGCGGCGTCATGACGTACGCCATTCAAATGGATGACTGGGAAGGGAAATGCGACAACAATACCAAGTTTCCCATTCACAAAGCTATATGGAAGACAATTGGGTGAAGTGCACCTCACTTGTGCAACTAGTGGGCCAAGTGGATCATACATCTGATGAGACATGGCAAGCGGAGTGAGCGGAAGCTCACAAGTAATTAAAGAAAACATTCTACTGCAAGACATGCAAAAATAGGCACTGCTGCGTGCCTCAAAAAAAAAAATATTGCTGGAAATTCCTCTGTCTTTTTTCGTCTCGTTTTTGTCTGCGTGTCAAGCTTGCGCTGCAAAGATGCATGCAAGCTATAGCAATCGACAGCAATAAAGTAGCCTGTTTAACCAACTTGACAGTCTCAGTCTCAGTCTCGGAACACGTTACACTGGCACTCTAAGTTTAGGTGCTAAATCGTAGCGCAGATTAAGTTCGCCAATGCTATTTTGCGTCTAATGTCCTATGACGATGTCACATTACGGTTTCACTGCAGCAAATTTGTGCTTACACTGACAGAATAAAAAGGTTATTCTATTGCTGTCGTGCCGCCGCCTTCACACCGCATTCCTTGTTCCACTGACGCGCATCATTTGTGGAGAAAGCAATGGTGCTCATTTGACGCTACGCGAGAATATATTTACTTGTCACAGCGCACGCGCCGCCAAGTTGAGCGGCACCGTCCCTTTCGGCACAACCGCGCATTCCTCAATCACGACGCAACGCGCTTGGCGGCAGTGGACACGTCTCGCGAGGCCATCGATCCTGCAGCAAGAGAATCGGAGGAACACGGGGGGCGCGCGAGTGTCCTTACACGCCAGTTTGAACGATTTTTTTTAGCAGCAGGCCTCCTTATGGCGGCCGTTCCTAGTGTGGCAGAGTTTCTCTGAAAAAGAGCCACACGTGGAGATGCAAGGGACAGGGCACAACCCCAGCCCTTGAAAGAGAGGGCAGAGGTCAGGACGTGTATAAAAGCGATTTCGCGCCACCCCAAGAAAGTTAAACGCGCATACGTGATGTCCTTCTGGTTCTCTCAGCCCCTCATAAGGTGAAAATTCTCGGATCTCTCAAGTCCTAGGATTTGCGCCAAAGGTAAAGGGGGATGCCAAACAAGACATGAGTGCCCCTTTGTAAATTGCTCCAGTGGAGCAATTACTGCATTTCACGGATATCTTTAAAAATATCCTGGGTGTTTCAGCTAACTTTAGCCAGAGTTTAAAAATATGCCGATGCACTCTAAGACGTCGCGACCAAATGCATATTGCTTACTTCTGTATGTAGCGTGTCACGCTATATTTTGTACTTTGCTTCATTACATAATTAGTGAAGAATAATTAACCAACTTCTTAAGCAACAACGCTAGGAAAATGTTTCAATTAGAAAGTTGCAGAGAGGTTTACAAAACGTCCCAATGTGCAATTTCTCTCTTTCTATCTATTAAGTATTAGGCCCGTATTCACAAACGGAACTTACCCTTAACTTATGACTTAAGTAGCCGCTCGATGCTTAACGCGTTTCATAGACAAATATTGTAATTAAAGTAAACTTTAATCGACACTTGAGTGCCGGAAAGTAAAGTACGGTCAATGGCAACCTTAAGTGCGACATTCGCTACTCTCGCCTAGCAAGCAAGATGGCCGCCTGCTACGGCAGCCCCGTCGACTTTGCCTATTTCGCCGGACGTGTGCGCAATAATACGAAGGATGAGGCATAACGATACGTGTCGTCATTACGGCCACGGCTTAAGGATCGACACAATCCAATGGAAGTATACAACGACGCCGAATTCTCGTGGCGGTACCGCTTTTCCAAGCAAGTGGTGCTACGGCTGT
The DNA here is from genome assembly GCF_023375885.2 of Dermacentor andersoni. NCBI lineage: Eukaryota > Metazoa > Arthropoda > Arachnida > Ixodida > Ixodidae > Dermacentor > Dermacentor andersoni. The sequence continues at coordinate 219,456,350 of NC_092815.1, forward strand.
TGGAAATGCGGCCACTGGTCCCAAAAGACAACGAAGGCGGTCACCCCGTGCCGCCGCTGCTCCAGCTTCAAATCGCCCTCCGATTCTACGGCGCCGGAATATTTCAGGTTGTCACCGGGGACCTCGTTAATGTTTCGCAAGCACTTGTGTCTCGAATCATTGTACGAATGTCAAGAATGATTGCCGAGACTTTCTTCCCGCAGCTCTTGAAGTTGCCAAACGCAAATTTATTTATTTTTTATTTATTTACATTACCCCTAAGGGCACTCATGCGAGGGTATTACATAGGGGGGGGGGGGGGACAAAAAACATGAAATATACACAAGAAATAAATCCACAAGAAATAAACACCCCCCCCCCTCCCCACACACAAAGAACATAAAATAAATAGATATGAACAAGGGGTATATGCACTAAGTCATGAGAACACAAGAACGTTTTTAACAATATGTTTATATGTACATATAACAATAAGTAATAATTAACCTGCTACCACTGGCAGTTTTCCTGCAACAAGGTTTGGAAAGATGGTTAGTTAACTTCAGTAGCTATGCGTGATGTTAGGTTATTCCACTCTAGTATTGTGCGACGAAAAATTGATTTTGTGTAGTGCGATGAGCGGCACGTTATGCGTTTTACTTTTTTAGCCTCGTCACGGCGCGGGAAGACTGCAGGGGGTGGTGAAAAGAAGTCATCGTGAAGCGTGGAAGGGTGATAAAGTTTATGAACTATGGTTAGGCGAGCAAACTAGCGTCGACGTGATAGTGATTCCAACTCGGCAGGTTGTTTTAACGATGTGACGCTGGTCAAGCGTGAATAATCGGAAAAGATGAAGCGACCAGCACGGTTTTGCAGAGATTCAATGGTGTTCATTATGTAAGCTTGATCGGGATCCCATATGGCAGAAGCACATTCAATTTTTGGGCGGATCAGCGTGATATAAGCAAGTTTTTTTAAGTGTGAAGGTGCGTTCTTGACGTTGCGCTTAAGAAGACCGAGTGCTCGGTTAGCTGATGCTATGATGGTGGTAATATGGTAATGCCAAGCTAAGTGAGACTGAAGATGAAGGCCAAGGTGCTTTTAAGTTGGCGCAAACTCTAGCATTATTGAGATAGTAGGCGGTAGGAAGTCGAGTCGAATGGTTGGTAAATGACATTAGCTTGGTTTTACACGTATTTAAAGACATTAACCACGAAGAGCACGAAGCGGTCACCGCATCAAGATCAGTTTGTAAAGAAAGTCGGTCAGCGTCATTACTAAATTACGATATGTACCACAATCATCTGAAAATAATCGAATTCGAGATGAGACACATTCGTGTAGATCATCACCAAAAATTAAGAAAAGTAGGGGACCAAGTACGCTACCCTGGGGGACTCCAGATGTTAAAGGAACAGAAGACGAGTTACAGCCATTAGCACAGGTGAATTGTTGTCTGTTGGAGAGGAAATCTTTAACCCATGCGACAACGTTTGGGTGAATATTTGAGTGTGGTAATTTGATTAGAATGCTGTGATGAGGAACGCGATCAAAATGCTGAAGCCGACATCCACCACCGGCTTTGGATTTGCCCTGCACCGAAATCGACGTGGCTCCGGCACCTCGCAGCAGCGGGACTCTCGCCGCATAATCCGAGCGATTACACTGCTTGGGCGCAGGGACCACATTAACGATCCCTCTTGGACTTCATTAGGTCAGCAAATCTTTTTTCATTTATTTAACCATCCTTATTCACCCCCATCCCAAACCCCTGTATGCCCTGAGGCATTTACCCTCGCATTGAAAAAAAAAAGCTTTAGAGAAGTCAAGAAAGACTGCGTCAACTTGGAATCCTTCGTTAAATGCGGAAAATATATCGTTAGTAAATCCGGCGAGCTGAGTGTCGCACGAATAACTCCTGCGAAAACCGTGCTGGTACTTCAAAATGATATTAGTTGACTTGTGTATGTATGACGTGCTCGAGAAGTTTACATATGTTGCTAGTTAATAAGATAGGACGATAGTTAAGTGGGACAGAGCGATCACCCGATTTAATTATTGGTATTACTTTGGCTATTCGCCAGTCATGAGGAATAATGCCAGATGATAATTATTGTAAAAACAGGGCTGATAACACTTGAAAAATGTTTAAAGAAGCGTTTTTAAGTATCTTATTATTGAAACCAAGGTGATCAGAGCTAGTAGTAATTTTGAGGTTATTCAACAGGGCAAGAATACCAGATTCACTGATGTCACCTTTGTTATGTCCGTTGTATTGCGCTAAACAATGTATTTCTGTATTCACTGATGACAATTTCTGGCAGGGACATGTTAGGCAATGGCTCTAATATTGGCGATGAAGTTATATCTTCATTGGTGAAGACTGATGAAAACAGCAGAAGCTTGATGTGGGCGAGTTCGTTTTGCATACTTGAAGGAAAGAGCGCTAAGAAGAGGTGGACTAAAAGAACATATACGACGGACAAAGCGCCTTGTCCGTTATACATGTTCTTCTTTTAGTCCGTGTCTTCTTAGCGCTCTTTTCTTCAACTGATGAAAACGCATCGCTCCGAAACTGCGAACCCTCAGTTTCCGTGACTGGTTGTCCGTCAGCATTAATTAGTACTATATCAGGATAGGAACTCTAATTGATGATGCGCTACAATCTATGAGAATTATTGGTCAACATAGTAGACAGGTCGGGACCGAACAAATTGCGACGGGTTGTTCTAAGCAGGGACTCATACTCTTTATCGCAGTTCTTGTACTTGTTCCATGATGACAGGAGACGTGTGGTCATTCTTTAGCGGTAGAAATGTTTTTTCTTATGATTAAGGCGACGAAGACGATGCGCGAACCAAGGTGAATATTTATGATATCGGATGGTGATTATTGGCATATATTTATCAACAAAGTGAGACAAGGTGGTCGTTAACGACAGCCAGTTTAGTTCAATTCTGCGTGATGTGTACTGAGCCAGAAAGTTCTCAAAGAAGGTGTGAAGTTCCGAGATAATTATCTCCAATTTCGCACGATTGAAGCAATGAATTCGCTTAATGGCAGTTTTCTTTTCAGTAAATCGGTGCGTGATGCACCCGGTGATTATGTCGTGATCGGATAAACCATTTAAATGCAGTATCTCAGAAAGAACGTTAGGGATATTTGTTAGGACAAGATCAAGGATATTTGCCGTGGTAGCGGAGCGACGGGTAGGACTAATAATAAGTTGAGCAAGGGAAAAATATAAGCAGGAATGAAGAAAGGTGTGGGTTTTATCATCACTGAAATGAACATAGAGAGTGGGCCATCCAATGTCCGGAAAATTAAAATCGCCATATACGAGGATAATAGACTTAGGAAAATGCACATGTAAGTCGCTGAGTATTCTATGGAATTCAACCGAGAACCCATCAGACATATCGGGCGGCCGGTAGAAAGCACCAATAATAACATCAGTAACCCCGCATTTACACCATATCCATACAATTGGAGGAAAGTATCTACAGAGAGGGGAACAGCAGATAATTGTTTCTCTGTTGCCATAAGCACACCATCCCCTTTTCGATTTTTTTCTGTTGCACCGGAAAAAGCAAAATTCAGATTCACTCAGAAGAATGTTATCATCCGGAATGGTATCGTCCAGCCAAGTTTTCGTCAATACTAGAAGTGAAGCGCACGTAGAATCTACGAGCGAAGAAAGGGCGACAGTTTTGGAAAGAATACTTCTGATGTTTTTGAATAGGAAATTGGTATTACTCTTTAAATTAGGACACACATTAGGCGAAAATGACACAGTCTCTGAAAGATGACTTATCAGCCGGCACTTGTCATACTGTGGTGGGATGACGAACCCGCACAGCACGGCTACCCGGATCATCCCACACATAGGTATCATTATTGATAGGTAGCTTGTCGAACATTAGGCGCACACGGTCACCTTGTTCTTTAATTGATCGAGAGAGTTGTAGAAGTTTTCGGCGTTTATCACCAATGGCTTGGGAATAGTCGCGTCCTATGTTGATACCTGCGTCCCTCAGCTTGTTGCCTTTTCTTAAAATCGCCTCAAGTTCTTTATCGTTGAAGAACTTAGCTATAATGGGGCGTTTTTCCGCAGTCGATAAACGGCCCACACGGTATGCCCTAGCAATGGAAGTTTCGGAGACACCAAGCTTATCACGGCAGAACTCATGCACAAGTCGCTCTGAACTTTCCCAGCATTCGGATTCGAATTATCGATAACACCATAAAAAAAAAAATTCATCTACGCGATTGGTTTTCTAGATTATCAATTTTGTTAATGACGTTAGAGAAGCCACTTTCGAGAGCTGTTGGGGCATGAACAGATGAAGCAGATTCTAATTTGTTTTCCAGTTCCTGTAGACGTTTGGTTAGGCTTTCGAGGTATGTTTTGAGCTGTGAGTGCATATTGAGGAGTTTCATTACTGATTCGACAAGACTTGCGTAGCTGACTTCAAGACGCTTTACAGCTTCGGCCACACCATCTAACTTCTCTTCTTGAGCTTTTGTCATAGGTCAGCGGTTTAGCTCGACATCCCCATTCAAAGCAACAGTCGCAAAACAAACAAGAGCAGTGGGGGCAAGACTGTTTGAAATGGTTGGGTGGCCATGACACATCTAGAAGGCAAATATTATTGCTATGGAAACAGCGAGTTTGATAGTAATAGACCTGTAGAAATGCAGTTGGTGAGCGCCGAACCTTTGTGGCAGTGTCGTGGCCCGAATCTTCGTCCAAATGTGCGCGCTTTTGAGGAGGTGGTGTAGATATCGTCGTCCCATGTTGTTCGACGAGCAGCAAGAAGTTGTCCAGAATCGGCGGCGGGTGATGCAGCAGACTCGATAAGTCGCGGCAGATTGCTGGGCTGTCCACGTAATGCCCAGTACTCATGCGCTGTTCGTCGGCGCGGGTATCAGTCAGCTGTACTGGAGGCAGCGACAGCAACTGTCCCAGGACCGGCAGCAGCAGCATCGGTAGAAAAGCAGTTGGTGAGCACGGAAACATTGTGACAGTGTCGTGGCCCGAAGCTTCGCCCGAATGCGCGCGCTTTCGAGGAGGCGGTGTATATATCGTCGGCCCATATTGTCGGACGAGCAGCATGAAGTTGTCCAGAATCGGCGGCGGGTGATGCAGCAGACTCGATAAGTCGCGGCAGATTGGCGGGCTGTCTATTCAATGCACATTACTCATGTGCCGTTCGTCGGCACGGTTATCAGTCAGCTGTACTGCATGCAGTGACAGCAACTGTCCCAGGACCAGTAGCAGCAGCATGTGTAGAAAAGCAGTTGGTGAGCGCCGAACAATTGTGACAGTGTCGTGGCCCGAAGCTTCGTCCAAATGCGCGCGTTTTTGAGGAGGCGGTGTAGATATCGTCGTCCCATGTTGTCCGACCAGCAGCACGAAGTTGTCCAGAATCGGCGGCAGGTGATGCAGCAGACTCGATAAGTCGCGGCAGATTGGCATGAGTAATGTGCATCGCTGTCTATGCGATGCACATTACTCATGCTGTGTTCGTCGGCACTGGTATCAGTCAGCTGTACTGCAGGCAACAACAGCAACTGTACCAGGAGCGGCAGTAACAGCATCTGTAGAAAAGGAGTTCTTGAGTGTCGAACAGAAAAGCGAGCGCACTTGAACAAAGCTTCGGGCCACGACACTCTCACAATGTTTCGGCGCTCACAAACTGCTTTTCTACAGATGCTGCTGTTGCCGGTCCAGCGGCAGTTGCTGTCGCAGCCTGCAGTACAGCTGACCGATACCCGAGCCGACGAACAGCGCATGAGTACTCTGCATTGCATAGACCACCCACCAATCTGCCGCGACTTATCGATTCTGCTGCATCAACCGCCGCCGATTCTGAACAAATTCATGCTGCTCGTCGGACAAAATGGGACGACGATATCTGCACCGCCTCCTCAAAAGCGCGCGAATTTGGACGAAGCTCCGGACCACGACACTGACACAATAGTTCGGCGCTCACCAACTGCTTTTCTACAGATGCTGGTAGTGCTGGTCCTGGGACTGTTGCTGTCTCTGCCTGCAGTACAGCTGACTGATACTCGTGCCGACGAAAAGCGCATGAGTAATGTGCATTGCATGGACCGGCCGCCAATCTCCCGCGAATTATCGAGTCAGCTGCATCACCCGCCGCCGATTCTGGACAACTTCATGCTGCCCGTCGGACAACATGGGACGACGGTATCTATACCACCTCCTCAAAAGCGCGCACATTTGGACGAAGCTTCCGGCCACGACACTGGCGCAATGGTTCGGCGCTAACCAACTGCTTTTCTACAGCTGCAGCTACTGCCAGTGCGGGTACAGTTCCTCTTGTTGCCTGCAGTACAGCTGTCTTATACCCGTGCTGATGAACAGTGCATGAGTAATGTGCATTGCATAGACTGCCCGCCAATCTACCGCGACTTATCGATTCTGCTGCTTCAGCCGCCGCCAATTCTGGACAAATTCATGCTGCTCGTCAGACAAAATGAGACGACTATATCTGCACCGCTTCTTCGAAAGCGCGCGAATCTGAACGAAGCTTCGAACCACGACACTGTCACAATACTTCGGCGCTCACCCCAGGCTTTTCTGCAGATGCTGCTGCTGACGGCTCTGGAACCATTGCAGTCACGGCCTGCAGTACAGGTGACTGACACCCATGCCGACGAACAGAGCATGAGTGCTGTGCATAGCATAGAAAGCCCGCTAATATGCAGTGACTTATCGAGTCTGCTGCATCACGCGCCGCAGATGCTGCACAACTTCATGCTGCTCATCGGACAACATGGGACGACGATATATAGATAACCTCCTGAAACCGCGCGCGTTTGGAGGAAGCGTCGGGCCACTACACTGTTATAATGATTTGGCGCTCGCGAACTGCTTTTCTAAGATGCTGCTACTGCTGGTCCAGGTACAGTTGCTGATTCTGCCTGCAGTACAGCTGACTGATCCCCGTGCCGACGAACAGCGTATGGGTACTGTGCATTGCATGGATAGCCCGCCAATCTGCCGCGACTTATTCAGTCTGCTGCATCACCAACCGCAGATTCTGGACAACATCATGCTGCTCGTCGGACAACATGGGACGACGATATCTACACCGCCTCCTCAAAAGCGCTCGAATTTGGACGAAGCTTCCGGCCACCACAGTGTCACAATTGTTCGGCACTAAACAGGTGCTGCTACTGCCGGTCCTGGTAGAGATGCTGTTGTTGCCTGCACTACAGCTGACTGATACCCATGCCGACGAAAAGAGCATGGGTAATCTGCATAGCATGGACCTACCGCCAATCTGCCGCCATTTATCGAGTCTGCTGCGGTACCCACCACCGAATCTGGACAGCTTCATTCTGCTCGTCGGACAACATGTGAGGACGAAATCTACACCCTCTCCTCAAAATACGCGGATTTAGACGAAGCTTGGGGCCACGACACTGTCACAATGTTTCCGCGCTCACGAACTGCTTTTCTGAAGATGCTGCTGCTGCCGGTCTTGGGACAGTTGCTGTCGCTGCAGCTGAGCGATACCCGTGCCTCCAAACAGCGCATGAGTACTGTGCGTTGCATGGACAGCCTGCCAATCTGTCGCGATTTATCGAGTCTGCGGCATCACCAACTGCCGATTCTGGACAATGTCATGCTGCTCGTCAGACAACATGGGACAACGATATTGACGCGTGTACTTATCTTTATCGGGCGACCACGTTTCGCCGCCTAACAAGTGTTATCGCACAGCGCTGGATGCGCCTGCATGTATCCGAATTTTCTGGAAAGTTATCGATGCTTCCATTCGGCTGTCTGTTGTCGCCGAACCTTGTGTTATCTGATTTCATCGCTTTACGCGAATGGTGTAGAACTTTGTGGAAGGCACGCGGGTCCGAAGGATTAGTCTGGAACATTCGATGACTGCTGTATAAAAGCCGACGCGCTTGACCCGCTGATCAGATTTCCGACGATCGCCGACCTTGTCCGCCGCTATCGTTGTGCTATAAGTGTAGCCTGTTCTTGTGGGCACAGGTTCGCCCAATAAAAGTTAGTTTTTGCCTTTCACAGTATAGCTACTGTGTTCTTAACGTCACCACCACGTGACATCTGGTGGAGGTGCTTTTCTTTCATGTACCGGACGCCCCCGACAAACCGTGATCCAAGCCCGGACCGCAAAGACAGCACCAACGTAGTCCCGGACCATCGAGCAAGCCGCCGTCTTCAACAACTGCCCCCGGAGCACGGACTTTTGCCTGAAACCAGGAAGATCACCACCAAGTCCACCCCAATGGCAGCCCCAGCATCTACCATCGTGCTGCAGCAGCCCAGGGAGCCTCCGACGTTCCGCGGTTCAACGTTCGAGGACCCGGAAAGCTGGCTTGAGACATACGAGAGGGTCGCTGCTTTTAACAAGTGGAACAGCGACGACAAACTGCGACATGTCTTCTTCGCATTGGAAGACGCTGCCAGGACGTGGTTCGAGAACCGAGAAGCCACCTTGACGACCTGGGAGCTATTCCGAAGCGGCTTCCTGCAGACATTCGCAAGCGTTGTACGCCGAGAACGAGCCCAAGCGCTATTAGAAACCCGGGTGCAACTACCAAATGAGACCACCGCGATTTTTACGGAAGAAATGAGCCGCCTATTCCGCCACGCCGACCCGGAAATGTCCGAGGAAAAGAAAGTCCGCCTACTCATGCGTGGTGTAAAGGAGGAACTTTTTGCCGGGATGGTACGAAGCCCACCGAAGACTGTCGACGAGTTTCTTCGCGAGGCCACCAGCATCGAGAAGACACTCGAGATGCGAAACCGGCAATTCGACCGCCGCACGAACTCGACAAACTACGCCGGAGTTCAGTCACTGGCCACCGACGACCTACGCGAGACTATCCGAGCTGTCGTGAGGGAGGAGCTACAAAAGCTGTTCCCATCATCACAGCCTCAAGTGGCTACGATTGCCGACGCCGTGCGTGAGGAACTCCAACAAGAACTTGGAGTAGCCCCTGAATCGCCGCAGCCTGAGCCGCAAGCGATGACCTACGCCGCCGTCGCACGCCGTCAAGGTCCCCCTCCGCGACCGCGCCAGGGCCCTGTCACGCCGCAATTCCGTCGTCCGCCGCCGCCGCCGCCAGCACGACCACCCGTCGCCCAGCGCACCTACGCGAGGAAGACGGACATTTGGCGCGCTCCTGACCACCGCCCGCTCTGCTACCACTGCGGCGAAGCCGGCCATGTGTACCGCCGATGCCCATACCGCGACCTGGGATTGCGAGGCTTCGCCGTCAACGCACAGCGCCCGAGGGAAGGTGAACGCCCTCGTGACTTCGCCGACTACCTCGCCGCTACTCAGTGGCGCCCTCGACGACCGTCCCGTTCGCCGTCACCAGGCCGCTACCTGTCGCCGCAGCGCCGACCATACACCGGCCCAGCCCGGGGCCGCTCTGCGAGCCCATATCCGGAAAACTAAAAGCAGCAACCGATGGAGGTGCGGTTGCTGTTCGTCGAACTGACGAAGATCCTCCGCCGCCGACGAAGACGACAAAGAAACCATCTCGACGACCTAATGGCGACACGCCGCCGTCCCGACGAAGTCAGGAAGCCAAGACTACACCGACGAAAGATGGCTTGACGACGCGACGTTCCAGCTTCAGTTCAACACGACGCAGCCGTGATCCGACGCCAAGACCCAACTGCAACGCCAGACGAAGAACCACCGACCTCGACGTACTTCTCGACGGCCACGCAGTCACTGCCTTAGTCGACACAGGGGCCGATTACTCCGTAATGAGTGGACACATCGCCGCCCAGTTGAGGAAGGTTAAGACTGCATGGGAGGGCACCCAAATTCGGACCGCTGGAGGACACCTCAATACGCCGACTGGAATCTGCACGGCAAGAATTACCATTCATGACCGGACTTACCCTGCCACCTTCGTTATCCTGCAACAGTGTTCACGAGACGTCATTCTCGGCATGGACTTCCTGAACCAACACGGCGCAATCATCGACCTGAAGTCGCAGTCAGTAACGCTGTCGGAAGATCAAGCGATACCGTCGGAGAGCCCTCGTAGTCACCACGCCTTGAGTGTGCTCGAAGATCAAGTGAGCATCCCGCCTCGCTGCAGCATCGTTATTTCGGTCGGCACCGAAACACCCTCTGACGTAGAAGGCGTCATCGAAGGCGACCAAAGTCTACTACTCGACCGTGAAATTTGCGTCGCAAGCGGGATCGCTCGACTGCACGGAGGAAACACAAAAGTGCTGCTGACAAACTTCAGCCAGGAGTTCAAGCACATCAACAAGGGCACGACGATCGCATTCATCGAGGAAATACAGGAAACCAGCGATGCGTTTGTCCTCTCGGATTCTGTCTTATCTACCCCGACGACCGCAGTTCCCGAGCCAGACTTCGACATAAATCCAAGTCTCCCCGTGATTAAGCAGCAACAGCTCAGAAGTCTGCTTCGACGATACAAAGACTGCTTTTCGACGTCATCGAGGATTCGACAAACACCAGTCGCAAAGCATCGCATAATAACCGAAGAGTGCGCTCGACCACTCCGCCAGAGCCCTTACCGAGTTTCGACGCGAGAACGCGAAGCTATCAGAAAACAAGTCGAGGAAATGCTGCGCGACGACATCATCCAGCCATCGAAAAGCCCGTGGGCGTCTCCAGTTGTTTTAGTGAAGAAAAAGGACGGAACCCTACGTTTCTGCGTCGATTATCGTCGACTGAACAAAATCACGAAGAAAGACGTATACCCCCTCCCACGGATAGACGACGCATTGGATCGGCTCTGCAATGCTAAATACTTCTCATCGATGGACCTCAAGTCTGGCTACTGGCAAATAGAAGTCGACGAAAGGGATCGCGAAAAGACCGCCTTCATCACGCCAGACGGCCTCTATGAGTTCAAGGTTATGCCATTTGGACTGTGCTCGGCGCCTGCAACGTTCCAGAGAGTGATGTACACGGTTTTAGCAGGATTGAAGTGGCAGACGTGTCTTGTTTACTTGGATGACGTCGTTGTCTTCGCCGCAAATTTCGACGATCACCTTAGGCGGCTTGCGACAGTATTAGAAGCCATCAATTCATCAGGGCTCACTCTGAAGCCGGAAAAGTGCCGCTTCGCTTACGATGAGCTTTTGTTCCTAGGCCACGTCATCAGCAAATCAGGAGTACGCCCCGACCCACAGAAGACAGCTGCCATCGCAAAGTTCCCTCAGCCAACCGACAAGAAGGCAGTGCGCAGATTCCTTGGCATGTGTGCCTACTATAGGCGCTTTGTCAAGGACTTTTCACGCATCGCGGAGCCGCTAACACATCTAACCAAATGTGATGTCGCGTTCAAGTGGGATACGCCGCAGGCCAAGGCATTTCAAGAACTCAAACGACGCATGCAGTCGCCGCCGTTACTTGCACACTTCGACGAGGACGCCGATACCGAAATTCACACTGACGCCAGTAGCCTAGGCCTCGGTGCCGTCCTAGTCAAGAGGAAAAACGGAGTCGAACAGGTGATAGCTTATGCTAGCCGGTCGCTGTCAAAAGCGGAAAGCAATTATTCTACGACTGAAAAGGAATGCCTCGCCATCATTTGGGCTACAGCTAAATTCCGCCCTTACCTCTACGGCAGGCCATTCAAAGTCGTCAGCGACCACCACGCGTTGTGTTGGCTAGCTAACTTAAAGGACCCTTCCGCACGGCTGGCGCGGTGGAGCCTCAGACTACAAGAATATGACGTCACGGTAGTATACAAGTCCGGAAGAAAACACTCCGACGCCGACTGCTTATCACGCGCCCCAATCGATCCCCCGCCGCAAGACGACGAGGACAACGACGCCTTCCTTGGGATAATAAGCGCGGAAGACTTTACTAAACAGCAACGAGCAGACCCGGAGCTAAAAGGCCTCGTCGAATATTTGCAAGGGAACACCGACGTTGTCCCTAGGGCATTTAAGCGCGGGTTGTCTTCGTTCACACTACAAAAGAACCTGCTCGTGAAGAAGAACTTCTCACCAGTCTGCGCCAGCTACCTTCTTGTTGTGCCATCAGCGCTGCGTCCAGAAATACTGCACGCCCTACACGACGATCCAACCGCTGGGCACCTCGGATTCTCCCGGACGCTATCGAGAATACAGGAAAAGTATTACTGGCCGCGTCTGACCGCCGACGTCGCCCGTTACGTCAAGACATGCCGAGACTGTCAACGACGCAAGACACCACCGACAAGGCCAGCAGGATTACTACAGCCGATCGAACCTCCTCGTCGACCATTCCAGCAGATTGGGATGGATTTGTTGGGGCCGTTTCCGATGTCAACATCCGGGAATAAGTGGATCGTCGTGGCGACGGACTATCTCACCCGCTTTGCTGAAACCAAAGCTCTACCGAAAGGCAGCGCAGCCGAAGTGGCGAAATTTTTCGTCGAGAACATCCTGCTGCGACATGGTGCCCCAGATGTCCTCATCACCGACAGAGGAATGGCTTTTACAGCAGAGCTCACCCAAGCCATTCTGCAGTACAGCCAGACAAGCCACAGGAGGACAACTGCCTACCATCCGCAGACGAATGGTCTCACGGAGCGCCTGAACAAGACCCTCGCCGACATGCTAGCAATGTACGTCGACGTCGAGCACAAGACGTGGGACGCGGTCCTGCCGTATGTAACCTTCGCTTACAACACGGCGGTGCAAGAAACAACACAGCTCACGCCATTTAAGCTGGTTTACAGCAGGAACCCGACGACGACGCTCGACGCCATGCTGCCGCACGTCACTGACGAGGAAAATGTTGACGTCGCTACCTATCTCCAGCGCGCCGAAGAAGCTCGACAGCTCGCCCGCCTACGGATCAAGAACCAGCAGTGTACCGACAGCCGACACTACAACCTGCGACGACGCTTCGTCGAGTACCAGCCCGGCGACCGTGTTTGGGTGTGGACCCCGATACGCCGACGAGGACTGAGTGAGAAACTATTGCGACGCTATTTCGGACCCTACAAGGTCATTCGACGTATTGGCGCACTGGACTATGAGGTCGTGCCAGACGGCATTTCGCATTCACAGCGGCGCCGTGCACGATCTGAAGTGGTCCACGTGGTGCGCCTTAAACCCTTTTACGGACGCTGACGAACTTCGTTATTTTGTTGTTTTCTTTGCTACGAGTGCTTTTCTTTATTACTTTCGTTTGTTCGCAGCATCGGGTCGATGCTTTTTAAGAGGGGGGTAATGACGCGTGTACTTATCTTTATCGGGCGACCACGTTTCGCCGCCTAACAAGTGTTATCGCACAGCGCTGGATGCGCCTGCATGTATCCGAATTTTCTGGAAAGTTATCGATGCTTCCATTCGGCTGTCTGTTGTCGCCGAACCTTGTGTTATCTGATTTCATCGCTTTACGCGAATGGTGTAGAACTTTGTGGAAGGCACGCGGGTCCGAAGGATTAGTCTGGAACATTCGATGACTGCTGTATAAAAGCCGAGGCGCTTGACCCGCTGATCAGATTTCCGACGATCGCCGACCTTGTCCGCCGCTATCGTTGTGCTATAAGTGTAGCCTGTTCTTTGGGCACAGGTTCGCCCAATAAAAGTTAGTTTTTGCCTTTCACAGTATAGCTACTGTGTTCTTAACGTCACCACCACGTGACAATATCTACACCGCCCCCTCTAAAACGCGCGAATTTAGACGAAGCTTCCGGCCACGACAGTGTCACAATGGTTCGGCACTCACGAACTACTGTTCTACAGATGTTGCTACTGCCGTTCCTGGTACAGTTGCTGTTGTTGCCTGCAGTACAGCTGACTAATAACCGTGCTGACGAACAAAGCATGGGTAATGTGCATTGCACACACCGACCGCCAACCTGTCGCGACTTATCTAGTGTGCGACAACACCAACCTCCGATTCTGGACAACGTCATGCTGCTCATCGGACAACATGGGACGACGATATATACACCGCTTCCTCAAAATATCGCGCATTTGGACGAAGCTTCAGGCCACGAAACAGTCCAAATGGTTTGGCCCTCACCAACTGCTTTTCTACAGATGCTGCTGATTCTCCTGGCACATTTGATTTCGCTTCCTGCAGTACAGCTGACTGATACCCGTGCCGACGAAGAGCGCATGAGTAAAGGGCATTGCATGGAGCATGGACAGCCCGCCATTCTTCCGCGACTTTTCGAGTCTGCTGCATCACCCGCCGCCGATTCTGGACAACTTCATGCTGCTCGTCGGACAACATGGAACGACGATATCTATACCGCTTCCTCAAAAAGACGCTCATTTGGACGAAGCTTCGGGCCACGACACAGTCACAATGGTTCAGCGCTCATGAACTGCTTTACTACAGCTTCTGCAAGTGCCGATCCTGGGAGAGTTGCTGTCACTGCCTGCAGTACAGCTGAGTGATACCCGTGCCGACAAACAGCGCATGAATAATGTGCATTGCATGGACAGCCCACCGATCTGCCTCAACTTATCGAGTCTGCTGCATCACCAACCACCGATTCTGGACAACTTCATGCTGCTCGTCGGGCAACATGGGACGACGATATTGTCACGTGGTAGTGACTATGAAGAAAGCTGCCAAACTGAGAAAGACGAAACTAGCGTGTTATTGTGCGAACTTGTGCCCTCAAAAACAGGCTACACTCAAAGAACAACGGTAGTGCCGAATACACTCGGCGATCGTCGAAAATCTGGTCAATGGGTCAATCGCGTCGGCTTTTATACATCAATGTTCGAACGTTCCAGACTAATCGTTGCGATCCGCGTACCTTACACAAAGTTCCACACCACTCGCGTCAGGCGATGAAATGAGATAACATAAGTTTCGGCGACAGCAGACAGCGAATAGAAGCGTCGATCTCTTTCCAGAAACTTCGGATCAATGCAGGCGCGTCCCGAGCTGTGCGATAACATTTGTTAGGCGCCGAAACGTGGTTGCAAACCACGTTTCGGTGAGTCCACGAGCATCGTTGAAAGTGGCAGCAACGGTCCCAAGACCGGCACTAGCAGCATCTGTTGAAAAGCAGTTTGTGAGCGCCGAACTATTGTGACAGTCTCGTGGTCCGAAGCTTCGTCCAAATGCTCGCGCTTTCGAGGAAGCGTATAGATGTCGTCGTCCCATATTGTCCGACGAGCAGCATGAAGTTGTCCAGAATTGGCGGCGTGTGATGCAGCTGACTCGATAAGTCGCGGCAGATTGGCGGTCGGTCCATGCAATGCACATTGCCCATGGTCTCTTCGTCGGCCCGGGTATCAGTCGGCTGTACTGCATTCAAGAACAGCAACTGTTCCAGGACCGACCGTAGCAGCATCTGTAGAAAAGCAGTTCGTGAGCGCACAAATATTGTGACAGTGTCGTGGCCCGAAGCTTCGTTCAAATGCGCGCGATTTCGAGGAAGCTGTGCAGATATCTTCGGGCCATATTGTCCGACGAGCAGCATGAAGTTGTCCAGAATCGGCGGCGTGTGATGCAGCAGACTCGGTAAGCCGCGGCACATTGGCGGGCTGTCTGTGCAATGCACATTACTCATGCGCTGTTCGTAACAACAGCGACTGTACCAGGACCGGCAGTAGCAGCTTCTGTAGAAACGCAGTTCAACACCGCCAAAACATTGTCACAGTGTCGTGGCCCGAAGCATCGTGCAAATGCGTGCGCTTTTGAGGAAGCGGTGTAGATATCGTGGCCCCATGTTGTCCGACGAGCAGCATGAAGTTGTCTAGAATCTGGGGCGGGTAATGAAGCAGACTCGATAAGACGCGACAGATTGAGGGCTGTATAGGCAATGCACATTACTCATGCGTCGTTCGTCGGCACGGGTATCGGTCAGCTGTACTGCAGGCAGCGAAAGCAACTGTCGCAGGACCGGCATCTGCAGCATTTGTAGAAAAGCAGTTATTGAGCGCGGGAACATTGTGACAGTGTCGTGGCCCGAAGCTTCGCCCCAATGCGCGCGCTTTTGAGGAGGTGGTGTACATATCGTCGCGCATACTGTCCGACGACGAGTATGAGGTTGTCCAGAAAGTGGTGGGTGACGCAGCAGACTCGATACGTTGTGGTAGATTGGCACCCGGTCTATGCAATGCCCATTACTCAAGCGCTGTTCGTCGACACGGGTATCACTCAGCTGTTCTGCAGGAAGCAACAGCAACTGTACCAGGACCGGGAGTAGCAGCATCTGCAGAAATGCAGTTGGTGAGCGCCGAACTATTGTGACATGGTCGTGATCGGATGCTTCGTCCAAATGCGCGCGGTTTTGAGGAAGCGGTGTAGATATCGACATCCCATGTTGTTCGACGAGCAGCGTGAAATTGTCCAGAATTGGCGGCGGGTGATGCAACAGACTCGATAGGTCGCGGCGGATTGGCGGGCTCTTCATGCAATGCACATTACTCGTGCGCTGTTCGTCGGCACGGGTAACAGTAAGCTGTACTGCAGGCAGCGAGAGCAACTGCGCGCGCTTTTGAGGCGGTGCTGAAGATATCGTCGTCCCATGTTGTCCGACGAGGAGCATGAGGTTGTCCAGAATCGATGGCGGATGATGCAGCCGACTCGATAAGTCGCAAACGGCCGATTGGCGGGCTATCCATACACTGCGCAGTACCCATGCGCTGTTCGTGGGCACGAGGATCAGTCAGCTGTACTGCAGGCAGCAACAGCAACTGTACCTGGACCAGCAGTAACAACATCTATAGAAAAGCAGTTCGTGAGCGCCAAACCATTGTGACAGTGTCGTAGCCCGAAGCTCCGTGCAAATGCGTGCGCTTTTGAGGAGGTGGTGTAGATATCGTCGTCCCATGTGTTCCGACGAGCAGCATGAAGTTGTCCAAAAACTCCGGCAGCTGATGCAACAGACTCGAGAATTCGCGGCAAATAAGCGGGCTGTCCATGCTATGCACAGTACTCATGCTCCGTTCGTCGGCATCGGTATCGGTCAGCTGTACTGCAAGCAGCGAAAGCAACGGTTCCAGGACCGGCAGTAGCAGCACCTTAGAAAACCAGTTCCTCAGCGCAAAAATATTGTGACAGTGTCGTGGCCCGAAGCTTCGTCCAAATGCGCTCGCTTTTGAGGAGGCGGTGTCGGTATCATCGGCCCATGTTGTCTGATGAACAGCATGAAATTGTCAAGAATCTGCTGCGGGTGATGCAGCAGACTCGATAAGTCACTGCAGGTTGGCGGTCTGTCCATGCTATGCGCAATACTCATGCGCTGTTCGTCGGCCCGGGCATCAGTCAGCTGTACTGCAGGCAGTGACAGCAACTGTTCCAGGACCGGCATTAGCAGCACCTTAGATAAGCAGTTTGCCAGCGCCGAACCATTGTGACAGTGTTGTGGCCCGGAGCTTCGTCCAAATGCGCGCGCTTTTCAGGAAGCGGTGTAGATATCGTGGTCCCATGTTGTCCGAGAAGCAGTATGAAGTTGTCTAGAATAGGCGGAGGGTGTTGAAGCAGACTCGATAAGTCACGGCAGATTGGCGGGCTGTCTATGCAATGCACATTACTCATGCGCTGTTCGTGTGCACGGGTATCAGTCAGCTGTACTGCAGGCAGAGCGGCAACTGTTGCAGGACTGGCAGTAGCAGCATCCGGAGAAAAGCAGTTCGTGATCGCCGAACCATTGTGACAGTGTCCTGGCCCGAAGCTTCGTCCAAAACAGCGCGCTTTCGAGGAAGTGGTGTAGATATGGGCGTCCCATGTTGTCCGACGAGCAGCATGAGGTTGTCCAGAATCGGTCGTGGGTGACGCCGCAGACGTGATAAGTAGTGGCAGATTGGCGGGCTGTCCATGCAATGCACATTACTCATGCGCTGTTCCTCAGCACGGGTATAAGTCACCTGTACTGCTGGCAGCAACAGACTGTACCAGGCCCGGCAGCAGCAACACCTGTAGAAAATCAGTTCTTGAGCGCGGAACCATTGTGACAATGTCGTGGCCCGAAACTTCGTCCAAATGCGCGCGCTTTTGTGGAGGAGGTGTAGATATCATCTTTCCATGTTGTCCAACGAACAGCATGAAGTTGTCCAGAGTCTGTGGCGGGTGATGCAGCAGACTAGATAAGTCGCGGCATATTGGCGGGCTGTCCATGCTATGCACAGTATTCATTCTCCGTTCATCGGCCCGGCCATCAGTCAGTTGTACTGCAGGCAGTGACAGCAACTGTTCCAGGACCGGCATTAGCAGCATCTGAGATAAGCAGTTCGTGAGCGCTGAACCATTGTGCAAGTGTCATAGTCCGAAGCTTCGTCCCAAAGCGGGCGCTTTTAAGGAGGTGGTGCAGATATCGTCGTGCCATGGTGTCCGACGAGACGCATGGAATTGTTCAGAATCTGCGGCGGGTGATGCAGCAGACTAGATAAGTCGCGGCAGTTTGGCGGGCTGTCCATGCAATGCATAGTAATAATGCGTTGTTCGTCGGCACTGGCATCAGTCAGCTGTACTGCAGGCAGCACCGTAACTGTACCAGGACCGGCAGTGGCACCATCTTAGAAAAGCAGTTCGTGAGCGCCAAACCATTGTGACAGTGTCGTGACCCGAAGCTTCCTCCAAATGCGCGCGCTTTTGAGGAGGCGGTGTAGATATCGTAGTCCCATGTTGTCCGACGAGCAGCACGAAGTTGTCCAGAATCGCGGCGCGTGATGTGTCAGACTCGATAAGTCGCGGTAGATTGGCGGTCTGTCCATGCAATGCATATTACTCATGCGTTGTACGTCGGCACTGGTATCAGTCAGCTGTACTGCAGGCAGCACAGTAACTGTACCAGGACCAGCAGCAGCCCCATCTTAGAAAAGCAGTTCGTGAGCGCCAAACCATTGTGACAGTGTCGTGACCCGAAGCTTCCTCCAAATGCGCGCGCTTTTGAGGAGGCGGTGTAGATATCGTAGTCCCATGTTGTCCGACGAGCAGCATGAAGTTGACCAGAATCTGCGGCGGGTGATGGAGAAGTCTTGATAAGTCGCGGCATATCGGCGGGCTGTCCATGCTATGCACAGTATTCATTCTCGGTTCGTCGGCATGGGTATCCGTCAGCTGTACTGCAGGCAGCCACATTAACTATTCAAGGAACGGCAAAGTCAGCATCTTAGAAAAGCAATTCGTGAGCGCTGAACCATTGTGACAATGCCGTAGCCGGAAGCTTCGCCCAAATGCGCGCGCTTTTGTGGAGGTGGTGTAGATATCGCCGTCCCATGGTGTCTGACGAGACGCATGAAATTGCTCAGAATGTGCGGTTGGTTATTCAGCAGACTCGATAAGTCGGGGCAGATTGGCGGGCTGTCTAGGCTATGCACTGTACGCATGCTCCATTCGCCGGCATGGGTAATAGTCAGTTGTATTGCAGGCAGTTACAGCAACGGTTCCATGACCGGTAGTAGCAGCATCGGTAGAAAAGCAGTTGGTGCACGCCGAACCGTTGTGACAGTGTCGCGGTCGTAAGCTTCGTGCAAATGAGCTCGCTTTTGTGGAGGTGGTTTAGATGTCATTGCCCCATGTTGTCCATCGAGCAGCTTGAAGTTGTTCAGAATCTGCGGCGCGTGATGCAGCACACTCGATAAATAGCGGCACATTGGCGGGCTGTACATGCTATACACAGTAATCATACTCCATTCGTCGGCATGCGTATCAGTCAGCTGTACTGCAGGCAGCGACAGCAATGGTTCCACGACCGGCAGTAGCAGCTTCTCAGGAAAGCACTTCGTGAGTGCTGAACCATTATGACAGTGTCGTAGCACGAAGCTTCGCCCAAATGCGCGCGCTTTTGTGGAGGTGGTGTAGATATCGTCGTCCCATGGTGTCCGACGAGACGCATGGAGTTGTCCAAAACTGCGGCAGCTGATGCAACAGACTCGATTAGTCGCGGGATATTGGCGGGCAGTCCATGCTTTGCACAGTACTCATGCTCCGTTCGTCGGCATGGGTATCAGTCAGCTGTACTGCAGGCAGCGACAGGAACGGATCCAGGACTAGCAGTAACAGCATCTTAGAAAAGCAGTTCGTGAGCACCAAACCATTGTGACAGTGTCATACCCCGAAGCTTCTTTCACATGCGCGCGCTTTTGAGGAGTTGGTGTAGATATCGTCCTCCCATGTTGTCCGACGAGCAGCATGAAGTTGTCCAAAAACGGCGGCAGGTGATGCAACAGACTCGATAAGTCACTGCAAATTGGCGGTCTGTCCATGCAATGCACAATACTTATGCGCTCTTCGTCGGCCCGGGCATCAGTCAGCTGTACTGCTGGCAGTGACAGCAACTGTTCCAGGACCTGCATTCATCATCATCATCATCATCATCAGCCTGGTTACGCCCACTGCAGGGCAAAGGCCTCTCCCATACTTCTCCAATTGCCCCGGTCATGTGCTAATTGTGGCCATGTTGACCCTCCAAACTTCCTAATCTCATCTGCCCACCTAACTTTCTGTCGCCCCCTGCTACGCTTCCCTTCCCTCGGAATCCAGTCCGTAACCCTTAATGACCATCGGTTATCTTCCCTCCTCATTACATGTCCTGCCCATGCCCATTTCTTTTTCTTGATTTCAACTAAGATGTCATTAACGCGCGTTTGTTCCCTCACCCAATCTGCTCTTTTCTTATCCCTTAATGTTACACCTATCATTCTTCTTTCCATAGCCCGTTGCGTCGTCCTCAATTTAAGTAGAACCCTTTTCGTAAGCCTCCAGGTTTCTGCCCCGTACGTGAGTACTGGTAAGACACAGCTGTTATAAACTTTTCTCTTGAGGGATAATGGCAACCTGCTGTTCATGATCTCAGAATGCCTGCCAAACGCACCCCAGCCCATTCTTATTCTTCTGATTATTTCACTCTCATGATCCGGATCAGCAGTCACTACCTGTCCTAAGTAGATGTATTCCCTTACCACTTCCAGTGCCTCGCTACCTATCGTAAACTGCTGTTCCCTTCCGAGACTGTTAAACATTACTTTAGTTTTCTGCAGATTAATTTTTAGTCCCACCCTTCTGCTCTGCCTCTCCAGGTCAGTGAGCATGCATTGCAGTTGGTCCCCTGAGTTACTAAGCAAGGCAATATCATCAGCGAAGCGCAAGTTACTAAGGTATTCTCCATTTACTCTTATCCCCAATTCTTCCCAATCCAGGTCTCTGAATACCTCCTGTAAACATGCTGTGAATAGCATTGGAGAGATCGTATCTCCCTGCCTGACGCCTTTCTTTATAGGGATTTTGTTGCTTTCTTTATGGAGGACTACAGTGGCTGTGGAGCCGCTATAGATATCTTTCAGTATTTTTACGTACGGCTCGTCTACACCCTGATTCCGCAATGCCTCCATGACTGCTGAGGTTTCGACTGAATCAAACGCTTTCTCATAATCAATGAAAGCTACATATAGTGGTTGGTTATATTCCGCACATTTCTCTATCACCTGATTGATAGTGTGAATATGATCTATTGTTGAGTAGCCTTTACGGAATCCTGCCTGGTCCTTTGGTTGACGGAAGTCTAAGGTGTTCCTGATTCTATTTGCAATTACCTTAGTAAATACTTTGTAGGCAACGGACAGTAAGCTGATCGGTCTATAATTTTTCAAGTCTTTGGCGTCCCCTTTCTTATGGATTAGGATTATGTTAGCGTTCTTCCAAGATTCCGGTACGCTCGAGGTCATGAGGCATTGTGTATACAGAGTGGCCAGTTTTTCTAGAACAATCTGCCCACCGTCCTTCAACAAATCTGCTGTTACCTGATCCTCCCCAGCTGCCTTCCCCCTTTGCATAGCTCCCAAGGCTTTCCTTACTTCTTCCGGCGTTACTTGTGGGATTTCGAATTCCTCTAGACTATTCTCTCTGCTATTATCATCGTGGGTTCCACTCGTACTGTATAAATCTCTATAGAACTCCTCAGCCAGCTGAACCATCTCATCCATATTAGTAATGATATTGCCGGCTTTGTCTCTTAACGCATACATTTGATTCTTGCCAATTCCTAGTTTCTTCTTCTCTGCTTTTAGGCTTCCTCCGTTCCTGAGAGCTTGTTCAATTCTATCCATATTATACTTCCTTATGTCAGCTGTCTTACGCTTGTTGATTAACTTCGAAAGTTCTGCCAGTTCTATTCTGGCTGTAGGGTTGGAGGCTTTCATACATTGGCGTTTCTTGATCAGATCTTTCGTCTCCTGCGACAGCTTACTGGTATCCTGTCTAACAGAGTTACCGCCGACTTCTATTGCACATTCCTTAATGATGCCCACAAGATTGTCGTTCATTGCTTCAACACTAATTTCCTCTTCCTGAGTTAAAGCCGAATACCTGTTCTGTAGCTGCATTACCTGTTCTGACCTGCATTAGCAGCATCCTAAATAAGCAGTTCGTCAGCGCCGAACCATTGTGACAGTGTCGTGGCCTGAAGCTTCATACAAAAGCGCGCGCTTTTGAGGAAGCGGTGTAGATATTGTCACGTGGTCGTGACGTCAAAGAACACAGTAGCAATACTGTGGAACACAAAACTAGCTTTTATTGGGGGAACCTGCGCCCACAAAAGAGGCTACACTTATAGCACAGCGATAGCGGCGAACACGGTCGGCGATCGTCGAAAATCTGATCAGCGGGTCAAGCGCGTCGGCTTTTATACAGAATCGTCGAATGTTCCAGACTAATCGTTAGGACCCGCGTGCCTTCCACAAAGTTCTACAGCATTCGCGTTAGGCGAATAAATCAGATAACACAAGGTTGGGCGACAACAGACTGCGGATAGAAGCACCGATAACGTTCCAGAAACTTCGGATACATGCAAGGGCTTCCCGCGGTGTGCGATAAGATTTGTTAGGCGGCGAAACGTGGTCACCCGATAAAGATAAGTATACGTGTCAATACCCCCCTCTTAAAAAGCATCGTCCCGATGCTAAAATGTAAGAGAGCGAAACACAAAAGGACACTTATTAAACATAAGTAACAAAACAACGAAAAGAAATCAAGACCAAAGGGCAGTTACGCGAAGTCCCAAAGTTCGTCAACGCTGGTGGTACGGCTTGAGTCGCACAACGTGGACAATTTCAGGTCGTGAGCGGCGCCGCTGTGACAGCGAAATGCCGTCTGGCACGACCTCACAGTCCAGTGCGCCAATACGTCGGATGATCTTGTACGGTCCGAAATAGCGACGCAAGAGCTTCTCGCTCAGTCGTCGTTGGCGTATAGGGGTCCAAACCCAAACACGGTCACCGGGCTGGTACTCGACAAAGCGTCGTCGGAGGTTGTAGTGTCGGCTGTCGGTCCTCTGCTGGTTCTTGATCCGCAGGCGGGCGAGCTGTCGGGCTTCTTCGGCGCGCTGGAGATAGCTAGCGACGTCAAGACTTTCCTCGTCAGTGACGTGCGGCAGCATGGCGTCGAGCGTCTTCGTCGGATTCCTGCCGTAAACCAGCTTAAACGGCGTGATCTGTGTAGTTTCTTGCACCGCCGTGTTGTAAGCGAATGTTACGTACGGCAGGACTGCATCCCAGGCCTTGTGTTCGACGTCGACGTACATTGCTAGCATGTCGGCGAGGGTCTTGTTCAGGCGTTCCGTGAGACCATTCGTCTGCGGGTGGTAGGCAGTTGTCCTCCTGTGGCTTGTCTGGCTGTATTGCAGAATGGCTTGGGTGAGCTCTGCTGTAAAAGTCGTTCCTCTGTCGGTGATGAGGACTTCTGGGGCACCATGTCGCAGCAGGATGTGCTCGACGAAAAACTTCGCCACTTCGGCTGCGCTGCCTTTTGGTAGAGCTTTAGTTTCAGCGAAGCGGGTGAGGTAGTCCGTCGCCAGGACGATCCACTTATTCCCGGATGTTGACGTCGGAAACGGCCCCAATAAATCCATCCCAATCTGCTGGAATGGTCGACGAGGAGGTTCGATCGTCTTGCGCCGCTGACAGTCTCGGCATGTCTTGACGTAACGGGCGACGTCGGCGGTCAGACGCGGCCAGTAATAGCTTTCCTGTATCCTCGACAGCGTCCGGGAGAATACAAGGTGCCCAGCGGTTGGATCGTCGTGTAGGGCGTGCAGTACTTCTGGACGCAGCGCTGACGGTACAACAAGAAGGTAGCTGGCGCGGACTGGTGAGAAGTTCTTCTTCACGAGCAGGTTGTTTTGTAGCGTGAACGAAGACAACCCGCGCTTAAATGCCCTAGGGACAACGTCGGTGTTCCCTTCCAAGTACTCGACGAGGCCTTTTAGCTCCGGGTCTGCTCGCTGCTGTTTAGTGAAGTCTTCCGCGCTTATTATTCCAAGGAAGGCGTCGTCGTCCTCGTCGTCTTGCGGCGGGGGATCGATGGGGGCGCGTGATAAGCAGTCGGCGTCAGAGTGTTTTCTTCCGGACTTGTATATTACGGTGACGTCATATTCTTGCAATGTGAGGCTCCACCGCGCCAGCCGTCCTGAAGGGTCCTTTAATTTAGCTAGCCAACAACACGCGTGATGGTCGCTGACGACTTTGAATGGCCTGCCATAGAGGTAAGGGAGGAATTTTGCTGTAGCCCAAATGATGGCGAGGCATTCCTTTTCAGTCGTAGAATAATTGCCTTCCGCTTTTGACAGCGACCGGCTTGCATAAGATATCACCCGTTCAAGTCCGTCTTTCCTCTGGACTAGGACGGCACCGAGGCCTAGGCTACTGGCGTCAGTGTGGATTTCAGTATCGGCGTCCTCGTCGAAGTGTGCAAGTACCGGCGGCGACTGCATGCGTCGTTTGAGTTCTTGAAATGCGTCGGCCTGCGGCGTTTCCCACTTGAACTCGACATCACATTTCGTTAGATGAGTTAGCGGCTCCGCGATGCGTGAAAAGTCCATGACAAAGCGCCTATAGTAGGCACACATGCCAAGGAATCTGCGCACTGCCTTCTTGTCGATTGGCTGCGGGAACTTTGCGATGGCAGCTGTCTTCTGCGGGTCGGGGCGTACTCCAGATTTGCTGATCACGTGGCCTAGGAATAGAAGCTCATCGTAAGCGAAGCGACACTTTTCCGGCTTCAGAGTGAGCCCAGATGACTTGATGGCCTCTAATACCGTCGCAAGCCGCTTAAGGTGATCGTCGAAATTTCCGGCGAAGACGACGACGTCATCCAAGTAAACAAGACAGGTCTGCCACTTCAATCCTGCTAAAACCGTGTCCATCACGCGCTGGAACGTTGCAGGCGCCGAGCGCAGTCCAAATGGCATAACCTTGAATTCATAGAGGCCGTCTGGCGTGATGAAGGCGGTCTTTTCGCGATCCCTTTCGTCGACTTCTATTTGCCAGTAGCCAGACTTGAGGTCCATCGATGAGAAGTATTTAGCATTGCAGAGCCGATCCAATGCGTCGTCTATCCGTGAGAGGGGGTATACGTCTTTCTTCGTGATTTTGTTCAGTCGACAATAATCGACGCAGAAACGTAGGGTTCCGTCCTTTTTCTTCACTAAAACAACTGGAGACGCCCAAGGGCTATTCGACGGCTGGATGATGTCGTCGCGCAGCATTTCGTCGACTTGTTGTCTTATAGCTTCGCGTTCTCGCGTTGAAACTCGGTAAGGGCTCTGGCGTAGTGGTCGAGCCACTCTTCGGTTATTATGCGATGCTTTGCGACTGGTGTTTGTCGAATCCTCGATGACGTCGAAAAGCAGTCTTTGTATCGTCGAAGCAGGCTTCTGAGCTGTTGCTGCTTAATCACGGGGAGACTTGGATTTATGTCGAAGTCTGGCTCGGGAACTACGGTCGTCGGGGTAGATGCAACAGAATCCGAGAGGACAAAGGCATCGCTGGTTTCCTGAATTTCCTCGATGTATGCGATCGTCGTGCCCTTGTTGATGTGCTTGAACTCCTGGCTGAAGTTTGTCAGCAACACTTTCGTGTTTCCTCCGTGCAGTCGAGCGATCCCTCTTGCGACGCAAATTTCACGATCGAGCAGTAAACGTTGGTCGCCTTCGATGACGCCTTCTACGTCAGCGGGTGTTTCGGTGCCGACCAAAATAACAATGCTGGAGCGAGGCGGGATGCTCACTTGATCTTCGAGCCCACTCAAGGCGTGGTGACTATGACAGCTCTCCGGCGGTCTTCAGACAGAGTTATCGACTTCGACTTCAGGTCGATGACTGCGCCGTGTTGGTTCAGGAAGTCCATGCCGAGAATGACGTCTTGTGAGCACTGTTGCAGGATAACGAAGGTGGCAGGGTAAGTCCGGTCATGAATGGTAATTCTTGCCGTGCAGATACCACTCGGCGTGATTAGGTGTCCTCCAGCGGTCCGAATTAACGGGCCTTCCCATGCCGTCTTAACTTTCTTCAATTGGGCTGCGATGGGTCCACTCATGACAGAGTAATCGGCTCCTGTGTCTACTAAGGCGGTGACTGCGTGGCCGTGGAGAAGCACGTCGAGGTCGGTGGTTCTTTGTCTTGCGTTGCAGTTAGGACTCGGCGTCGGATCACGGCTGCGTCGCGTTGACCTGTGGTTGGTACGTGGCGTCGTCAGGTGGTCTTTCGTCAGCGTGTTCCTTCCTGCCAGACTTCGTCGGGACGGCGGTGTGTCGTCGTTGTTATGTCGTCGAGATAGGCTTTTCGGCGTCTTCGTCGGCGGCGGAGGATCTCCGTCAGTTTGACGAACAGCAACCGCACCTCCATCGGTTGCTGCTTTTAGTTTTCCGGATATGGGCTGACGGACCGGCCCCGGGCTGGGCCAGTGTATGGTCGGCGCTGTGGCGACAGGTAGCGGCCTGGTGACGGCGAACGGGACGGTCGTCGAGGGCTCCACTGAGTAGCGGCGAGGTAGTCGGCGATATCACGAGGGCGTTCACCTTCCCTCGGGCGCTGTGCGTTGACGGCGAAGCCTCGCAATCCCAGCTCGCGGTATGGGCATCGGCGGTAAACATGGCCGGCTTCGCCGCAGTGGTAGCAGAGCGGGCGGTGGTCGGGGGCGCGCCAGATGTCCGTCTTCCTCGCGTAGGTGCGCTGGGCGACGGGTGGTCGTACTGGCGGTGGCGGCGGACGACGGAATCGGGGCGTTGCAGGGCCCAGGCGCGGTCGCGGAGGGGGGCCTTGACGGCGTGCGACGGCGGCGTAAGTCATCGCTTCTGGCTGAGGCTGCGGTACTTGTGGTTGCACCTCAGGAACTCCAAGCGATCACGATGTCGGCGATCGAGGCCACTTGAGGCTGCGACGATGGCAAGACCTTGCGCAGTTCTTCGCGCACAATGGCCCTGATGGTCTCGCACAGATCGTCCGTGGCCAGTGATTGAATTCCGGCGTAGCTTGTTGGCTTGGTGCGGCGGTCGAATTGCCGGTTCCGCAATTCCAGTGTCTTCTCGATGCTCGTCGCCTCACGAAGAAACTCGTCGACGGTCTTCGGTGGGCTTCTTACCATTACGGCGAAAAGTTCCTCCTTTACGCCTCGCATCAAGAAACGCACTTTTTTCTCTTCGGACATTTCCGGGTCGGCGTGCCGGAAAAGACGGGTCATCTCTTCTGTGAAGATGGCGATGGTCCCATTGGGTAGTTGGCCTCGGGTTTCCAGTAGAACTTCGGCCCTTTCTTTTCGGACAACGCTCGTGAAGGTCCTCAGGAAGTTACTGCGGAATAGGTCCCATGTTGCTAGGGTGGACTCCCGGTTTTCGAACCAAGTCCTCGCGGCATCTTCCAAGGAGAAGTACACGTGTCGTAGCTTATCCTCAGAAGCCCAGTTATTGAAGGTCGAGATCCTTTCGAAGGTTTCGAGCCAGGTTTCAGGATCCTCTGACGTAGCTCCACGGAAGGTAGGGGGCTCCCTGGGTTGTTGAAGTACGATGGGTGACACTGGGCCAGCCATTGTGGTTGTCTTGGCCACAATCTTCTTGGGCTTTTCAGGTAGAAGTCCGCGCTCCGGGGGCAGCTGTTGTAGACGACGGCTTGCTCGCTGGTCCAGGACTACGTTGGTGCTCTCTTTGCTATCCGGGCTTGGATCACGGCTTGTCGGGGGCGTCCGGTACATGGACGAAAAGCACCTCCACCAGATGTCACGTGGTCGTGACGTCAAAGAACACAGTAGCAATACTGTGGAACACAAAACTAACTTTTATTGGGCGAACCTGTGCCCACAAAAGAGGCTACACTTATAGCACACCGATAGTGGCGAACACGGTCGGCAATCGTCGAAAATATGATCAGCGGGTCAAGCGCGTCGGCTTTTATACAGAATCGTCGAATGTTCCAGACTAATCGTTAGGACCCGCGTGCCTTCCACAAAGTTCTACAGCATTCGCGTTAGGCGAATAAATCAGATAACACAAGGTTGGGCGACAACAGACTGCGGATAGAAGCACCGATAACTTTCCAGAAACTTCGAATACATGCAAGCGCGTCCCGCGCTGTGCGATAAGATTTGTTAGGCGGCGAAACGTGGTCACCCGATAAAGATAAGTATACGTGTCAATATTGTGGTTCCATGTTGTCCGACGAGTGGCATGAAGTTGTCTAGAATAGGCGGCGGGTGATGAAGCAGACTCGATAAGTCGCGGCAGATTGGCGGGCTGTCTATGCAATGCACATTACTCATGCGCTGTTCGTCGGCACGGGTACAGTCAACTTCACTGCAGGAAGCGACGGCATCTGATACAGTACTGGCAGTAGCAGCATCTGTAGAAAAGCAGTTCGTGATCGCCGAACCATTGTGACAGTGTCGTGGCCCAAAGCTTCGTCGAAATGCGCGTGCTTTTGAGGAGTCGGTGCAGATATCGCCATCCCATGTTGTCCGACGAGCAGCATGAAGTTGTCCAGAGTCTGTGGCGGGTGATGCAGCAGACTAGACAAGTCGCGGCATATTGGCAGGCTGTCCATTCTATGCAAAGTACTCATGCTGCATTTGTCGGCATGGGTATCAGTCAGCTATACTGCAGGCAGCCACAGCAACTGTTCCAGGAGCTGCAGCAGCAGCATCTGTAGAAAAACAGTTGGTGCGCACCGAACCATTGTGACAGTGTGGTGGTCGGTAGCGTCGTCCAAATGCGCGCGCTTTTGCGGAGGTGGTGCAGATATCATCGTTCCATGTTGTCCGACGTGGAGCATGAAGTTGTCCAAAATCGGCTGCGGGTGATGCAGCAGACTCGATAAGTCGCGGCATATTGGCGGGCTGTCCATGCTATGCACAGTATTCATTCTCCGTTCGTCGGCATGGGTATCTGTCAGCTGTACTGCAGGCAGCGACTGAATATATTACGGGAACGGCAGTATCAGCATCTTAGAAAAGCAATTCGTGAGCGTTGAACCATTGTGACAATTTCGTAGCCCGAAGCTTCGTCCAAATGCGCGCGCTTTTGTAGGGGTGGTGTAGATATCATCGTCCTATGGTGTCCGACGAGCAGCATGAAGTTGTTCAGAATCTGCGGCAGGGGATGCAGCAGACTCGATAAGTCATGATAGATTGGAGGGCTGTCTATGCAGTGCACATGACTCATGCGTTCTTCGTCGGACGGGTATCAGTAAGCTGTACTGCAGGCAGCAACAGCAACTGTACCAGGACCGGCAGTAGCAGCGTCTTAGAAAAGCTGTCGGTGAGCGGCAAACTTTTGTGACAGTGTCGTGGCCCGGAGCTTTGTCCAAATACGCGCGCTTTTGAGGAGGTGGTGTAGATATCGTCGTCCTATGTTGTTCGACGAGCAGCATGAAGGTGTCTAGAATAGGCGGCGGGTGATGAAGCGGACTCGATAAGTCTCTTCATATTCGCGGGCTGTCTATGCAATGCACATTACTCATGCGCTGTTCGTCGGCATGGGTATCAGTCAGCTGTACTGCAGGAAGCAACAGCAACTGTACCAGGACCGGCAGTAACAGCATCTGTAGAAAAGCAGTTGGCGAGAGCCGAACCATTGTGACATGGTCGTTGTCCGAAGCTTCGTAGCGGATTATGGCGGCTGATATCGGTGCAAGTGCTTCGTCCAGCTGCGCAGATCCGTCGTGTCGTCAGTGGAAAAGCCTGTCGGCGCATTGCGCTGGTGGCCGCGCAATTCCGTCAACTTTCCCGCAGCTGGATCGCACTCCGTAGCTGACGCTGCATCGCTGTAGCTGATGCAAATCCGGGCCTCTATCTAAAACAAGAACGCATTCTTTAGACGAAGAGTTCCAAAGCTCTCACCTCGCCCGCTTGTCGACGGCAACTCTTGAGTTGCTTTTATACTCTCTAATAGTGGTGACGTAGCAGAGGAGGCACTCGATGTCGGTCCAAGTGCGTCGCCCAGCTGCGCAGACTCATCAATCAATCAAAAGGAGAATTTTATTACACAATAATATGAAAAATGGGAACAAAGACATTTGGTCCCATAGCCTAAAGCGGCTAGTGATGGGTCCCCCAATGCAAAAAATGTATTGCAATAATTATACAAACTATAGCGAAAGTATCATACATAAGCGGCAAATACTATATATAATCACAGAACTGCGCTAAAAACGAACAAAACAAAAACAAAACCCAAGAACGGGCTTGACAAGATCAGAAGGGGCATTTGCATGTAATGTCAACATTTCTTGCGTGTTTTATTTCAAGAGGCAAATTGTTCCACAGCTTAACGCGATAGAATTGAATAATTCTTTCGCCGCACACATTCGAACACAAGGGAGATTAGGATTACCGTTACGTGCATGCCGTGTTTAACGACGGAAACGTGAAAATGGCACGCGGAAGAGGTGTGTTTGTGTTTATTTTTTATTTACTAGGCAGGAAAGCTTGTAGTCCCGAATGTGAGTAGACTGCAGTATGCATACCCTCTGAAATAGAGGATTAGAGGGATGACGATACCAGGAGAAAGTAATCGCACGAAAAGCTCGATTTTGTAATTGGAATAGCGGGGTAAGGTATGTTATGTACGTTTGGCCCCATGACTCGCAACAATAGCTAAGCTAAGCAAAGTGAAATCAAGGTATTGACGTCCTCGTATGAGAGTGTAACAGTTGAATGACAACTTTTTACAAACGGTATTCATTTGGTCTCTCCAGATAAGGTTACTGTCAAATATATTGCCTAGATATTTAATAGTTGGAACACATTCAATGGTTCGGTGGTTATATGGTATGCTAATTGAAACCTAGTTCAGAGTTTTCATTTGGGAATGGAAAATAACATATTGTGTTTCATTGGCATCTAGTAATAGTTGATTTTCAGAAAACTACATTGAAACAGCAAGTAGTTCACTGGACAGAATATAATGCATGTTTTCAAGTGAAGTACCTGTGAATAAAATGACAGTATTGTCCGCACACATTAAGGCTTTAGATGATTGTAGAATTCGCGGGAAATCATTAACCTACAGGGCGAATAGAATGGAACCCAATACGGATCCTTGCGGTACACCGCATGTGACATTACTAGATTAGGATAAAAAACCATCAATTAGTACTTTTTGCTTTCGCGATGTGAGATAACTGGAAAAGAAGTCATGAGCGCCATCGATAGTACCATAGCACTTCAGTTTTTTCAGTAGTGCCGAGTGACAGATGGTATCAAACGCCTTTTTTATGCCGATAAAAGTTTCAATAACAATCTCTTGATTGTTGAGGGCAGAGTTCAGTATTTGAGATAAAGTAAGCACCGCTGTTGATGTGGATTTCCCTGGGACGCAACCATGTTGTTCCGGGCAAATTATGTTATTATTGCTAAGGAAGTCCTTCAGCTGTTGAGTGATTAATTTCGTCAGTAGAAAAGCCTGTCGATGCATAGGCGCCGGTGGCCGCGCAATTCCGTCAGCTTCCCCGCAGCTGGCTCGCACTCTTATTCTGAGGCTGCATTGCTGTAGCAAATACAAACCAGGGCCTCTATCTAAAATAAGAAAGCATTTATTAGACGCATGGTTCCAAAGCTCCCGCTTCGCCCACTGCTCGACTGCCACTCTTGAGTTGCTTTTATACTCTCTGATAGTGGTGACGTAGTGGATGGCGGCGCTCGATGTCGGTCCAACTGCGTCGTCCAGCTGCGCAGAGCCATCGTGCCGTCAGTGGAATAGCCTTTGGATGCATTGTGCTGGTGGCTGACAGCTTCCCTGCAGCTGGATCGCACTCAATAGTTGAGGCTGCGTCGCTCTAGCTGATGCAAATCAGAGCCTGTATCAAGAACAAAAACGGATTCTTTAGACGCATGGCTGCAACGCTCTTGCCTAGCCCACTGGTCAACTGCCACTCTCGAGTTCCTTTTATCCTCCCCGATAGTGGTGACGTAGAGGATGGTGGCGAACGATGTCAGTCCAAGTGCGTCGTCCAGCTGCGCAGACACGTCGTGCCATCAGTGGAAAAGCCGGCCGATACATTGCACTTGTCACCACGCAATTCCGTCAGCTTCCCCGCAGCTGAACTGCATTCCACAGGTGATGCTGAATCGCTGTAGCTGATGCACCTCTGTGCCTGTATCAAGGACAAGAACGGTTTCTTTAGACGTATGGCTCCAAAGCTCTCACCGCGTCCACTGGTCGACTGCCACTCTTGAGTTGCATTTATACTCTCTGACAGTGTCGACGTAGCGGATGGTGGCGCTCGATGTGGGTCCAAGTGCGTCGTCCAGCTGCGCAGACCAATCGTGTCGTCAGTGGAAAAGCCTGTCGGTGCATTACGCTGGTGGCCACGAGATTCCGTCAGCTTGCGCGCAACTGGATCGCACTCCGCAGCTGAGGCTGCATCGCTGTAGCTGATGGAAATCAGGGCCTGTTTCCAGAACAGGAACGGATTCTTAGACGCATGGCTCGAAAGCTCTCGCCGCACCCACTGGTCAACTCCCACTCTTGAGTTGCTTTTATACTCTCCGATAGTGGTGACGTAGCAGATGGCGGCGCTCGACGTCGGTCCAAGTGCATCGTCCAGCTGCGCCGACCCATGGAGTCGTCAGTGGAAAAGCCTGTCGATGCATTATGCTGGCGGCCACGCAACTTCGTCAGCTTCCCAGCAGCTGGTTCGCACTCTGACTCTAAGGCTGCATCACTGTTGCTGATGCAAATCAAGGCCTGTATCAAAAACAAGAACGCATTCTCTAGACGCATGGTTGCAAAGCTCTCGCCTTGCCCACTGGCCCATTGCCACTCTGGAGTTGCTTTTATACTCACCGATAGTGGTGACGTAGCGGATGGTGGCAAACGATGTCGGTCCAAGTGCGTCGTCCAGCTGCGCAGACCCGTCGTGCCATCAGTGGAAAAGCCTGTCGATACATTGCACTTGTGACCGCGCAATTCCGTCAGCTTCCCCCAGCTGGATCGCACTCCACAGCTGCGGCTTCATCGCTATAGCTGATTTACCTCTGTGCCCATATCAAGGACAATAACGGTTTCTTTCGACTTATGGCTCCAAACCTGTCGTCGCGCCCACAGGTCAACTGCCACTCTTGAGTTGCTTTTATATAATCTGATAGTGGTGACGTAGCGGATGGTGGCGCTCGATGTCGGTCCAAGTGCATCGTATAGCTGCGCAGACCCGTCGTGTCGTCAGTGGAAATTCCTGTCGATGCATTTCGCTGGTGTCCGCGCAATCCCGTAAGCTTCCCCGCAGCTGGATCGCAATCCGTAGCTCAGGCTGCATCTCTGTAGCTGATGCAAATCAGGGCCTGTATTAAGATCAAGAACGGATTCTTTAGACGCATGTTTTCAAAGCTCTCGCCGCGCCCACTGGTCGACTGCAAACACTTGAGTTGCTTTTATACGCTCCGATAGTGTTGACGCAGCCAATAGTGGCGCACGATGTCGGCCCAACTGCGTCATCCAGCTGCGGAGACCCGTCGTGTCGTCATTGAAAAAGCTTTTCGATGCATTGCGCTGGTGGCCGTCAGCTTCCCCGCAGCTGGATCGCACTCCGTAGCTGAGGCTGCATCAGTGTAGCTGATGCAAATCAGGGCCTGTGTCAAGAACAAGAACGGATTATTTAGACACATGGCTCCAGAGCTCTCGCCGCGCCCACTTTTCGACTGCCACTGTTGAGTTGCTTTTATACTCTCCTATATTGGTGACGTAGCGGATGGTGGTGCTCGCTGTCGGTCCAAGTGCACCATCGAGCTGCGCAGACCCGCAGTGTCGTCAGTGCAAACGCCTTTCAATGCCTTGCGCTGGTGGCCGTAAGCTTTCCCGCATCTGAATCGCACTCCGTAGCTGAGGCTGCATCGCGGTAGCTGATGGAAATGAGGGCTCGTTTCAAGAACAAGAACGGATTCTTTAGACGCATGGCTCCAAGGCTCTCGCCGCGCCCACTGGTCGACTGCCACTGTCGAGTTGCTTTTATACTTTCAGATAGTGGCGCCATAGCGGATGGTGGCTCTCGATGTCGGTAAAAGCGCGTCGTCTAGCTGCGCAGACCCATCGAGCCGTCAGTGGAAAAGCCTGTCGATGCATTTCGCTGGTGGCCGCGCAATTCCATCAGCTTCTCCGCAGCTGGATCGCACTTTGTAGCTGAGGCTGCATCGCTGTAGCTGATGCAAATCAGTGCCTGTATCAAGAACAAGAACGGATTCTTTTGACGCATGGCTGCAAAGCTCTCGCCGTGCCCACTGGTCAACTGCCACACGTGAGTTGCTTTTATCCTCCACGATAGTGGTGACGTAGCGGATGGTGGCGAAGGATGTCGGTCCAAGTGCGTCGTCCAGCTGCGCAGGCCCGTCGTGCCATCAGTTGACAAGCCTGTCCATACATTGCACTTGTGACCACGCAATCCCGTCAGCTTCCTCGCAGCTGGATCGCACTCTGTAGCTGAGGCTTTATCGCTGTAGCTAATGCATATCGGAGCCTGTATCAAGATCAAGAGCGGATTCTTTAGATGCATGGATCCAAAACTCTCGCCGCGCTCACAGGTCGACTGCCACACTTGAGTTCCTTTTATACGCTCCGATAGTGTGGACGCAGCCAATAGTGGCGCACGATGTCGGCCCAACTGCGTCGTCCAGCTGCGCAGACCCGTCGTGTCGTCATTGAAGAAGCTTTTCGATGCACTGCGTTGGTGGCCGTCAGCTTCCCCGCAGCTGGATCGCACTCCGTAGCTGAGGCTGCATCACTGTAGCTAATGCATATCGGAGCCTGTATCAAGATCAAGTACTGATTCTTTAGATGCATGGATCCAAAACTCTCGCCGCGCCCACTGGTCGACTGCCCCACTTTGGTTGCTTTTATACGCTCCGATAGTGTTGACGCAGCCAATAGTGGCGCACGATGTCGGCCCAACTGCGTCGTCCAGCTGCGCAGACTCGCAGTGTCGTCAATGGAAAAGCCTTTCGATGCATTGCGCTGGTAGCCGCCAGCTTCCCAGCAGCTGGATCACACTCCGTAGCTGAAGGTGCATCGCTGTAGCGGATGGAAATCAGGGTCTGTTTCAACAAGAACGGATTCCTTAGACGCATGGCTCCAAAGCTCTCGCCACGCCCACTGGTCGACTGCTACTCTTGAGTTGCTTTTATGCTCTCTAATAGTGGTGACGTAGCGGATGGTGGCTCTCGATGTCGGTCCAAGTGCGTCGTCCAGCTGCGCAGAGCCGTCCTGTCATCAGCGGAAAAGCATGTTGATCCATTGCGCTGGCGGCCGCGCAATTTCTTCAGCTTCCCCGCAGCTGGTTCGCACTCCGTAGCTGAGGCTGCATCGCTGTAGCTGATGCAAACCTGGCCTGTATTAAGAACACGAGCGGATTCTTCAGACGCATGGTTCCAAGGCTCTCGCCGTGCCCACTAGTCGACTGCCACTCTTGTGTTGGTTTTATATTCTCTGATAGTGGTGACGTAGAGGATGGTGGCGGTCGATGTCGGTCCAAGTGCGTCGTCCAGCTGCGCAGACCCGTCCTGTCATAAGTGGAAAAGCCTGTGGATGCAATACGCTGGTGGCCGCGCAATTCCGTCAGCTTCCCCACAGCTCGATCGCCCTCCGAAGCTGAGGCTGCATCGCTGTATCTCATGCAAATTTGTGCCTGTATAAGGACAAGAATGGTTTCTTTAGACGCATAGTTCCAAAGCTCTCGCGCGGCCACTTGTCGACTGCCACTCTTGAGTTGCTTTTATACTCTGATTGTGTTGACGTAACGGTTGGTGGCGTTCGATGTAGGTCCAACTGCGTCGTCAACCTGCGGAGACCCGTCTTGTCGCAAGAGGAATAGCCTTGCGATGCATTGCGTTGGTGGCCGTTAGCTTCCCGCAGCTGGATCGCACTTCGTATCTGGGGCTGCATCGCTGTTGCTGATGTAAATCAGGGCCTTTATGAAGAACAAGAACGTATTCTGTAGGCGCATGGCTCCAAAGCTCTGGCAGCGCCCACTGGTCGACTGCGACTCTTGAGTTGCTATTATACTCTCCGATAGTGGCGACGTAGCGGAGGGTGGCGCTCGATGTCGGTCCAAGTGCGCCGCAGCCGCGGAGACCCGTCGTGTCGTCAGTGGAAAAGCATGCCGATGCGTTGCGCTGGTGGGCGCGCAATTCCGTCAGCTTCCACGCCACTGGATCGCTACCCGCCGACGAACAGCGCATCAGTACTGTGCATCGCATGAATAGCCCACCAAAATGCCGCGATTAATCGGGTCTGCTGCATCACCCGCCGAAGATTCTGAAAAACTTCATGCTGCTCTTCGGACAACATAGGACGAAGTTATCTACACCACCTCCTCAAAAGCGCGCGTATTTGGACTAAGCTTCGGTCCACGACACTGTCACAACGGTTCGGGGAGCACCAACTGCTTTTCTAAAGATGCATCTGCTGCCGGTCATGGGACAGTTGCTGTTGCTGCCTGCAGTACAGCTGCTGATCGCCGTGCCGACAAACAACGCATCAGTAATGTGCATTGCATAGACTGCCCTCCAATCTGTCGTGACTTATTGAGTCTGCTGCATCCCCCACCGCACATTGTGAATAACTTCATGCTGCTCGTCGCACAACATGGGACGATGATAACTATACCACATCCTCAAATGCGCGCGCATGGACGAAGCTTCGGGCCACGACACTGTCACACAAGTTTGGCGCTGACGAACTGCTTTTCAAAGATGCTGCTACTGCCGGTCCTGGTACAGTTGCTGTTGCTGCCTGCAGTACAGCTCCTGATTGCCGTGCCGACGAACAACGCATCAGTAAAGTGCATTGCATGGAAAGCCCGCCAATCTGCCGCGACTTATCAAGTCTGTCGCATCACCCGCCGCAGATTCTTGACAACTTCATGCTGCTCGTGGGACAACATGGGACGACGATATCTACACCACCTCCTCAAAAGCGTGCGCATTTCGACGAAGCTTCGGGCTACGACACTGTCACAATGGTTCGGCGCTCATGAACTCCTTTTCTAAAACTGCTGCTGCTGGCAGTCCTGGAACAGTTGCTGTCGCTGCCTGCAGTACAGCTGACTGATACCCGTGCCGACGAACAACGCATCAGTAATGTGCATTGCATAGACTGCCCTCCAATCTGCCGTGACTTGTCGAGTCTGCTGCATCCCCTGTCGACGATTATGGACAACTTCATGCTGCTCGTCGGACAACATGGGACGACGATATCTACAACACCTCCTCAAAAGCGCGCGTTTTGACGAAGTTTCGGGCCACGACACTGTCACAATGGTTCGGCGCTCACTAACTGCTTTTCTACAGATGCTGCTGCTGCCGGTCCTCGGACAGTTGCTGTTGCTCCCTGCAGTAGAGCTGACTGATACCCGTGCTGACGAACAGCGCATAAGTAATGTGCATTTAATGGACAGCCCCCGAATTTGCCGGGATTTATCGAGTCTGCTTCATCACCCGATGCCGATTTTGGAACACTTCATGCTCTTCGTCGGACAACATGTTACGACGATATGTACACCACCTCCAAAAAGCTCGCGCATTTGGACGACGTTTCGGCCCACGACACTGTCACTATGGTTCTGCGCTCACCATCAGCTTTTCCACAGCTGCTGCTACGGCCGGTCCTGGTACAGTTGCTGTTGCTGCCAGCAGTACAGCTGACTAATAACCGTGCCGACGAGCAATGCATCAGTAATGTGCATTGCATGGACAGCCCGCCAATCTGCGGCGACTTATCGAGTCTGCTGCATCACCCGCCGCAGATTCTGAACAACTTCATGCTGCTCGTCGGACAACATGGGACGATGATATCTACACCACCTCCACAAAAGCGCGCGCATTTGAACGAAGCTACCGACCACCACACTGTCACAATGGTTCGGTGCGCACCAACTGCTTTTCTACAGATGCTGCTCCTGGCGCTCCTGGAACAGTTGCTGTGGCTGCCTGCAGTACAGCTGACTGATACCCATGCCGATGAACGGAGCATGAGTACTGTGCATAGAATGGACAGCCTGCCAATATGCCGCGACTTATCGAGTCTGCCGCATCACGCGCTGCAGATTCTGGAGAACTTCATGCTGCTCGCCGGACAACATGGGACGACGATATCTGCACCACCTCCTCAAAAGCGCGCGCATTTGGACGAAGCT
The DNA here is from genome assembly GCF_023375885.2 of Dermacentor andersoni. Classification (NCBI taxonomy): domain Eukaryota; kingdom Metazoa; phylum Arthropoda; class Arachnida; order Ixodida; family Ixodidae; genus Dermacentor; species Dermacentor andersoni. The sequence goes on from NC_092815.1 coordinate 219,494,693, forward strand.
TCGGGCCACGACACTGTCACAATGGTTCAGCGCTCAAGAACTGATGTGGCCCGAAGCTTTGTCCAAATACGCGCGCTTTTGAGGAGTTGGGGTAGATATCGTCGTCCTATGTTGTCCGACGAGCAGCATGAAGTTGTCCAGAATCTGCGGCGGGTGATGTAGCAGACTCGATAAGTCGCGGTATTTTGGTGGGCTGCCCATGCGATACGCAATACTCATGCACTGTTCGTCGGCGGGTAGCGATCCAGCGGCTTGGACGCTGACAGAATTGCGGCGGCCACCAGCGCAACGCATCGGCATGCTTTTCCACTGACGACACGACGGGTCTGCGGAGCTGGACGGCGCACTTGGACCGACATCGAGCGCCACCCTCCGCTACGTCGCCATTATCGGAGAGTATAAAAGCAACTCAAGAGTCACAGTCGACCAGTAGTCGTGGCCAGAGCTTTGGAGCCATGCGTCTACAGAATCCGTTCTTGTTCTTGATACAGGCCCTGATTTGCATCAGCTACAGCGACGCAGCCTCAGATACGGAGTGCGATCCAGCTGCGGGAAGCTGACGGCCACCAGCGCAATGCATCGAAAAGCTATTTCTCTTACGACAAGACGGGTCTGCGCAGGTGGACGACGCAGTTGGACCGACATCGAGCGCCACCACCCGCTACGTCAACACAATCAGAGTATAACAGCAACTCAAGAGTGGCAGTCGACCAGTGGGCACGGCGAGAGCTTTAGAACCATGCGTCTGAAGTATCCGTTCTTGTTCTTGATAGAGGCCCTGATTAGCCTCAGCTACAGCGATTTAGCCGCAGCTGCGGAGTACGATCCAGCTGCGGAGAAGCTGGTTGAATTGCGCCGCCACCAGCGTAATGCGCCTACAGGCTTTTCCACTTATGGCACGATGGGTCTGCACAGCTGGACGACGCACTTGGACCGACATCAAGAGCCACCATCTGCTACGGCAACACTGTCTGAGAGTATAAAAGCAACTTAAGAGTGACAGTCTACCAGTGCGCGTGGCGAGAGCTTTGGAGCCATGCGTCTAAAGAATCCGTTCTTGTTCTTGAAACAGGCCCTGATTTCCATCAGCTACAGCGATGCAGCCTCAGCTACAGAGTGCGATTCAGGCGCGGGGAAGCTGACGGCCACCAGCGCAAGGCATTGAAAGGCTTTTCCACTGACGACGCGACGGGTCTGCGCAACTGAACGACGCCCTTGGACCGACAGCGAGCACCTCCATCAGCTACGTCACCACTATAGGAGAGTATAAATGCAACTCGGGAGTGACAGTCGACCAGTGGGCGCGGCGAGAGCTTTGGAGCCATGTGTCTAAAGAATCCGTTCTTGTTTTAGATACAGGCCTTGATTTGCATCAGCTACTGCGCTGCAGCCTCAGCTGCGGAGTGCAATCCAGCTTGCAGGAAGCTGACGGCCACCAGCGAAATGGATCGAAAGGCTACTCATCTGATGACACGACGGGTCTGCGCAGCTGGACGACGCAGTTGGACCGACATCGAGCGCCACCATCCGCTACGTCAACACTGTCAGAGAGTGTCAAAGCAACTCAAGTGTGGCAGTCGACCAGTGGGCGCGGCGAGAGCTTTGGAACTATGAGTCTAATGAAACCGTTCTTGTCCTTGAAAAAGGCACAGATTTGCATGAGCTACCGCAATGCAGCCTAAGCTTCGGAGTGCGATCGAGCTGTGGGGAAACTGGCATGATTGCGCGGTCACCAGTGCAATGCATCGACAGGCTTTTTCACTTATGACACGACGGGTCTGCGCAGCAGGACGACGCACTTGGGCCGACATTGACCGCCACCATCCCCTACGTCACCACTATCAGAGAATATAAAATCTGTTTTCTGTTGACCGGAGACTGCTCCTGGGCTTATCGGCTTCATCGAGGGGGCGGCATTCCTGTGTGCCACATTCACTTTGGCAGCAGCAGCGGCGGCGTACAGACGCGTCATAACCAACTTGATCTACGTTTCGCAGGTTGGTGGTAATTCCGTTCCTATTTGTGGAAATATTTCGCCGCGCCGTCGCTGTTGCTGCAACGAGTGTATTGGTTATTGCCTGCTTGTCGCCAAATTTGTGTTTGCCGGGACATTCGCGGTTCCCTGGTGTTCTCTGTTCTTTGAATTATGGCAAACTCGGGTACTCTCGGGAATGTTCTCACGGCTTTTGGTGAAAAGCAACCGAATAGCTTAAAAGAGGTTGTGAAAGTGTTAGGCGAGGTACTAGGGAAGCTTGACAAGTTCGCAACTGACGTGACGAACGAAATTGCCGCCGTGCGAACATCAAACACTGATATCCATTCTGAACTAGAGGGAATACGAGAGGCTATGGGTTTCATGAATGAGAATTTTGAGCAGTTCAAGAAGGATGTCGTTGAGCTCCGTCGCGAGGTGACTGAAGTCAAAACGCAGAATTGTCAATGCCAGTATGAAATTAAGCAGATGCAGAAGGCACTATTGGAAGCTAAGAAAGAAATTATCGAGCTCAAGCAATACAGCAGGAGCCAGAACGTAGAAATAAAAGGCATACCAGTGGTGCCTAATGAGAATCTGCGCAAGTCAGTGGAAAGAATGGCAACATCTGTGGGTGTCGATGTCTCCGATGACGACATTGACGTTGTGCACCGCGTCCGTTCAAAGGACAAGGATAGACCTAATGTTGTGTTGCGCTTCTCCACTCGTGCTGTGCGAGATAAGTTCTTCTCTGCAGCTAGAAAGGCAAGGCTTACCACAAGAATTCTTGGCTTCGAAGAATGCAATCCGGTTTATGTTAATGAGCATCTCTGTATTGAGAACAAAGTACTATTGAGCAAAGCACGTCAACTGCGTCTAGAGAAAAAATGGAAGTTTGCCTGGGTTTCGCAAGGAAAGATCTTCATGAGGAAGACAGAAACCTCAACTGTATTGAGAATTGAAAGTGATAGCGACCTGGCTCACATTGTATAATTTCTTTTTTTTTTCTTGTGCATATCTTCTCGTTGCCTTTCTGTTTCATCATGACATTTAGTTGGGATCAAGTTGATCAATTAATAAAACACCAAGATGTGTTCTCAGTTTTTCATTGCAATGAGCGCAGTATCCAAAAAAATCTGAACTTACTGAGTGCCTACCTATCAAAGCACACATTTCTTTTTGACTTGATCGCTATTACGGAAACCTGGCTCAAAGATAAAGAATCACCATTTATACCAGGCTACAAACTTTCCTCTCTGCCAAGAGTTTCAAGGGCACGAGGAGGGGGTGTTGCCTTCTTTATAAAAGAAAGTATTGATTTTGAAGTCCTTCCTGCCCTTACTATCAGTGACCCTACAATTGAGGCACTTTTTATCAAAATTGAGTGTGGTATAACGGTCGTTGTGGTGTACCGGCCTCCCAGTTCTGCTGTTTCAGTTTTTATTGAGAAACTTGAATCAATTATAGAAATCTTAACCTCTAAAAAAAGTAACCGTGTTGTAATTGTAGGAGACTTTAATATAGATGTTTCTGGAGAAACTAACAATCACACCTTACTTCTACAGTCATATAACATATGCAATCTTATAACAGAGCCAACGCGTATCACAGGTAGTTCAAGCGCTTTAATAGATCATGCGCTTACGAACATCCCATGTAACAGATGGGGTGGAACTTACCTAGATTCAATAGCCGATCACATGCCCATATTTTTAGCTGTCAAAATCGAAGGAAAGATATCTGCGAACATATCTGGTGATGAACGGCAGAAAAAGATTGACTATCAATTAGTTCGCGAGAACCTGCGGCAAGTAAACTTCTTGGACACTTATGATACAGACATAAACAAAGAATATACAAACTTCTTTACAGTTGTCCAGAGTGCCGCCTTGCAGAGCACCACACACAAGTTCTCTGGTCGATATGTTGCACCTATATGCCCATGGATGACTCGCGACATCCTGCGCATACTGAAGGAGAAAGAAAAATGGCACGAGAAGTGGAAACGTGATAAAACCAATAATTATTATCTAAGCCAGTTTAAGCGTTTCAGGAACCTGTCGGTGTCTCTAATGCGTAAAAGAAAACAAGAATACCACTCTTCTCTTATCATTAATGCTCAGGGCAACTCAGGTAAAATTTGGAATATTGTAACAGGTGCAGTAGGGCTTCGTTCAGAGCAGCGTATGTTGCCTGATGTACTTAACCAGGAAACAGTTGATGAATTTAATGAGTATTTTGTAAATATAGGACCGCAACTAGCAAACCAACTTCGTCTAGTCACTGAATGTACGCAGCCTATCCAATCAGTGGTGAATACTATGGTAATTGAGGATATCACAGTGGATGAAATAATAGCAGTTGTTAATGGGCTAAGAACTAAGGCAGCTGGGCTGGACCAAATACCTGTTAAGCTAATTAAGGACAACATTGACATATTAGCGGGTCCCCTCCTTCACCTATTTAATCATTCCCTTGATTCCGAAACATATCCCTCAGAATTAAAAATAGCAAAAGTAATTCCGATTTATAAGGACGGAGATCACTCTAGTCCATCAAGCTATCGGCCGATTTCTATTACTAGCGTGATCAACACAGTATTTGAAAAGATACTCTCTGTGCACATAAACAATTTCATATCCAAATACAATATACTGAGCCCCCACCAACACGGCTTCAGACCTCAGAAATCGACTTCCACCGCTGTTTTCACCCTAACGCACCTACTTAATACGGCTCTTCAGCAGAATAAAATTGCGGTCGTTGTCTATCTAGACATAAAAAAGGCCTTCGATACAGTTGACCATCAGATATTACTGAACAAGATTAACAATCTAGGGTTTAGGGGCAAAATCCTGAACCTGCTTCGAAGCTACATTAGTAACCGCAAACAGCAAGTAATACTTAAAAATTATACGTCTACTTTACAAACTGTACTAACTGGTGTGCCACAGGGTTCCGTTCTTGGGCCCATGCTTTTCTCACTTTACATAAATGATTTCCCTGCAACGCTTAGGCATTCACAGGCTTTGATGTATGCTGACGACACCGCTCTTCTATTTACTGGAGACAGTCTGCCCGATATACAGGATAAAATAAATGCAGAATTAGATAATGCTTTAAGTGGTTCACGCCTAATGAACTGACCCTTAATCTTACTAAGACTAAGCATACAGTTTTTCATTCCAGGAAGAAAAAGCTCAATACTGAAATACTGGACATATCATTACGTGGCATTAAACTACAACAAGTTGTCTCCTACAAATATTTAGGTATTTTCTTTGATTCAGACATGCACTGGAAAACTCACATTAAACACCTTTGTTCTAAGCTTGCTTACGGATGTTATATTCTTCTTAAGGCTCGTGAATGTTTCGGATATCCTGTCCTACGCATTCTGTACTTCTCCTTCATTCAGAGCCACATATTGTATTGTATTGACTCATGGGGAAACACCTTTCTAACTTACCTTGAGCCTGTATTCCGTCTGCAAAAACGCGCATTAAGAATTATTACCTCATCTAGGTGTACACAATCCAGTACGTACTTGTATAGCTCATTGCATGTGTTGCCAGTGCAGGCATTGTATGAATTGAAAATTGCTGAGGTAATTCATAGTATTATCGAAAACAATAATCCACTTCCGATTACCTTGTTTAAAATCCCGTTACGAAATACAAGAGCTTCAAGTAATCAGCGCTTTAATTTGCCCCCATGTCAATATCTGTACGGGAAAAGACTCGTGGAATTTAACGGCGTACTTATTTGGAATTCTTTGCCAATACATATAAAAGAAGCCCGTAACTTTAGGTCTGCTGTGAGAAAATACTTTTTTGAAATATACAGTCGATAAAAAGAAACTACTTTAAATTTAGATCCCTGTCTAAGTTGTACATGTCAATTGCTCAAGTTGTGAATGTCAATGTCATTGTTAAGTATTATGTCTGTTTTGTTGCTCGCGCGCGTTGAGGATAAAAGAACGCTGAGTTGTATTTACTTTCGTGTCTGAGTTATCTATGTTTTATATTACTATTATGTAATATGTCTGCTGCTTTTGTGTGCTCGCCTGTTGCGTTTTATAGCCTAAGTTCACTATGGACCCGGGACTAGCCAATGGCTATGGGTCCAGTAAGGATTTTGTATTTTGTAAAATATGATGTAAATAAAGAATGAAGGGAAAAAAATGAAAACTCAAGAGTGGCAATGGAACAGTGGTCTCGGCAAGAGCTTTGGAACCATGCGTCTGAAGAATCCGTTCTCGTTCGTGATACAGGCCACATTTGCATCCGCTACAGGGATGCAGCCTCAGCTACGGATTGCGATCCAGCTGCGGGGACGCTAACGCAATTGCGCGGCCACCAGCGCAATGCATCGACAGGCCTTTCCACTGATACACGACGGCTCTGGGCAGGTATACGACGCACTTAGGCCGACATCGACTGCCACCATCCCCTACGCCACCACTATCAGAGAATATAAAAGCAACTCAAGAGTGGCAGTCGACCAGTGGGCGCGGCGAGAGCTTTGGAACCATGCGTCTGAAGTATCCCTTCTTGTTCTTGATAGAGGCCCTCATTAGCCTCAGCTACAGCGATTTAGCCGCAGCTGCGGAGTACGATCCAGCTGCGGAGAAGCTGATTCAATTGGCGGCCACCAGCGTAATGCGCCTACAGGCTTTTCCACTTATGGCACGATGGGTCTGCACAGCTGGACGACGCACTTGGACCGACATCAAGAGCCACCATCTGCTACGGCAACACTGTCTGAGAGTATAAAAGCAACTTAAGAGTGACAGTCTACCAGTGCGCGCGGCGAGAGCTTTGGAGCCATGCGTCTAAAGAATCCGTTCTTGTTCTTGAAACAGGCCCTGATTTCCATCATCTACAGCGATGCAGCCTCAGCTACGGAGTGCGATTCAGGCGCGGGGAAGCTGACGGCCACCAGCGCAAGGCATTGAAAGGCTTTTCCACTGACGACGCGACGGGTCTGCGCAGCTGAACGACGCACTTGGACCGACAGCGAGCACCTCCATCAGCTACGTCACCACTATAGGAGAATATAAATGCAACTCACAAGTGACAGTCGACCAGTGGGCGCGGCGAGAGCTTTGGAGCCATGCGTCTAAAGAATCCGTTCTTGTTTTAGATACAGGCCTTGATTTGCATCAGCTACAGCGCTGCAGCCTCAGCTGCTGAGTGCAATCCAGCTTGCAGGAAGCTGACGGCCACCAGCGAAATGGATCGAAAGGCTACTCATCTGACGACACGACGGGTCTGCGCAGCTGGACGACGCAGTTGGACCGACATCGAGCGCCACCATCCGCTACGTCAACACTGTCAGAGAGTGTCAAAGCAACTCAAGTGTGGCAGTCGACCAGTGGGCGCGGCGAGAGCTTTGGAACTATGAGTCTAATGAAACCGTTCTTGTCCTTGAAAAAGGCACAGATTTGCATGAGCTACCGCAATGCAGCCTAAGCTTCGGAGTGCGATCCAGCTGCGGGGAAACTGGCAGGATTGTGCGGTCACCAGTGCGATGCATCGACAGGCTTTTCCACTTATGACACGACGGGTCTGCGCAGCAGGACGACGCACTTGGGCCAACATTGACCGCCACCATCCCCTACGTCACCACTATCAGAGAATATAAAGGCAACTCAAGAGTGGCAATGGAACAGTGGTCGCGGCGAGAGATTTGGAACCATGCGTCTGAAGAATCCGTTCTCGTTCTTGATACACGCCAAATCTGCATCCGCTACTACGATGGAGCCTCAGCTACGGATTGCGATCCAGCTGCGGAGAAGCTGACGCAATTGCGCGGCCTTCAGCGCAATGCATCGACAGGCCTTTCCACTGATACACGACGGGTCTGCGCAGCTATACGACGCACTAGACCAACACCGAGCGCCACCATCTGCTACATCAACCCTACCGGAGAGTTTAAAAGCAACTCAACAGTGGTAGTCGACCAATGGGCGGGGCGAGAGCTTTGGAGCCATGTGTCGAAAGAATCGGTTCTTGTTCTTGACACAGGCCCGGATTTGTATCAGCTACAGCGATGCAGCCTGAGCTGCGGAGTGCAATCCAAATGCGGGTAAGCTGACGGCCACCAGCGCAATGCATCGAAAGGTTTTTCCAGTTACGACACGACGGATTTGCGCAGCTGGACGACGCACTTGGCCCGATATCGAGGGCCAGCATCCGCTTCGTCACCACTATCGGAGTGTATAGAGCAACTCAAGAGTGTTAGTCGACCAATGAGCGCGGCGCGAGCTTTGGAACCATGCATCTAAAGAATGCGTTCATGTTTTTGATAGAGGCCCTGATTTGAATTAGCTACAGCGATTCAGCCTCAGAGTCAGAGTGCGAGCCTGCTGCGGGGACGCAGAAGGAATTGCGCAGCCGCCAGTACATAGCATCGACAGGCTTTTTCATTAATAACACGCCGGGTCTGCGCAGCTGGACGACGCACTTGGACCGACATCGAGCGCCACCATCCGCTTCGACACCACGTTCAGAGAATATAAAAGCAACTCAAGAGTGGCAGTCGACCAGCGGGCGCGGCGAGAGCTTTGGAGCCATGTGTCTGAAGAATCCGTTCTTGTTCTTGATACAGGCCCGATTTGCATCAGCTACAGCGATGCAGCCTCAGCTACGGATGGCGATCCAGGTGCCGAGAAGCTGACCGAATTGCGCGGCCACCAGCGCAATGCATCGACAGGCTCTTCCACTGACGACACAACAGGTCTGCGCAGCTGGACGACGCACTTGAACCGACATCGAGCACCACCATCCGCTAGGTCACCACTATCAGAGAGTATAAAAGGAACTCAAGTGCGGCAGTTGACCAGTGGGCGCGGCGAGAGCTTTGGAGCCATACGACTAAAGAAACCGTTTTTGTCTTTGATACAGGCACAGATTTGCATCAGCTACCGTTATGCAGCCTCAGCTTCGGAGTGCGATCCAGCTGTGGGGAAGCTGCCAGAATTGTGCGGCCACCAGCGCAACGCATCGGCATGCTTTTCCACTGACGACACGACGGGTCTGCGCAGGTGGACGACGCACTTGGACCGACATGGAGAGCCACCATCCGCTACTTCACCACTATCAGAGAACATTGTTACGTGAATGTGAAGCCGAATGCTATTTACAATTTGTTTACAAATGGCGACGCTCTATCAAACCGGCACACACGTCGTCTTCGTCCTCCTCAGTGCAGCCACACTGTGGCGGCTGTTCCGCAGCATCACCCCCGGCTGTAGAAGAATCGTCCCGGTGCTTAATCTACACATTCGCGGTGAAAGATGTGTGGCAGGGTTTTAGTCTTGCCTCGTGAACGATGTCACTTGCAGCTGATGATGACGCTGAGAATCGGCTGGGGTGATTTCATACGCGACATCAGTCACTTGTCGTACCACACGCTAAGGGGCAGTGTAGCGCGACAGCAGCTTTTCGGAAAGGCCCACACGGCGAACGGGTGAACAGAGAAGCACCAGAGAACCCGGAGAAAAGTGCACGTCACGATGGCGGCAATCATAGAGGCATCTCTCTTGCTCCTGTGAGGCCTCGAGACGGGAGCGGGCGAGCTGGCGCGCGTGGTCGGCGTGTGCGATCGCGTCGCGGTCGTATTCATGACATAAAATTGTTACACCGCAATCACATGCAACCACAAGTAAGAAGGACGGGACACAAGTGCTGATAAAAATTGTTACAGCGCAATCACATGCAACCACAAGTAAGAAGGACGGGACACAAGCGCTGATAAAAATTGTTACAGTGCAATCACATGCAACCACAAGTAAGAAGGACGGGACACAAGCGCTGACTTGTGTCCCGTCCTTACTGTTCTTACTTGTGGTTGCATGTGATTGCGCTGTAACAATTTTTATGTCAAGTATGCACCAACTCGCCCAAAAAGAAGTTTTAACGGTCGTATTCAGTGGCGGAACCTGTGGCCGAGGGCAGCAAAGTGTCCAAGGGGAACACGGGTTCTCGGCCATATTGGTGAATGATGAAGGTTCGCGATAAATTATACGCGAACGTCACATATGGTAAGTGAAGATCTTAGTCGTGGTGGTCGGTCGCAACGTACTTGGAAAGCATGTCGGTGATGGTCCGGTTGAGGCGCTCCATGAGGCTGTTGGTCTGGGGGTGCTAGGACGTGCTGAACTTGTGCTTTGTCGAGCAGGAGCGGAGGATGCCCTCGACGACTGCCGACAGAAAGCTATGGCCATGGTCAGTGAGTAATTGGTGCGGAGCACCGTGCACTAAAATGATGTGATAGAGCAGAAAGTCAGCAACGTCAGTAGCGCAACTTGTCGGGAGGGCTCTGGTGATTGCGTACCACGTAGCATAATCGGTATCGACGGTGACCCATTTATTTCCGGAGCGCGAGAGAGAAAATGGTCCAAGAAGGTCTAGACCAACACGGAAATAGGGTTCGGGTGGGATGTCGATCGGCTGGAGACATGGGGCTGGAAGTGTGGAGGGCTTCTTCCGGCACTGACAGGGCTCACAAGGGGCAACTAGCGCCGCACGGAGCGGCCGAGACCCGGCCAAAAGAATCTACGGCGTACACGGTCGTAAGTGCGCGAGACGCCCAAGTGTCCAGCCAAGGGAGCATCGTGAAGTTGCTGGAGGACCGTCGAACGCAGGTGCGATGGAATGACGAGCAGAAGGTCAAGGCTGTGTGGATCGAGATTGCGGCGGTATAATGTCCCCTCCTTAAGGAGAAACATGCGGAGAGAGGCGTTGCCAGGGGTTGACTCCAGACGGTCGATGATAGCGCGTAATGAAAGGTCGCGCCGTTCCTTGTTGCCGATTTGAAGCAACTGGGACACAGAGAAAACGCAAGCGATGGCGTCCACATCAGTCGGTTTGTCGACGGCGTAGCGTGAGAAACAATCGGCATCCTGGTGCAAGCGTCCCGTCTTATATACCACGGAGAAGGTATATTCTTGCAGGCGTAACGCTCAGCGGCCGAGTCGTCCCGTGGGGTCCTTGGGCGAGGATAGCCAGCCCAGAGCGTGGTGATCAGTGATGACACAGAAGGGGCTTCTATAAAAGTATGGACGAAATTTCGCAACAGCCCACAGAAGAGCGAGGCACTCGCGCTCTGTGATTGAATAATTGCGCTCGGCGGCTGATAGAAGTCGGCTGGCGTAGGCTATAGGGCGATCATGTCTACGCTGGCGCTGTGCTAACACTGCTCCCTATGCCGTGACTACTGGCATCAGTTCGAACTTCCCTTGAGGCAGACGGGTCAAAGTGGGCCAAAATTTGAGGCGTGGTAAGGAGAGTAGTCAGCTGCGAGAAAGATGTGGCATGGTCAGGACCCCAAGAAAAAGGAGCGCCTTTCTTCAAGAGGTCGGCAAGGGGACTAGCCATGGAAGCAAAATCCTTCACAATGCGTCGGAAATAAGAGCACAGCCCTACGAAACTACAAACGTCCTTGGTAGACTTCGGAACAGGAAAATTCGTAACTTCACGACTTTTGTCCGGATCGGGTCGCACGCCTCTGGCGTCTACGAGGTGTCCAAGGACGGCGATTTGGCGGCGACCGAAATGACATTTTGACGTGTTAAACTGGAGACCGGCGCGGCGGAACACGTCAAGAATCGCTCAAAGACGGTCTAGATGCGTGTCGAATGTGGGCAAATAAACGATGACGTCGTCCAGATAGCACAAACAGGTGGACCACTTGAACCCCTTAAGCAAAGAGTCCATCATTCGTTCAAAGGTGGTGGGCGCGTTACAGAGACCGAAAGGCATCACCTTGAACTGATAAAGGCCGTCAGGGGTAACAAATGCAGTCTTCTCTCGGTTCCTGTCATCGACGGATATCTGCCAGTAGCTGGACCGTAAGTCGATAGAGGAAGAATAGGTGGCACCGTACAGGCAGTCTAGAGCGTCATCAATACGTGGCCAAGGGTACACGTCCTTTTTTGTGATTTTGTTCAGGTGGCAATAATCTACACAAAAGCGCCACGTTCCATCCTTCTTTTTGACAAGTATGACGGGATATGCCCAGGGACTACAGGAAGGCTCGATAAGGTCCTTTGCAAGCATCTTTGTGACTTCCTGTTGGATAACAGCTCGTTCCGACGCAGAAACACGGCATGGACGTCGGTGAATAGGACTCGCGTCTCCAGTATTTATGCGATGGGTCACGACGGACGTTGGACCTAAGGGTCTATGGTCAAAGTCAAAAATGTCGCGATAGCCTTCAAGAACGCGGCAAAGAGCTTCAGCTTGAGCAGGTGTAGGGTCAGAGGAGACCGTCTTCTTAATGTCGACGTCAGTACCGTGCGATGACATCACGGTATGGGCTGAGCTGCAACGATATTCCACTGTGAATGGCTCGACCTCATCATCCTGCAAAGCGCGAATTATAGCCAAGGAGATCCCCTGAGGCAGAACTTGCGCGGTTAGCGCGAAATTGACAAGTGGAAGGCAGGTGCGGTTGCCAGTAATTTTGAGCATAGTGTGCGGCACGGTAACACCATGTGTAAGCATTACGGCCGGAATTGGTGCGGCCACATAATTGCCGTTAGGTACAGCTGGAGAGGACAACAAGTCGACGTGTGTCAGAGAGTGAGGTGGTAGGCGAATAAAATCTATGCAGCTCAGATGGCTTGGAGGCGGGTCCACATGGTCGGCAAGGAGAGGCAAGTCAAGGCGAAGTGAGCCGGCCGAACAGTCAATGAGGGCAGAATGATGGGCAAGAAAATCAAGACCGAGAATGAGTTCGCGAGGGCAATGCTCGATGACGGTGAAGAGAACGACGGTGTGTCTCTCAGCAATGGTGAGTCGGGCAGAACACATGCCAACAATAGCGACAGTCCTCCGTCGGCGACTTGTACAACTCGGTTCGGGGCAGGCGTGAGAACTTTCTTGAGCCGACGGCGAAGAGCAGCACTCATAATGGAAACATGCGCCCCGGTGTCAATCAACGCGCACACAGGAACATTGTCAACGAGAACGTCCAAAAGATTCTTGTTCGTTGGTAAGGTGAAGCGAGGATTTCGTGCCAATGTCGTCAATGCAGCTTCACTTCCAGAAGCTGCACTGTCTAGTTTTCCGGTCGGGGGTGCGGCGAGTAGGTCGGAGAGGTAGCACGGTGTGACGGGGGCGAGCGAGATTGGCGGCGGGAGGGAGAAGGCGAGATGGAGTAGCGGGGTCGTGTCAAAGGTGTCGCAGGGTCAGATGATGGAGCGTTCATAGAAGGGGCGAAGGAAAAGGATCCGCTAGAGGGGCGAGGGGGGTAATCAGGATAATAGCGCGTCGGAGAAGTCCAGCGGCTGCGGCAGTGGCGAGCGACATGTCCAATGCGTCGGCAGTTAAAACAAATCGGCTTTTCGTCTACGGTTCGCCATTCGGAAGGGTTGCGCTGACCTTAAGAGGAGTAAGAAGAGCGCGGTGGCGACGTGTGTGGGGACAAAGGTTCCGAGCGTACGGAACGAATGGATTGCACGCCGACGCTGGACAACTCTTGACGGACGACGGCCTGGATCAACGAGATTGTCACCGGAGAACGATCAGGTAACGGGAATGAAGGGGCCGCCGGTTGTGCCGCTTCGACCTCACGACGAATGATGCGGGTCAAGTTGTCACATCGTGACGGCTGGTGGAAGAGGTCGTCACAGGATGACGTAGCAGCTGTGTTAAGAAGTCGCGTGATGTGCTGGGCTACCCGGAGGCTTTTAGCATGCTCGAGACGGCGGCACTCCTTGAGGATGGTATCGATGCTGGTGACATTCGTAAACACAAGTAAATTGAAGGCGTCGTCAGCAACGCCTTTGAGGACGTGATTAACCTTATCGTCTTCAGTCATGTTCGGGTCAGCCTTGGCACAAAGGGCCAACACGTCGAGAATGTACGACACGTAGCACTCGGTCGACGTCTGTACACGTGTGGCAAGGGCTTTCTTGGCGTTGACTTGTCGACCAAACGGATTGCCAAAAAGGTCGCGTAGCTTGTCTTTCAAGAGATCCCAGCTCGAGATCTCTTCGTGAGTCTGGAACCACGCCAATGGAACTCCGTCGAGGTAGAAAAGTATGTTTGCAAGCATAATAGTCGGATCCCACCTGTGACTGGTGCTGAGACGTTCGTATAACCGGAGCCAGTCGCAACATCAGGACTGCCGACTCCGTTGAAAACACCAGGATCCCGAGGTGGGGAAACGGTGACGTAGGTCGGGGCTGCAGGCGGAGGCGCTTGCGTAGGTGAAGTGCCGCCAGCAGGAGCCGAAGTTGCATTGTCGCCGTTGCGGCCGCTGCGAAGCTCCATGACGGGTATGGGGAACGTCCACCTCCACCAAATTAATGTTACGTGAAGCTGAAGCCGAATACAATTTGCAATTTATTTACAGGTAAGCTCACGGAGGCCAAAATGGCAACGTTATATCAAACCGGCTCACACGTCGTCTTCGTCCTCCTCAGTGCAGCCGCACTGTGGTGGCTGTTCCGTAGCAATATAAAAGCAACTCAAGAGTGGCAGTGGACCAGGGGGCGCGGCGAGAGCTTAGGAACCACGCTTCTGCAGAATCCTTTCTTGTTCTTGATACAGGCCAGATTTGGATCCGCTACAGCGATGCAGCCTCAGCTACGGATTGCGATCCAGCTGCGGGGAAGCTGACGGAATTGCGCGCCCACCAGCGCCATGCATCGACAGGCTTTTCCACTGACGACACGACGGGTCTGCGCAGCTGGACGACGCAGTTCGACCGACGTCGAGCGCCACGATCCGGTAGACCACCACTATCAGAGCGTATAAATGCAACTCAAGAGCGGCAGTGCACCAGTGGGCGCGGCGAGAGCTTTGAAGCCATACGTCTTAAGAATCCGTTATTGTTCTGGATACAGGCCCTGATTTGCATCAGCTATAGCGATGCAGCCTCAGCTACGGATTGCGATCCACCTGCGGGGAAGCTGACGGAATAGCGCGGTCACCAGCGCAATGCATCGACAGCCTTTTCCACTGACGACACGACGAGTCTGCGCAGCTGGATGACGCAGTTGGGCCGACATCGTGCGCCACCATTCGCTACGTCAACACTATCAGAGAGTATAAAAGCAACTCAAGAGTGGCAGTTGACCAGTGGGCGCGGCGAGAGCTTTGGAGCCTTGCGCCTAAAGAATCCGTTCTTGTTCTTGATACAGGCTGTGATTTGCATCAGCTACAGCGATGCAGCCTAACCTATGGAGTGCGATCGAGCAGCGGGGAAGCTGACAGCCACCAGCGCAATGCATCGACAGCCTTTTCCACTGACGACACGACGGGTCTGCGCAGCTGGACGACGCAGTTGGACCGACATCGAGTGCCACCATCCGCTAGGTCAGCACTATCATGAGTATAAAATCAACTCAAGAGTGGCAGTGGACCAGTGGGCGAGGCGAGAGCTTTGAAACCATGCGTCTAAAGAATGCGTTCTTGTTTTAGACACAGGCCTTGATTTGCATCAGCTACAGCGATGCAGCCTCAGAGTCAGAGTGCTAGCCAGCTGCGGGGAAGCTGACGAAATTGCGCGGCCACCAGCGCAATGCATCGACAGCTTTTATACGCTCCGATAATGGTGATATAGGGGATGGTGGCGCTCAATGTCGGTCCAAGTGCGTCGTGCAGCTGCGCAGACCCGTGGTGTCATAAGTGGAAAAGCCTGTCCATGCATTAAGCTGGTAACCATGAAATTCCGTCAGCTTACCCGCAGCTGGATCACACTCCGCAGCTGCGAGTTCATCGCTGTAGCTAATGCAAATCAGGGCCTCTATCAAATACAGATTTGTTGAAGGATGGTGGGCAGATTGTTCTAGAAAGACTGGCCACCCTGTATACACAATGCCTCATGACCTCGAGCGTACCGGTATCTTGGAAGAACGCCAACACAATCCTAACCCATAAGAAAGGGGACCCCAAAGACTTGAAAAATTATAGACCGATCAGCTTACTGTCCGTTGGCTACAAAGTATTTACTAAGGTAATTGTAAATAGAATCAGGAACATCTTAGACTTCCGTAAACCAAAGGACCAGGCAGCATTCCGTAAAGGCTACTCAAGAATAGATCATATTCACACTATCAATCAGGTGATAGAAAAATGTGCGGAATATAACCAACCTTTATATATAGCTTTCATTGATTACGAGAAAGCCTTTGATTCAGACGAAACCTCAGCAGTCATGGAGGCATGCGGAATCAGGGTGTAGACGAACCGTATGTAAAAATGCTGAAAGATATCTATAGCGGCTCCACAGCCACCGTAGTCCTCCATAAAGAAAGCAACAAATTCCCAATAAAGAAAGGCGTCAGGCAGGGAGATACGATCTCTCCGATGCTATTCACAGCGTGTTTACAGGAGGTATTCAGAGACCTGGATTGGGAAGAATTGGGGATAAAACTTAATGGAGAATACCTTAGTAACTTGCGATTCGCTGATGATATTGCCTTGCTTGTAACTCAGGGGACCAACTGCAATGCATGCTCACTGACCTGGAGAGGCAAAGCCGAAGGGTGGGTCTAAATATTTATCTGCAGAAAACTAAAGTAATGTTTAACAGTCTCGAAAGGGAACAGCAGTTTACAATAGGTAGTGAGGCACTGGAAGTTGTAAGGGTATACATCTACTTAACACAGATAGTGACTGCAGATGCGGATCATGTGACCGAAATAATCAGAAGAATAAGAATGGGCTGGGGTGCGTTTGGCAGGCATTCTCAGATCATGAGCAGCAGGTTGCCATTATCCATCAAGAGAAAAGTTTATAACAGCTGTGTCTTACCAGTACTCACGTACCGGGCAGAAAGCTGGAGGCTTACGAAAACGGTTCTACTTAAATTGAAGACGACGCAACGAGCTATGGAAAGAAAAATGATAGGTGTAACGTTAAGGGATAAGAAAAGAGCAAAATGGGTGAGGGAACAAACGCGAGTTAATGATATCTTAGTTGAAATAAAGAAAAAGAAATGGGCATGGGCAGGACACGCAATGAGGACGGAAGATAACCGATGGTCATTAAGAGTTACGGAATGGATTCCAAGGGAAGGGAAGCGTAGCAGAGGGCGGCCGAAAGTTAGGTGGGCGGATGATATTAAGAAGTTCGCAGGGAAAACATGGCCACAATTAGCACATGACCGGGGTAGTTGGAGAAATATGGGAGAGGCCTTTGCCCTGCAGTGGGCATAACCAGGCTGGTGATGATGATCAAAGACAAAAACGGTTTCTTTAGACGCATAGTTCCAAAGCTCTCGCCGCGTGCGCTAGTCGACTGCCACTCTTGAGTTGCTTTTATACTCTCTGATAGTGTTGACGTAGCGGATGGTGGCACTCGATGTCGATCCAAGTGTGTCGTCCAGCTGCGCAGACCCATCGTGTCGTCAGTGGAAAAGCCTGTAGATGCATTACGCTGCTGGCCGCGCAATTCCGATTTGCAAGAACTACGGCGATGGAGCCTCAGTTTCGGAGTACGATCCAGCTGCAAGGAAGCTGAGGGAATTGCGTGGTAACCAGTGCAATGCATCGACAGGCTTTTCCACTTATGACACGACGGATCTGCGCAGCTGGACGACGCAATTGGACCGGCATCGAGCGCCACCATCCGCTTAATCACCACTATCAGAGCATATAAATGCAACTCAAGAGTGGCAGCCGACCAGTGGGCGCGGCGAGAGCTTTGGAGCCATGCGTCTAAAGAATCTGCTCTTGTTCATGATACAGGCCCAGATTTGCATCAGCTGCAGAGATGCAGCCTCAGCTACCGAGTGCGATCCAGCTGTGGGGAAGCTGACGGCCACAAGCGGAAAGCATCGAAAGGCTTTTCCAATGACCACACGACGGGTCTGCGCAGCTGGACTATGCAGTTGGACCGATATCGAGCGCCACCATCCGCTACGTCAACACTGTGGCAAGAGTGGCAGTCGACCAGTGGGCGCGGCGAGAGGTTTGGAACTATACGACTAAAGAAACCGTTCTCGTCCTTGATACAGGCACAGATTTGCATCAACTACGGTGATTCAGCTTCGGAGTGCGATCCAGCTGCAGGGAAGCTGACGAAATTGCGCGGTCACCAGTGCAATGCATCGACAGGTTTTTCCACTTATGACACGATGGGTCTGCGCAGCAAGACGACGCACTTGGACCGACATCGAGCGCCACCGTCCGCTAAGTCACCACTATCAGAGAATGTAGATGGAACTCAAGAGTGGCAGTCGACCAGTGTGCTCGGACAAAGCTTTGGATCCACGCGTCTAAGAATCCATTCTTGATCTTGATAGAGGCTCCGATATGCATTAGCTACAGCGATAAAGCCTGAGCTACAGAGTGCGGTCCAGCTGCGTGGAAGCTGACAAAATTTCGCGGTCACCAGTGCAATGCATCGACAGGCTTTTCCACTTATGACACGACGGGTCTGCACAGCAGGACGACGCACTTGGACCGACATCGAGCGCCACCATCCCCGACATCACCACTATCCGAGCGTATAAAAGCAACTCAAGAGTGCCAGTCGACCAGTGGGCGCGGCGAGAGCTTTGGAGCCCTGCGTCTAAAGAATCCGTTCGTGTTCTTGGTACAGTCTCTGATTTGCATCAGCTACAGCGATGCAGCCTCAGCTACGGAGCGCGATCCAGCTGCGGGGAAGCTGACGGCCACCAGCGCAATGCATCGAAAGGCTTTTCCAATGACGACACGACGGGTCCGCGCAGCTAGACAACGCAGTTTAGCCAACATTGCGCGCCACCATCCGCTACGTCAAAACTATCAGAGCGTATAAAAGCTACTCAGGAGAGGCAATCGACTAGCGGATGCGGCGAGAGGTTTGGAACTATGCGTCTAAAGAAACCGTTTTTGTCTTTAATTGAGGCCCTGATTTGCATTAGCTACCGCGATGAAGTCTCAGCTACGGAGCGCAATGCAGCTGCGGGGAAGCTGACGGAACTTTGCGGTTACCAGTGCAATGCATGGACAGGCTTTTCCACTTATGACACGAAGGGTCTGCGCAACTAGACGACGCACTTGGACCGGCATCGAGCGCCAGCATCCACTACATCACCACTATCGGAGCGTATAAAAGCAACTCAAGAGTGGCAGTCGACCAGTGGGCGCGGCGAGAGCTTTGGAGCCATGCGTCTGAAGAATCTGCTCTTGGTCATGATACAGGCTAAGATTTGCATCAGCTGCAGAGATGGAGCCTCAGCTACGGAGTGCGATCCAGCTTGCAGGAAGCAGATGGCCATCAGCGCAATGAATCGAAAGGCTATTCCTCTGACGAATCGACGGGTCGGCACAGCTGGACGAGGCAGTTGGACCGACATGGAGCGCCACCATGTGCTACGTCACCACTATCGGAGAGTATAGAAGCAACTCAAGAGCATCAGTCGACCTGTGGGTGCGGTGAGAGCTTTGGAGCCGTGCGTCTAAGGAATCCGTTCTTGTTCTTGAAACAGGCCCTGATTTCCATCAGCTACAGCGCTGCATCCTCAGCTACGGAGTGGGATCCAGTTGCGGGGAAGCTGACGGAATTGCGCGGCCCCCAGCGCAATGCAGCGACAGGCTTTTCCACTGACGACACGACGGGTCTGCGCAGCTGGACGACGCACTTCGACCGACATCGAGAGCCACCATCCGCTACGTCACCACTATAAGAGAATAGAAAATCAACTCAAGAGTCGCAGTCGACCAGTGGGCGCGGCGAGAGCTTTGGAACCATGTGTCTGAATTATCCGTTCTTGTTCTTCATACAGGCCCTGATTTGCATGAGCTACAGCGATGCAGCCTCAGAGACGGTGTGCGATCTAGTTGTGGGGAAGCTGACGGAATCGCGCGGCTACCAGCGCAACGCATCGACAGGCTTTTCCTCTGACTACACGACGGGCGTGCGCAACTGCACCAAGCACTTGGACGGACATCTAGCGCCACCATCCGCTACGTCAACACTGTCAGAGAGTATAAAAGCAACTCAAGAGTGGCAGTCGACCGGTAGGCGTGGCGAGAGCTTCGAGCCATACGTCAAAAGAAACCGTTCTTGTCCTTGATATAGGCACAGAGGTGCATCAGCTACAGCGATGCAGCCTCAGTTGTGGATTGCGATCCAGCTGCGGGGAAGCTGACGGAATTGCGCGGTCACAAGTGCAATGTATCTACAGGTTTTTCAACTGATGGCACGACGGGTCTGCCCAGCTGGACGACGCACTTGGACCGACATCGTTCGCCACCATCCGCAAGGTCACCACTATCGGGGAGGATAAAAGCAACTCAAGAGTGGCAGTTGACCAGTGGACGTGGCCGGAGCTTTGCAGCCATGCTTTTAAAGAATCCGTTCTTGTTCTTGATACAGGCTCTGATGTTCATCAGCTACAGCGATGTAGCCTCAAATATGGAGTGCGATCCAGCTGCGGGTGAGCCGACAGCCACCAGCGCAATGCACCGAAAGGCTATTCCACTAACGGCACAATGGCTCTGCGCAACTGGACGACGCAGTTGGACCGACAACGAGCGCCAGCATCCGCTACGTGAACACTATTAGAGAGTATAAAAGCAACTCCAGAGTGGTAGTGGACCAGTGGGGAGGCGAGAGCTGTGGAACCACGCGTCTAAAAATTAGTTCTTGTATTAGATACAGGCCTTGATTTGCATCTGCAACAGCGATGCAGCCTCTGCTGCGGAGTGCGAACCAGCTGCGGGGAAGGTGACGAAATTGCGCGGCCGCCAGCGCAATGAATCGACAGGCTTTTCCACTGATGACACGACGGCTCTGCGCAGCTGGAAGACGCACTTGCACCGACATGGAGCGCCACCCTGTGCTACGTCACCACTATCGGAGAGTATAGAAGCAACTCAAGAGTATCAGTCGACCTGTGGGTGCGGTGAGAGCTTTGGAGCCGTGCGTCTAAAGAATCCGTTCTTGTTCTTGAAACAGGCCCTGATTTCCATCAGCTACAGCGCTGCATCCTCAGCTACGGAGTGGGATCCAGTTGCGGGGAAGCTGACGGAATCGCGCGGCGCCCAGTGCAATGCAGCGACAGGCTTTTCCACTGACGACACGACGGGTCTGCGCAGCTGGACGACGCACTTCGACCGACATCGAGAGCCACCATCCGCTACGTCACCACTATAAGAGAATAGAAAATCAACTCAAGAGTCGCAGTCGACCAGTGGGCGCGGCGAGAGCTTTGGAACCATGTGTCTGAATTATCCGTTCTTGTTCTTCATACAGGCCCTGATTTGCATGAGCTACAGCGATGCAGCCTCAGAGACGGTGTGCGATCTAGTTGTGGGGAAGCTGACGGAATCGCGCGGCTACCAGCGCAACGCATCGACAGGCTTTTCCTCTGACTACACGACGGGCGTGCGCAACTGCAAGAAGCACTTGGACGGACATCTAGCGCCACCATCCGCTACGTCACCACTATCGGAGGGCATAAAAGCAATTCAAAAGTAGTAGTCTACCAGTGGGCGCGGCGAGAGCTTTGGAGCCATGCGTCTAAAGAATCCGTTCTTGTTGAGACAGTCCCTTATTTCCATCAGATACAGCGATGCAGACTCAGCTGCGCGGAAGCTGGCGGCTACCAGCGCAGTGCATCGAAAGGCTTGTACATTCACGACACGACGGGTCTGTACAGCTGGACGACGTAGTTGGGCCGACATCGTGCGCCACCGTTTGCTACGTCAGCACTATCAGAGAGTAATAAAGCAACTGAAGAGTGACTGTCGACCTGTGGGCGCGGCGAGAGCTTTGGAACTATGCGTCTAAAGAAGGCGTTCTTGTCCTTGATACAGGCACAGATTTGCATCATATACAGCGATGCAGCCTCAGCTACGGAGTGCGATCCAGCTGCGGGGAAGCTGATGGAATTGCGCGGCCACCAGCGAAATGCATCGACAGGCTTTTCCAGTGACGGCACGATGGGTTTGCTCAGCTAGACCACGCGCTTGGACCGACATCGAGAGTCGGCACACGCTACGGCACCACTATCTGAGAGTATAAAAGCAACTCAACAGTGGCAGTCGACCTGTGGGCGCGGCGAGAGCCTTGGATCCATGCGTCTAAAGAATCCCTTCTTCATCTTGATACAGACTGCGATATGCATTAGCTACAGCGATGAATCCTCAGCTACAGAGTGCGATCCAGCTGCGAGGAAGCTGACGGAATTTCGCGGTCACCAGTGCAATGCATCGACAGGCTTTTCCACTTATGACACGACGGGTCTGCGCAGCTGGAGGGCGCACTTGGACCGACATCGAGCGCCACCATCCACTACATCACCACTATCGAAGCGTATAAAAGCCACTCAAGAGTGGCAGTCGACCAGTCGGCGCTGCGAGAGCTTTGGAGCCATGCGTCTAAAGAATCCGTTCTTGTTCTTGATACAGGCCCTGATTTGCATCAGCTACAGAGATGCAGCCTCAGCTACGGAGTGCGATCGAGCTTCCGGGAAGCTGACGGAATTGCGCGGCCACCACCACAATGCATTGACAGGCTTTTCCACTGACGACACGATGGGTCTGCGCAGCTCGACGACGCACTTGGACCAACATCGAACGCCTTCATCCGCTACGTTACCACTATGAGAGAGTATAAAAGCAACTCAAGAGTGGCAGTCGAGCAGTGGGCGAGGTGGGACCTTTGGAACGATGCGTCTAAAGAATGCGTTCTTGTTTTAGATAGAGGGCCTAATTTGTATCAGCTACAGCAATGCAGCGTCAGAGTAAGAGTGCGAGCCAGCTGCGAGGAAGCTGACGGAATTGCGAGGGCACCCGCGCAATGTATCGACAGGCTTTTCCACTGACGACACCATGGGTATGCGCAGCTGGGCGACGCACTTGGACCGACATCGAGCGCCACCATCCGCTACGTCACTACTATCAGAGAGTATAAAAGCAACTCAAGAGTTGCAGTCGACCAGTGGGCAATACGAGAGCATTGGAACCATTCGTCTAAAGAATGTTTTCTTGTTCTTGATACAGGCCCTGATTTGCATCAGCTACAGAGATGCAGCATCAGCTACGGAGTGCGATCCAGCTTCGCGGAAGCTGACGGAATTGCGCGGCCACCAGCGCAATGCATCGACAGGGTTTTCCACTGACAACACGACGGGTCTGCGCAGCTGGACTACGCACTCGGAACGGCATCGAGCGCCACCATCCGCTACGTTACCGCTATTGCCGGCGCGGCGAGAGCTTTGGACCCTTGCGCCTAAGGAATCCGTTTTGGTTCTTCATACAGGCTTTGATTTGCATCAGCTGCAGCGATGCAGCCTCAGAGTGAGAGTGCCAGCCAGCTGCGGGGAAGCTAACGGAATTGAGCGCTCACTAGCCCAATGCATCGACAGGCTTTTCCGCTGATGACACGGCGGGTCTGTGCAGCTGGACGACACATTTGAACAATGTGTGCCACCATCCACTACCTCATCACTATCAGAGAGTATAAAATCAGCTCAAGAGTGGCAGTCGATCAGTGGGCGAGGCCGAGCTTTGCAACCATGCGTCTAACGAATGCTTTCTTGTTTTAGATGCAGGCCCTGATTTGCATCAGCTACAGCGATGCAGCCTAAGAGAAAGAGTGGGAGCCAGCTGCGGGGATTCTGACGGAATTGTTCGGCCACCAGCGCAATGCATCGATAGGCAGTTCGACTGACGACATGACGGGTCTGCGCCGCAGGACGACGCATTTGGACCGACATCGAACGCCACCATCGGCTACGCCACCACTATCAGAGAGTATAAAAACCACCCAAGAGTGGCAGTCGACCAGCCGGCGCGTGGAGAGCTTTGGAAGCATGCGTCTCAAAAAAGCTTTCTTGTTCTTGATACAGGCACTGATTTGCCTCAACTACAGCGATGCAGCCTCTGAATAAGAGTGCGAGCCTGCTGCGGGGCAGCTAACGGAAATTCCGCGGTCACCAACGGAATGCATGCACAGGCTTTTCCACTGTTGACACGAAAGGTCTCCGAAGCTGCACGACGAACTTGGACCGACATCGAGCGCCGCCTTAAGCTACCTCGCCACTATCAGAGAATATAAAAGCAACTCAACAGTGGCAGTCGACCGGTGGGCGAGGCGAGAGCTTTGGAACCATGCGTTTAAAGAAGGCGTTGGGGCTTTAGATAGAGCCCCTGATTTGTATTTGCTACAGCAATGCAGCCTCAGACTAAGAGTGCTAGCCAGCAGCGGGGAAGTTGACGGAATTGCGCAGCCACCAGCGCAATGCATCGACAGGCATTTCCACTGACGACACGACGGTTCTGCGCAGCTGGACGACGCACTCGGACCGACATCAAATCCCACCATAAGCTACGTGAACACTATCAGAGAGTACAAAAGCAAGAGTGGCAGTCGACCATCGGGCGCGACTAAACTTTGGGAATAATGCGTCTGAACAATCCGTTCTTGTTCTTGATACAGGCCCTGATTTGGTTCAGCTACAGCGATACAGCCTCAGCTAAGGCGCGCGATCCAGCTGCGGGGAAGCTGACAGAATTGCGCGGTCACCAGCGTAATGCATATAGCGGCTTTTCCACTGATGACACGACGGGTCTGCGCAGCTGGATGACGCACTCGTACCGACATCGAACGCCACCATCCCCTACGTCACTACTAGAGAGTATAAAAGCAACTCAAGAGTTACAGTCAACCAGTGGGCGCGGCGAGAGCTTTGGAGCCATGCGTTTAAAGAAACCGTTCTTGTTCTTGATACAGGCCTTGATTTGCATCAGCTACAGCGATGCAGCTTCAGCTACGGAGTGCGATCCAGCTGCGGGGAAACTGACGGAATTGCGCGGCCACCAGCGCAATGCATCGGCAGGCTTTTCCACGGATAACACGATGGGTCGACGCAGCTGGAAGACGCACAAACACCGACATCGAGTGCCACCATCAGCTACGTCACCACTATCAGAGAGCACGAAAGCAACTCAAGAGTGGCACTCGACCAGTGGGCGAGGCGAGAGGCTTGAAACCATGCGTGTAAAGAATGCCTTCCTGTTTTAGATAGACGCCCTGATTTGCATCACCTACAGCGATGAAGCCTAAGAGTCAGAGTGCGAGCCAGCTGCGGGGAAGCTGACGGAATTGCGCGGCCACCCGCGCAATGCATCGATAGGTACTTCCACTGACCACACAGCGGGTCTGCGCAACTGGACGACGAACTTGCACCGACATCGAACGCCACCATCCGTTACGTCATCACTATCACAGAGTATAAAAGCGACTCAAGAGTGGCAGTCGACCAGTGGATGAGGCGAGAGGTTTGGAACCATGCGTGTAAAGAATGCGTTCTTGTCCTTGATACAGGCACTGATTTGCATCAGCTACAGCGTTACAGCCTCAGGTACGAGGCGCGATCCAGCTGCAGGGAAACTGACGGAATTGCGCGGCCACCTGCGCAACGCTTCGACAGGCATTTCCACTGACTACACGACGGGTCTGCGCAGCTGCACGACGCACGTGCACCGACATCGAACGCCACCATCCGCTCTGTCACCACTATCACAGAGTATAGAAGCAACTCAAGAGTGGCAGTCGACCAGTGGGCGAGGCTGAGCTTTCCAACCATGCGTCTAACGAATGTGTTCTTGTTTTACTTACAGGCCCTGATTCGCATCAGGCACAGCGATGCAGCCTCAGAGTCAGAGTGCTAGCCAGCTGCGGGGAAGCTGACGGAATTGCGCGGCGACCAGCGCAATGCATCGACAGGCATTAACAATTACGACACGACGGGTCTGCGCATCTGGACGACGCACTCTGACCGACATCAAACGCCACCCTAAGCTACGTGAACACTATCAGAGAGTACAAAAGCGAGAGTGGCAGTAGACCAGTGGGTGCGGCTAAAGTCTTGGAATTATGCGTCTAAAGAATCCGTTCTTGTTCTTGATACAGGCCCTGATTTGCATCAGCTACAGCGATTCAGCCTCAGCTACGGAGTGCGATCCAGCTGCAGGGAAGCTCACGGAATTGTGCGGTCACCAGCGCAATGCATCGAGAGGCATTTCCACTGACCAAACGATGGGTCTGCGTAGCTGGACGACGCACTTGCACCGACATCGAACGCCACCATACGCCACCTCACCACTATCAGGGAGTATAAAAGCAACTCAACAGTGGCAGTCGACCAGTGAGCGCGATGAGAGCTTTGCAATCATGTGTCTAAACAATGCGTTCTTGTTTTAGAAAGAGGCCCTGATTTGCATCAGCTGCAGCGAAGCAGCCTCAGGGTCAGAGAGCGAGCCAGCTGCGGGAAGCTGACGGAATTGCGCGGCCATCATCGCAATGCATCGACAGGCTTTTCCACGGAGAACACGTTGGGTCTGCGCTGCTGGACGACGCATATGGACCGACATCGAGTGCCACTATCCGCTACGTCACCATTATCTGAGAGTATAAAAGCAACACTAGAGTGGCAGTCGACGAGACGGCGCAGCGACAGCTTTGGAACCATGCGTCTAAACAACGCGTCCTTGTTTTAGATAGAGGCTCTGATTTGCATCATCTACAGCGATGCAGCCTCAGAGTCAGAGTGCGAGCCAGGTGCGGGGAAGCTGAAGTAATTGCGCGGCCACTAGCGCAATGCATCGACAGGCATTTCCCCTGACCACACGACGGGTCTGCGCAACTGGACGACGCACTTGCACCGACATCAAACGCCACCATTCGTTACGTCCTCACTCTCACAGAGTATAAAAGCAACTCAAGAGCGGCAGTCGACCAGCCGGCGCGGCGAGAGCTTTTGAACCATTTGTCAAAAGAATGCTTTATTGTTCTTGATATAGGCCCTGATTTGCATCAGCTACTGCGATGAAGCCTCAGCTACGGAGTGCGATCCTACTGCGGGGAATTTGACGGAATTGCGCGGCCACCAGCGCAATGCATCGACAGGCTTTTCCACTGACGACACGACGGGTCTGCGCAGCTGGACGAGGCACTTGGATCGACAGCGAGCGCCACCATCCGCTACGTGAACACAATCAGCGAGTACAAAAGCAACTAAATAGTGGCCGTGGACCAGTCGGCGCGGCGAGAGCTTTAGATCTATGCGTCTAAAAAACCGTTCTTCTCCTTCATACGCGCACAGATTTGCATCAGCTACAGAGATACAGCCTCAGCTTCGGAATGCAATCCAGCTGAGGGTAAGCTGACGGAATTGCGGGGCCACCAGCGCAATGCATCGACAGGTATTTCCACTGACGACACGACGGGTCCGCGCAGCTGGACGACGCACTCTGACCGACATCAAATCCCACCATCCCCTACGTCACTACTATCGGAGACTATAAAAGCAACTCAAGAGTTACAGTCGACCAGTGGGCGCGGCGAGAGCTTTGGAGCCATGCGTTTAAAGAATGTGTTCTTGTCCTTGATACAGGCCCTGATTTGCATCAGCTACAGCGATGCAGCTTCAGCTACGGAGTGCGATCCAGCTGCGGGGAAACTGACGGAATTGCGCGACCACCAGCGCAATGCGTCGACTGGCTTCAGAGAGTACAAAAGCAAGAGTGGCAGTCGACCAGTGGGCGCGGCTAAAGTTGTGGAATAATGTGTCTAAAGAATCTGTTCTTGTTCTTGATACAGGCCCTGATTTGCATCAGCTACAGCGATGCAGCCTCAGCTACGGTGAGCGTTCCAGCTGGCAGAAGCTGACAGAATGGCGCGGTCACCAGCGCAATGCATCGACCGGCTTTTCCACTGATGACACGACGGGTCTGCGCAGCTGGATGACGCACTCTGACCGACATCAAATCCCACCATCCCCTACGTCACTATTATCGGAGAGTATAAAAGCAACTGAAGAGTTGAAGTCCACCAGTGGGCGCGGCGAGAGCATTGGAGCCATGCGTTTAAAGAATCCGTTCTTCTCCTTGATACAGGCCCTGATTTGCATCAGCTACAGCGATGCAGCTTCAGCTACGGAGTGCAATCCAGCTGCGGGGAAACTGACGGAATTGCGCGGCCACCAGCGCAATGCATCGGCAGGCTTTTCCACGGATAACACGATGGGTCGGCGCAGCTGGAAGACGCACAAGCACCGACATCGAGTGCCACCATCCGCTACAACCCCAATATCAGAGTGCACGAAAGCAACTCAAGAGTGGCACTCGACCTGTGGGCGAGGCGAGAGGTTTGGAACCATGCGTGTAAAGAATGCGTTCTTCTTTTAGATAGAGGGCCTGATTTGCATCAGCTACAGCGATGAAGCCTCAGAGTCAGAGTGCGAGCCAGCTGCGGGGAAGCTGACGGAATTGCGCGGCCACAAGTGCAATACATCGACAGGCTTTTCCACTGACGATACGACGGGTCTGCGCAGCAGGACGACGCACTTGGACCGACATCGCGCGCCACCATCCACTACGCCACCACTATCAGAGGGTATAAATCCAACTCAAGAGTGGCAGTTGATCAGTGGGCGCGGCGGGAGCTTTGGAACCATGCATCTAAAGGATCCGTCCTTGTTCTTGATACATGCCGTGATTTGCATCAGCTACAGCGATGCAGCCCCAGCTACGGAGAGCGATCCAGCTGCGGGAAAGCTGACGAAATTCAGCGGTCACCCACCCAATGTATCGCCAGCTTTTTCCACTGACGACACAACGGGTCTGCATAGCTGGACGACGCACTTGGACCGCCATCGTGCACACCATCCGATACGTGACCACTATCAGAGAGTATAAAAACGACTCTACGGTAGCAGTCGACCAGCCGGCGCGGCGAGAGCTTGGGAACCATGCGTCTAAAGAACGCGTTCTTGTTCTTGATACAGGGCCTGATTCGCATCAGCTACAAAGTGCGATCCCGCTGCAGGAAAGCTGACAGAATGGCGCCGCCACCAGCGCATTACATCGACCGGCTTTTCCGCTGATGACACGATGGGTCTGCGCAGCTGGATGACGCACTCTGACCGACATCAAATCCCACCATCCGCTACGTCACGACTATGAGAGGGTATAATTGCAACTCAAGAGTCGCAGTCAACCAGTGGGCGTGGCGGAGCTTTGGAACCATGCGTATAAATAATCCGGTCTTGTTCTTCATACAGGCCCTGATGTGAATCAGCTACAGCAATGCCGCCTCAGCTACGGGTGCGATCCAGCTGCGGGGACGCTGACAGCCACCAGCGCAATGCATCGACAGCCTTTTCCACTGACGGCACGACGGGTCTTCGCAGCTCGACGACTCGCTTGGACTGAGATCGAGCGCCACCACGCACTACGTCACCACCATCAGAGAATATAAAACAACTCAAGAGTGGCAGTAAACAAGTCGGCGAGGCGAGGACTTTGGAACCATGCGTCTAAAGAATGCGTTCTTGTTCTTGATACAGGCCCTTATTTGCATCAGCTACAGGGACGCAGCCTCAGCTACGGAGAGCGATCCAGCGCCGGGGAAGCTGAGGGAATTGCACGGCCACCAGCCCATTGCATCGCCAGGCTTTTCCAGTGACGACACGATGGGTTTCCGCTGCTGGACAACGCACTTGGACCGACATCGAACGCCACCATCCGCTACGTACGCACTCGCAGAGAGTATAAACACAACTCAAGAGTGGCAGTCGACCAGTGGGCGAGGGGATAGCTTTGCAACCATGCGTCAAAAGAATGCGTCCCTGTTTTTGATACAGGCCCTGATTTTCATCAGCTACAACGATGCAGCCTCACAGTCGCAGTGCGAGCCAGCTGTGGGGTAGCTGACGGAATTGCGCGGCCACTAGCCCAATGCATCAACATGCATTTCCAAAGATGACACGACGGGTCTGCGCAGCTGGACGAGCACTTGGACCGACATCGAGCGCCACCAACCGCTACGTCACCACTATCAGAAAGTATAAACGCAACTCAAGAGTAGTAGTCGACCAGTGGGCGCGGCGAGAGCATTGGAACTATGCGTCTAAAGAAACCGTTGTTGTCCTTGATACAGGCCCTGATGTGCATCAGCTACAGCGATGCAGCCTCAGCGTCTTAGTTCGAGCCAGCTGCAGGGAAGCTGAGGGAATTGCGTGGTCACCAGCGCAATGTGTCAACAGGCATTTCCACTGACGACACGACAGGTCTACGCAGCTAGAACACGTACTTGGACCAACATTGAGCGCCACCATCCGCTGCGTCACCACCATCAAAGAGTATGAAAGCAACATAAGAGTGACACTCGAATAGCGGGTGCGGCGACAGCTTTAGAACCATGGGTCTAAAGAATCCGTTCTTGTTCTTGATACAGATCCGGTTTGCATCAGCTACAGCGATGAAGCTTCAGCTATGGAGTGCGATCCAGCTGCGGGGGAAGCTGGCGGAATTGCGCAGCCACCAGAGCAATGCATCAAAACGCATTTCCACTGACGACACGACAGGTCTGCGCAGCTGGATGATGTTCTTGGACCGCCATTGAGCGCCATAATCCGCTACGTCAGTACTATCAGAGCCTATAAAAGCTACTCAAGAGTGGCAGTCGACCAGTGGGTGAGGTGAGAGCTTTGGAACGATGCGTCTAAACCTTGTCTTTTTGTTCTTGATACAAGCCCTATTATGCATCAGCTCCAGCGATGCAGCCTCAGAGTCGGAGTGCGAGCCAGCTGCGGTGAAGCAGACGGAATTGCGCGGCCACCAGCGCAATGCATCGACAGGCTTTGCCAGTGACGACAGGACGGGTCTGCGCAGCTTGACGACGCACTTGGACCGACTTCGAGCGCCACCATCCACTACGTCCCCACTATCAGAGAGTATAAAAGCAACTCAAGAGTGGCAGTCGACCAGTGGGCGAGGCGAGAGCTTTGGAACCATGCTTCTAAAGAATGCGTTCTTGTTCTTGATACAGGCCCTGATTGGCATCAGCTACAGCGATGCAGCCTCAGCTGCGGAGAGTGATCCAGCTGCGCGGAAGACGACGGAACAGCGCCGCCACTAGCGCTATGGATCAGCAGGCATTTCCACTGAGGACGCGACGGTTCTCCGCAGCTTGACGACGCACTTGCACCGACATGGAGTGCCACCAACCGCTACGTCACCACTATCGCAAAGTATAAATGCAACTCAAGAGTAGCGGTCGACCAGTTGGCGCGGCGATAGCATTGGAACTATGCGTCTAAAGAAACCGTTCTTTTCCTTGATACAGGCACTCATTTGCATCAGCTACAGCGATGCAGCCTCAGCTGCTGAGTTCGAGCCAGCTGCACGGAAGCTGACGGAATTGCGCGGTCACCAGCGCAATATATCAACAGGCTTCTCTACTGACGACACGACGGGTCTGCGGAGCTGGAGGCCGCACTTGGACCGACAACAAGTGCCACCATCCGCTACGTCCCCCCTATCAGGGATAATAAAAGCAACTCAAAAGTGGCAGTCGACCAGTGGGCGAGGCGAGATCTTTGGAACCATCCGTCTAAATAATCCGTTCTTGTTTTTCATACAGGCCCTGATTGGCCTCAGCTTCAGCGATACGGCCTCAGTTACCGAGTGCGATCCAGCTGCGGGGAAGCTGACATAATTGCGCGGCCACCAGTGCAATGCATCGACATGCTTTTCCACTTACGACAAGACGGGTCTGCGCAGTTGGACGACGCACTTGGACCGACATCGAGCGCCACCATCCGCTACGTCCCCACTATTACAGAGCATAAAAGCAACTCTGGAGTGGCAGTCGACCAGTGGTCACGGCGAGAGTATTGGAACTATGCTTCTAAAGAAACCGTTCTTGTCCTTGATACAGGCCCTGATTTGCATCAGCTACATTGATGCAGCGTCAGCTACTGAGTTCGAGCCAGCTGCGGGGAACCTGACGGAATGGCGCGGTCACCAGCGCTATGCATCAACAGGCTTTTATATTTGCGACACGACGGGTCTCCGCAGCTGGAGGCCGCACTTGGACCGACAATGAGCGCCACCATCCGCTACGTCACCACTATGAGAGTGTATACAAGCAACTCAAGAATGGCAGTCGCCCAGTGGGCGAGGCGAGAGTTTTGGAACCATGCGTCTAAAGAATGCGTTCTTTTTCTTGATACAGGCCCCCATTTGCATCAGCTACCGCAATGCAGCCTCAGCTACGGAGTGCGATTCAGCTGTGGGGAAGTTGACTGAATTGCGCGGCCACTAGCGCAATGCAGACTTTTCCACTGACGACACGACGTTGCGCGGCTCCGACGTTCCGCGGACATACGAGAGGGGCGCTGTTTTTAACAACTGGAACAGCGACGACAAACTGCGACATACCTTCGCATTGGAAGACGCTGCCAGGACGTGGTTCGAGAACCGAGAAAACACCTTAACGACCTAGGAGCTGTTCCGAAGCGGCTTCCTGCAGATATTCGCAAGCGTCGTACGCCGAGAACGAGCCCAAGCACTATTGGAAACCCGGGTTCAACTACCAAATCACACAACCGCAATCGTCACGGAGGAAATGAGCCGTCTATTCCGCCACGCCAACCCTGAAATGCCCGAGGAGAAGAATTTCCGCCTACTCTTGTGTGGTGTGAAGGAGGAACCTTTTGCCGGAATGGTACGAAGCCCACCGAAGGCCGTCGACGAATTTCGTCGCGAGGCCACCAGCATCGAGAAGACACTCGACATGCGAAACCGGCAATTCCACCGCGGCACGAACACGACAAACTACGTCGGCGTTCAGTCACTGGCCAACGAAGACCTGCGCGAGACTATCCCTTGGGTCGTGCGGAAGGAGCTACAGAAGCTGTTCCCAAAATCACAGCCTCAAGTGGCTTCAATTGCCGACGCCGTACGCGAGCAGCTCCAACAACAACTCGGAGTAGCCTCTGAATCGTCGCAGCCTCAGCTGCAAGCGATGACATGCACCGCTGTATCCCGCCGTCACGTTCCCCCTCCGCGGCCAATGCAGGGCCAAGTGACGAAACTGTTCCGTCGTCCACCACTACCCCACGGCCAGCGCAAAGAAGCCGTCCCCTCACGCGGCGTTGCAAGGAAGACTGAAGTTTGGCGCACCCCCGACCACCGTCCACTTTGCTATCACTGCGGAGAAGCCGGGCACGTCTACCGCCGATGCCTATACCGGCAGATGGGACTTCGAGGGTTCGCCGTTAACACGCCGCGACCACAGATCGGCGAACGACCTCGCGATATAGCCGACTACCTCGCCGCCACTCAATGGAGCCCTCGACGACCGTCCCGTTCGCCGTCACCAGGCCGCTACCTATCGCTGCAGTGCCGACCATACACCGGCGCAATCCGGGGCCGCTCTGCGAGCCCATATCCGGAAAACTAAAAGCAGCAACCGATGGAGGTGCGGTTGCTGTTCGTCGAACTGACGAAAATCCTCCGCCACCTGCGAAGACGACGAAGAGAGCATCTCGACGACCTAATAAGGACACGCCACCGTCCCGACGAAGTCAGCAAGCCAAGACTACACCGACAAAAGACGACTTGACGACGCGACGTTGCAACTTTTGTTCAACACGACGCAGCCGTGATCCGACGCCAAGACCTAACTGCAACGCCAGAGAAAGAACCACCGCCCTAGACGTGCTTCTCGACAGCCACGCAGTTACCGCCTTAGTGGACACAGGGGCTTATTACTCCGTCATGAGTGGACACATCGCCGCCCAGTTGAAGAAAGTTAAGACTACATGGGAAGGCCCTCAAATTCGGACCGCTGGATGACACCTCATAACGCCGACTGGTATATGCACGGCAAGAATTGCCATTCAGCACCGAACTTACCCTGGCACCTTCGTTATCCTCCAACAGTGTTCACGAGACGTCATTCTCGGTATGGACTTAATATACCAACACGGCGCAATCATCGACCTGAAGTTGAAGTCAATAACGCTGTCGGAAGATAAAGCGAAACCGCCGGAGAACCCTCGTAGTCACCACGCCTTGATTGTGCTCGAAGATCAAGTGAGCATCCCGCCTTGCTCCAGTATTGTTATTTCGGTCTGAACCGAAACACCCGCTGACGTAGAAGGCGTCATCGAAGCCGACCAACGTCTACTGCTCGACCGCGAAATTTGTCTCGCAAGAGGGATCGCTCTACTGCACGGAGGAAACACAAAAGTGTTGCTGAAAAACTTCAGCCAGGAGTTCAAGCACATCAACAATGGCACGACGATCGCAAACATCGAGGAACTTCCGGAAACCAGCAATGTGTTTGTCCTCTCGGATTCTGCCGCATCTACCCCGATCACCTTAGTTCCCGAACCAGACTTCGACATTAATCCAAGTCTCCCCACCATTAAGTAACAAGAGCTCAGAAGTTTACTTGGACGATGCAAAGAGTGTTTCTCGACGTCTTTAAGGCAAACCATCGCATAATAGCCGAAGAGCGCGTTCGACCACTCCGCCAGAGCCCTTATCGAGGTTCTACGCGAGAACATGAAGCTACAAGGCACTAAGTCGACGAAATTCTGCGCGAAGACATCATGCAGCCATCAACAAGCCTGTGGGCATCTCCTGTAGTCTTGGTGAAGAAAACGGACGGAACCCTACGTTTCTGCGTCGATTATCGTCGTCTGAACAAGATCATCAAGAAGGACGTATACCCCGTCCCACGGATAGACGACGCATTGGATCGGCTGCGCAACGCTAAATACTTCTCGTCGATAGACCTCAAGTCTGGCTATTGGCAAATTGAATTCGACGAAAGAGATCGCGAAAAGACCGCCTTCGTCACCCCGGACGACCTCTACGAGTTCAAGGTTATGCCATTCGAACTGCTCTCGGCGCGTGCAAAGTTCCAGCGCGTGATGGACACGGTGTTAGCAGGATTGAAGTGGCAGACCTGTCTTGTTTACTTGGATGATGTCGTTTTCTTCGTCGGAAATTTTGACGATCACTTTAGGCGACTTGCAACAGTACTAGAGGCCAACAGCACATCAGGGCTTACTCTGAAGCCGGAAAAGTGCCGCTTCGCTTGCGGCGAGCTTCAGTTTCTAGGCCATGTCATCAGAAAATCTGGAGTCCGCAGCAACCCGCAGAAGACAGCTGCCATCGCAAAGTTCCCGCATCCCACCGACAAGAAGGCACTGCGTAGATTCCTTGGCATGTGTGCCTACTACAGGCGCTTTATCAAGGAATTTCCACGCATCGCGGAGCCACAAACGCATCTAACCAAATCTGATGTCGAGTTCAAGTGGGAAACGCCGCAGGCCGTTGCATTTCAAGAACTGAAACGACGCATGCAGTCGCCGCAGGTACTTGCACACTTCGACGAGGACGCCGATATCAAAATCCACACTGACGCCAGTAGCCTAGGCATCGGTGCCGTTCTAGTCCAGAGAAAAGATGGACATGAACACGTGATAGCTTACGCTAGCCTGTCGCTGTCATAAGCGGAAGGCAACTATCTACGACCGAAAAGAAATCCCTCGTCATCATTTGGGCTACAGCAAAAATCCGCCCTTACCTATATGAGAGGCCATTCAAAGTGGTCAGCGACCATCACGCTTTGTGTTGGCTAGCTAACATAAAAGACCCTTCATGACGGCTGGCACGATGGAGCCTCAAACTAAAGAATAGGACATCACTGTAACTTACAAGTCCGGAAGAAAACACTGAGATGCCGGTTGCCTATCACGCACCCCCATTGACCCGCCGCCGCAAGATGACGAGGATGACGACGCTTTCTCTGGAATAATAAGCGCGGAAGACTTCGCCGAACAGTAACGAAGAGGCCCGGAGCTAAAAGCCGCAGTCGAGTATTTGGAAGGGCACACCGACGTTGCCCCTAGGGCATTTAAGCGTGGATTGTCTTAGTTCACGCTTCGAAACAACCTACTCGGGAAGAAGAACTTCTGACCAATCCGCACCAACTACCTTTTTGTCGTTCCGTCGGCGCTGCGTCCAGAAGTACTGCACGCCCTACATGACGATCCGACCTTTGGGCACCTCGGTTTTTCCCGGAAGCTATCGAGAATACAAGAAAGGTATTACTGGCTGCACATAACCGCCGATGTCGCCTGTTACGTCAAGACACGCCGAGACTGTCAGCGACGCAAGACACCAGCGACAAGGCAAGCGGGATTACCACAGCCGATCAAGCCTTCTTACCGACCCTTTCAACAGATCGGTATGGATTTGTTGGGACCGTTTCCGACATCAACTTCCGGAAATAAGTGAATCGTCGTGGCGACGGACTATCTCACCCGCTTAACTGAAACTCAAGCTCTACCGAAAGGCAGCGCAGTCGAAGTGGCGAAATTTCTCGTCGAGAACATCCTGCTACGACATGCTGCTCCAGAAGTTCTCATCACCGACAGAGGAACGGCTTTTACAGCATAGCTCACGCAAGCCATTCTGCAATACAGCCAGAGAAGTCACACGAAGACAACTGCCCACCATCCGCAGACGAATGGTCTCACAAAACGCCTGAACAAGACCGTCGCCGACATGCGAGCAATGTACGTCGACGTCGAGCACAAGACGTGGGATGCGGTCCTGCCGTACGTAACATTTGCTTACAGCACGGCGGTGCAAGGAACAACACAGATAACGCCATTCAAGCTGGTTTACGGCAGGAACCCGACGACGACGCTCGACGCCATGCTGCCGCACGTCACTGACGAGGAGAACCTTGACGTCGCTACCTACCCCCAGCGCGCCGAAGAAGCCCGACAGCTCGCCCGCCTGCGGATCAAGAACCAGCAGAGGACAGACAGCCGACACTACAACCTCCGACGACGCTTCGTGGA
Source organism: Dermacentor andersoni (assembly GCF_023375885.2). Taxonomy (NCBI): domain Eukaryota; kingdom Metazoa; phylum Arthropoda; class Arachnida; order Ixodida; family Ixodidae; genus Dermacentor; species Dermacentor andersoni. Next base: position 219,531,294 of record NC_092815.1, read on the forward strand.
GTACCAGCCCCGCGACCGTGTTTGGGTATGGACGCCGATACGCCGACGAGGACGCAGTGAGGAACTACTACGACGCTATTTCGGACCCTACAATGTCATCCGACGTATTGGTGCACAGGACTATGAGGTCGTGCCAGACGGCATTTCGCATTCACAGCGGCGCCGCGCATGATCTGAAGTGTTCCACGTGGTGCGCCTTAAACTCTTTTACGGACGCTGACGAACTTCCTTATTTTATTGTTTTCTTTGCTACGAGTGCTTTTCTTTATTACTTTCGTTTCTTTGCAGCATCGGGCTGATGCTTTTTAAAAGAGGGGTATTGACAAGTGTACTTATCTGTATCGTGTGACCACGTTTCGCAGCCTAACAAATGTTATCGCACAGCGTGGGACGCGCCTGCATGTATCCGAAGTTTCTGTAAAGTTATCGATGCTTCTATCCGCTGTCTGTTGGCGGCGACCTTGTCTTTCATCGCCTGACGCGTATGGTGTAGAACTTTGTGGAAGGCACGCGGATCCGAACGACTAGTCTGGAACGTTCGACGACTGCTGTATAAAAGCCGACGCGCTTGACCCGCTGATCAGATTTTCGGCGATCGCCGACCGTGTTCGCCGCTATCGTTGTGCTATAAGTGTAGCCTGTTTTTGTGGGCACAGGTTCGCCCAATAAAAGTTAGTTTTGTCTTTCACAGTATTGCTACTGTGTTCTTGAACACCATGAACAATGAACACCACGTGACAATATTACGCACAGTTGCCAGTGTACAAATTGAGGAATCGCTTACGCACCGTGTTCTTGTTTGAAATTTAACCCGCTCGATTTCGCCCGTTCATTGGTCTTTGTTGCCGCGACAGTTTTGCAAAGGAATGCCAAGGAGTGCCAAAGGAGTGCCAGAATTCTAGGCAATTTTGCCAACTAATGGCGCTTCCAGTTAAGCTGCAAAATGTTTTCCCTTCCTTATTGGCACTTTCTAGAGTTCTTTTAGTTGGGCAAAAGATTGCTATGTCGTCTACTTATGACAGGATTTTTAATTCGTGCCTTTAAGAGTGATAGCCGCATATCATTTTGTTGTTCAGAATTTTTAAGCAGAACGGTACAAGATATATGGCGAATAGGAGGCTTGAGGCTGGCCATCCTTGGCGCACACTAGACCTTACTGGAATTCCTTCGCTAAGCTTTTTGTTAATAATAAGTTTAGCAGTACACTTTTATATGCCAACTTGACGCCTTCACTTATTACGCTGCCTACATTAACTTGCTCTAACACTGCGAACAGAATGCCATTTGCTACTTTGTCGAAAGCTTTCCCTAAATCTAGTTGTAGCATTGCTATCTTTCAGGGAAGAAGCGTCACAACCTTATAGTAAGCCCCTGGTTGTATGTATGTTTGTGAAGATGCTTCTTCCTTTGATCCCGCGTGTTTGATGAGGGTCAACTATAGTTGTGGTCACTGACTGGAGACTTCTTGCTACTACTTTCATAAAGATCTTATAATGTACATGCGTCAAACTGATGGGCCGATAAGACTCTACTGACTGCAATTTGGAAGGTTCATCGGTTCCGGTCCAGTTCCGGTCATATTGGCGTAGCTACGCGTGCACGGAGTCTCGTCGTGGCCGTAGCGACGACAGGGCTTGCAACGCGGCACTCGGCACTCGCGTCGTATGTGGCCGGTGCCATGCCACCGGAGGCAGAGCGGTGGTGTACCTGGAAGGTGCGCGAGCGCATGGTCTTCACCGACGCGAAGTTGATGAGGCAGCTGTTCCGCGGTAACGCCTACCTTCAGCCGCAGGGACACCAGGTGTGTGTGGGAGCCTTTGTCGTTGCAGCCTGCAATGCGCCACTTCTCCCTCGAAATTTCGCAGACCTTGCCAAAAGGCGCCAGGGCACCTTTCATTTCGTCTTCCGGAGTCGTATGTAGAAGCCAATACAGCTTCACCATGATGTCTTGATTTCGAGGGTCTATTACCATGTGTCGGTATTCCTTAACGCTGAAGGTTGGAGCAGAGAATCTTTTGTTTTCCCTTTTCGTCCTTGAAAGTGATCGTCCAGACGTGTCTCATCTGATAGGCACCGAGTGCCTCCACTTCCGGCATCAGCTGCAGATGGTCGAGTGCCTCAAGAAAGTGCTCGACTCTGTAGGGCCCCGCCTTTACGTCACCGTGCAAAAAAAGAAAAAACAGTCGTTGTAACTGTCAATTTTTAGGTAGTTTCGGCAAAATAACCTGATAGTCATTCGTCGGTCTGTCACTCAACCTGAGACAGCGGCTCTGCTGGGCCGCTGTTACCGCCCGTTCAGAGCGACATGTTCCGCGACCGCTCACTGCGGTGTCCGGAATCGTAATCTCTCAGCTCACGAGGCGGCTAGGAGATGGCACGGCGAACTTGAATTTGACAACAATTCGAAGCAAAGGCAATAGCTTGACGTAATTGTTCTGCGGACAACTGCAAGGTGTAGAGAAGAATTATTACAGGGAAATCAGAGATCCACCCATTCGAAGCTATTCCTAGAAAGAAAACCCCTATGGGCTGCTGTAATGAAAAGCCTCGCAGTCGAAGAAAAAGTCGTCCTGGTCCGGGATTTGAACCCAGGACGACGGCCTTTCCGGGCAGCCGCTCTACCATCTGAGCTAACCAGGCTTTTTTTCTTCTTTACCGGATTATCACAGATCTAGTATATCCACCATACTAAGAAAAGAAAAAAAAAACGAAGTGTTCGATAGTCATTACACATAGTTCTGGAAATGCACGTGTTAAAAATGCTTTAAGGTTACCAGTGTATCCAGTACAGGCAACCAGTCTGGTACTTCAGTCTGAGATTTATACACGTCTCTTTCTTGAGAAGAACTTTCAATAAAATATTGTCTGGCTTGTTTAGCGCCCACATCAGCGTTTTCTACGGTCATTCGGGTTTTCTATATTGTCACGCGGTGGTGACGCTGAAGAACACAGTAGCAATACTGAGAAGGACAAAACTAACTTTTATTCGGCGAACCTGTGCCCACAAAAACAGGCTATACTTATAGCACAACGATAGCGGCGAACACGGTCGGCGATCGTCGAAAATCTGATCAGCGGGTCCAGCGCGTCGGCTTTTATACAGTAGTCATCGAATGTTCCAGACTAATCGTTGGGACCCGCCTGCCTTCCACAAAGTTCTACACCATTCGTGTCACTCGATGAAATCGGATAACACAAGGTTCGGCGACAACAGACAGCGGATAGAAGCATCGATAACTTTCCAGAAACTTCAGATACATGAAGGCGCGTCCCGCGCTGTGCGATTAGAGTTGTTAGGCGGCGAAACGTGGTCGCCCGATAAATATATGTACTCGTGTCAATACCCCCCTCTTAAAAGCATCGACCCGATGCTGCAAACAAACGAAAGTAATACACAAAAGCACTCGCAGCAAAGAAAACAACAAAAATGACAAAGGTCGTCAGCGTCCGTAAAAGTGTTTAAGGCGCACCACGTGGACCACTTCAGATCGTGCGCGGCACCGCTGTGAATGCGAAATGCCGTCCGGCACGACCTCATACGTCGGATGACCCTGTAGGGTCCGAAATAGCGTCGCAGTAGTTTCTCACTGCGTCCTCGTCGGCGTATAGGCGTCCATACCCAAACACGATCGCCGGGCTGGTACTCGACAAAGCGTCGTCGGAGGTTGTAGTGTCGGCTGTCGGTCCTCTGCTGGTTCTTGATCAGCAAGCGGGCGAGCTGTCGGGCTTCTTCGGCGCGCTGGAGATAGGTAGCGACGTCGAAATTCTCCTCGTCAGTGACGTGCGGCAGCATGGCGTCGAGCGTCGTCATTGGGTTCCTGCCGTAAACCAGCTTAAACGGCGTGATCTGTGTTGTTTCTTGCACCGCCGAGTTGTAAGCGAATGTTACGTACGGCAGGACGGCATCCCGGGTCTTGTGTTCGACGTCGACGTACATTGCTAGCCTGTCGGCGAGGGTCTCGTTCAGGCGTTCCGTGGGACCATTCGTCTGCGGGTAGTAGGCAGTTGTCCTCCTGTGGCTTGTCTGGCGGTATTGCAGGATGGCTTGGGTGAGCTCTGCTGTAAAAGCCGTTCCTATGTCGGTGATGAGGACCTCTGGGGCACTATGTCGCAGCAGGATGTGCTCGACGAAGAATTTCGCCACTTCGGCTGCACTGCCTTTTGGTAGAGCTTTAGTTTCAGCGAAGCGGGTGAGGTAGTCCGTCGCCACGACGATCCACTTATGCCCAGATGTTGACGTCGGAAACGGCCCCAACAAATCCATCCCAATCTGCTGGAGTTGTCGACGAGGAGGTTCGATCGGCTGTAGTAATCCTGCTGGCGTTGTCGGTGTTGTCTTGCGTCGCTGACAGTCTCGGCATGTCTTGACGTAACGGGCGACGTCGGCGGTCTGGCGCGGCCAGTAATACCTTTCCTGTATCCTCGACAGCGTCCCGGAGAGTCCGAACTGCCGAGTGGTTGGGTCGTCGTGAAGGGCGTGCAGTACTTCTGGATGCAGCTCTGATGGTACAACAAGAAGGTAGCTGGCGCGGACTGGTGAGTTCTTCACGAACAGGTTGTTTTGTAGCGTGAACGAAGACAACCCATGCTTAAATGCCCTAAGGACAACGTCGGTGTTCCCTTCCAAGCACTAGACGAGGCCTTTTAGCTCCGGGTCTGCTCGCTGCTGTTTAGTGAAGTCTTCCGCGCTTATTATTCCAAGGAAGGCGTCGTCGTCCTCGTCGTCTTGCGGCGGGGGATTGATGGGGGCGCTTGATAAGCAGTCGGCGTCAGAGTGTTTTCTTCCGGACTTGTATATTACAGTGACGTCATATTCTTGGAGTCTGAGGCTCTACCGCGCCAGCCGTCCTTAAGGATCCTTTAAGTTAGCTAGCCAACACAACGCGTGATGGTCGCTGAAAACTTTGAATGGCCTGCCATAGAGGTAAGGGCGGAATTTTGCTGTAGCCCAAATGATGGCAAGGCATTCCTTTTCTGTCGTAGAAGTCCGTCTTTCCTCTGGACTCGGACGGCACCGAGGCCTAGGCTAGTGGCGTCAGTGTGGATTTCAGTATCGGCGTCCTCGTTGAAGTGTGCAAGTACCGGACGCGACTGCATGCGTAGTTTGAGTTCTTCAAATGCGTCGGCCTGCGGAGTTTCCCACTTCAACTCGACATCACATTTCGTTAGATGTGTTAGCGGCTCCGCGATGCGTGAAAAGACCTTGACAAAGCGCCTAAAATAGGCACACATGCCAAGGAATCAGCGCACTGCCTTCTTGTCGATTGGCTGCGGGAACTTTGCGATGGCAGCTGTCTTCTGCGGGTCGGGGCGTACTCCAGATTTGCTGATCACGTGGCCTAGGAATAGAAGCTCATCGTAAGCGAAGCGACACTTTTCCGGCTTCAGAGTGAGCCCAGATGACTTGATGGCCTCTAATACCGTCGCAAGCCGCTTAAGGTGATCGTCGAAATTTCCGGCGAAGACGACGACGTCATCCAAGTAAACAAGACAGGTCTGCCACTTCAATCCTGCTAAAACCGTGTCCATCACGCGCTGGAACGTTGCAGGCGCCGAGCACAGTCCAATTGGCATAACCTTGAACTCCTAGAGGCCGTCTGGCATGATGAAGGCGGTCTTTTCGTGATCCTTTTCGTCGACTTCTATTTGCCAGTAGCCAGACTTGAGGTCCATCGATGAGAAGTATTTTGCATTGCAGAGCCGATCCAATGCGTCGTCTATCCGTCGGAGGGGGTATATGTCTTTCTCCGTGATTTTGTTCAGTCGACGATAATCGACGCAGAAACGTAGGGTTCCGTCCTTTTTCTTCACTAAAACAACTGGAGACGCCCCCGGGCTGTTCGACGGCTGGATGATGTCGTCGCGCAGCGTTTCGTCGACTTGTCTTATAGCTTCGCGTTCTCGCATCGAAACTCGGTAAGGGCTCTGGCGGAGTGGTTAACTCTTCGGTTATTATGCGATGCTGCGCGACTGGTGTCTGTCGAATCCTTGATGACGTCGAAAAGCACTCTTTGTATCGTCGAAGGGGACTTCTGAGGTGCTGCTTAATCACGGCGAGACTTGGATTTATGTCGAAATCCGGCTCGGGAACTACGGTCGTCGGGGTAGATGCAAGAGAATCCGAGAGGACAAACGCATCGCTCGTTTGCTGAATTTCATCGATGTGTGCGATCGTCCCTTGTTGATGTACTTGAACTCCTGGCTGAAGTTAGTCAGCAACACTTTCGTGTTTTCTCCGTGCAGTCGAGCGATCCCTCTCGCGACGCAAATTTCACGGTTGAGCAGTAGACGTTGGTCGCCTTGGATGACGCCTTCTACGTCAGCGGGTGTTTCGGTGCCGACCGAAATAACAATGCTGGAGCGAGGCGGGATGCTCACTTGATGTTCGAGCACACTCAAGGCGTGGTGACTACGAGGACTCTCAGGCGGTATCTCTTGATCTTCCGACAGCGTTATTGACTGCGACTTCAGGTCGATGATTGCGTCGTGTTGGTTCAGGAAGTCCATGCCGAGAATGACGTCTCGTGAACACTGGTGCAGGATAACGAAGGTGGCAGGGTAAGTCCGATCATGAATGGTAATTCTTGCCATACAGATTCCACTCGGCGTAATGAGGTGTCCTCCAGCGGCCACAATTAACGGGCCTTCCCATGCAGTCTTCACTTTCTTCAATTGGGCTGCGATGGGTCCACTCATGACGGAGTAATCGGCTCCTGTGTCTACTAACGCGTTGACCGCGTGGCCTTCGAGAAGCACGTCGAGGTCTGTGGTTCTTTGTCTTGCGGTACAGTAAGGCCTTGGCATCGGATCAAGGCTGCGTCGCGTTGACCTGTGGTTGGTATGTGGCGTCGTCAGGTGGTCATTCGTCAGCGTGTTGTTTCCTGCGAGACTTCGTCGTGACGGCGGTGTGTCATTTTTTGTCGTTGAGATAGTCCTTTCGGCGACTTCGTCGGCGGCGGAGGATCTTCGTCAGTTTGACGAACAGCAACCGCACCTCCATCGGTTGCTGCTTTTAGTTTTCCGGATATGGGCTCGCTGACCCACCCCGGGCTGGGTCAGTGTATGCTCGGCGCTGCGGCGACAGGTAGCGGCCTGGTGATGGCGAACGGGACGGTCGTCGAGGGCTCCACTGAGTAGCGGCGAGGTCGTCGGCGATGACGCGAGGGCGTTCACCTTCCCTCGGGTGGTGTGCGTTGACGGCGAAGCCTCGCAATACCAGGTTGCGGTATGGGCATCGGCGGTACACATGGCCGGCTTCGCCGCAGTGGTAGCATAGCGGGCGGTGGTTGTGGGCGCGGCAAATGTCCGTCTTCCTCGCGTAGGTGCGCTGGGCGACGGGTGGTCGTGCTGGCGGCGGCGGACAACGGAATTGCGGCATAAGAGGGCGCTGGCGCGGTCGCGGAGGGGGACCTTGATGACGTGCGACGGCGGCGTAAGTCATCGCTTCTGGCTGGGGCTGCGGTAATTGTGGTTGCACCTCAGGAACTCCAAGTGATCGGTGCACCTCTTCTTTCAAGATGTCGGATATCGAGGCGACTTGAGGCTGCGACGATGGCAAGACCTTGCGCAGTCTTTCGCGCAACAATGGCCCTGACGGTCTCGCATAGGTCGTCCGTGGCCAATGATTGAATTCCGGCGTAGCTTGTTGGCTTGGTGCGTCGGTCGAATTGCCGGTTCCGCAATTCCGGTGTCTTCTCGATGTTCGTCGCCTAACGATGAAACTCGTCGACGTCTTCGGTGGGCTTCTTACCATTCCGGCGAAAAGTTCCTCCTTTACACCACTCATCAGTAGGCGGACTTTCTTCTCCTCGGACATTTCTTGGTCGGCGTGGCGGAACAGACGGCTGATGTCCTCAGTGAAGATCGCGATCGTCTCCTTCGGCAGCTGCGCTCTGGTCTCCAGTAGAGCTTGGGCTCGCTCTTTTCGCACGACGCTTGTAAATGTTTGCAGAAAGCCGCTTTGGAAGAGGTCCCACGTCGTCAAGGTGGCTTCTCGATTCTCGAACCACGTCCTGGCGGCGTCCTCCAATGCGAAATAGACATGTCGTAGCTTGTCGTCGCTTGCCCAGCTGTTAAACGTAGTGACCCTCTCATACGTTTTCAGCCAGCTTTCCGGGTCCTCAAATGTGGAAGCGCGGAACGTTGGTGGTTCCCTGGGCTGCTGCAGCACGATGGGGCACGCTGGGGCTGCCATTGGGGTTGCCTTGGTCACAATCTTCTTGGTCTTCTCCGGTAGAAATCCGTGCTCCGGGGGCAGCTGTTGAAGACGGCGGCTTGCTCGATGGTCCGGGACTACGTTGGTGTTCTGTTTGCAGTCCGGGCTTGGATCACGGCTTGTCGGGGGCGTCCGGTACATGAACAAAAAGCACCTCCACCAGATGTCACGTGGTGGTGACGTTGAAGAACACAGTAGCAATACTGTTAAGAACAAAACTAACTTTTATTGGGCGAACCTGTGCTCACAAAAACAGGCTATACTTATAGCACAACGATAGCGGCGAACACGGTCGGTGATCGTAGAAAATCTGATCAGCGGGTACAGCGTGTCGGCTTTTATACAGTAGTCATCGAATGTTCCAGACTAATCGTTGGGACACACGTGCCTTCCACAAAGTTCTGCACCATTCGCTTCACGCGATGAAATCTGATAACACAAGGTTCGGCGACAACAGACAGCAGATAGAAGCATCGATAACTTTCCAGAAACTTCGAATACGTGGAGGCGCGTCCCGCGCTGTGCGATAAGATTTGTTAGGCGGCGAAACATGGTCACCCGATAAATATAAGTACACGTGTCAATATGCTAAGCAGGCTCAGCGTCATGATGATGTCATAGGGCACGTCATTTTCTTTTTCGACGGGGCGGAAGCGGATACCATATGGTGACAGAGGGAGCTCCTTTTTCAGCGTTCTCTGGAAGACATCCCAGTGGAACATTGCATCCCTGCAGTCTAAGAAAATGTATTCGATTGTCTCAGGCTTTGAACAAATGAGACAATTAACTGACCCCGGTACGAACCGTCCTTTTTCTTCCAACCATGCTTTAACTGACGAGGTATTGGTATGGAGTTGAAAGAAGAAAATCTCAACTCAGGAGCTGGCTGTCATTCTTTTACCCGTTTCAACACGTCTCCGTCAGAGTCTACACAATACATGGCACAATATATGGGCACTGGCTACATAATATCAATCACATCTTTGTAGAAACCCTTTTTTTGGCACACAACTTAGGTACTCTATTTAGAATCTTACTTTTCGGATTCGATATGACATGACGACCTCACGAAGAAATGCTTGAACATTCCCTTTTTTGTGACATTTGAAACAAAAATGCAGGAATTATATCACTCAATCCTAATTGTAAAATTGTTTGCAGATTGCCGTTATTTTGGTCGCGCAAAAAAATAAATCTTGACACAACTTGTTTGAAAAATAAATGACAATAACTTAGGCCCCCGATGCGGACTGATCGAAATTTAGTTCTGCTGCATCTTTCCCATGTTGAACGCCATACGAACACTGTGAAGACTGTGCAACTATCGCACGTTTGCACAATACATGCGAAGCACTTGAAGAACATACCACACTTTCGCGACTAAAAACACGTTGCAAACTGTAGCGCGTGCGAAAACGGAGAAGTGCCCCCCCCCCCCCCCCCAAACTCATTTATCGACTTGTTCCCTAACACGCTTGTTTTCCTCGTTCCAGTATTGCGTGGTATCGCGACAGTGTTCTAAGGGCACTCCGAGACATTTGACAGGTGTCACAGTCCGTTACATGTTAACGCTAAAATCTGAGGTGTTTTCCGACGGCCCATGCCTGGAGCCTAGACATTTGTTTTAATTTATCATACTGCCCGTGAGTGAGCAAAAAAAGTTCTGCTTCTTTAACAGTCTCCTTAACGTTTTTCTTATCGCCACAGCAGACTGCTATGTCGTCAGCATAGCACGGTATTTTAACTTCGCTTGCGAGAAATTGGTAACTATGTATTGTGTCATTATTAAGAACCTTTAAGCAGAAAGGTACGAGAAAAATTGCAAACAATGTTGATGATAAGAACACCCTTAGCTAACAATACAGTGCACTTTGAAACTTTCGCTGACACTTTTGTTGACAATTTCGCTAGCTGAACAGTGAGTGAAACACATTTTCGCACCAGTCGCAATCACATACCTAACATTGATATACTAAAAAAGACAAAAAGAATTCTTTTTGATAGGCGATCGAAAGCTTTTTCTAGATCAAGCTCTAACATTGCTACCCGCTCTGAAAATTCATCGCAGTATTCAAGTACACTTCCGGTAACATGAATGTTAGCAAATATTGAGCGTCCCCTGATCCCACGTGTTTGGTGGGGCCCTACCAAAGCTGTGATCACAGTATGTATTCTTTTTGCCAGTACTTTCATATATATTTTGCAACCTACATTGCTTAAGCTTATCGGTCGATAGGAGGAGACCGATAGAAGTTTAACACGGTCATCTGTCTTGGGGATTAATACAACGTGAGAACAGTTGACAGATAGAGGCACTGCATTTTCATTATGTGCTTGCGTTATTACATGATGCAGGGCTTTTGCTGGATCCACTTTAAAAGCTTTGTAGAAACAACTGCTTAAGCCATGCGGGCCTGGAGATTCGCCTACAGATAATTCAGCAATTGCGTCATCCTCAAATTCACGTATGGTAATATCTGCTTCAAAGCGCGTCTTCACGTCATGGCCTAACCTTGGCATTAAGTGAAGGTACTCCTTTTCAAAGCTGTTTGCAATATAAAATTTATGGCCTAACAGATTCTTAAAGTATTGTCACGTGGTGGTGACGTTCAAGAACACAGCAGCAATACTGTAAAGAACAAACCTAACTTTTATTGGGCGAACCTGTGCCCACAAAAACAGGCTACACTTATAGCACAACGATAGCGGCGAACACTGTCGGCGATCGTCGAAAATCTGATCAGCGGGTCAAGCGCGTCGGCTTTTATACAGAATCGTCGAATGTTCCAGACTAATCGTTGGGACCCGCGTGCCTTCCACAAAGTTCTACGCCATTCGCGTCAGGCGAATAAATCAGATAACACAAGGTTCGGCGACAACAGACTGCGGATAGAAGCATCGATAACTTTCCAGAAACTTCGGATACATGCAAGCGCGTCCCGCGCTGTGCGATAACATTTGTTAGGTGGCGAAACGTAGTCGCCCGATAACGATAAGTACACGTGTCAGTATTCAACAAAAGCAAGTTCAATTATCCCTTTGTCTTTTGTAATAACGCCCTCGTACTGTATTTCTTTTATTTCATTTTTGAAGGCATAACTTTTCTCATCCGCTAGTGAGCGCTTGGTCAGCGTTTCTTTAGTGAGCGGTTGGTCGGCGCTAGGTCGGCTGTTGTGCTTACGCATGGTGAGACATAGATTTATGTCGAAGTCCAGTTCGGAAACTATGGTCGTCAGGGTAGATGCGGCAGAATCCGGGAGTACAAACGCATTGCTGTTTTCTACAATTTCCTCGATGTACGCGATTGTCGTGCTTTGTTGACGTGCTTGGAGTCCTGGTTGAAGTTTGTCAGCAATACCTTCGTTTTTCCTCCGTGCAGTCCAGCGATCACTCTTGCGACACAAATTTCACGGTCGAGTAGTACACGTTAGTCACCCTCGATGACGCCTTCTACGTGAGCGGGGGTTTAGGTGCCGTCAGAAATAATAATGTTAGAGCGGGGTGGGATGCTCACTTGATCTTAGAGCCCACTTGGAGCTCTCTGGCGGTAACGCTTTGTCTTGCGACAGCGTTATCGATTTTAATTTCAGGTCGATGACTGCGCCGTGTTGGTTCAAAAGTCCACGCCGAGAATGACGTCTCGTGAACATTGTTGGAGGATAACGAAGATGGCAGGGTAAGTCCGGTCATGAACGGTAATTCTTTCCGTAGAAATTCCATTCGGCGTAATCAGGTGTCCTCCAGCGGTGATAATTTGAGAGCTTTCCCTTGCAGTCTTAACTTTCTTCAACTGGGCGGCTATGTCTCCTCTCATGACGAAGTATTCGGTCCCTGTGTCAACTAAGGCGGCGACTGTGTGGCTGTCGAGAAGCACGTCGAGGTCGGTGGTTCTTTGTATTGCGTTACAGTTACGTCTTGGCGTCGGATCACGGATGAGTCGAGTTGACCAATGGCTGGTACATGGCGCCGTCAGGTCGTCTTTCGTCGGCGCATTCTTTGCTTCTAGACTTCGTTGGGGCGGTGGCGTATCGTTGTTATATCGTCGAGATAGTCCCTTCCGCGTCTTCGTCGGTGGCGGAGGATCTTCTTCAGTTCGAAGAACAGCAACCGCACATCCATCGCTTGCTGCTTTTAGTTTTGCGGATATGGGCTTGCAGGGCGACCCCGGCCTGGATCAGTGTTAGGACGACACTGTGGTCACAGGTAGCGGCCTGGTGATGATAGGTCGTCGAGAGCTCCACTGACTATCTGCGAGGTTGTTAGCAATATCCTTCGTTCCCCTTGCTGCGGGCACGGAGCGTTATAGGCGACACCTCATAGTTCCATTTCGCGGTTTGGGCATCGGCTGTAGATATGTCCGGCTTCCCCGCAGTGGTAGCAGAGCGGGCGGTGGTCAGGAGTGCGCCAAATGTCCGTCTTCCGTGCGTAGCTTAGCTGGGCAACGGGTAGGCTTGCTGGCGGCGGCGGTGGTGGACGAAGGAATTGTAGTGATCCAGGGCCCTGGCGCAGTCACGGAGGGGGACCTTGACGAAGGTAATCGCTTCCAGCACAGGGAGTGACGATGTGGGCGGCACTTCGGTGACGCGCAGCGACCGTCGAAGTTCGTCCTTGACGATGTCAGCGATTGAGGTTGCGGAGAATGAACTAATTTCCGCATCTCTTCGCGCACAATCGCCCTGATGGTCTCTTGGAGATCATCGGAGCCCAATATTTCGATGGCGCACTGCGTCGTGGGCACTCACCGGTTATATTGGCTAGTGCGTATTTCTAGAGTTTTCTCAATTATTGTATCCTCTGTCAAGAACTCAGCTACGGTCTTCGGTGGGTTTCGGATCAGTCCGGCGAAGAGTTCTTGCTTTACGACTCGCATCAAGAAACGCACTTTTTTCTCTTCGGACATTTCCGGCTCCGCGCCGCGCAAAAGATGGTTCATCTCTTACGTGAAGGTGACGATAGTGTCATTGGGTAGGAGTAGAAAATGGCAGGGTAAAGTCGGATTTGTGAACAACTCGAAACATAGGCAAGAGCTCCATGTATTAGTTCTGTGGAAAACTGCAAGGTGGAGAGAAGCAATTATAAAGGTAAAATAAGACATGCACCCGTTTGTAGCAATTGCTACAAAGGAAACCCATACGGGCTCCTCCAATGAAACACCTCACAGGTGAAGAAAAATCGGTCCTGGTCCGGGATTCGAGCAGGGGACCACTGCTTTTCCGGGGCAGCCACGCTATTATTTGAACTAACCAGGCGGTAGCAGATGGCAGGACGAAGTAGAAATTGTCAACAACTCGAAGCAAAGGCAAGAGTTGACGTAATAGTCCTGCGGATACCGCAAAGTGGAGAGAAGCAATAATTAGAGTGAAAATGAGACATCCAGCCGTTCGTAGCAATTGCTACCAAGGAAATCCGTACATGTCCCTCTAATGAAAAGCCTCGCAGTTGAAGAAACACTCGTCCTGGTCCGGGAGTCCAACCAGGGACCACCTTCTTTTAGGGGAGCCACGCTACCATCTCAGTTAACCAGGCGGCTAGCAGCTGTCAGGGCAAAGTCACATTTGGTAAGAATTCGAAGCAAACGCAAGAGCTTGACGGAATTGCTCTACGGAAACCCCCTAGGTGGAGAGAAGCAATTAATGTAAGACAAGTCAGGCATTCACTGTTCGTAACAATTCCTACAAAAGAAACCTATACGGGTCCCTCGAAAGAAAATCTACGCTGTTGAAAAATTCGTCCTGGTCTGGTACTTGAACACAGGACCACCTCCTTTCCGAGCCAGCCGTGGTACCATATGAGCAAACCAGGTGGCTTGCAGATGGCAGGGTGAAGTCGAAGTTGTGAACAACTCGAAGCAAAGGCAAGAGCTTGACGTGTAGTTCTGCGAAAACCAGTATGCTGGAGGGAAGCAATTAAATAAAGATCAGACCAACACCCGTTCGTACCACTTGCTACAAATGCAAGCAATACGGGTTCATCGAAACAGAAGCCTCGCAGTTGAAGAAAAAATCGTCCTGGTCCGGGATTCGAACACGCCACCACCACCTTTCCGGAGCAGCCGCGCTACCATTTGAGCTAACGATAATTTTTTTTTATTGCCGGTCTTCGACACAGTACGACCAAAGTAGACAAAATATATTGCTGCAGGATGGCACAACTGACCTAAATGCAACTGAGGCTCGGCGTTGTCATCTTTAAAATTCCCTGAGTGCTACCAAAGGCTCGAGCCTTTACAGCCACTCAAGCACATCTGTTTGCGCTTTTAAAGTCTCTAGAAACCTGTGTACGATTTCGCGAAAATACATGCGTGTTGGTCGCGCGTCCGTGTAACGAAAATAGCCAGCCATTCGGGAGCGCCATATACTGTGGAGGCCCATCAGCATAATCTGGTCAAAAGGGACACCATCCTCATTATCGGTTGGCAGGTACTTGATCCCGTGAGAGTCGAGCGGTAATTCTTTTTTAAAGGTTCTTTGGAGGACGTCCCAGAAAAGCCCCTTGCTAGCAATGAAGAAAAACATTATGTATGTCTCAAGCTGCTTGCATATAAGGCAGTGGGACCCCCACGGTAGAAAAAAAAAACGCATTTCCTTTAGAAAATACTTAACAGTTAAAGTTGCAGTGTGTTAATTGAAAAACAAAGTTTTGGTTCCCGGCGACACCTGCATTTTTTAACTATATTTAAGACATTTCCAACTGCGCCTCCTGAGTATGTGGTCCTGTACAAGGGCACTGGAAACAACGCGTCACAAACATCCCTGTACATTTTTTTTCTTCTTAACACTGCTCACATACTGCATCGAAAAACGTATGCTTAGAAATTTGATACTTAGAACTATTTCTATAAAGAAACCACAAACACCTCCTGAAATACATCGCGTTGTGACAACATACTTAGGCAAAGCTTTCCCGAGTCTTTGTTGGCACAATCTGTGCAGGGATCGGTCTCTAACATCACGAAAATATAAAACCTGTTGACTGTCAGTCGCACAAAGAGATGTCCCAGTGCCGAACCGCCGGCGTTCACTAGCTGAAACAACTTCGTGCGGCTGCACCTCTCCCATGCGGACGCCCAAACAAAGACAGCGTATACATGGTGCAGCTTCTGCACGTTTACTTGGGACCAATGTAGCACTTGCATTGCATACTAGAACTTACTAATAAAAAAAAAAGATTGCACACCGCAGCTCTTGCAAAGACAAATAGATGAGTGCTTGTCCATCTGTCCCATTTTTCTCGCGTCTTTTGCAACTGCGCTCGCCAGTACGGATCAGTATCTCGAGAAAATTCCAGCGGCACCCCTATGTACTTCGGAGGCGTTGTAAACCAAGCAACGTTGGCGACAGTGTCTGGGTTTGAAGGCCATTTTTTGCGCCAAAATTGCAGGTACTTATCCCAATTCACCCGACTTTCTGTTATCTTAATGAAGCAGTTCAGTCGTTCAATTGTTTTACTAGTACTTTCCTTGTCCCTGCAAGGAAATTCAACATCGTCTGCATAAGCAAACATTTTCACTTCGGTTACCTGTAGTCTAAATGCATGAATTTCATCGCTTTGTATTATGTTCAGACAAAGTGCTTCAATATAGATATCAAGCAACAGAGGGCTGATGGGGCAACCTTGGTTCACCGAACGTCGTACGTTTATGGGGGCCCCCAGCAACTTATTAACAAGTAGCCTCGTAGTGCAGTTACGGTACGCCAAGCTCACTTCCTCCCGGATGACCGAACCTATGTTGAAATTGCCCAGGATGCAACACAAGGTACAATGTGGCACACAATCAAAGGCCTCTTTCCAGATCTAACTGTAGTAGTGCCACACATGCATATGTGGCGGCACAGCATTTGAGTACACACCTCGCCTTGTGAATGTGGTAAGCAATGGAACGCCCTTTTATGCCACACGTTTGGTTAGGGCCGACTATATCACCTATAACACTGTGTGATCTGTCGGCAAGAACCTTCATATAGATTTTGTAGTCCATGTTTGTCAGAGCGATAGGTCTGTACGACGATACCTGCTTAACTTTATGTGGTTTGTCGCTTTTCGGAATAAGTACACTATGTGATGTTCGAAACGACACAGGCAAAGCATTTATTTCATATGCCTCATTGAATGCCGCAGTCAGCATTGGTGCTAGTTCTTGCTTGAAGCTTTATAGAAAGCTGCACTGAGGCCATCAGGCCCAGGTGATTTCCTAGGGTTTAAACTATCTATAGAACGCTCAACTTCTTGCTCGCTAATGGCCGTTTCCAGTCTTGCTTTTCGTTCCTCATCTAGTCGTGGCATCGCTATCAGAAAAGAATCCTTAAACCGGTCCAGGTCGACATTACGCAAATCAAACAATGCCTGATAATACTCAAAGAAAGCTTGCCCGATTTCTCTATTATCTGTCGTGGTGCGACCAGCTCATTGTACCTTAGTGACGTGGTTCCATCTTCCGTGTGCCTTTTCCATCCCTAGCGCGCGTTTTGCGGGCGTCTCCCCTACGGCTAGATGTCCAGCTCTCGCGCGCACAAGCGCTCCACGATAGCGTTCTTCTTCGTCCCTTTCTAGTTTTTGTTTTATTTTTCTAACGTCGTCCATATATAATGCTGGCGCCTTGCCGTCCAGAGCTAATAATTTCTCTAACATAGACTTTAACTGCGTTTCATTTAGTTTTTCTTGATACCGTATGCAGCACGCCCTTTCAATTCCTTTTATTTTTATCTGTTCCTTGCACAGTTCCCATTCTTGGCCCAATTCATGCATTCTACCACCAGGGACATTACTAATTTTTTCCTCTGCACCCTTACTGAATTATTTATCATTGAGCAGCTGGTTGTTTAGCTTCCAAAGACCCCACTGAAAAGAGCTGCTTCGGTTTTCGGCTCCAATGGAACATTGAACCATGCAGTGATCCGAGAAGGGCGCGGGCACTACGTCATAACCATGGCACTTTGGGACCAAACATGCAGACACGTAAATCCGCTCGAGTCGGGCGTGGCTGGTACCTTGGAAGTGAGTTTACTTAACTGGACACCTGCTCACCAGAGATTCTCCCCACGTCCTCCAATGTAAAATCATCAATTAAACGAAACATAACGGCAGTACTTTTATCCCTGAAAGTACGCACACTAGTTTTGTCACCGTCGCTCTGAACACAATTGAAGTCGCCCAACAAAATGAGCTTACTTTCCGTGTTCAGATGTTGCTGAATGAATCAAAAAAAGACAGTCCTTTCGTGAACTGCGGTGGGTGCATATATGCAGACAACGCACCATTCAGTAGAGCATAAAACGAAATCACAGACAACTTCTTGTCCTGAAGGAAGTGAAACACACGACTAGAAAACTAGACCAGGCAGCTTTTTGACAAACAGGACACACCCAGCAGAAGTACCAATTGCGTGACTGACAACGGCGTAAAACCTAGACGTGAAACGCTGCACCACGCTCTCAGTCTCTTCTTCCCCTTCGATGTTTGTTTCTTGAAGACCAAGCATATCAATGTCTTCGTCAGTTAGAAGGCGCAGCACTTGACTGCTTTTTCTTTGTGGCTAAACCTCGCACATTTAGACTGGGAACTTTAAGCGTGACTAAAGAAGCCATTTTGCTGCGGTGATAACAGGCCGAGAGCATGGTGCTTACCTTTCGGGTCCCGTACGTCACTTGACGCTTTTGTGGATGCCGGGGTCACCTGTTTGGCCAGTTCGGCCTTGCTGCAACGGCTGCTTTTCGGCGACTTTCGTTTCCGACATTAAGTTTGGCTTAGTTTTGAAGATTTGTCGTCTCCCCTGTGCTGTTTTCATCGCTGGCTCCTCGCTGCTAGCGGCCGCCGCTTGGTTCTTTCGTTGCCGCGTTCGGTGTGCGTGCGTTTCGCTGCGCCGGTGACGCTCGTCGCTCGGCCTGCGCTCTTGTTGAGGGGCTCCTAGCTGTTCCCTGGTTCAGATACGTCCTGCCCTGGTCTTTCCTTTGCACCACTCGCTCTTCCGTCTTCATGTACTTTTTTTTGCTTTCTTTAGTAATCGTTTGTTTTCCTCCTCCCTCAGTCACCGAAGACTTTGGAGCCGCTGCAGGCTTCTCCTCTTCCCCGGCTCCTATTGCAGCTGCTTCCGCCTCATCAACGTCCATGATGTGGTCCACCAAATCTACCGTCGACGCAGTCCCTGTAGCCACTGTGTACATCCGTACGCACTCCTCATCACCGTGGCCGAAACATCTACATTTCGAACAGCTTGGTGACTTGTATTCTCGGCGTACGTAGCCCGTGCCGCGGCAGCGCAAGCATTGGATACACAATCCAGGCACGACTACAAGGGCCAGCTTACCCGCAACCCTTATCTGATGCGGCTGGTCCTCGATCTTCGTACCAGGCTTCATCTTCAGGAGAATGGTTCTAGTGATTGATCCTTTTCGTGGACGCCTTGAACACGCCAGCACTTACGGGTTACTTAAGTGCAATTCCCAAACGCCGCAAGCGACGTCCGAATGTCGCCGACGGCCACGCCCTGGAGCATCCATTGGAGCCGAAGCTTCACCAGTTGCTCCTCTGGGTTCAGGATAAGGCACCAGCGCCCCTTCGCAGTTAGCTCCTTGAGGCGAGAAGCCGCTTCGTTGCTTCCGCGCTGCCCAAAGTCACCGCCCAGACGTGGTTGATTTGGTACGCCCCCAAAGCCACCACGTCAGGGAGCGTACCGGCCTTGGTCAGCGCGTCTCGGATATCTTCCACTCTAATAGGTCGCACTCGTGGGTCTCCATGCGAAAACACCGTGTTCAAAACAACACGTCCGGTGGGCAGTGTTTGCAAAATAATGTGATTCTCGATATCTTCAACTTCTTCTGGCCTGTTTCCGCGGCCGCCGAAGGCCGCAATTGCCGCTCCGCTAGAGCTCATCATTCGCCGTCAGTCAAGATCGGTGGCCGGAAGGAAAATAATCTAAGGAGACGGCTAGCAGATGGCAGGACGAAGACGAATGTGTCAACAAGTCGAAACAAAGGCAATTGCTTGCCCTAATAGTTCTGCGGAAACCAACAAGGTGGAGAGAAGCAATTATTAAAGGGAAAATAAGACATCCACCCGCTCCTAGCACCATCTATGAAGGAAAGCCATACAGGTCCCTCAAATGAAAAGCCTCGCAGCTGAAGAAAAAAGTTGTCCTGGTCCGGGATTCGAACCAGGGACCACCGCCTTTCTGGGGCAGCCACGCTACCATAAGAGCTAACCGGACAGCTAAGTAGATGGCAAGGCGAAGTGGAATTTGTCAACAAGTGAAAACAAAGGCAAGAGCTTGAAGTAATACTTCTGTGGAAAGCCGCATGGTGGAGAAGCAAAAGCAATTAATAAAGGGAAAGTGGTACATACACCTGTTCGCACCACTTGCTACAAATGCAAGCAATACGCGTTCCTCGAAACAAAAGCTTCACAGTTGAAGAAAAAATCGTCCTGGCCCAGGATTCGAACACGAGACCTCCGCTTTCCGGAGCAGCCGCGTTACAATCTGAGCTAACGAGACGGCTTGCAGACGGCAGGAAGAAGTCGAATTTGTGTAACAAGCTGAACCTACTGCTGCTGCAGTTCCCACTGCAGGGGCGCTGGAACGATGGAGCTTTTATACTGAGGAAGCTTCACATCACCGATTAGAGTGCGTCACCTGTCGGAGTTTACACGCTAGGAACATCCACGGAAGTGTGCAGAATCACCAGAGAAGGAAGAACGTGGGAAGGAAGTTCACGCCGATTATACGCCTGGACGATTGGGCTTAGTCATGTCGAATCGCTGCTAATAATCACGTGTTCGACCGGTGCTGCGTCAGCCATATGCCGAAGATTAACCACATGACCCGCCAGGAAATGCAGTAGCTGTGGAAGCAAGAAGCGTTTAGGCAACATGCTGAAGCTGCTGCTGCTGCATTGCCCACAGCAGGGGCGCTGGAACTACGCAGGCTTTATACTGATGAAGCTTGACGTCACCGATCTGATGGGGTCACCTGTCGCAGTTGCCACAATAGGAGCATCCACGGGAGTGCGCATAATCACCAGAGAATAAAGAACGTGGGCAGGAAATTCACGCTGATGATACGCTTGGACAATAGGGCTTAACCATGGCGAATTGCCGGTAATCACCACGTGTTAGACAGGTGCAGAGTTAGCCATGTCCCCGAAACAACCTGCATGACGAGAGAGAAAATGGAGGTGCTGTGCCTTTAAGACGAGTTTAAGCAACACGATGAAGCTGCTGCTGCATTGCCCACTGCAGGGGCACCTGAACGATGGAGGTTTTATACTCAGGAAGCTTGACGTCAACGATCCGATGTCGTCACCTGTCGGAGTTTCCATGCTAGGAGCATCCAAGGCAGTGGGAAGAATCACCAGAGAAGGAAAAACGTGGGCAGGAATATCTTACTAGTCATACGTTTGACAATATAGCGCTGAATAATGTAGAATTACCGGTAATCACCACTTGTTCCACCGGCATAGTGTCAGCCATGCCCCGGAAACAAACGGCATGACCAGAGAGAAAATGCAGGAACTGTGCAAGCAAGAAGCGTCTAGGCAACGTGCTGAGGCTGCTCCTGCTGCAGTGTGCACTGCAGCGGTGCTGGAACGATGGTTTTTTTACTCATGATCCTTGACGTCACCGATCGCATGGCGTCACCTCTCGCATTTGCCACGCTAGTATCAATCACGGGAGTTCGCAGAATCAGAAGAGAAGGGAGAATGTGGTCACGAAATTCACGCTGATCACACGCCTGGACAATCAGGCCGAACTATGTCGAATTACCGGTAATCATCAATTGTTCGGCTGCTGCAGGGTAAGCCATGACGGTTAGACAAATGCCATGACCAGCGAGGGAATGCTCCAGATGTGCAAGCAAGAAGCATTTATTTATATTTAAAACAGCGCGAAAAAAACACGGACAAGGGACGACACGGGACGAGCGCTCGTCCCGTGTCCTTCCTTGTCCGTGTTTTTTGGCGCTGTTTGAAATATGAATTATCCGTACCAACTAGCTCGCACCGAAACCCTTCTGAGTCAGCATTTATTTAACATGCTGAAGCTGCTGGTGCTGCATTGCCCATTGCAGGGGCACTGGAACTATGGAGCGTTTACACTTATGAAACTTGACGTCGCCGATCTGAAGGCGTCACTTGTCGAAGTTGCAACGCTAGGAGCATCCACAGGATTGTGCAGAATTACCAGAGATGGGAAGGCTTGGAGAGGAAATTCACGCCGATCATTCGCCTGGACGATAGGGCTGAACCATGTGAAACTTCCGCTAATCTCGACAAACGGCTTGACCAGCGAGGAAATGCAGCAACTGTACAAGCAGGAAGCCCTTAGGCAACATGCTGAAGCTGCTGCTGCGGCATTGCCCACTGGGAGGGGCCTGGAAAGGCGGAGCTTTAATGCTGATAAGGCTTGACGTCATCGATTCGATGGTTTCAATTGTCCGAGTTGCCACACTAACAGCATCCATGGGAGTATGAAGCACCAGAGATGGAAGAACGTGGGTAGCGAATTCACGGCGATCATACGCCTGGATGATAAGGCTGAACCATGTCGAATAGCCGGTAATAACCATGTGTTCAACCGGTGCAAAGTCAGCCATGATCAGGAATGACCCGGAGAGAAACGGCGTGACCAGCGAAGAAATGCAGGTGCCGTGCATCTAACAAACTTTTAGGCAACATGTTGAAGCTGCTGGTGCTGCATTGCCCACTGCAGGGGCGCTGGAACGAGGGTTCTTTTTTACTGATGAAGCTTGACGTGAGACCTGTTGGAGCTGCCACCGTGGGAGCATCTACGGGAGTGCGCAGAATCACCAGAGAAGCAACAACGTGGGCAGCAAATTCAAGCCGGTTATACGCCTGGACGATATGGCTAAACCATGTCGAATTGCCCGTAATCACAACGGGTTGGACCGGTGCACGGTCAGCCATGTCCCGGAGACTAATGGCATGACCAGCGAGAAAAGACAGCAGCTGTGCAAGCAAGAGGCGATTAGGCAATATGCTGAAGCTGCTGCTGCAACATTGCCAACTGCAGGGGTGCTGGAACGATGAAGGTTTTATACTGATAAACATTGATTTCACCGATCTGATCGCGCTACCTGTCGGAGTTGCCACGCTAGGAGCATCCGCGGGATTGCGCAGAATCACCAGAGCAGGAAGGACGTCGGATGGAAATTCAAGCCGATCTCACGCCTGGACGATAGGGCTGAACCAGGTCGAATTGTCGGTAATCACCTCTTGTTAGACCGGTGCAGGGTCAGCGATGCCCTGGAAACAAACGGCATGACCAGTGACGAAATGCAGGCGCTGTGCAAGCAAAAAGTGTTCAGGCAGCATGCTGAAGCTGCTGCATTGGCCACTGCAAGGATGCTGGAACGACGGAGCTTTTATACTGATGAAGCTTGAAGTCACCGATCCGACGGCGTGACCTGTCGGAGTTGCCACGCTAGGAGCATCCACGGGAGTGCGCAGAGTCACGAAAGAAGGAAGAACGTGGACAGGAAATTCCCGCCAATTATACACCTGGACGATAGGGCTGACCCATGTCGAATTACCGGTAATCACCACGTGTTCAGCCGCTGCAGGGTCAGCCATGACCATTATCAAACGGCATGATAAACGAGGAAATGCAGCAGCTATGCAATCAAGAAGCAGTTATTTAACGCAGAAGCTGCTGCGGCTGCATTGCCCGCTGCAGGGGCGCTTCAATGACGGAGCTTTTATACTGAAGAAGCTTGACGTCACCGATTCGATGGCGTGAGCTGTCGGACCTGCCACAGTGGCCTACGGGAGTGCGCAGAATTACCAGAGAAAAAAAAAAAGGTGGGCAGGAAATTTACGCCGATCATACGCCTAGACGATTGGGCCAAACCATATCGAATAGCCGGTAATCACCATGTGTTCAACCGGCTTAAAGTCAGCCATGATCCAGAGACCAACGGCATGAACTTGGAGAAAATGCAGGGAGCTCTTCAAGGCAGAAGTATTTAGGCAACATGCTGAAGATACTGGTGCTGCATTACCCATTGCAGGGACGCTGGACCGACGGGGATGTTGTAATGAAAAAGCATGACGTCGCCGATCCAATGGTATCACCTGTCGGAGATGCCATGCTAGGAGCATCCACGGGAGTGCGCACAATCATTAGACATGGAAGAACGTATGCAGGAAATTCACGCCGATCATACGCCTGGACAATAGGGCTGAACCATGTGGAATTGTCGGTAATCACCACTTGTTCGACCGGTCTAGTCATTGCCGGCCTACCATCACACCGCTGTCTTCCAGAAACACTGTAGTGCCCGTCCTGCATCCAAACAACTCTGATGGTTGTTGGTGAAGGCGCCTCCGCATACGCAGCTTTCAGGCGTAGCAGCAACTGAGGTGTTGATTGCCTCTAATTGGTAGCCGTTATTTATTCAAGCATTTGTAGTAGGCAAAATACCCGCGCGTGGCAACGCGTGAGGCTATTCGCGACCGATGCTTTTAACACATTTGACGCTTTGATGTGTGCCCACACGTGCCGACGTGTGCCAGAGATTAGCCTTATGGTGCTATGCACAAACGTTTATTTTCCATAATCTCTCACTTTTTGACAGAAGTAAAACGCGGAATTTATTTTTGGCAACAAAACTGTGCTAAGTGCTCCAAATACTTCATTGTTACAGGGTTTACATTAGGTGTTTTCGTCAAATCTTTGCAACATTTATTTCATCATAAGCCTACGATTCAAAGAGGCATGAGAGTATCTTCAGAGGACACCGTGGTGGCCTGGGCTAGTCGGTACATGCTATACAGAGTAACAGCGCGAGAAGACGAAGGACAAGACACACACCAGCGCTGACATGGCTGAAATCTTTATTAAGAAAGGAACACACATATATACATCCAGAAAACAGAAATATATCCCTGCGAACGACAACAAAAATTATACACCGATTAGGTTTCCCCAGAATAAATGCGGTTTTTAAGTCGCACCATTAGCTGCGGTTGCAGCAGCCTCAAATAGTTCATGTGCACGAGCGTCATTGTAGCGTTTGCGGATCACTCCACGTGAAAAATCAGGCCCCTTATGGCTCATTTACACCTGCGACTTGAGGAGGTCGCGCGACCATTTGCGATTCGTGACCAAAAAGCGACCGGAGGCGACTGATGTTCACACCGGCAAGCCCGGCTGAGCGCGACCCGCAAGTCGCAATCCCGAAGATTACCGTTCTCAATGAGAACTCTCGGAATCTATGGTGATTTGCATTTCGTATTTGCCGCGACGCGGGAGGAGGCCGGATGCAGACACATGAAAGATCACTTCCGGTGAAGTCCTGTGAAGTTTTTACCAAATATAGCAAATGTTACAAATTTTGATAGGAGTCCATATTTGAATGGGTTCATACGTAAAGCGTACCTATCAGTTTCAGTGCGATTTCTGAGAATGACGTTCTGAAGTGGATACTTGTTCTCTGTCTCGCGGAAAAATTGGTATAAGCACCTAATTGGTGTGATGTGTTCACCTCCGTTCTGCCGATCACTATACACCAGCTTACATGCACATGACGCGCTTACAGGAACTCATAATATGGCTGTTTCTCCATACTCTAAAACATTCTTCTACACGGTGCATACTGAATTATTACCTGTTAAAGCCAAGTTAAGTAGGACAGGCCTTTTTAGTATCTTCTATTTACTGTAGCCTCTGTAATGTACCGGAAAGCACAGAAACAATAGATCACTCCTTCGTTTACCGCAACGACGCCATATTATTTTGGCACGTTCTCCACCGGGTTTCTGTAAAAAGGATCTTAATGTAACTCCTTATACCATACGATGTCATATTGACACATCGAGGAAATTGTGTAATCCAGCAATGAGTTTGTCCTCTCGGATTCTGCCGCATCTACCTCAAAGACCATAGTTACCTAACCAGACATCGACATAAATCCAAGTCTCCCCATGAGTAAGTAGGGACAGCTCGAAAGCCTTCTCCGACGATACAAAGACTGCTTTGCGACGTCATCGAGAATTCGACAAATAGCAGTTGCAAGGCATCGCATAATAGCCGTCGAATCTGCTCGACCACTCCACTAGGACCTTTACAGAGTTTCGACGCGAGAACGTGAACCTATAACACAAGACAATCAAGTGCTGCGCGATGGCATCATCCAGCAGCACAAATACCCTTGGGCATCTCCTGTAGTCTCAGTTAAGAAAAAGGACGCAACCTTGTGTTTCTGCGTTGGTTATCGTCGGTTGAACAAGATCCCAAAAGAAGGATGTACACCTGTCCAACGCATAGACCACGCATTGGATGGGCTCGGCAACGCTAAGTAGTTCTCGTCGACGGATCCTAAGACTGACTACTGTTAAATAGAAGTCGACCAAAGGGATCGCCAGAAGACCGCCTTTATTACGCCGGGCGGCCTCTATGAGTTGAAGGTGAAGCCATTCGGACTGTGCTCGGCGCCTGCAACCTTCCATCGCATGATGGACACAGTGTTAGCAGGATTGAAGTGTGAGACTTGTCTCGACTGCTTAGTTGATGTTGTTTTCTTTGCCAGGAATTTGGACGATCCGCTTAGGTGGCTTGAGAAAGTACTAGAGACCATCAAATCATAAGCGCTTCACAAAGAAGCAGGAAAATGCCGCCTCGCTTACGACGAGCTTCTGTTTTTGGGCCGCGCTATAAGTAAATCTGGAACGCCCTGATCCGCAGAAGACATCTGCCATCTTCGACTTCCCACAGGGCACCGACCAAAAGGGAGTGCGCAGATTTTCTGGCTTGTGTGTCTACTACAGACTCGCCGTCAAAATCCTTTTCGCGCATAGCCGAGCTAATAACTTTGCTCGTGAAATCAGACGTCTATTCCAAGTGGAAAGTGCAGCACACCGAAGTCTTGCAAGAGCTTAAACAGCGTCTGCAGGCACCACTACCGCTCGCTCACTTAGACGAAAGCGCCGGCACCTAAATCCACACCGACGCAAGCAGCCTAGGCCGTGGCGCCATCCTAACCCAAGCGAAAGACGGATTTCAAAGGGTCATTGCTTACGCTAGTCGTTCACGGTCGAGAGCGAAAGAAAATTATTCTACGACGGAAAAAGAAAACGTTGTCATCATTTGGGCAACCACGAAATTCTACCCTTACTTTTATGGCATGTGCTTTATTGTCATAAGCGACTACCTCGCTTTGTGTTGGCTGGAAAATTTAAATCACCCTTCAATATGCCTCGCACGATGAAGTCTGAGACGCCAGGAATTTGATATATCCTGTCGTATAGAAATTCTGATGGAGCCACTCTGACACCGATTGCCTATAACATGCCCTCATTGACACGCCTCCCCAAGACGACGAGGATGACAACGTCTTCCAAGGAACAGTAAGCACGTATGACTTCGCTGAACAATGACGAGCAGACTCGGAGCTAAAAAAAACTCGTCGAGTATTTGGAAGGCAACACCAACTTTGTCTAAATTCTAAATTATGTGGTTTTACGTGCCAAAACCACTTTCTGATTATGAGGCATGCCGTAGTGGAGGACTCCGGAAATTTGTACCACCTGGGGTTCTTTAACGTGCACCTAAATCTAAGCACACGGGTGTTTTCGCATTTCGCCACCATCGAAATGCGTCCGCCGTGGCCGGGATTCGATCCCGCGACCTCGTGCTCTGCAGCCAAACACCATAGCCACTGAGCAACCACGGCGGGTAAACCACCTTTGTCCTTAAAGCATCTAGGCGAGGATTGTCTTCCTTTTGCCTGCCAAACGACATCCTCCTAACGAAGAACTCACCATCCCTATTGCAAAACCAAGTGCCACTGGAACCCAGTGCGCGGGAATATGGTCCCAGTGCCGCGCGCTGGATGCTAGGGCGCTGGGCAGGCGCAGCGTACTGGGAGGAACTGGCTACTCGTGCGAAAAACAGCTCTAGCGCGTTAAATATGAGGTGCCTGGACACCTTATATATATACATATATATATATATATATATATATATATATATATATATATATATATATATATATATATATATATATATATATATATATATATATATATTTAATGCAACAAGGAACAAAGAGCGTTTTAGTGCAATCAAAAAAAGAAAACGTAGAAACGAAACTGCTCCAACCAGGATTCGTTCGTCCGACCTACAGATGCCAATCCCGGCACTTTATCGCTACGCCACGTCAGCTTTTTTTTTGCCTTATTACATGGAAAACAAAACTGAATATGTATTACAAAGTAGGCACAACTACACACTTAAAACTCAGGCAAACACACACATGCATCTAACAAGTGAATCCAGTCTGGCGGAGGTTCCTGTGCAGCGTACACACTTCTCATATAAGGAGCACTTTCGTGAAAGAAGGATTTTGTAGATCGCGGGCTTTCTGTGTGGCGATCACACAGTCTACTTCTCCATAGGCTATATAAACCAACTACTATGAACATGTCATAGGTAGGACCACCATTAAGCTTAAACGGTAGAAACCTAATTGCATATGGAGTTATGTCAATATCCTTTTTAAGCGTCCGTTATAGAATGTCCCAAAAAAATACAGCGTCCCTAGAGTCTATGAAACAGTGATCTATGGTTCCAGCACGGGGACAGAGTGGACAGTTTGTTGACCATGGCACAAAGCAACCCCTGGAATTCAACCAAGTTTTAACAGGGAGTGTTTAGGAATGTAATTTAAAGAAAAATGTTGTTACTCCAGGAGGTACACACATTTTTCGGACGCGCTTAAGTACATTCTGATAAGGTAGACCTAAATAAGGTGCACGATACAAAGGATCTTAGAAAATGGAGTCCACCAGTGCCGCAGAAATTGCTTTTCGACTCGCAGTGAACACGTACCCTAGGCTGAATCTAACTTTCAAGAAAAGAAATGTGCCAACAACCTCCTCGTGAAAGCCCCAAGAAGCATGTGGGACATCTCTGACATTTGATGACACAAGTATAATAGGAATATAATGAACTAAACGGAGTTGCAACATTTTACGCAACAACGGATGGTCGCTGTCTCGAAAGAAAAACAGGCGAAAAACAATTTGCCTGACGAAGAGGCGGACTAATCCTAGACCACCACGTTCAAGGGGGAGGAACAGATTGTCGCGCCGCATCGATTCACAGCTCGAACTCCAAATAAATGTAGCAAATACGCGATGCAGTGCCTGAAGGCGAAGTCGTGAGCAGCGCAGTACTTGCAGCACATACATAAGACGGGAAGCTCAGAACACATAGCCCCCTTCAGCACGAATGAACATTGACAAATTCCGCCCTCGCCTTGAATTCACTTTACGTTGAATTTTGCCAACTTCTCCCGATCAATGAGGGTTGCTATTTCTATAGTGTGAGAGAGGCACACCTAAATAACGCAGATCTTCTTTCCTTTGAATGCCTGCGTAATGTGATGGCATTGTGGCCCATAATCCAAACGAAACACCTGAACGGTTGTCAAAGTTAGCGCTTGCACCAGAAGCCGCACAATATTCATCTGTAATTGCAGAGCAGTTTTTACACTCTTTTTATCGGTACAAAAAGGCCACGTCTTCTGCATACGCAAGAACCCGAACCTCATTAAACAGTAAATTAAACCCATTGAAATTTTGTGCTTTAAGAATGCTCATACAAAGTGGCTCTAAATACAAGCAGAACAGGAGCGGTGACAAATGGCATCCTTGTCGCACTGATGATGCAAGCCTAATCGGATCGGAGGGAGAGCCATTTACTACCAGCCTCGTGGGGCCGTTAGCATAACATATCCTGACACCTCTAAGGAGCAGGGATCCGATATTCATACGCCCTAGTACAGTGAACAGGAATGAAGGATTCATGATGAACCCTGTCGAACGCCTTAGCCAGAACTAGCTGTACCATTGCCACCTGTCCAACCCCCTCAGCTAAACACTCTAGCACCGATCTCGCAACATGAATGCTGGTCTGAATGGGCCGGCCCCTGATGCCACATGTTTGATCATCACCGACCACAGATCTTATTACAACTTGCAAATGGTTAGCTAACATCTTAGCAAAGATTTTACAATCCACATTCCATAAGGCGATAGGCCGATATCCATCAACTTTTTGCAATTTAGTGTCATCATCGCTTTTGGCTATGAGGATGGTGTGTCCTTCATACATTGTGGCGGTTAGGTACTCTACTTTCATTGCCTTACGGTACACCTGAAGTAATAACGGCGATAATAGGGAACGAAAACACTGATAAAATTCGGCAGTAAGGGCATTCGGGCCGGGCGTCTTGCCCTTCGCTAACGAATTTAAGTGGAGCAGCAACGGTACAATTTACGCCACGCCAGCAACGTAAACGGATAATTGGCTGTGTCAAAATGGAGAAGCAGTTTTAATTTCGCAGAGCTACGTCTCGCACAGACATGGTAGATGCGCTATCCCTTACGAAAATTACTGTTGAATTTTAGTAGATATTCAATCGTCGTTCTATTGCTCAGTCAACAAAAGTTTTGTTGAAATATCATTGTCCTACTATTATAGACTTGTTGACCAGCATTGAAAAGTCGCCACCGTGAAACCATTCTAATTTCATTTACCAGTTATTGTCTTGATTTTCTATGGAATTCCCATGGATGAACAATTGTATTTTCATGAAAGGTAATGGGGAATGCAACAATAAGTTCATGGGTTGTAAAGTGGAATGCAACAATTAGTTAATGGATTTTAAAGTGGAATGCAAGGTTAAGTTTATGGATTGTAAAGTCGAATGCAATGTTAAATTTATGGATTGTAAAGCGGAATGCCATGTTAAATTATGGATTGTAAGATGCAATGCAACATGAAATTAACTAATGTTGATATTCGCCACTGAGGCATTGCTTGGCCTTGGGACATCTTCAAGGTGCACTTTCTAGCTTTCCATTACAAGGCCTCTTTCCCTGTGGTGTTATGAAAAGAAGCTTACACCTTCGTGATTAGGAAAAAGCGTGTGAATCATTCCTTTTATAGAATAGCCCACAAATTTATTGAGCTTCGGTCTCCTTCTTTTCTCTTGCCGGCATTGAAGAGATGATGTTCTTTAATAGGAGAGGCTTGCAGAGGGAAACTTGAAGCATGTTTAGTGTGGAAAAGAAATACAGCATAAAATCACCGATGCATACAGGATTTTCTAACTTTCTAATAAAAGAATAGCAAGTTGAAGCCTTATGCTATGTCTAAGCGCAGGCCACGCTGGTAGTGTCAGTCATAAAACATCATCACACATTAATTTAGCTATACGTTGTGTACTTTAAGCCCGGGTCTGCAGTTATCAGGTTTACACCACGATATTGTAAAGAGTAGAGACAGAATTTATCTATTTGAACCTCAAGGGTCCCTGGCGGGACATTACATGAGGGTAAACATGACGATAAACATGTCAGTACTGCCGCGAAGCTCTTTGGCATGCATAAATAACAGGTCCGTGTGTTAGCAGCTATTCACTGGAATGTTGTATAATTCATTTGCACATACAGGTAATACTCTATCACGAAGCTAGTAAAAACAGCCCTTAACTTCGTTGTATAAAAATCTTGATGCATGAAAATTTGACTTTTTATAAATTTACTTATCCTCAGACAAATTTCTCTTACACAAAAGGGTGCGTAAACCTTATCAAATTATCGGGCAATAGAACAAAACGAATTTCAATGTCAAAAAAAGTTGAAGCTTCACCCAAAAGTGGAACCAGTGAGAGCAACACTAAAGTATCACAGCTGCATTAAGCCTAACAAGCGTTGACATACGGCCTTATTGGTAAGACATAATTAAGGGTCCCCGAAACGGTCTGGACAAATTTTGTAGGCACGTGGGGCACAGCTACAGTAAAACATTCGCACTACAATCTGTGTAAAGCATCTCACATTAAAGGGACCCCGAAATGATTTTGATGATTCTGTACAAACATACTGAGCCATTAGAGTATAGGTCTTTCTGATCATTATTTGACACATGTAAGTGCTCCGGGTAAAGCACGCAATTTATTATAAGATTTCAAAACTTTATATCGCTGCCGATCACAGCACACCACTAGGCTGTATTTGATGTAAATTGTCCTAATGATGCTGGTAGGGCAAGCTATCCGACTGGCCGTACAGGGCACTTCATCTATAATTTTTTGAACTTTATGGTGAACAAATGTTGTTCGTAAAAGTTGGAATGTTAGTTAATTTGTTTCTATAAAAATAAAGTAACAGAAAGAGAACGCACATGAACAATTTCTCACTACACTTCCGGCACACCGCAAATGTCGTCTGCTTGTGTTGCAACGGGCTCCATTTTTACGAGAGCTCCGCATTCATTGTCGGTCTCAGTCTTTTTGCAAGAACCACGATTCGGCTTTGTTACGATGAAGGCTGCAAACGTAGTAACTGGCATTATGTCAAGCTGCGACACCGTGTCCCTCTGAAAGGCAGCAGACGAGCGAAGTGGCTGCAGTGCATCGGACTGTCGGTATTAAATCGGCGCCAGGATTTGCGTGTTTGTAGCCGTCACTTTACACAAGAGGATTACTACCAACCACAATAGTGTTTCGCCAGTCTGGTATTTGGGTAAATGCAAGCACAAGGAGACAGGGCCTGGCCGTTTGACTGCCGGTTCACAGGATGTCCATGAATAAACAGGGCAGCTCACGCACCTTTGTTCCAAGCTGCGACATGAAATAAGGTTTTATGACCCCAAGATATAGCGTTATTTAGGACAATAGACTAGTATGAAGCGATGAAATTGTATCAAGCATTTATTATTCAGCAGCGCTCGTCCTTACGTACTGGAACCAGCGTGGTACAAACACAACCAGCGCGATTTCCAGTGCGAACCAGCAAACTGCAGTGATAACCAGCGCCTGTACAGCACAAACCAGGGCGCCCCAGCGTCATGGCAGTGGAACTCGCGTCTCTTCCACTGTGACCCAGCTCTTATTGAGCGTTCGCACTGGTGTCCGAGTGAGTCCCACCGAGTGCCAGCGAACCCTGTGCGACCCAGTGCCAAAAAACGCGTTCACAATCAAATACGCTGGTTTTTGCAATAGGGCAGCCCACGCCTTGGCGTTCACTCACCACTGCCTTCGGAAGTACTGCACGCCCTACATGACGGTCCGACGGCTAGCCACCTCGGGCTCACCCGGACGCTATCGAGGTATTACTGGCCTCGCCTTACCGCCGACGTCGCCTGACTGTCAACGACGCGAGACACAGCCGATGAGACAAGCGAGATTACTAAAACCTATTGAGCCTCCTTGCCGGCCATTTCAGCAGATATGGATAAATTGATTGGGACCCTTCCGACGTCAGCAGATGGACATATGTCAATCGTCGTGGCTACCAACTACTTTAACCGCTAAGGCGAAACGAAAGTTCTGCACAAAGGAAGTACCGGCGAAATTGCTAATTTTACGTCGAGAACCTCCTGCGGCGACATCGTGCCCCAGAAGTCGTCATCCTCTACAGATGAACGGCCTGCACTGCAGAGCTCACACAAGCCATCCTGAAATACAGCCAGAAAAGACACAGCAGGACAACTGCCTACCACCGGCAGGCGAACGGTCTTACGGAGCCTCTGAACAAGACCCACCCCGACATGTCGTCAATGTACGTCGACGTCGAGCACAAGATATGACATGCCGTGCTGCCATACGTAACCATAGAAACAACGGAGATCGAGCGGTTCAAGCTGGTTTATGGCAGAAACTCCACAATGAGTCTCGACGCCATACTGCCGAACGTGACCGACAAAGAGAATGTCGACGTCGTCGCCCACCTACAACGCGGTGTTGAAGCCCGACCACTCACCCGCCTGTGAATCAAGAACAAGCAGAGGACTGAAAGGCGGCATTACAACTTTGGACGACGCTACGTGGAATACCGGCCCTGCGACCGTATTTGAATTTGGACTCTTATACGCCGACGAGGACTTGGCGAGAAACTCTTAAGATGCTATTTCGGACCCTACAAGGTCAACCGGCGTATTTACGCACTAGGCTATGAGGTCATGCGCGAGGGCATTTCGTAGTCATAGCGGCGCTGCGCATAACCTGATGCGTCTTAAGACTTTCTATGCCGACGGACCAACATTGGGACTCTTTTTTTCTTTGTTGCTTTGTTGTTGTGGTCTTTTCTTTTATATGTGTGGTTTTTCTTTCACTTGCATGTTTGTAGCATCGGGGCGATGCTTTTTAAGGAGGGGGTATTGATACGTGGTACTTGTTACGACGCTATTGTCACGTGGTGGTGACGTTGAAGAACACAGTTGCAATACTGTGAAAGACAAAGCTAACTTTTATTGGGCGAACCTGTGCCCACAAAAACAGGCTACACTAATAGCACAACGATAGCGGCGAACACGGTCAGCGATTGTCGAAAATCTGATCAACGGGTGAAGCGCGTCGGCTTTTATACATCAATCGTCGAATATTCCACACTAATCGCTGGGACCCGCGCGCCTTCCACAAAGTTCTATATTATTCGTTTCGCGCGCACATGCAATCAGGTTACACAAGGTTCGGTCACAGACAGTGGATGGAACCATCGATAACATTCCATAAACTTCCGACACACGCAAGTGCGTCCTGCGCTGTGTGATAACATTTGTTAGGCGGTGAAACGTGTCGCCCGATGAAGACAAGTACACGTGTCACTATTCTCAGCGGAGGACGCACCTGTATGTTCCGATGGTTCTGTGCTAGAATGTTATCGATAGTTCTATTCGCTGTCTGTTGTCAGCCAACCGTGTGTAATTTCATTGTATGCTCGACGCGATTTGTGTAGTGCTTTCTGGAAGACATGCAGGCACCGGGGGTCACTCTGGAACCTTCAATGACTCATCAATGAAAGCCGACGCGCTTGAGCCGCTGATGAGATTTTCGACCATCGCCAACTGTGTTCACCGCTAGCCTTGTGCTTTAAGTGTAGCCTGTTTTTGTGGGCACAGTTCTGCCCAATAAAGAGGTAGTTTCGTCATTCATAGTTTTGCTACTGTGTTCTTCACCGTCACTACCGCGTTACAATGTGACAAATAAATGCCAATATATGTCTTTTAGTATGGTGCAAGTTATGGTGTTGCATAGTTTATTGAAAACTCGCATGTTAGATCGATATGTATAACCAGTTGTATTTCGTTGTCACACTTCATTCAAATGATTTAATAAGTGAAATACTTTTATCGGAACAAGCACTTTACACTGGTGTGGTAGCCATTTTTGATGAAGTGTATCCTTTTGGCAGCCTTTAGAGAAGTCTTTTCTGTAATAACTTCCGTTTAAAAAGTTTGTATCGTGCATGTGAACAAGGCTATGGCTTTTAGCCGGTATGGAAAAAACTTGCGCTCGTGTGTTTAATTCTTGCAATAATAACCATGACAAAAAAAGATATGTCGTAATGCTTAGCGTGTTGGAGTCCTGCGCTGGGAGCCGATATTTCAGTTCCGCCCTGCACATGCTTTATTTCATTAAGTGAAGGCGAACCTACTGGACAATACGGCCAGCGGCCGACCGACCAAGCGACCTGAGCGGGTCTGAGCTTTGTTAGCATGCGGCGAAACCATGGAATCATAGCAGACAAAAGCTTCGCTCTGAGACTAAAGAAAAAAGGAAAAAAGAAAACATGCGTGAATGTTTAAGTACTTCCCTGCACCACAGACGGGCAAAGCAACCAGAAAGGGCACGCTCTTGAAACGCTCATTGGAACCTCTTAAGGGTGCTATTGCTACTTTTGTCTGTGACCCTTCCTGGGAAAAATATTTCTCTTAACAAATTGTCGGCACCTTCAGAACATCGTAATCGCGTCCGGAAGCTGTAATGACAAGCAGCACTTCGAACAGCCGAAAGAACAAGCGCGAGCATTGACCCTACCGTGGCCCTTCGTGGCCGTAGGTAAGAAAGGCGTACTGTGTGGAGCGAAATGCCGCGCACGCAACCCTTGTGAGAGTGGAGTCAGAGCAGGACTGAGGACGAAAGTGTGCGCTAGAATTGGTACTTTCCAATTTTATCGAGGGTCGTTGCAGATGACGCCGCCCTAGAGATTTATTGCAGTCAATGCTCTAGCCAGGTGGTGGCACACCGAACACGAATCCCGCCTCCCCCCCCCCTACCCTTCCCCGAAATTGTTGTGATAGTATGCAGCCTTTTCGGCCCCTTTTGGGGGAGGGTGCACCGTCCGAAAGTAATTTCTGGCTATACTATTGCTCTCGGTAGAGCCACAAAATAGAATAGATTGCCTAATGTGCTAAAGCACATTCAGTGCACATCCGGTTACATTCCAAATACTTATAAAGGTCCGTTAAGCTCTCATTAAAGGAGGTCCTAGGACCTACATTTTAAAATAAGATAGCTTCATATATATTACACTCCGTGAAATGATCAACAAAGGAAAAACGGCACCGACGGTTTCACCACAACAGTCCTCATTTGTTGACCGCCCACGTGGCAACATCCAAGAAGCCATAACATCAAATTTAATCTGGATAGCCTCATTGAGCTGGAAACGTGCGGAGGGTTGGATTTTGTGTCTTGGTACCATTAGTTCGTTCATCTGAGCGGGTCTTTTGAGCTCAGGAAGTTTATAGTGTCGCGAAACTGGCACTTTCCCCCAGCTATCTTGTACACCACCTGGTTGTCCGCCGTGGTTGCTCAGTGGCTATGGTGTTGGGCTGCTGAGCACGAGGTCGCGGGATCGAATCCCGGCCACGGAGGTCGCATTTCGATGGGGGCGAAATACGAAAACACCCCTGTACTTCGATTTAGGTGCACGTTAACCGTGGTTGAAATTTCCGGAGTCCTCCACTACGGCGTGCCTCATAATCAGAAAGTGGTTTTGGCACGTAAAACCTCATAATTTAATTTTTTAACCACCTGGTTATTGCCGCCGATGCTGCCACTTACGTGCTTGTACGTATAGCGTGTAACGCCACTAAACACCGCTTGAAGCGAAGCGCGCATACACTTCGTTGTCATCGTTGTTCTTGTCCTGAGTGTTTGTCTCTCATACCCCCATAGGACCGGATTGACTACCACTTGAGTGGTTAGGAGAAACGCACAAGGAAAGGAAAATAAATAGTCGAGAACTGGTGCAAGTAGAGATTGTAGTCTATGGAACAAGCGAAAATACTAACGCAGCGAATTTTCCATTCAGTATTTGCAGTTGCATCTTCCGTCACCAATTACTACGGATTATGTGAAAAGCGCCCATAGCGGGTTTAGTCCAATTGATCTGAAGAGAAGCAAGAGAAAAACGAAAGCAGCTGTAATCGGATGGTCGCCGTTGCTAGCACATAGGTCCACGCAAACCAACGTGCCGAGTTGGCTGGCGACGATATACCCGGCCTTTTTTCCCCTGAGACTACGGTTCACCCCTTCGCAGTATCTGCCAGATGTTGCCCCACCACGGCGGAATGGGGCATGGCAGCAGCACCACTGCAGGCCGCGCACTGTGCCCCGTCTGCGAGCGCGGCTTCAAGCAAGAGGTGGGCGACAGCCTTGCTTTCATGCCGCCGTCGCCAGTGCCCCGTGTCTACTTCTGGAGGCAGCACGAAGAGCAGCGCCTGATCTCCGAATCGACGAGTACACTCGAGAAGAGTCTGACGCAGCACACCACCACCACATGCACAGCCGAGTCTGCGGAATACGCCACGAGGAGCAGCCTAAGCACGAGATCTGCCCCTACTACGCCGACAGCTTCCATGAGTGAGGTGTGTGCTGTCTGCTTGTCCTATATAAATCCAGGTTTGGACTCAGCATACGTCTGTCAACTTTTCCTTCTCGAAATTTCAGCGTATGTAGCGAATTATGCAGGTCTCATTCTTACTTACTTGATCTCTTATTGTTCTATTGGAGCAGATAGGGGGCAATAAATTTTTCTTTGCCGGCGCATGGTAATGACATCACAGTAACAGACATTTCCGTCCGTTATACCAGAAAAAAATTTGCAGTTACGAAGAAATGTGCGCGGTGCCAAATCCGGCTAGTCCCCTAAATGGACGTCTAATTCTTCCCGTCATCAGAAAACAGAATAACTTGTTGATTCCCGAGTTGTAATTATTGTTTTCTCATTTTTTTATCGAACCGTCTATCACGAGGCACAAAGTAGCAGATTGGTGGCGTGAGCGAGCTGCGTAATAATAATATCCTATTTCCTAAACACACATTCAAGGTCCACGTTAATGCCCATGGGTGGCTTTCTTGTAAGGAGGCGTTAGCCAGATAGCAATAAAAGTTGTGGGTGTCATTAAATGTAATTTGTGTTTTTACAGCTATCTGTGGCTATGGTGCACAATAACAAAAAAAATGGCTGAAGGCTTAGCCTGGTTAAGCCTGGAAGGTTGCGAAAATAATACCCTTGGCTGCGCCTTGGTTCGGCTGATGGTGTGGACATGGTTGCCCTTTGTTAAACTTATGGTTATACATCATCCGACATAGCGCAAGGCAGCGCGCCGACCACTACGAGGAGCCGAGCTGTAGCCCCATTTATCCTCCTAGCGTGACGTCACACGAGCGAGCGCCCTCTCTCGGCAGCGCCGCAGAAGCGGTGCGCAAGGCTTCGCCTCCACCATCGATGCCGCGAGCTGGGGCCCCGTCTGCAGGTCTGGCGTGACGTCACACCAGCGAGCGCCCTCTCTCGGTAGCGCCAGAGTAGCGGCGCGCAAGGCTTCGCCTCTACCATCGATGCCTCGAGCTGGGGCCCCGTCTCTCGGTCTGGCGTGACGTCACACGGTCACGTGACGCGCAGCTGTGTAAGGAGGCGCCACGACCACCGATGGGCCGAAAGTGCGAGCAGTATTGCTTTCGCAATTAAATAATTCAGTGACGTTTCAATTCGTGAACGCGGGTAACGCGCTAGCGTATGGGTGCAATAGCGCACACGAAGCGGTCGGCGCTCAGTGCGCCTAGACGCTTACACTGTCCGCCTCGCAGGTCGTAATCAAGTCGGGGCTCGCGCGGCCACGCCGTTCGCCGCAGCCGCGAGAGTAGAACGGCCTCTCGCTGGGGCAAGAAGGCGCCTATCCCCCCTACCCCCCTATTCCGAAGAATAGGGGGGTAGTGTAGGGTAGGGCACTTTACCCCCTTGCGACGCGACATTGAGACACAATCGTCGGGTCACCGTCATACGGTTTCACTCGGACACACCGCGTAGGGCGGGCGAGGATGATTTTCCCACGAGATGAATCCAGTACGTCGCTACCGCAAACAAAACCTGTAGCAACTGCCAGAGGAGGTCAACACAGCGCGCCTGCGCCTGCCTTCCTCACCCGCTACGCTAAGCCTCGTTTCTACTTCCCCCCTTCACTAGACGTCGCGCGGACTCTCACCTAGGTTGCGTTGCTTTGCCGCGTGAGCTTTAAAGTGCTCTAATGTCCATGTATTGACCATTTTCGCGGAGCAGTTTGTTCTAGAGAAACGAGATGGCGCTTTAGGTGGGCACGACGCACATCGCCACATTGACAGCGCACGAATACGAAACCATTACCGCTTCCGCCTTGCTACTGGGCGATGAGCTGTCGGAAATGAGAGTGAGGTTTCACTAATGCACTGTGCTCCAATGTGCCGGATGGAATAACGTGGATTGAAGTCGTGTGCAGTAGGTGGCTGCGAAAATAGTGGCTGGCATATTAAACAATGGAATGGATCTCTGTAGCGAAGTTCGCGTGCCGTTGCTGCAACTGTCCGTGCGTGTTACCGGCACTTCGAGTTGTAGAGCATCATTCGAGGACACAGAGATTTCCTCATCTTCCAGCGTTTTATCGCTAACCTTCAAAGAAAGTGCTTCAGCCCTGGGGCGTCAGTGGGAGTGAGTACCGCTCGTTAAACAATGAAAAAGGGAATAGTTCCGCTTCCTGTCACAGCACGTTTCATGCACAGTATCTACACATATCTACTACAACTGGCACGGCACCTTGCTCCCACTCTATCGCCAACATGTCAGTAAGTGAATGGGTGCACACTTGAAAATGTGTGCAGCATATACGCGCAATATATGACGGACTACACCTATAGCGCACGAATGGCCGAAGCTGAACTTTTTCTGACGATCCACGAGGGCGGAGGGAGTAAGCGAGCTACTAGCAATATTACATGTTTGCTACTAAGTATTACAATGTACAAAACGGCTACATTTCAAGCTTCGCGCGCAACAAAAACACGTCTACCGGAACTGAGCACACCCGCCAGTGATTAGGCAGAAATAATCACATAGTGACCGCGCCAGGAAATTTATTGAGTCAGAAATGTGGAAGGGCGCTGCTTCACGAAATTTGCAAATAAAGAACAAAACGCAAAATACGCTAATCCAAATTCAATTTATAAACGGAAAGTTTGGATCGTTTGTAATAAGTATTTACCCTTGCTTTTAAAACAAGCACGATACATGCCGCTCGCACCCTTTGGACATAGCTTAGTCGGCTTCGAAAGCGCTTTTGCATGATCTCTGAAGCTGTGGCCAAAGCTTCGTGCCGTGCACCCAGTCACCGTCTACTAAATCTCCAGTAACAAGGGTTTGCTAAGCTGCATCGGCGTCATAGACACTCATTGTAAACGCGGAGGCAGCGGAGGCAGTTGAGGCAAGCAATGGATGCGTAAGCACGTGATCAAACATGTCAGCGTTCACGGGATCGCCGCAAAAAGAGTCAATATGCTCCCGCAGGGAAGCCTGCGGGAGCGGATGCAGGAACATTGCGAGTTGCACGCCCCTTTTTACTTTCCCCGGTGCGCGATTCTCCTCACCTCCAGGCGACTTCCTCCTCCGCGTTTGCCGTTGCTGTCCAGATAAGCGTGCGCGCAAAAAGAAAGGAGTATTTGATCACTGAACCAAAGTAATTGCCGCTAGAGCACTTGCCGCTGAGTGGCAAGGAATCTATTCGTGACAAGTGTAAGTTGTACCAATTAGGATTTCTATAATCTCGCATTGAATTGAGAGAGAGAGAGAGAGAATTCGTTATTCGAGGTGAGACCGAGAGCTATAGATATTCATTTGCCAGGAGGACCAAGGCAGGCTGGCTGGTGAAGGCTGCCGACACCAGTCACACTCGCCAGTGGAGAGTGTGGTTGTTACAAAGAAGGACGCACACTGACATAAAAAACTTTAAAAACAAGATGTTTCGCCTTCTAAGAGGAAGCCTTGTTCACATTGTCGGAAAAAAGCTTGAAGTGCCTGTTTAACTAGGTTTTGATATGTGCCGCAAGCACCGCGCGTAACTGTCCCCTTTCTTTTCTGGCTGTTTAGACTAGAGTTTGCCAAGTCAGTATTGTGCCTGTCAATGTTGCCTGCTCTGCCAAAGCAATTAAAGCCACTCTTATCTACATCATTCTGGTGTTGCCGCAGCCGCTGCTTAATGTTGCCCGTCTCTGCAACATAGATGCAATCGCAATTCGCACAGAGGATCTTGTAAACAACGCCAGGAAATGCTTCTTTCGGGAGCTTGTCGTTCCCAATCACGAGTGCGTGCCTCAGTTTGTGCACAGGAACGTGAGCCACCTCAACATCATACTTACGCAGCATGCGTGATCGTGATCAAATCCCGGGCACGTAGGAATGGGAGCGCGTTTCTTCCGACGGGCACTGGCAAGCTGAGAAGGGTTTTGGACAAATGGTGTTGCAC
This sequence comes from Dermacentor andersoni, assembly GCF_023375885.2. NCBI lineage: Eukaryota > Metazoa > Arthropoda > Arachnida > Ixodida > Ixodidae > Dermacentor > Dermacentor andersoni. The sequence goes on from NC_092815.1 coordinate 219,572,086, forward strand.
AGCATTATTAAAGGCAGGCGGATAACCGCTCGTGGAAAAATCCTTCCGTATTGCCTGCACATTGGAATTTAAGTCTCAGGTTGCATGCAATTACGGCTCACGCAGCCCAACGGGGAGGCAACTACTGACTCCTTGTGAGAGTGAAAATGAACAGACATAAAGTTCATGTACCGGCCAGTGTGTGTAGTTCTGAAAACGTAAACAGAGTGTGCGCAATTTGTATTTGGCTTTATTTTACAGCCAAATACAAAAAAGGCAAATTCCGGTCTCCTTCTATCTCCACCGCCTGCTTCTAAACAATCTGCTTGATTGTTTGAATGCGTGGTGAAAGCTTCCAAAGCAAAGCGCTTGATTACACAAAAGCAATTGTCAACGTAGCGTAGAAAAGGCTTGGTGTTGGGCTGAAAACAGCGAACGTGGGCTTTCCAGTCACTATGTTTTCAGATTCGCAGCGGTCACCGAGACAGAGGATGCATTGATGTGCGATGGACTTGCTTGCAGATGGCATTATCAAAATAGGAGTAGGTGCTGCCCAGACAATAAATTAGGCGACACTTAATGTCGGTTACATCAACTGGCGACCTTTTCGGTAGAGGCGAATCGGCCTCGAGAGCTGCAGCACATGCTTCCACGGCCGTGTCAGTGCGGATGGAAGTGAACAGCGCACAACGTCAAACAAAACCATCACCTCGTCGTCGTAGAGGACCAAACCTCGAACTTTTTCAACAAAATCGGCGTGGCTGAGCACATGCGTGATGCCTTTTTCGACGAGGATATCCGGTATATGAATCATCGGTAAGCTATAAAGCGCTGAGGGGATGCCATTATGCCGAAGCATGCATTAGGCAGAGCACGCAGCATCAACAAGCACAAGTCTAATTGGCCAGGAAAGAAACTTGAAGTCACGCCTGTATTTAGAATACCTCCAGAGGCAGTCGAAAGGACACACGCGCAATCGAAGCGTAGGAACCCTCCCGGCAACATACGCGCCGTGCTTGCGTCACATACTAAAGCCTACTTAAACAGGCACTTCAACCTTTTTCACTCCATCAGGAAGAAGGCTGCTGTAGGGAAGCCTAAAGAACTCACTTCTTAAAAAGTTTCTTTCGTCGATGTACGTTCATCTTTGTCGCGTTATATCCCGATCAGACCGGCATTCTTCGAACTCCCGATTACGGAGTGTGGTTACTGCGGTTATCTTACGACTTAATGGCGTCTATAGTACATGAACTAAAGAAATTTAATTACTTGGTCATTGAACCAAGCTAGGTCACCGAAAAAGCACTAACCACTGAGTGCCAAATAAACAGTGCGAGTTTCGGCAAATAGCTCTGTTAATAGGTGGTTTCAAAAAGAGATTGATGGACATAAATCATTGCTTGCCATCCCGGCCGTGCGAAAATGAATGTCCAGCCAAGCTGTGGAAAACTGCCACTACAAATGCTGAGGGAAGCATTCTATACGAAATAATTATATGGCCCATGAGGCAATAAATCGGGCGTTAAATCCGATGGTACCAAAACCCATGTGACCAAGTGGTAACATCATATTTCACATGATGATGAAACGTGTTTAAGTCATCACTTCAAACGTCACGTGATGACGTCATCACACAAAACACCCATGATGACGTCATATCAAACTTTACGTTACGTGATAATTATCGGCATCGTCACATCACGGTATCCCCTGATGACATCATCATGGTATGCGCGACGTCATCAACGACGCCATTGTCAAGCGATAATGTCAGCGGATGATGCCATGTAACGCCTCTCGGAGAAGCAGCGCACTGAACACTTACCGCTTTTTTTCACACCCTGCGGGATCGGCCCATGATGTCTATGGGGACTGAGATTAGGCCCACTACAGAAATGTGGGAGTCAGCGAGCGAAAGACCTGAGAACCGTTCGGACGAACAGCAGGAGATGAAGAAGCACTTCTTGATGCTTCTTCCATTTTTTAAATATGGCAGCTCGCAGCACGAGGCCCGAGACACACGCGCCAGTGCGCACTATGTATAAAAGGTGGCCGAGGAAGATGATGGCTGCTAGAGGGCTCCCCCTGCCCCCCCCCCCTTTTTTTTTTTAAAGAGCAGTGGTGCAGCAGTGCTCAAGAAACAGCCTCTGAGGTCAGTTGATAGGCTATATCCGTCGTTTGCGCGCTTCTAAATTCGTTGAATGCGGATAATAAGGGTGACGCTGGTTTGACCGTGTCTATTGCTGTGAGTTTTTCACGTCCGTTTAGGTAGATTGTAACCGTTTTTCCTGCCCGCTTGAGTACCTAGAAAAGGCTGTTATAGCGGGGCGTATGGATGGTCAGATGCCTTCACGCCGTACGATAACGCGGCCTGCCGTAGCCATGCTTCGGCTGACAAAAACATTACTTGAGGATGCAACCCTACGAGGGCAAGCATGCAAACAGGAAGAGGAGCTGCTGACCGGTATGGATGGGGCGTGTCAGCAGAAGGTGGAGCGAAATATTATCCTGGAAACGGCTACATTGTGGTTTTGACCAGCTCGTGAGCCGTGCAGTTGGGTAAAACCTTGAAAAAGGAGTGCACAGCTAGCAGGACCACAAGACCGTCTTGAGCCCAAGGAGACTGAGCCTGGCGGGCCATTATGGTGGCTTTAAGTTGAGGGTGAAGGTGTTCCACTATTCCATTTGCCGATGGGTAATACGCGGTAGTATGTATATGTCGCACGGCAAGCAGGCATGTGAGTTCAGCGATGAGATCCCATTTCAACTGTAAACCGCCACCGGTCATAGGAACGCTTCGGAAGTGCGAGAACTATCCATTGAAAAACGCAGAGGTGCCATTATATCAGTGAGAGGAAATATTTCAGGCCAACGGGTATAACGGTCTGCGCCAGTGAGTATGTAGCTTGCACTGCATGCCCCTCGCGTCATGTACTGATGCAAATAAACATCATTGTCATTGTCATCATTGTCACTTCCAAATGGTGACAGCAGGTCAACGATGTCGATGTGAATGGGGTCGAACCGGGCGTCAAGTAGACGAAAGGAGTGCACTGGCGATCTCATGTGTAGTGTCATCTTGAAGCGATGATAGTGAAGCCATTCGCGATCCCAGCGGCGAACGTCCAAGTTCACGCTCGGCCTCAGAAAGCAGTAAGTCGGGAAACCGAAGGAAGACACTGGGTGGCACGGGATGACTTGCGCAGTGTAGCTTGACAAATGCTCGATGTTAGAGCCAGAATGGAACGTATGGGCGTGTTAGACCCCTTGGCACGTTGCGGGTGGAAGTGCTTAAAGCGCCAATGTTGTAGTAGTGGAGCGCAGGTCCCGAATCTGTCTAAGCGCTGCGCCGTGGCAATTTTCTCAAATTCAAGTGTCGCCCCGGATATTGCGTCAGTAGGGGAGAAGGCAACTGCAGCTGCATTGACAAGTCCTTCAATGTATCTTATGCCCACGGTAAAAAGGGAGATGAAATTGAGGCGCCGTATCTCTCGTGTGGTATAAGTGTTGCGATTACCGCGAATAGCGATGGTTAAATGCTTGTGATCAGTGCGTACGTCAAAGCTTGTTCCTTGCAGAAGGCGTCGGAAATCCCGAATGCCCACGTACACCTCAAGCACCTCTCGAGTGAAGGTGCTATATCATGTTTCTCCATGCTTCAGCGTCTTGGAGTAAACGCCCATTGGGCACCAGGAGTTGTGCCGGAACTGTTGTGAAATGGCACCTACAGCCGCACTAGATGCATGGGCGATAAGGCGCATTGGTGCAACATGTAGGGAATGCGCCTGCAGGGTGTCATCTGCCAAAGCGTTTTTGGCTGCTTGGAAGGACTTCTCTGGGTTGGGCGTCAAGGAGAGTGGAGTGGACAGAGGTTTAGATTGAGGAGCTTACTCTGTTGTATAATAATTCGGGCGAAGTTGGAAAAAGGACGGCGGTGGAAGTTGAGCAGCCCAAGGAACTCACGCAGCTTTCGCAGTGACGTTGGGTGAGGGAACTCGCGCAAGGTTGGAACTTTATTTTCCTACGGCCTCGTTCCTTCGGAACTCATGTGATGTGCAAGGAACTGAATGTTGTGAACACCAAAGGCACTTCTCGGGGTTGATGAGAAGCCTTTGTTTTTGGAGTCGAGAATGCAGCAGGCGCAAATGGTTGATATGCTGCTCAGGAAAAATACTAGTCACCAGCAGGTCGTTGGGATACGCAAAAACGAAGGGGAGTCCTTGAGTGACCTCGTTGTTAAACCTCAAGAAAGTTTGAGCAGCGTTTCTCTGCCCCAATGGCACGCGGACGTTCTGGAAAAGCCAGAATGGTGTCGCAATTGCATCCTTTGGGATTTCCGCTGGATCGACAGGTGTTTGTTGGTAGGCCTTCTATAACCTAGTTTGCTGAATATTACCGTTCCAAATAGGCTGGCTGCGAAGTGATGAATGTGAGGGAGTGGTAATCGATCAGCGCACGGTAGTCGCCGCACGGGCGCCAATCCTCGTGATCGCGCTTTGGTATAATGTGGAGAGCTGGAGACCAACTGCTCGACGAAGGACGGATGACGCCCCCGTGCAGCACGTGGTGCAATTCTCTCCTTGCGATGGCAAGGCGGTTGCCAGTGAGGCGTGTGGGTCGGCAAAGCACCGGGGGTGCTGTGGTGACAATATGATGCGTGATGTTCTCACATACTGGCAGCTCAAGATTGGAAGGTTTGGTGACGGCTTGGGAGCCTGATATGACCAACATGGCCATACGTACGTCTGCAACAATGATCACCCATCAGAAGGTGCGCTGGAGGTCCAAGTCGATGGTAAGTAAGCGCTGGCCATATGTGTTCTTAGAGGAGTCGTTGGCTCCTTGAAGGAATACGTTTTACTTTAGCACGGTGCCGGTCTAGTTTCCCGGCAGGAACAATGCTGACCTCTACACCTGTGTCCACGACAATCGTTGCCTGGGAATCCTTGGCAATGTCTGTCTCTGACGTAGAACAGGGGGTATGTCGTAGGGAAAGAGTCACCGACCGCCATCAGTGACTCTGCGGCATGGTTTCATGCCAGCTGCAAGGTCAACGACACTGATGTGTGCTGGCATCGATTTTTTGTTATTCTAGCAGTATGCGTAGCGACGAGAACCAAAAGGGAGCTAGACCGAGAAGGGAATCTGGAACGGCAATCGCGGTCGCACTGACGATGGTGGGGCGATAACCATAGTGCAGGAATGCTGTCAGCAAGTTCGTCAGCTATTTGCTGAAAGCGAGACTGCCGATTTTCGTGGTGAAACAGCGGAATGGTCGTTGTTGCAGAAATACCCCTTGCTGATTGCTCAGCAATGTGACCGGCCAGCTCTAAAAGATTGTCGAGGGACATATACTCTGATGTGGTAGCTTAGGTGACGAACAGATTCTGCGGCAGGCGCTGAAAGAACAGTTCACGCAGCAGCGGGCTGTTTGTGTGTCCAACACGCAGTTATTAAGAGGCCGTCACATACGATGTAGAAGTTCTGACGGTTAACGGCAGCCGAGCTCCTCTTCGTTGAGAAGCTGCTGCAGGCGCCTGCGCACAGGCACGGACTTGTTTTGCAGCACCGTCGTTATGAAGCGGTCAGAGGGGTTGGTTTCATGTCAGGCATGCATAGCGTCTTCGAACTACTCATTGACCTCAGTAGATGGTGCCGAGACTGCATACAGGAAGCTCGCGCACTGCGAGCTAATGAACTGAATGTCGAAGATGGCTTCCACCTGAATAAACCAGATTGCAGTATATTGTGGCCAAAAGGACGGCAGGTAGATCTGTACCGTCGCGAGGCCCTCTGCACTGGTCGTAGGACTCCCCTTGGTGGCAATGTCCGTAACGTTGTGCTCACCGTACAATCACCTCCGGCCCACCACGTTATAGCGACCGAATTTATTTCCATTACAACAATGTGTGAGTGAGCGAGCGAGCGAAAGACGTCAGAACCGTTCACACCGAAGGAAGGAGCCAAAGGTCTTTTCTTTATTCTTTTTTCATTTCCTTTTAATCTTTCAGCTCGCAGCACGAGGCCCGAGAGCCATGCCTCGGAGCGCGCCAAATATAAATGGCGGCCGAGGTAGACGGCGATGTCTGTTAGAATGAAGAAACGTGATTAGGTCATAACCTAGCTCAAAAGTCGCGTGATGGCAGCCCGTCAAACGTAACGCTACGTGATAACGGCATCGTAACCTCACGATATCGCCTGGTGACTTCATGACAAGGATGACGACACCCGATGACGTCGTAGGCAAGTGATTACTTATTCATTTATTTACTTTAAATACTTTCAAGGCCCGTAGGCGTTACAGAAAGGAGTGGTACATATACACAGAAAAGGAATGCAGGTCAATGAATAAAATATTTGTTAGATGGCATGGACAACAGCAGTCTTGAACCTCGATGAGTCTATATTAGTAGTAACCGATGCGGGGAGGTGGTTCCAGTCATTGCAGGCGCGAGGTAAAAAAGAGTAATAGTACGGGTTCGTGCGACAAGATGGCACGAAAACTTTATGAAGATGATCGCTGCTGGATAAAAAGTATGAAAGGGGGGTAAGAAGTTTTTCTTTTAATACCGGGTTGTGGTAAATCTTGTGGAAAAGGCAGAGGCGACTGTATGCACGACGTACTGAAAGTACCGGTATGTTAAGGGTTTGCTTCATGACTGTTATGCTAGCATGACGAGAGTAATTAGATAGAATAAAGCGGGACGCGCGGTTCTGAATGGCTTCGAGGGAGAGGGTAGGTGATACTTGAGTGGGATCCCAGATGGCCGAGACATATTCTTATTTTGATCGAACAAGTGTTTTGTAGAGCGTCAGTTTTAAAGATGCAGGAACGGCGTAAAAGTTTCTGCGTAGATAGCCTAGCGTGCTATTAGCGTAAGCAGTTATAAATTCAACATGCTTGTGCCATGATAGATCGTGAGTGATGTAAAGGCCGAAATACTTGTAAAAATTAACTTCACAGAGAAAAGCGCTATTCAGAAAATACATGCATGTGTCAGTATTGTTAGAGCGTCATGATATGCGCATTTATTTACATTTATTTACGTTTAGTTTCATGTTCCACGCATTGCACCATATAAATAAATTGTTAAGGTCTTCTTGTAACTTAGTTGAATCCCCAGGGTCACTAATCTTATGATATATTACGCAGTCATCAGTAAATAAGTTAATTGAAGGCGATTTTACGCAGTCAGGAAGATCGTTAATATAAATTAGAAAGAGCAGAGGCCCGAGGACGGATCCCTGCGGGACCCCTGATGCAACCGATGAAAAAGCGGAGGACACGTTATTGGCAGTTACGTAGTGAGATCGATTGGAAAGGAAGTCCTTAATCCAGGCTAATACTAAAAGATCAATGTTAAGCTGATCGAGTTTAGGATTTAGTAGATCGTGCGTTACAGTATCAAAGGCCTTAGCATAGTCCAAGAAAATACAGTGAACGTCAAAGTTATTGTCAGATGCAGCAAAAAGATCATTAGTAAAACAAGCTAGTTGGGTTTCGCACAAGTACATTGTTCTGAAGCCATATTGACAGGAATGAAAGAATGAATTGGTTTCCAAAAATTCAACAAGGTGAGAGTAAATGATGTGTTCCAAAAGTTTGCCTGGGATGCTTGTCAATGAAATGGGACAGTAGTTCTCGAGAGCATGCGCATTGCCTGACTTTGGGACTGGAACCACCTTTCCTTTCTTCCAGTCACGCAGGAGCGAATACTGCAACGACTGAGCAAACATTTTAGAAAGAATAACAGATGAAAACACCTCAGTGCATTTCAATATTTTTGAATTAATACTATCAAGACCACTGGCAGACGAAATCTGCAGATTATTGATTAGCCGGCTAATACCAACCCAGTCAATTATTATGGGAGCAATCACAGGGAAGTTTGAGCTTGCTGCACTCGGTAAATTGACGATGATATTGGCATTGAGGAAAGAGACAAACGCCTCATTCAAAACCCTGCAACATTGATTAGGTGGAACACTTCTGCCATCATGGTAAGTTAAATGTATAATTTTTGTTTCAGTGCCATTAACAACACTCCAAAACTTGCGCGGGCTCGTTTGAAGAAACGAGGGCAGTGTAACATACAAGAAGGTAGTTTTAGCGTTAGTAGTCATTTGGATGTACTCAGTTTCCACTTGACGGTACGTTGACCAATGAGCGGGGAGATTTGATTGCTTGGCCCAGCGGGATAACCGTTTCTTTTTGTTGCGCAGGCGTTTAAGAGAGTTGTTGAACCATGGCGATATAGTGTTTGAGGGTATCTTTCGTTGATGTATATAACTGTCAATTAAAGATAGTAGTTTATTTTTGAAAAGTTGCCAGTTATCCTCAACTGAGCGTTCGTGAAAACCGGGGATGTAAGCAGCTGTGAATGATTCCATTTCTGCCGTGATTGAAGCCGTATCGGCGTGCTTGTAATCGCGAACAACCTTAAAACTTCTTTTAGTAGAAACATGGGCACGCAAAGTGAAATGCATAATTAAGTGGTCACATAAGCCAGGGATATAAGTAAATTTGGAAACCAGGTGAGATGTAGCAGTAAAAATGAGATCAAGGATATTAGCGGAAACTGCAGTAGTAGGAGTACGTTCATCAACAAGTTGTGCGAGGTTGAAATCGGAACAAACACCAATAAACTGTGCGCATTCAGAAGAATTTTTTGTGATAGTGGTGTACACTGTGCCATGAGATGTTTGGAAGGTTTAAATCCCCCAAAACAGAAAAAAAAGGTAATGTGAGGTATCGCGTAACTATATTATTTAAGACGTCATGAAGTTCATCACAGAAAGAACGGGGTGCAGTTGGGGATCTGTAACATACGCAAAAAATGTAATCCCTATTGTCAATGGTAATACGCACGCACACCACTTGTAAAGCTGACACGACTGGGACAATTGAGAAAGGAAACTCTTCATTAACAGCGATCAAGACACCCCACCGATACGAACATCACGGCCATATCGATAAATAGCGTATTTCTTTTCACAGTCAAAGATTTCACTGCTTTGAACTTTTGCAGAAAGCCATGTTTCGGATAGAATAACAATATCAGCGGAACATGAATCAATATGAGCCGAGAGTGCCGCTCGCTTGTTGAGCACACTGTGTGCTTTGCTAAAAAGAAGAGACACATCATTTGCGTGGCGGGAAGATAGCTACGCAGACAAATTGCCAGTATCGCTTAAAGGTGGGTTGCGATTACAATGTGACTCAAGAGGGGAGTCAACTTCACAAACGTTATCAGTGGATGCGCAGTAGATGTAGCGCTTTTTGTTGATGATAAGCTTGTTAAAGTGCAGTGAAACAGGTTGGCCGCTAGCTTTTCCGTATTCAATTAGCTTTTTCGTGACAAGCGTGTTGATCTGCAAAACTCTTCGCCTACAGAGATGCTAGCTGTCTTAAGCTTAGCTTTCTGAGAAAGAACTAACTCTTTCGTTTTAAAAGACGCAAACTTGACGATAACTGGGCGTGTCTTTAGTTGCACAAAGGAACCCAGCCTGTGCGCTCTGTCGATCATATTATCGCTAACGTTCAAGCTTAGATGACGCGACAGCAGATCTTTAATACAGTCTTCGGACTGTGCCCACGTCTCGTTAGCACTGTCAGATATGCCATAAAATAATAAATTGTCCCTTCGAGACTGATCTTCCAATTCGTCGAGCCTTGAGTTGAGTATGGCACCTTTAGTTCTAACAGTTTCATGAACAAGGCGGTTAATTTTAGTTGGCGCCGACGCATTTTCAATAGATTCAACAACAGATTCTAAAGTTACCAATCTTTCTCTAAGATCTGAGACTTTTTGCGTAAGTGCCTCTTTGTTTTCTATTAACTCGGCTAAAGATTCCATTACTTCCGTATGGCGCTTGTCAAATTTCGTTGACAAGGCTGTAATGGCAGCAAGCAGTTCCTTGTGCGATTTGCTAGGGTCAGGCTGGAGAGAACCGGGGTTTTGTTCTACGTCACCGCTAAGCATCAGAAGTTTAACGACTAATATACAGTCGTTCAAGGTATCGCAAACAACACTTGGGCACGGGAAGAGCAAGAGACACCTGTTGCTTGAACCTTCACAATGCCACCTCATACGTTCATATAATGCCTCTTGGAGAAGCAGCACACTGTGCACTTCTCGCTTCTTTGCACTGTCTCCAGGATCGGCCATGACAATGAAACATGATTATATCGTCACATAAATTGACGCGTAATGACATCGTCACGTGAAATCTTGCCTTACGTGATAACCGGGCCATCATCTTACGATGTCGCCTGATGACGGCACGTCAGACTTGACTTCAGGCGATGATGTCTTTGTCAAGCGATGCTAGCCTAGCAAGACTTTGAGGAATTATCAGGCATGTTTTGGGATATCATTGGCCTTAGTGAGGATAAAAGAACTGGTGAAGCTTATACAGCGTTGACAAATGGCCACATCTTCTGCTATAGAGGGCTGCGAGATAAGCAGCACTTCGGAGTAGGATACCTAATCCATAAGGAGATAGCGGGCAACAATGACGAATTCTACAGCATTATTGAGACGGTAGCAGTGATGGTAATTAAGCTGAATAGTAGGTGTAGAAGAAAGTTAGTACAATAATACTCTCCAACCTCCACTCACGATCATGAAGAAAGAGAACAGTTTTATGAAGATGTTGAATTATCGATGCGAAAAGTGAAAACTCAGTATACTGTAGCAATGAACGACTTCCATCCAACAGTCGGGAAAAAGTCGTTTGGTGAACGAGCAATTGTCAACTACGGCTTGGATTCGAGGAACTCTTGAGGAGAGGTGTTGGATGAATTCGCGAAAAGAAATAAGCTGCGAATAAAGAATACCTTCATCAGGAAGCGATGGAACAAAAAGTGGGCCTCGAAAAAGCCCTAATGGTGAACTCACTAGGAGGGAGGATTGGGCGAGTTAGTATTGCATTATAAAACTGGCAAAGCGCAACATAGAAAGGAAGAAACAAGGCGAGCTGGCCAGATTAAGGAACAGAGCGCAGACTCCCAACTGCTTTATTCGCAAATTGTGCTAAATATATAGCTACAAGAATGAACCAGGACACATTGTCACAACACTTCACAAAACGTCACAGAGAATGGTGAAACAAGAAATGAAATTGATTTCAAACGTTTTGTCAATCCTAGCATAGTGCAGGTTGCCGAATTGTTAGGTAGGGTAAAGTGCAGTGATCAGAGGTTAGTGAGAGCTAAGATTCACATCAATTTCAAGAGAGAAAAAGTAAAATTGGTGCAGGAGAACCAGGCCAACCTAGACGCAGTAGGGGTAAAAGCAGAACAATTTAGGTTGGCACTTGCAAACAAATATGCAGTCTTAAAAGGGGACATGAAGATGACACAGAGACAAATAATGAAACCGTAACTAGGCTGGCTTCAGTGGCGGCAATTGTAGTCGGAAGTAAGGCAACAAGGCATCCAGTAGCTAAGCTCTCCCAGGTAACGAAGGACCTAATGAAGAAACGACAAAGAATGAAAGTACCCAACTTAGGAGATCAGATGGAATTCATGGAACTCTCAAAACTAATCAAGAAGGAGAAAATAGGGAATATTCGAAAAATCACGTGAGAAAAACTGAGGAAGCAGCAAAATCTACGTAACCTGAAAACAGTGAGAAGGAAACTAAGCTTCGGACAAGCCAAAATGTATGTACTGAAAGATAGGCAGGCTAATATCATCAGCAATATCTAAGACACAGTAAAAGCAGCGGAAGAATTTCATACTTACCTGTACAGTACCCAAGTAGCCACGATGCCTCCATTCAAAGTGGTAATCAGTACATTAAGAGGCTCTTTCCATAACTAGCGATAAAGTTAGAAGGACCTTGCAAGTCATGAAATTGGGAAAAGTGGCAGGAGAACATCGGCTACCAGTCGATTTTATCAAAGATCGTGGTGACAGCGGTGAAGGATGGTTGGCAGATTGCTCTAGAAAAACTGGCCATCCTGTATACGCAATGCCTCATGACCTGGAGCGTACCGGAATCTTGGAAGAACGCCAAAATAATCTTAATCCATAAGAAAGGGGATGCCAGAGGCTTGAACAATTATAGACCGATCAGCTTACTCTTCGTTGGCTATAACGTATTTGCTAAGGTTATCGAAAATAGAATCAAGAACACCTTACTCTTCTGTCAACTAAAGGACCAGGATGTTTCGTAAAGGCTACTCAACAATAGACCATATTCACACTATCAATCAAGTGATAGAGAAATGTGAGGAATATAACTAACCGTTAGATATAGCTTACATTGATTGCGAGAAAGCCTTTGATTCAGTCGAACCCATAGCAGCCATGCAGGCATTACAGAATCAGGGAGTAGACGAGCCGTATGTAAAAATACTGAAAGATATTTATAGCGGCGCCACAGCCATCGTAGTCCTCCATAAAGAAAGCAAAAAAATCCGAATAAAGAATGGCGTCAGGCAGGGAGATTTGATCTCGCCAATGCTATTCACAGCATGTTTACAAGAGGTATTCAGACCAGGATTGGGAAAAATTGGGGATAAGAGTGAATGGAGAATACCTTAGTAACTTGCGATTCGCCGATTATATTGCCTTGCTCACTAACTAGTTCATTGCCTTGTTCACTAGTGCATGTTCGCTGACCTGGAGAGGCAAAGCAGAAGGGCGGGTCTAAAAATTAATCTGCAGAAAACTAAAGTAATATTTAACAGTCTAGGAAGAGAACAGTAGTTTACGATAGGTAGCTAGGTAGATCGCGGATCGCAGATTGTAGATCGCAGATCGATAGGTAGATCGCGGATCCGGATCATGAGACTGAAATAATCAGAAAAAAATAGAATGGGCTGGGGTGCTTTTGGCTGGCATTCTCAGATCATGAACAGCAGGTTGTCATTATCCCTCAAGGGAAAAGCGTATAACAGCTGTGTCTTACCAGTACTATCGTATGGGGCAGAAACCTGGAAGCTTATGAAAAGGGTTCTACTTAAATTGAGGACGACGCAACGAGCTATGGAAACAAGAATGATGGGTGTAACGTTAAACGATAACAAAAGAGCAGATTGGGTGAGGGAACAAACGCGAGTTAATAACATCTTAGTTGAAATCAAGAAAAAGAAATCGGCATGGGCAGGACATGTAGTGAGGAGGGAAGATAACCGGTGGTCATTAAGGGTTACGGACTGGATTCCAAGGGAAGGAAAGCGTAGCAGGGGGCGGCAGAAAGTTAGGTGGGCGGATGAGATTAAGAAGTTTGCAGGGACTACATAGCCACGATTAGTACATGACCGGGTAGCTGAAGAAGTATGGGAGAGAGAGGCCTTTGCCCTACAGTAGGCGTAACCTGGCTGATGATGGTGATGATGATGATGACGACTCAACAATTAACCATATTCACACAATCAATTAGGTGATAGAGAAAAATGTGTGGAACATAACTAAACCTTATATATGGCTTTCATTGATTACGAAAAAGCGTTTGATTTAGTCGGAGCCTCAGCCGTTGTGCAGGCATTACGGAGTCAGGCGGTAAACGAGCCATACGTAAAAATACTCAAGATATCTGTAGCGGCTCCATAGCCACCACAGTGCTCCATAAAGAAAGCAACAAAATCCCAATAAAGAAAGGCGACAGGCAGGGAGATGCGATCTCTCCATTGCTATTCGCAGCGTGTTTACAGGAGGTTTTCAGTGACCTGGATTGGGAAGAATTGGGGATAATTGTAAGTTCAGGATACCTCAGTAATTTTCGATTCGCTGATATTGCCATGCTTAGTAACTCAGGGGACTAATTGGAATTCCAATTGCAATTGCATGCTCACTCACCTGGACAGGCGAAGCAGAAGGGTGGATCTAAAAATTATCTGCAGAAAACTAAAGTAATGTTTAACAGCCTCGGAAGAAAACAGCAGTTTACGATAGGTAGCGAGGCGCTGGAAATGGTAAGGCAATATGTCTACTTAGGACAGGTAGTGAGCGCCGATCCGGATCATGCGACTGAAATAATAATAAGAAGAATAATGGGCTGGTGAGGCTTTGGCAGGCATTCTCAGACCATGAACAGCAAGTTGCCTTCATCCCTCCTGAGGAAAGTGTATAACAGCTGTGTCTCAGCAGTAGTCACCTACGGGGCAGGAACGCGGAGGCTTGCGAAAAGGGTTCTGCTTAAATTGAGGGCGACACAACGAGCTATTCAAAGAAGAATGATGGGTGTAACGTTAAGGGGTTAGAAGAGAGAAGATTGGGTGAGGGAGAAAACACGAGTTAATGGTATCTTAGTTGAAATTAAGAAAAAGAAATGTGCATGGGCAGGGCATGTAATGAGGAGGGACCAATGGTCATGAAACCTGACGGACTGGATTCCAAGAGAATGGAAGGGTAGCAGGGGGCGTTAAACGAAAGGGAGACGTTAAAGAGAGACAAAAAGGGAGACGTTAAAGAATTTAAAAATTACAAGCACATTACCTCACTTTCAATATGATATAAGATATTCATATGATTATCTCAAAGATAATAAGGACAACACTGGGCTTTAGTCAACCAAGGGAACAGGCACGTTTCAGGAAGAGATACTCTACAATGGATGCAATCCATGTCATCAATCAGATAATCAAGAAATCGACCGAGTACAATCACCTTCTCTATATGGCTTTCATAGATTACGAAAAGGAATTTGATTCAGTCGAGATACCATCAGTCAGAGCGGAACTACGTAAGCAAGGAGTACAGCACGCTCACGTAAATATCTTCGAAAGAATCTACAGAGATTACACAGCTTAATTAATTCTTCACAAGAAAAGTAGGATGATACCTATAAAAGAAGAGGTCAGACAAGGAGACAAAATCTCTTCCATGCTATTCACTGCGTGCTTGGAAGAAGTACTTAAGCTATTAAACGGCGAATATATCAGCAATTTTCCATTCGCAGAGGATATTGTCTTGTTCAGCAACACTGTGGACGTCCTACAAGAAATGATTGAGGACCCTAACAGAGAAAGTGTAAGAGTGGGCTTGACGATTACTATGCGGAAAACAAAGATAATGATCAATAGCCGGGCAAGGGAACAAGAGTTCAAGATCGACAGTCAGCCTCTACAGTCTGTGAAAGAGTGCGTTTACCTAGGTCTCTTACTCACAGGGGACCGTGCTCACGAGAAGAAAATTTGCAGAAAAATAAAAAGGTTTGGAGCGCATTCGGTTGACATTGTGAGGTCCAGACTGGAATATTACCATTATTATTAAAAAGAAAGGTATACGATCAATGCATTCTACCGGGGCTTTCATATGGGGCAGGAACTTGGAGACTGACAAAGATGCTCGAAAACAATTTAAGGACCGCGCAAAGAGCCAGGAACGAATAATGTTAGGCATAACGTTAAGATGCAGGAAGAGTAAGGTGTGGATCAGACAGCAAACGGGGTTAGCCGATATTCTCATTGACATTAAGAGAAAGAGATGGAGCTGAGCAGGTCCTGTAATGCGCACCTTATATAACCGATGGGCCATTGGGGTTGCAGAGTCGGTGCAAAGAAAGCGGAAGCGCAGTCGAGAACGGCGGAAAACTAAGTGGGGTAAAGAAATTAAGAAATTTGCAGGCGCTAGCTGGAATCAGTCGGCACAGGAAAGGGATAATTGGATATCGCAGGGAGGGGCCTTCGCCCTGCAGTGGGCACAAGATATGTAGATGAGAATAATCGGTGCACTTCGTTTCGCTATAATCTACACCGCAACTACACGAAGCGGTTTCTTTTCCCTCGTTTTGATCGGGTATCTCCCAGAGCGTTTGCAGCGTGCAATAGTGGTTCTTATGATACACGTCACCAAACTCTTGGAGTTCGTTCTTTCGCTGCAAGTGCAATGCGTACGGTAGTGAAGTTCTCCCTAGATGTGAGACAAAAATGGCTCACACAATAGTCGGGGCATTTCCCTTCCCTATTACCTTCGTGTAGTTGACACTCCAACTACACGAAGCTGTTTCTTTTCGTTGTATGGCATCGGGTATCACCCTGAGCTTTTGCGGCCTGCAATACATGTTTTCATGATACGGGTCGCCAAACTGTCGGAGTGCTTTCTTTTGCTGCAAGTGCAATGATTCTTACGTGCGGTAGCAAAGTTTGTCGTAGATGTAAAACGTAAATGCCTCGCACAATATTCGGGGATTCTCGTTCCCCTATGATCGACAATGCAACTACACGAAGGGTTTCTTTTTCTTGTTTAGGATCGCGTAACTTCCAGGGCTTTTGCAACGTCCAATAGAGTTTCTTATGATACACGAAGCCTAAGTCTCTGATTTCTTTCGCTGCAAGTGCCAAGATCCTACGTGCGGTAGTGAAGTTATTGCTACATGGGAAACACAAATGCCTCGCACAATATTCAGGGTATTTCGTTTCGCTATGATCCACATCGCAACTACACGAAGCGGGTTCTTTTTCTTGCTTGGCATCAAATTTCACCTAGAGCTTTTGCTGCCAGCAATAGAGGTTTTTATCATACCCGTCGCTAAACATTCGGAGTTCGTTCTTTCGCTGCACGTGCAACGATTTCTACGTACCGCAGTGAAGTTCTTGCTAGATGTTAAACCTTAATGCCCCATAGAATACTTGGGGCATTTCGTTTCCTTATCAGCCACACTGCGACTACACGAAGCGGTTTATTTTCTTTGCTTCGCACCGGGTATCTCGAAGAGCTTTCGCAACTTGCAATGCAGGTTACTAACATGCACTTCGCCAAACTCTCGGAGTTCCTTTTTTCTGTGCAAGTGCAACGACTCCTACTTATGATGGTGATGTTTATGGTAAATGTGAAGGTTAAATGCCTCGCACAATACTCGCGGCAATTCTTTTCGCTATAACCGGCACTGCAACTACACGAAGCGGTTTTTCTTCCTTGCTTCGCATCGGGTATCTCCCAGAGCTGTTGCAGCGAGCGCTAGAGGTTCCCATGATGCATGTCGCTAAACTCTCGGAATGGGTTTTTTCGCTGCAAATGCGAAGTTTCCTTCGTACGCTAGTGAAGTGTTTACTAGATGGGAAGCAGAAATACCTCGCACAATATTCCAGGCATTTTGGTTTGCTATGATCGACACCGCAACTACACGAAAACGTTTCTTTTCCTTCATTTTCATCAAGTATCTCCCAGAGCTGTTGCAGGGTGCAATTCAGTTTCTTATGATACACGTCGGCAAACTTTTGGAGTTCGTTCTTTCGCTTAAAATGCAACTATTCATTCGTACGGTAGGGAAGTTCTTGCTAGATGTGAAGCAGAAATAGGTCACAGAATACTCGGGCGTTTCGTTTCGCTATAATGGACACTAGAACTACACGAAACGGTTTCTTTTCCTTCCTTGGCATCGGTTATCACCCAGAGCTCTTGCTGCCTGCAGCAGAGGTTTTGGTAATACGCGTCGCAAACTATCTGAGTTATTTCTTTTTTTGCAAGTCCAAATATTTCTACATACAGTAGTGAAGTTTTTGCTAAATGTGAAACAGTAATGCCTCGCGCAATATTTCGGGCATTCCGTTTCGCTATGATCGACACTGCAACTACACGAAACCATTTCTTTTCCTTCGTTTCCGTCGGGTATCTTTCAGAGCTGCTGCAGCGTGCAATAGAGGTTCTTATGATACCCGTCACCAAACCCTCCAAGTTCGTTGTTTCGCTGCAAGTGCGACGATTCCTACGTAAGGTAGCGAATTTTTTGCTAGATGTGGAGCTTAAATGCCTCGCACAACACTCGGGCCATTTCGTTTCGCTATGATCGACACTAAAAAAGCACGAAGCACGAAGCATCGAGTATCTAACAGATTCTCCAGCGTTCATTAGACGTTTTTATGACACAGGTCGCGAAACCTTTAGAGTTCGTTCTTTCGCTGCATGTGTAGCGATTACTACGTACGGTGGTGAAGATCATGCTAGATGTGAAGGTTTATTGCCTCACACAATACTTGCGGGAATTTCTTATCGCTATGGTGGTACCTGCAACAACCTGAAGCGGGTTCTTTTATTGCTTCGGATTGGGTATCTTCCAGAACTGTATCAGTCTGCAATAGAGGTTCTCATGATGCACGTCGCCAAACTCTCGGAATTCATTCTTTCGCTGCGAGGGCAACGATTCCTGAGTGCGGTAGTGAAGTTCTTGCTAGGTGGGAAACAAACTCCTCACACAATATACGGGGATATTCGTTCCGCTATGATCGACACTGGAAGCACAAGAATCAGTTTCTTTTCCTTGCTTCGGATTGGGTATCTTCCCGATATTTTGAAGTGCAATAGAGGCTCTCATAATACACTTGGCCAAGCTCTCGCAATTGGTTCTTTCACTGCAAGTGCAATGATCACTGGACCCATTGTCGTTTCGTCGCACGCGTGACCCTGTAATCCTGCTATATAAAATCGTACATGGGTCGACTAACATTGAAGCGTCTATCTCGCTAATCACACCTGCTGTGCCAGTAAACCAACGTACTCACCCATTAAACATGGATCCCTTCGTTGCAGTAATACATTGTTATAAGTTTTCTGTTTTTCCACACACTGTTGAATTATGGAATAACTTAGATGGTTATCTGGGTGTATTGCCGACTAATCAATTTCAGAAATAACTGCCTAACCATATTGGTTGTGATTTGGTGTTCATAAGTTATGTAACCCACCTGTGCTATGTGTCTAAATGAGATAACAGTATGTGTAAATAAATAAAATAAATAATAAATTCCTGCGTACGGAAATGGGCAAACCGTGAACAAGGTGAATGCAGGAGCGAACGTTTCGACAAGTGGACTTGTCTTCTTCAAGGCGACGTACGCTTTCGCATGTCATATGCCGCCGTAAGCGTATGTCTCCTTGAAATAGACAAGTCCACTTTTGGAAACGTTGGCTCCTGCATTCACCTTGCTCACGTTTTGCTCATCGTCCTGAATTTCCATCTCCCGTATTCCCCGTGTTTTCCCTGCGTACGGTAATGAAGTTCTCGTTAGATGTGAACCACAAATGTATCGCATAATATACCGGGTAATTCGTTTCGCTGTTATCGACGCTACAACTACACGAAGCCATTTCTTTTCCTTCGTTTTCATTGGGTATCTCTCAGAGCTGTAGCAGCCTGCAATAGAGGTTCTTATGACACACGTCGCCAAACATTCGGAGTTCGTTCTTTCGCTGCAAGTGCAGTGATTGTTACGCACGGTAGTGAAGTTCTTGCTAGATGTGAAACTTGTATTGCTCCCACAACACTCGGGGGCATTTCGTTTCAATATTACCCACACTGCAACTACCGCAAGCGGTTTATTTTGCTTGCTTGGAATCGGGTATCTCCAAGAGCTGTCGCCACGTGCAATGCAGGTTATTATGATGCACTTCGTCAAACTCTCGGAGCTCGGAGCTGCAAGTGCAACAATTCCTGCGTACGATGGCGAAGTCCATGCTAGATCTGAAGGTTAAATGCATCGTACAATACTCTCGGAATTTCTTTTCGCTATTATCGACATTGCAACTACATGAAGCGGTTTCTTTTCCTTGCGTCAGATCGTGCATCATTCCGAGCTTTTGATGCCTGCAATAGAGGTTTTTTCCTCATTTATTTATCCTAAAGGCCCAGCTTGGGCAATACATGGAGGGGGGGGGGGGGTAGAACAACTGATATACAAAGGTATAAGGAAACGTGCATGTAAGTCAGATATCCTTATATGAAGTTGTACATGCTATGTAACCTTTACATCACTTCTCATTCGACAACATAATACCCCAGTAAATCTTACATTATACATAGACTAATATTACATCCGTTGACATCTGAAGAAATGCAGGAAGAAATGTTAATGTTCGTAATTTACGAATGTTTCATTAAGTGCTTGTTTAAATATAATATGGTCAGTTATTTCGGCTATATTACTTGGGAGATGATTCCATTCTAAAATGGCTAAGTGCTAAGTGCAGACATGAAAACTGCGATTGTTCTTACCCTAAATTCGTGATCAAATCGTGGTAATTTCCTATTGGCTGGTAAGATGTGTGGCTGAGAGAAGATATTTGGGTGATGAAAAAGCTGATCGAAGAAAGTTAACCGAGATATCTTTCTTCTAGTCTGCAATGGGGTAAGTCCTAGGTCATGTTTTATTTTGGTGATGCTTGAATGCTGTGAATAGTTACCTGTAATAAACAGCGTTGCCTTGTTCTGAAAAGATTCTAATTTGTTATTAAGATGCGTTTGATGCAGGTTCCATATAAGTGAGGCATACTCAAGCTTTCAACGAAGTACGGTGCTATATGTAAGAAGCTTGGTATCACTGTTAGCCTGATGAAGCGTTCGACGAATGAAGCCAAGTGATTTGCATGCCGCGGAAACAATACAACCCACATGATTATTCAAAGACAAAGTCGGAGAAAGATCAACACCTAGATATTTAAATGATTCTGTAGTTTCTAGAGCCTTACCATTGAGAAAGTATGTGTGTTTCGTAATTTCACTGCAAGTAGTAAATCTCATAGGTTTAGTTTTTTAATTATTTACGCTCATTTGCCAGTCTGAGCACCATATTTCAATCCTGTTCAGGTCATATTGTAATTTGTCACACTCAGGCTTACATTTTAATGGCCGATACAGAAGGCAGTCGTCGGCATATAACCCGATTTCCGAGTCTATAACCTGATGAATGCCATTTATATAAATTAAAAATAGAGTGGGTCCCGAAACGGAACCTTGAGGCACACCGGACGGAACAGGTTGAAATGACGATTGGACATAATTAATTACGACGGCTTGTCGTCTGTTATTCAAATATTCTTTAACCCAGCTTATTGCTTCTTCGCTAACTTTATACAACTTCATTTTATGTATGAGGGGCTTATGAGCCACACGGTCAAACGATTTAGCAAAATGCATAAATATGGCGTCAGTTTGGGTAAGTTCGTGCAGGTTAAGGCGAATGTCTGTAGTCAGTTCAAGAAGCTGGGATTCACATGACCGGCCTCGTTGAAAACCATGCTGGTTTGCAAATAGAATGTGGTTGCTAGACATACTGCGTGATTTGAGAAGATAAGACGTGTTCAAGTAGTTTGCACACAACAGACGAAAGGGATATAGGCCTGTACCTTGTTAGCTTGTTTTTGTCGTCGGTTTTATATGTTGATATCACACGTGCCCATGTCCAGTCTTCTGCAATTTCGGCGGTGTCGAGAGACTGTCGAAATAATAGTGTAACTATAAGAGCAGAATGGTCCTTTGTCATCTTTGGCGGGTTGTACAAGTACCGTCAGGGCCTGGACTAGAAAACGATGGCAAACGCTCAATAGCTTTCAGAATACCGTCACTTGTCACAGTTATACGTTCCATAAATAGAGAGCTATCGGAAAACTGTGTTGACATATCTAGGGTCTTTTTGCCAATAAATATACTACATAATAATAAGTTCAACCGATCAGCAACATCCATGCCATCAATTGCGATTGTGAAAAACAGGTAACTCTTTTTCAGGTGTGGAAAAATTGGCCTTCCCATTTTTTTTTTTTGGATCTGTGTTTAGAAATGGCGAAATATCCTGGTTGAAGAACTTATTTTCGGCATCCTCAATATGTAATGCACATTCCTTAGAAAACGATAAATATTCTGAATTAGCTTGAACAGATTTCGCGCTTGTTGCTTTTGGGAACAAACGTTTCTTTTTATTCAAATAACGTTTAAAGGGATACAGACAAAAAAGTTGGTGCGTGATTTTCTGCGTGAGAACAAAAGTTCAACTCTTGAAAATGATGATTACAACAAGCTGCTTTCAAAAAAAGAACGAGAAACATCTTTTTTTTTTCTATTTTGTGTTGCGCCTTGCCTCCAAGCGGCCGGTGGCAGAAGCTGAAACTGGACGTCATGACACCCTCAAGCGCGCGCGCAGCCAAGGTCAGCCAAAGCCGTCGCAGTCTTTCCGGAGTGTCGGTCACTTGCAGCGTTTGTTTACCGCTATCGCCGATCTTCGCTCGTGGTCCGTCTGAAACGTTATCCCCGTCGGCACTCCACGCAGGTAGTGCGTCTTACACGCATGTTCCCACGGTCGTCGATTGGTATCGACGCATTCGTCGCGGTGGAAGGAAATGCCCAGACACTGCTCCGCCCAAGGCTGTATAACAGCATCGTTGGTCGTGACTCGCCGTCACACACGTTTCCCAGAGACGAGAATGTTGCGTAAACTTTGGATACGTGCCTGTCAGCCACCACGCCCAGCCTGGAAACCTCTAAAAAATGACTTCATTTGCGCGGACCACTTCATCGACAATGATTATGCGACAAGCCCGGCTGTGCTGAAAAGCCTCGGCATGCCGCTCAAAAGGCAACGCCTAAAGCCTGACGTTGTGCCCTCGGTCTTCTCACGCAAACGCAAGGCAGGAAAGATCAGCGGCGCGTTTGAAAAGAGGTGGCGAAAAGAGGTTGGTACCGTTTTCGTTCACTTGCAGCCTTCTTGTGTAGTTGCTCACGACGACGGCATAGATTACTACGCGTGGATGACTGAATACACAATCTCGTCACCTGTACATTCTGCCTACGTGTTTGTGCCCCGTTTTCTTCTGCAATCTCATTTTCCTATATTTCAGATCATTGATCAAATATTGCAAGAACCTACCACAGAAAACGCCTGCCACACAGAAGCTGTTCACATCCAAAGACCACAGTGCGATGCATGCGAAATGCATACACCTCCAATTGATCACGTTCCCTTTGAAGAAGTCACCCAAGCAGGTACATTTCATAATTCACTAATAACAAACGTATTTCATATTTGTCAATGGAGCGTTTTATCTTTAAAAAGAGCGATTTTCTTTGCGTGGCTGTAGAGGGGAGAAAACAAAAATGCAGGTCAAAATCTTCAAGTCATGTTGAGAAAATTTTATGCTTCGATGTGTGTTCATTAAATAGTTTTGTCAACTGTTTCCATCTCTTTCAGTTTTACTGTGAACGCAGCAGAGGCATGTACAAATAGCAGGCAGAACAGTGAGTGTGAGGCACATCAGGAAAAATGCCCTGCAGCCTTTCTCCAGCAACTTGCAGCAGAACCTCATGCCGCCAATGAAAGACAAATTACAGCAAAACTACTTCAGGCTGATGCAGCTGTTCAGACATCATTAATCTGTAGAGACTGGGATAGGTGTATCAGAGGAACCAATGTCCATCATTTTGTGACTGCTCTTTTGTAACTAGCCTCGTTAGGCACATCATATATACGTAACAGCTGCCGG
Organism: Dermacentor andersoni; assembly: GCF_023375885.2. Classification (NCBI taxonomy): domain Eukaryota; kingdom Metazoa; phylum Arthropoda; class Arachnida; order Ixodida; family Ixodidae; genus Dermacentor; species Dermacentor andersoni. Next base: position 219,595,268 of record NC_092815.1, read on the forward strand.
CATAAAATCTTTGCACTGTCATTACTAATCAACGCACCTAAAGTTCTTTTGACACATTGAGCCAGATGGTGCAGGTATGTCGTTTTCCGCAGCACTAGTAACAACCTGGACACAGACGAGTGCACCTCCGCGTTTTTTTTTTTTCTGTATCCGTGTATTTCCTAGCCTTTTGTTGAAAATAGCATATCGGAGCAGCTCTACTGTTGCTGCTAAATTACATTTTCGCTTATGCTGTTTTTTTCTAGCAACACAGGTTACCATCCACGGGGACCCATGTAATATTTAAACTAGCTCCTTTATGCTACGACGGTCTTCGACACCATTGCCAGAATGGAGGGATGCATCTGAAGAGGAAATGGATGAAACTGAAGACAGAAATCAAAATGATCCTTCCTATGTCCCCTCGGATGTCAGTTTGGATCAGTATGTATTAGACCATCATATAATATTGTGCAGTGCTAACACAGATCTCTTCCTTTTTTCAGAGACAGTACTGATCACACAGCCGTGCCTCTTTATGAAGAGTGGAAGTTCATTGTTATTGAGCCTAGTCTGGATGAACTGCTCTCGGTCTGCCCTCTGTGTTCACATCCATGCACAGCCATTGACAAAACTCTAAAAGGGATATTATTGCAGGTGACCCGCATATGCATAAACCATCATGTCTCTACATGGGCAACACAGCCAATAATTGGAAGGCAGCTGGTAGCTTGCTTCTTTCTGCAGCATTATTTTTTTCAGGCTTCAAAGATTCGAAGTATTTTATGGCACTAAGGAGTATGGGTGCTGCCTGCAGCACTGATAAAACACACTTAAGAGTCCAAATGCATTCCTCAATCGTGCAGTCACCAAGGCGCGTAGGCTCATCAAATTGGTTAGGTCATGTAACCAACCTAGCAGTGAATGCATATAGATTCATGAGCCGTACACGTTCACCAATTCAAGGTCTGGACACACCACCAAAATGTTCTTTTTGATGAAGCCGTTGGCCGTCCACTACAGGTTGCTGGGGATGGTAGGGCAGATCCCCCTGGACATTCTGCCAAGTATGGCACATGCTCTATTCGGACATAGAGCGGAACAAGGTGCTGCACCTCGAAACTCTCCAGGTAGTTATTATTGCTGCATGAGAGAGTGCGTATAGGAAAATCTGCAAGCTTCCTTAGGAGGTAATGGGTAGGCTAGTTGGTTGTACACAACCTTTGAGAAACAACAGCCCTGTCAATAAGGCAGCACTGTTGTTTCCCAAGGATCCTGCAAGCGTTCATGGCTACATGCAGATGTGCTTGGTTTAATGATGGTTATGTTGCAGTCAAATGAAACCAAGGGCAGCAACCATATGGAGCTTGAAGGACTCAAGAGCACACTCCAAATATGCGAGGCTAATGGCCTCGAGATTTCAAATCTTGTGACTGACCGTCATTCTCAGATAAAGGCATTTACATCAAAGGAAACCTGCATAGGGCACAGCTTTGATTGCTGGCACATTGCCAAGAGTGAGTTCTGCTTTATTAAATTTTTTAGAAGCACAAGTGTCAGTAGAATATCTGGGCTCTCAAATTTTTATTCATGATGCATCTGTTTATCTCTATTTTTGTACAGTGCTCAAAAAGAAGCTGACAGGAGCAGCGAAGCTCAAGAAGTTTGAGGAGCTGACTCTAAGGATTCGTGCTGTCATCAACCACCTGTATTGGTGCGCGCTCTCAACCCGGGCGAAATCTAGACTAATTCTTGCTAAGTGGCGCTCCCTTGTCCGTCATGTCGTCGACATTCACGTACATGATGAGAGCCTTTATCCGAGGTGCGAGCATGAGCCATTGCCTAAGAAGAAGTGGCTGGAAGAAGGTATGTGGCTTTGAAATTTTGTTTTTTCAGTACTTTTGCATTATTTCCAATGCATTCCTTTAGAATCACCAGCGCACCAAAAACTGAAAGCCATCATCCTAAACAAGGCTTTGCTCAAAGACATTCCTCGACTATCCACAAGCGCACAAACATTTGCTGTTGAATGCTTTCACAGTAGCATCACTCAGTTCGCACCGAAAAATACCCATTTTGGGTATTCCAGCATACTTTGTGCCTAAGCTGTTTAGGTGGACTCTTGTGATGTGAACGGATATGGTCCTGGTTTCTTTCAGAAAACGCCTTGCCGCACTTCACTATAATGAAAATAGTTCAAGGCAGCAAGCAACCACTGACAATGGGACAAAGAGGTGGCTGGTGAAATGCCCGAAGGCAAAATAGGCTGCCGTTGACACACCAGTGAAAGAATCTTGCACATAGGGTACTCGGTTTGCGGGTTTTTTCACACACATAACCATTTACTATGCTTTGTTCCAGGCTATGTGAAAGAATTGCTGAAGTGTGCTGTGGACCTGTGCCAGAATGTGAGCTCCTACAGGGAGGCATTGGCGCGTACAAGTGTGAACGTGCCCCCTCCAATTTCAAGCAACTTTGAACGGGCTGGCAAAGAAGCTCTCGTGCCAGCACATACAAGGCGCTTTATCATTTTACTAACGTAAGGCTACTTTCCTTTCATGTTGCATCTGGAATGGAAGCTTCTTGTGTAACCACATAATTCCCTGTCTCGTGTTACAGACTGCAGTAGTTACTGAACAAGACATGTCATTCTGAGAAGAAAACTCTGGGTGTTTATTCAGGAGAAACTGCCATCATGCGTCAAGGTAGCCAGTGTAATGCCCTCCTGGCGTAGAGAACTGTTTCCTGATCCTGTGGCCAGCACAGCTTGGCAAAACGACCCGGTTATCTTGGCCAAGTCACCTGTACACCTACCAAACAATCGGTAGGCAGTGTATCGGTATTGGCTGCAAAAAAGAAACACACACACAACAATATAGATTCAGAAATTCACTGCGTGTTTTTCTATTACATGCCATGCACTGTTCGTTTGGATTCATCTAGCAAATAAAACGAGCCGTCGATTCATTCTCTGTCTCGTTCATGCTATGCACCAATAGCACTAAATATATGCAGCGGTAACAGGGCGTCAGGGTTTTTCTGGCCTCATTACTGATTTCTTATTGTACGTGCTCATTCAAGGTGCGTTGTCCAAGGTGGTATGGGCGGTAATGCTTCAACTTGAGGTATTCCAGGTCGAGTATGTGTCTGTTGAAGGAATACAATTGAAAAAGCGGGTGCTTAGTGATGCATTCGTAAGTTTCAGCTGCGTTTGCCACCTCTTGCTGCTCTGTGCAACAGACCCTCTCTTTTTCTGTAGGCATGTCGCCGCAGCGGTGACCGCACGAGCACCTGTTGATAGAAGGAAAGTAACCCTTTCAATTTTTGTGCAAGAACAGATATTCTCGGGTTTTTACAGAAATTGTTCAACCTGTGGATGCATGTTGTTGTCACAAAACAAAATAGTCATGTTGTGTACACTTTCGCTGTGTCTAATATCGAATGAAAGCATATGAGCACCGTTTTAATTTGTAAAATATACAAAACACAGCGAGTGAATGAACGCCAGACAATAGCATGCGTGTGTAGTAATTCAAAATGCGCAGCACATTTATCTACATTGCTTTCTCACCAGTTGGTTTTCTACTTAAAGCAAAAAATGGCGGGTTTTGATAGGTCTCTGAATGACCAAGCCTCGGATTTCATGACTTGTTTGTTCGCGCAGAATTTCCCTAGTAAATATTACAGCCAAAGTTTTTCCTTTCTCTATGGCCACAGAAACGGTGTAGCTAAGTGATCTGGTCGACGGGTCCCTAGCACAGCCACTCATCTCAACGAGTTCAACCAGTAAATGGCTTCTAATGGCGTGAATGTGACAGTAGCCGTAGACGTAGGGCTATGAAACAGCTGGAAAATTCCACACGGGATGTGCCTCGTCACACAAAAACGAACTGCGTAGCGGTCGAAAGCCGACCGCGTAGGTAAGCACAAAGCGACGAGCTACGATGATCTACGATTCAGCCGTAATATCTGCCATTCTGCCTCAGCGTAGGTCACGAAACTAGGCGTTTTACATCATACGTAAGATTGCTTTGCAAACTGCTGCCGCTGCACGTTAATTTTACTAGAAAAAAAGGCTTACCATGTTGCTGGCCCGGGCTGCCTGACCGGCACGTCTACGGCCGCCTGCTCCTCTTCACCGCTTGGCGCGGAAGGCTCGTAACCGTAAGCGGTTATATTTTTTGCCAAGCTGGAATGGTTCTCGTCTTCAGAGATGTACTCATCGCTAGTAGAGGCACCAGAACCCGAATCCATGCTCGTGATGACAGTGGCGGCGCGCCTCGAATGACGGCGGCCGGCCGGCTGGCTATCCGACGAGGCTGTCTTGACGTCACGCATTCCGACTCGCGTGGGCCGGGCGGCGTTGCGCGCCCCCACAGAAACGCCAAAAATAATTCCATCCGCTGATAAATGAGCTAAGTGACCACCTGTTTTCGCTGTACTCGCACATTGAGGACTCATTTTCAACATTTAAGTAAAATTTTAAGATTTTGTGTCCGTATCCCTTTAATATCTCGAGTAAACCATGCCTGGTCTGCTGTATTATAGATCCATTTTTTTAATTGTATCTCTGCCGCAGTCTTATCTCGTCACAAAAACGAATCCAGTTATCTTCCAACGAAGAGTTTTCATACGTTTGCATTATTGGCAGGTAAAATTCAAAAAGCTCAGACTTGATGCCTTCGGTATCTGCTTTAGAATGATCATAAATCTTCTTACTTTGTCGCGGTTTCTTCACGGCTTTCGTTTTAAAGGTACAATGTATGACACGATGGTCACTGATATACTCTAGTACATCCACGCTAGCACGTTCGGGGTATGTTGTTAGAAGCAGATCAAGAATAGCATTGTGCCGTGCAGAGATTTGGATAAGTTGAGAAAACTGAAACTATTCTAAAAGGTCAACAAAATCTGCACAATCCCGAGTCTGGCGCGTAGTAGGGGATTTTAAAGCAGACCACTCTATAGCTGGAAAATTAAAATCACCGGCATTTTATGGGAGAGTTATTCTATTCGGATTGGGCGGAACCTAATACAGACTACAGTTTCTCAGAAAAATCTTCTAGAAAGTCAGGTGGCCTATAGCATGCTCTAATAACTAAAGTTACAGCTGGTAAATAGCATGCAACCCAAATAGTCTTCAGAATGCGGTCAGTAAGAATGGGTTTGTCCTTTATTTGCTTTCTTACGGCTCTTACGACACCGCATCTTTTTCTATCCACGTGGTTTTTACGAAAGACAGTGAATAAATTTCAAATTTGTAACTCACTATTGTTAACTTCCGGAGTTAACCACGTCTCCGTTCCGATTATATCATCTGCATTACAAGCGTGAATGAGAGAAGCAAGCTGATCTTGTTTGTTAAAAATGCTACCAAAGTTGGCGGCAATTATAGAAATGGTAAGGGTCCCACTGTCTTTCTGGGCGTGGCGACGGCGACATAGGTTTGCTTTTGCTGGACCCATTCCACGACACTGCCCTCGGAATGCTGGTACCGATATACTTTCCTGCGTATCTTCAGCTGATCGAAAGATAGGTTAAACCTTTCATCGGGTTGGCAATTCGCTCTAGCAAAGTCACGAAGCTGTTTGCGCACGAATTGTATTCGAGGTGTGAAGTCCTCATCTATCCAAACCTTTAATTTCAATTTTTCTAGCTTGTAGGAATTAGCCAGAATACTGCATTTTGTCTTGTAGTGTAGAAACTTCACTATTACTGACCGGAGCTGCCCTTGCCTGCGAGATCCAATGCGAAGTGCACGTAAATATCTGGTACCTCGACGCCAAGGTGATTTCTGCAGAAGCCTTGAATGACAACTTGAGAAGCCTAGTAGCCTTCTTTCTCTGCCTCGGGCAAGCCTTTGAACATAAATATTTTTCGCCGCTTGCGACTGTTGATGTCATCAATGAGTTCACCTATGTTAGGTTGAGAATACCGCCTATCAGGAAAGGATGAAAGATCGATTTTGATGTCATCGACACCTTTTTTTTACTTCGGATAAAGCGGTGACATTTGCCAAAGAATCGTCTAGCAAAGCTACCACTTTCGAAAGGCGTTTCTTAAGGTTAGTTATACCTGATGAGATGTCCTTCATCTTACTGCTTATATCCTTTTGAAATTTTTCACGCGCAGATTCGGCACCATTTAGGGCATCAAGAACCTTGTCTATCTTGTCAGGGCCGGGATTGACTTCAATGTCACCGCAGCAGATTAGGAGATGAGCCGCAGAAAACATAAGAACAATCAGTTGCCCTCTCAGGCACCATGTCGCAAAGAAATCAGCAGCTGCATGAAAACGAAGCCTTTAACTACAGCTGAACTGTAGTCAGTGGCTATGGCTACCTATCCGCGCGCGATATGTGACAATGTCAACACCCATACTGGACACATGTAATCATAGGCACTGGGTTTGATATTTGCGCCGTGCACTGAGGTACGGTTTACAACGCTATGAACCTGCACTCACCTATAAAAGGCAGAAGAACGATGTTTAGCACTTTTCACGAACGCCGCAAATACTAACGATGCGCAATCCACAGGGGCCTTTTGTAGCTGATCGCCGCCAGCGGGTAGCGAATCACGTATCACGTGAGCCAGAAATCGACGCAAGCGCCCTCCGTTGCGATCACAGTGGGCAGCTGCGTCGATGAACCGTGGTTTACAATGCACTGATCACAGCCGCAGTACGAAACTCGTGGTCCGAGATTTCAACAGGTTGAGCAGCGACGTCGACGGTATCGCTATAAAAGGCAAATAACGATGTTTAGCGCTTTTCACAAACGCCGGCAATCCCCGAAACTTTTCGGAGTTCGTTCTCATGATACACTTCGCCAAACTGTCGGAACTCGTTCTTTCGCTGCCAGTGCAATGATTCCTGCGTACCGTAGTGAAGTTCTTGCTAGATGTGAAACAGAAATGCCTTGCACAATTCGGGGAATTTCGTTTTGATATGATCGACACTGCAACTACAAGAAGCGTTTTTCCTTTCTTTTCATCGGGTATCTCCCAGAGCTGCCCCAGTGTGCAATAGAGGTTGCTATGGTGCACGTCACCAAATTTTTGGAGTTCGTTCTTTCACTGCCAGTGCGATTATTCATTCCTACGATAGTGAAGTTCTTGCCAGATGTGAAACTTAAATTTTTGGCACAATACTCCAGGCATTTCGTTTCGCTATAATCGACACTGGGACTTCAGGAAGCGTTTTATTTTCCTCACTTTGAATCGGGTGTCTCCCAGGGCTTTCGCAGCGTACAATTGAGGTTTTTATGATACACGTCGCAAAAGTCTTGGAGTGCGTTCTTTAGCTGCATGTGCAACGATTATTTCGTACCGTAGTGTAGTTCATGCCAGATGTGAAACCAAAATGCCTCCCACAATACTCGGGGGCCTTTCGTTTCGCTATCACCCACACTGCAGCTACACGAAGCGGTTTCTGTTTCCTTTTTCGCATCGGATATCTCCAAGAGCTTTCGCGACGTGAAATGTAGGTTTTTATCATGCACGTCGCCAAATTCCCGGAGTTGCCTATTACGCTGCAATTGCAGCGATTCCTACGAACGTGTATGAAGTTCTTGCTAGATGTGAAGCTTAAATGCCTCGCAGAACACGCGGGGCATTTCATTTGCCAATTATCGACACAGCAACTACACGAAGCGGTTTCTTTCCCTTGCTTCACATCAGGTATCTCTGAGAGATTTTCCAGCGTGCAACAGACGTTTTTATGATAAACGTGGCCAAACATTCAGAGTTCGTTCTTTGCTGCATGTGTAATGACTCCTACGTACAGTATCGGAGTTCGTTTTAGAGGTGGAACCTAAATGCCTCGCACAATACTGGCGCAATATTGTTTCGCTATAATCGACACTGCAAGTGCATGAAACGGTTTCTGTTCTTTTTTTTCGGATCGGGTACCTTCCTGAGCTTTTGAAGCCTGCAATAGAGGTTCTCATGATAGAGGTCGCCAAACTCTCGGAATTTGTTCTTTTGCTGCAAGTGGACTGATTCCTGCAGACGGTACTGAAGTTCTTTCTAGATATGAAACTCAAATGCCTCGCACAATGCTCGGGGCATTGTGTTGTCGCTATAATCGACATTTCAACTACATGAAGCAGTTTTTTTTTCCTTTCTTCGAATCGGGTATCCCTCAGAGCTTGGGCGACGTGCAATGTAGGTTTTTATCATGCACGTCGCCAAATTCTCGAACTTCCCTATTTCGCTGCAAGTTCAACGATTCCTATGTACGGTTGTGGAGCTCTAGCTAGATGTTAATCTTAAATGCCTCGCAGAACACTCGTGGCATTTCGTTTCCCTATGATCGACACTGCAACTACATGAAGTGGTTTCTTTCCTTTGCTTCGGATCGGATATCCTCGAGAGTGGTGTCAGCGTGCGCTCTAAGTTCCTATGATACACGTCGCTAAACCCTCCGAGGTCGTTCTTTTCTGCAAGTGCGATGATTCCTGCGTACGGCAGTGAAGTTCCTGCTAAATGTGGAACATAAATGCATCCCACACCTCGGGGCATTTCGTTTCGCTATGATCGACACTGCAAAAACACGAAGTGGTTTCTTTCCCTTGCTTCGCGTCGGCTGTCTCCCAGAGAGTTTTCAGCGTGCAATAGACGTTTTTGTAATACACGTCGCCAAACTTTCAGGGTTTGTTTTTCTGCTGCATGTGTCATGAGTCCTACGTACGGTAGTGAAGTTCTTTCTAGAGATGAAACTTGAATGTCTCGCACAATTCTCGCACAATTTCGTTTCGCTTTTATGAACACTGCAACTACATGAAAGGGTTCTTTTTCCTTGCTTCGGATCGGGTATCTTCAGAGCTTTCGAAGCCTACAATAGAGGTTCTCATGATACACGTCGCCAAATTCTCGGAATTCGTTCTTTTGCATCAAGTGTATTAATTCCTGCGTAGGGTGGTGAAGTTCTTGCTAGTTGTGAAACAGAAATGGCTCACAGAATACTCGGGGCATTTCGTTTCGCTGTGATCGAGATTTCAACCATACGAAGTGGTTTCTTTTCCTTGCTTTTTATTGGGCATCTCTCAGCACTGTTGCAGCGTGCAATTGAGGTTCGTATGGTACATGTCGCCAAACTCAAAATTCTTGCTTTCGCTGCAAGCGCAATCATTCATGCGTACGCTAGTGAACTTCTTACTAGATGTGGAACTTAAATTTCTCGCACAATACTGGGGGCATTTCGTTTTCGCTATGATCGACACTGCAACTAAAGGAATTGTTTTCTTTTCCTTCCTTCGAATCGGGTATCTCCCAGAGATTTCGCAGCGTCCAATCGAGGTTTTTATCATACACGTCGCCAAACTGTCGGAGTTCGTTCTTTCGCTGCACGTGCAATGATTCCTACGTACACAATGACTCCTACGTACGGTAACAAAGTTCTTGCTACATGAGAAACTTAAACGCGTCGCACAGCACTAGAGGCATTTCCTTTCGCTTTGGGTTGTACTGCAGCTGCATGAAGCGGTTCACGTGTCTTGATTCGTGTTGGACCCTGCCAGTACTTTCACAGCGTGCAATAGAGGCTTTATAGAGGCTTTACCCAGGTATGCACGATGCCAACAGAGTTATGTACGAGATGACTAATCAACTTCACAGAGACACATCACACTGCTGAACTCTTTAATACCATCTGGGCATCTGGGCCTCTTCTATCTTCGTGGTAAGATCCTATTGTGATGATTGTGTTCAAACAAGATAAAGGTCCCGCCTCAGTAATGATCTATCGCATGATTGACCTAACAAGTTGCCCTTGCAAGTTGTTTGAAAATAATGATACTTCGTCGCCTTCTTGGCTACCTTGAATCAAACAAGGTGCTTGATCCGTGCCAATGGGGATATAGAGAAAACCAGTGTACCACCGACAACTTCGTGCTTGCAGAGGCCAATATTTGTGATGGTTTTGTCTATAAACAGTTCTTATTCATTTTTCTTGGCATGGAAAATGCCTACGACACCACTTCGCACTGTGGAACCCTCTGAGACCTATCATGAACTGCTATCAGAGGGAGCATGCCGAACGTTTTTAGAGGTTGCCCTCGAAACGCAGTTACCGCTAAAAATAGGGAGCGTGCTCTCGTGTTCAGTTCTGCATAAAACAGGGATATCTCAGGAGGCATCCTCAGCTGTAAGCTTTTATTGTAAGATGAACACACTCCGTAATTCTCTTCGTTCACCCATTTTCTATTCTGCTTATGCGTACGGTGTACAGATAGGTTTTAAATACGATAGCCTTGTAGTCTGTGAGAAGAAATTAAGTCCAGCTTGGGCTAAAGAATGTATCCGAATGAGAAGCAAAAGATTGGTTCAAGATCTATGCATCTATATTCTTCGATGTCGTTGTTCTTTTTTTCAAGAGGACTGCACCCTGAGCCACTATAGAACTTGAAGGACCGCACGTTCCTTTGCGGAAAGAACATTGATTCCTAGGCGTCATACTGAATTCAAACTAAGTTTCTTCCCCAACGACCTATACCTCTAGGTACTAAGATGGCTTAAACTAATGAACATACTGAACATTTTCTCGAGCACCAACTGGGGCAGTAAACGATGGTGCTTATTGATTCTCTACAATTTTTTTTTAATATCGTTTATAGACTACGGGGCTTTGGCTTATCTACTTGCAACACCGAGTGTAAGAAAACCCCTCAACCTGCGTACCACTAGGCGTAGGTCTCGCCACCACAGTTTTCAGAACTAGCCCGGTACATCGACTCTATGTGGAATCCAATGAGTGGGCACACTATCTCCCAGTTTCATGTACTTACTGAAAGCACACTCTAACCATGGACACTCTTGTAACAAAACCGTGAACAATGTCACTTGTGCCACACATTCCCGCAATAGTCCTGTGGGGAGAGAGCCTGTCTCGGTGTGATAGGATCCTCAGCAAAGCAATGGCTGCACGAGTTCCTGAAAACCCTCTAATAGCATCAGCCAAGCTGGTGCCACAGTTGCTGTGGCGCATGACAGATTGTGAAATGACTTTTGTTCCCGTTACGAAGAACTTCCTGGAAATATGCATAAAGTTCACTTCCTAGAATTCGGTCAAAATATGCACGCCCAGAATTCTACACTGACGCTTCGAAGACCCATGCCGGCATTTCTTATGCTGCAGTCGGCGCATCCTTAATGGAACCTGGCTGTTTGTACACGGAAACCACTATATTCACGGCGGACGCCTATGCACAATTCTCGCCTATAGGTTACGTAAGGGAACCAAAACTAGAAAAGGGAGTATTATATAACGACTAGTGAAGCCTAGTGAATGGCTTCAGTTGTCTACGAAAGCATAAAAATCCTGTCTTTATTGAACGTTATTTAACCGTCCTTGCTTTTTACGCATTTCATCAACATGTCTTAATATGCTGGGTACGTGGCTATACATGCATTTATTCATTTAACACAATCTCAGTCCTATTCAGGACAAAGATAGGAGTTGGTTATTACCAGCATAAAGAAAATCATCATAGAATGATTTCATTTCCAGAAAAACAGCAATGTCCAAAGAACATGTTAGGTAGCCGCATACAGGTCATACCAGCAGTCTGTAAAATGAAAGTATATGCAGTTATGTCCATAGAAAGCAAAATGTATGAACTACATAATTGTCCGATGCTACCACAACAATTCAATCAGCATAGTGGAGAACTCCACACGGCTCTTTGCACATATAATGTAATTGGGTGGGTTATTTCAGTCTTTTGAAAATATTTTCTCTTCTACGGACACAACATTTTTATTGCGTGTTATTCCGGAAGTGGAATATTTTATTCACTGTTAATTCTCGATGAGAACTAGATTATTATCGATGGAGTAGGAAAGATTTATTTGTTACTGTTTCCGCCTCACTTGTAGAAGGGGCAGAATTGCACCATTATAAAGCGGCGTGACCATCTTTTTTTTGCGAAAACGAGAAAATATGAATTGGAGAGCACCACTTTGCTCTTGTTCCAAGCCTGATACCAAATGGTAAACGTGTAGATCCCGCGGTTCACATGCGTGGTCTATGGACGCATGAGCACATTATAAGCAACAGGCTTCGTTTCGGTGGAAGCAAATTTAAGCTTGTGTGTGATGAAGTGTAATATTTTATTCGCGATACAAATTGAACTTACGGCATGGGACTTGCAGCTCAACGTTGAAGAAACAAGACGCCCAGATACTTGTATTCGGCTATTCGCTTATGTATATTCTGTCGTAATGTCTATTTATCGAATAAATGCTAATGTTTATAGGATGTTGGCATGCACACAGATTTTTTCGGCATTATTGAAGCTGGCCATGTATTGCACATGTTGTTAATTTTAGACAAACATTCGTTAAGCTTTATTTGATGTTCCAGGGGTGTAACGTCAGTGTAAATTACACAGTCGCCAGCAAATATTTTGACTTTGATTAACAAGTCAGTTACAAGGTAAATTATGTATATCAACCACAGCAAGGGACCCACCTCATAGCCTTGTGGTACCCTTCACATTGCACGAGGTATATTTGACTTATTCTCTTGCACGTTTACGAACCGACAGATAGTAATGAAGGATTCAAGCCACAGAAGCATTCCAGAAGATTGGTTTCAGTTTCATTAGTGATTTCCTATAAATCACCAAGGTGCAAGCATTCTTGAAATGTAAAATTATATCATTCTATACTTTATAATTGGTTATATAATGCACTATTTCTATTAGTTCCGTGATGGTAGATAAGCCTTGGCGAAAGCCATGCTGGCTGGCACTAATAATGCTGTTGGCATATAAAAACTGACAGATGTGCCTAGAAGCTATATATTCTCAAAGCTTGCAACATGTAGATGTTATTGCGATCTGTTGGTAATTGAAGGCTTGTTTGGGGTAACTGCTGTTAGAAATTGACACGTGTACTTCTTATCTTTATCGGGTGACCATGTTTCACTACCTAACAAATTTTATCGCACAAAGCAGGAAGTAGCTCCACGTATCGGAATTTTCTCGAAAGTTATCGATGGTTCTATTGGCTGTCTGTTGTCACCGAACCTTGTGTAATCTGATTTCATCGCGTGAGGCGAATGGTGTAGTGCTTTCTGAAACACACGCGGGCCCCAGCGATTACTCTGCAACCTACGACGACTGATGTATAAAAGCCGACGCGCTTGACCCGCTGATTATATTTTCGGCAATGGAAGACTGTGTTCTTCGCTATCGCTGTTTATCTCCTTTCCTCCTACTCTCCTCCTACGCCTATCGGTGCTCAGCCATAGTCGCGCAAGGGCTGCAGAAGATAGCGTCCACTTTTCATTTTCCCCTCAAGAACCACTTCTCTCTCTTGCTTTTGCCGGAACAGCTTCGCCCAATAAAACTCTAGTTAACTCTAGTTTCGTCATTCACAGTTTTGCTGCCTTCTTCACCGTCAATACCACGTGATGTCTGGTGGAGGTGCTAGTGAGTTCTGTACCAAACGCCCCTGCAAAGGTGGTGCGAAAACTCAAGTATCAAATTAAAGACCGATATCGGTCTTAAGTATATCTTTAAAGCTTTTCGAAAGCGTCATGGTTCACAGGCTGTCATCTTTCTTGACTAAACACAATGTAATCTCAAAGTACCAATATGGTTTCCAAAATAATATGTCAGCAGAGCGAGCCCTTCTAGATATCAAGGATAAAATAATTGAGAACATAAAAAAAACACAAGGTTACACATGGCCTTTCTTTAGATTTGCGGAAGGCTTTCGGATCGATCGATCATATATTATTACAACATAAACTAGAAATCTACGGAATACGCGGCGTCGCTAATGATGTAACAAGAAGTTATTTAACGAATCGAAACCAATTTGTTCCGATAAATTTTATTACCTCTGACATTTTACCTATAAAAGAGGGTGTACCTCAGGGCTCAAAACCGGGTTCATTATTGTTCTTACTATATGTAAATGATATTGTACGAATACGCGACTCACCTGACTTGGCAATGTATGCCGATGATGCCAACGTGCTGTTTACTTGCAATGACACGTCTGAAATTTCTGTCAGCGCTAATGCGTATTTAAATCGCTTATCAGTTTGGTTGAGTGCAAATATTTTTGAATTAAATACTGCAAAACAAGACACAATTTATTCATGGCTCGTAACAAGAACATACCCAATGACCTTAACATTATTTACAATGGTACGGCAAGTAACCATGTCCAAGGACAAAAATTCTTAGGCGTACGGTTTGATGAGCATTAATCTTGGAGTTCGCATATAAGGATGCTATGCAATGACCTTTCTAAACCTGTCAGTATCATTAACAGGATAACCCACTTGGTTCCGCTTTGGCTTAAACAGTTATACAATACCCTCCTTTACTCTATACTCTGCCATGGGGTCCTGGTTTGGGGAACAACATTAAAAACAAACTAAAACAAGTTAATTCTGTTACAGAAACCAATCCTTCGTATATACTGTAATTACCATGGCCGTTTTGTAGACCTTGAAACAGATGCATTATTTCAACACTACCTTCTTCAAGCAGACTGAATATATTATAAGAAACTTCTTATCACCATACATAAACAAAAATTATTCATCAAAACAGACAACGGTGAAATATCTCGTTATTCACTGCCCGGGAATGCCAGACACTTACCGAAACAAGAACAAATTATGGTAAAGGAACATTCATATAACAGACGAAAGATATAGTAAACAAGGTAGGAGGAGTGTTAACTTGTAGCGCTTCAGAAAGCTCCTACAAAAGACAGCTTAGTGCATTATTACTCGCCGATGACATTTGCTTTCACTAATTATTGACATATTAATTTTATGGCATGAGCATGAAAGCAAGCATGACCTAACAGAGTGCATATAGATAGCATTTGTGCTTTTGTTTATGAGGCTTCCTGATTCCAGTGAACAAATATTGTAATCATTTTTGTTACTGAAATTCTGCTCTCTTGTGCGAAATGTAAGTACGTTATATGTGCATTCATTTGTACCGATTATAACCGCTTTTGTAACTGTGGCGTCTGGGACCTCTGTCAGGCCTCCGTGCCTTTAGTCCCAGTCTTCCCTCGCTCGGGCAAGAAATAAAGTAAATATGATGATGAGGATGAAATCCGTAGCCCAAGCCCGAATTCGGAAGTCGGCACTAGCGTCGCCCCGACCTTCGAGCCATAGACTACAAATCTTGTCCCCGGAGCATGGTCTTCTACCCGAGCCACCCAGAAAGAACGTCGCCAAGTCAACAACAGTGGCAGCTTCTGCGTCCCCCATCGTGCTTAAGCAACCCATGGTGCCATCCACCTTCCATGGAGCTTCATTGCGAGTTTGGCGAACAAGCAAAATTAGCGCAGCAGTAGGCCATAGCAAAACTACTGAAACGGGAAAGCGTGGGGGGTGCAGAGTCGAGCGAAAACGAAACCTTTCGGCCACCCGCCTTGTTTTCAAGGGTAATTTCAATGAGTTATTTTTTCTAACAATGAAATCGAACTGGACAAGTAGCATTTTCTTTTACCTTGTTATACAAGGATGTTTTTTGCAACTGGTAGTTGAGTACTCGTGACAGAATTTAACTGAGGAGTGCTTTCGTCATCGGGCAAATGCTTGAATTTCCTTGGGGGACTCACTAATCATGTCCTATAGTTACCTCAATTTCTGGATCATTAAGACTATGCTCGCGATAATATCAACGCCTTAGATTCTAGCGCACTAATCTATCACTTTAGCTTGACTTAGTATTTGCCTTTAGTGTCGCTTGAATGTATAATGGGAATGAAGATGACATGTACTTAACGATAACGTCAACAAAGCTGGATGTTTTCTCAGTTACTCTTCCACTGCTGGAAACTACAGGCTAGCCAGGATTCTTGATATTGTTAGTTTCGGGTCGTGAGTAGAAACCAAACAGGCCAGAGTTTCTCGGGATCAAGGCTTTGAATTACACATCAGTTATCTTCCCTGCCGTACGTGAGCAGAATGGTGAGGAAACCCTTTATTTCCCTTTCGAATTTCTCGATAGGATTCCTTGAGCGTTCTCTATAAAAATTAGTTGCCCAGTTGACGGAAAACTTCTGCTATGTGGACACTCCGCTCACGTACCGGAGCATTACCTGCACCACCTTAGCCTGCAGGCTTAATGACAATTGTTTGATCGTCCCGCAAGGTTGGAAGCGCCTCCTCTTCCTATTTAGAGAAATTACTGTCGACGAGACAACGCCTACAGTACTCTATTACAATGTATTTTTGAACCATGCAAATGCACATCTCCAAATATTTATCTTGTCTCTCACGAGGTCCTCGCGATTTATCTCAGATCGGATTTATCGGAGAGGTAGCTTATCACGACTCTACTCTGCAGTTGTACGGTCATAAACGTACTCCCTTAGGCGTACATTTTTTGTGAAATCATCCAAAACTTGGAACAATTGAAACTCGGTCATCCTTCCGGACGCCGGACAAATTATCAGTTCCAGCGCTCCTGCGAGCTTTCTTTGACCCAACAGCAACTGCTCATTTTTAAGTTCCGATGCAGTAACACGCTTTGTTGAGCCACCAGCCGAGTGAGCCCAAACGAGGCCTCCCGTATTATGGTATTCCACTGGTCTACTTCGTTTCCATCAAATGTATCCATTGCCGGCTTCTGTTTTACCTGAAAGACCCTTCGGTACCACGCCTGAGGACAAACATTTATTCAGATTGGAGGCTTGCATCTCATATCCCACCCGAGCGCCAACTTTTTTGAAACGTGACGAACTCGCGGGACCCAAAACTGGTGGATCTGGCCGTACCTGAAGGGTCGGCCAGTCAGTGTTGTGCAGCCGAGAGCGTCGGCGTAGGTGGGGCGATCTCCGTGGTGTCTGCTCCCCTCTCGGAAACCGGCACCCCTGGTCATCCCGCAGCTCCTGGCACGTGCAGCGTGTTGCACAGGTTTGTCCCAGAGGGTGGCCTGGGCATCTCCCGGACGGGAAGGAGAGGGTCATCGAATGACGCCGGCGTAACCATTCAAGGTGTGATCACGCGAAAGTCTACGCGACCGTCCGACGCCCCGCAGGAGCGCGCAGTTCAGGGGACTGGCAATGGTGGCCACCCCCTCGAAGCTGGGGGTGCCCTCCATCAGATGCAAGTACTCGGCCTGGGTCCCGCTACTGGAGCTCCTTCCTCGCAAAATCCTCTCCCCCACAATTTCGGCCATAAAACTGTATTTGACATGCGATTCCTCTCTGGCATTTCCCAAATCAAGCTCCTGGTGCGTCCGGGATAAGCAGGGAGGGTGGGAAGCGCGCATACATGTTTTTGCCCCACGTGCACCTCGAGGGGGCGAGCGTAAAACTAACAAATCCAGTTTCCTACGCCCTGTTGCTCAAGCAGTCTTTCTGACTGACTCCAGAATCCACATAAGCTGACGTGCTGTCAATTGTCCTCTAAACGTTCGAAAACTTCGCCACACGGAGGCTCCATAACTAGGCTCCCTGAAACTAAGTCAAGGAACGTACTCGCTTTGCGAACCCCGCGTATTATCAGGATTGGGGGCTCAATCCCATCGCTCGTAACCCGTTGTCAAGATTGGAGTCCGGCATGAATTAGAAGGTAGCTGGCCCATGCCGCCATGCAACTTATCCACGCTGAGGACGTTGATGAAGGGAAAGACTGCTTCTCATCGAGAACGAGGAATAAGGGTTTATTTACAGTGTTTACATGCCGTTCATCAGTCTAGCATGACTGCTTAAGAAAGTGTGTCAGTCTAACACGACTGCTTGAGAGAGTGTGTCAGTCTAACATGACTGCTTAAGAGAGTGTCCTGAGCAACCGCACAGCAGCCGTTCATAAACACTCGGCCCTCCCCCAATTCCAAGGTGGCGGAAACGTTCGTCCAGTCATCGTAAATACGCCGCCTCTCCGCGGGACTGTTTACACACACACACACACAGGTGCATGGTCCGGAGCCGACGTCAGAGGGGCTTCGTAGTGCAGAAACAGTGCAGAAACAAAAAAAAAAATGCGGCATTTTGCTAAGCCTATTTCTGAAGCGATTTCGTGCTGACAAATTCAGCAATCATGGAGGGAATCCTGCTAAATGATAGGGGATCTTCTTGGTTAATAAAATTAACACTAGTAACCCTAAAATTTAGGCGGGACCCTCAAACGCAGAATTCAAATTAGCTTGCTCAAACCATCCGCATTACTATGCAACTTTCCCTTCTTATATCTAACAGAGAAGTTGTACTCTTGGAGAGTGAGGCTCCATCGGAGCAAGCGGCCATTTTCGTGTGACGTTTGACACGTCAGAGGACAGTGGTCGGTCTCGAAGATGAACTTCGCTCCGTACAAGTAACACGACAACTTCTGGACGGCCCAAACTAAACATGCGTATTCCTTCTCTGAAGCGCTGTAGGCTTCCTCTCTTACAGTTAGTTTACGGCTGGCGTAAAGGTTAGGATGCTCCTCGTTCTCGTCGCCGACCTAAGTACCACGCCCATACCTCTGTCGCTTGCGTCGCATTGAACTACGAATTCCTTTGTGCAGTCTGGCGCGCGAAGCACAGGACGAGAAACCAATAGCGCTTTCAAACTTTGGAAAGCGTTCTCTTTGTCCTTATCCCAGTGTACGCTACTCGGTGCTCCCTTTCGTAGGGCGTCCGTTAATGGACTTGCCATTTGCGAGTAATTCGGAATGTACCGTTGATAGTACCCCACAAGTCCCAAAAATGAACGAAGGTCTGTTTTTGTGCGCGGCTGAGAAAATTCTCCAATTGTAGCAATTTTCAGCTCGGCCGGCCGTCTCTTGCCCTGGCCGACAACATGGCCCAGATAAGTAACCTGCGAACACCCAAATCTACACTTTTCCGCTTTCGTCGTTAAGCCGGCTTCCCTCAACCGTGAGAACCCCTGTTTGAGGTGCGATACGTGTTGTGCTCAGCTGTCCGAAAAAATTGCTACGTCTTCCAGATATTGCAACGTGAGCTCCTGCAAGTATTTTAGGACAATATCCATTAACTTAGAGAAGCTAAATGGCACGTTCTTCAGCCCGAAGCTGAGTGCGAGAGGGCGAAAAGTGCCTACAGGTGAGATGAATGCGGCATAGCGGCTGCCACTTTCTGAAAGGGGAACTTGCCAGTACCCGCGTAGGAGATCTACAGTTTAAGTGTATTTAGCAGCGCTAACTCTTTCAATTCGTTCCTCAATGTTGGGTATCGGGTACAGCAGATCCCTAGTGATGGCATTTAACTTCCTGCAGTCAACACACGGACAAGGGTCCTTGTTAGGGGTTTCTACCAGTACTAGTGGTGAAGTGTAGTCACTCTCAGCGGGCTCGATAACTCCCAGCTCTTTCAGAGGGATTGCTTCTGGAAACTTTGTAGCCGGACACAGCATGGTAAACAAGTACCTGTAACCTGATTTTGTTTTTGGTAGAGGCCCTACCGTGTCTATTACAAGTCGTCTAAAGGGCTCTGTTATTAAGGGCACTACCTTTAGTGGAGCTTTCCATGTCTCTCCTGGTTTACCCTAGCGCTGGCAGGCGTCGCATGATCTTACAAAGTTTTCTACGTCTTTGAAACAGCCAGGCCAGTAGTATTCCATAAGCAATCTTTCCTTTGATTTGTTTATGCCTAGGTGGCCGGACCACCCATTTCCATGACAGAGACTCAAAAGGTCCTCCCTGTACTTAGTAGGTACGACTAATTGATCTAGAATCCTACCCTTTCGATCTCTGTAGTGCCGATACAACAATCCTCCTCGCTCATGTATCGTCGCGTTGCGCCTAGCAATGCCTTCTTTAGCTGTGTGGTGTAATTTAGCTAAGCTGTCATCCTTCTTTTGCTCCGCTGCAAGTGACTCTCTTTCCACAGGTA